>NC_092090.1:37655575-38290341 GCF_045679555.1 Salvelinus alpinus
TAGGGTGAGAGGATGATAAAAACGGGCCCTCCTCTCTTTTTTATTATTATTCAAAGAAGAGGCAGAAGATGAAGAATACAGAGATGTCACAAGATGGAGAGAGAGAGAATAAAAAATGTATAATCACAACTGTCACCACCTCCCAATGTCCTCTAACCCTCAACCCCACCTCCAAGACAGAGGAGTAACAATAACAACCAGGCTAAGCCGTGCCCTCGGCCACCAAAACCACCAGAAACACTGTATACCGGCATTCCAAATGAAATTCACTCACAAATACAAATGATATGGTGGAAAATATCAATATCTCAAATGTATATTTCATAAAATGCATATTAATTATATGGCAAAAATAAAAAAACATGTAAATAATAAAGACGGTAGAGTGCTTTCAGAAATTAACTTCTGTCAAACAATTAAATAACAAATAAATCATAGATTACTAATTTCAGCATGTGAAAACATAGATGTATATTATATTTTGTTTAAATCTAGGTTAAAATAAGTGTACTATTTACAGGGAGACTGAATAACATGTAGCGCTTCTCTCCAGAGTCCGACAGATTCTTGTGGGGATTCTTTGCACCGGCTGGTGTAGCAGAGCAATGATTCTAACACGGTTGGCTGTGGTTTGGGGACACGCAAGAGATTTAGTCCGATCGGGCTCAGACTTTGGAACTCTGGCCAACGCCTAACCGTAACAGCCTTTTCCACTTTCAGCTCCCTCAGTGGGCTCAACTGATTCATACCAGACACATCCGTACATGAGTACAGCATCAGCAAGCCATCCGTATTTCTATAGAAATAGAAACATATAAAACAGCAAATAGAATGTATTAATTTATTCAATAATTAACTTTGAACACAAAATACCATGTCAAGATATTTACTTGTTTATTTGAATAGCAAGTTCAAGCAGAAACACTTGCACATATCTAAACACCTATTCATTCAAGTAGCACAGTATCATTTGATCATGTTTAATTTAATAAACTATTTTAGAACAATTAGATAATTAATATAACAATACTAATCTAAACATATTTAAATAAATGTTTGAATTTGGAATATTATGACTGATCATTTTTATATAGCAAATGTTAATATTGTATTTTAAATGTTAATATTGTTAATATTGTATGTTAATATTGTATTTTTATATTTTAAGATTCATATGAATAATTATTCAATATAATTATTCAAAACCAAACTTTTAATTGAAACAATAATTTCTGCACCTGTGCTCTGATGGCAATTTTTTTATATAGATCTCAGGGATAAAATGTAAGTTACATGTTTAAATAAAATACTTCACCCTATAATGTAAGTAACATGTTTAAATAAAATACTTTAGCCAATAATGTGTTGTGGTAAATGCTAGGCTGGTTTACTGGTATGTGAAATGGAATAAAACTGGCACACGTCACATCACCTGTGCTGTGCTGTGGCCGGCTGAGGTGGGGATTTTAAGAGGTAAGGGGCTCCTCTGGCACCAGGGGGAGAGAGGAGGGAGAAGGGGGAGGAGATGGCTGTACTGTTTGTTTGGAAGAGGGTGAGCGAAGGGGCAGGTTAGATTCTGCTGCATCCCAGATTCCCCCAAAACCCTTTTGTCCATTTACTCCGTTTTAGAGTGGCTTTATGGAGAGATTGCTTTCTTTGTGCTTTCCCAGAAATAACATAGCAAAAACACCTCCAGCACTCCACTAGAAGAAGACGCTCACAAAAGCATTTAGAAATGCCTTACCGTCCGAGATCAACACGCAGGACAATGTCCCCTTTTCTCAGCTATTCTAAATGAAACCTTGCTGATAATGAGCACCTGAGCACACGCTGCTCCATAAAATAAAAACTTTACAAAGCCTGCTGTGTGTTGGCCACAACTTTCCTGATATGAATGTCTTTACAAAAGGATGCTACTGAATTAGACACCTCAGTCCAGAGGCACAGAGACATAACCAACATGTTTCCACCTAGGTCAGGACAACCACAGCTATTCAAACAGCACAAAGAGCATAAGTTAAAACCCAGGACACTGACAACCCAGACGCTGAGAGCTGGGAGAGAGGAAGAGCCAAGGCCAGATGGATGATGACAGTGACAGAGGTACACAGCAGTAGCAGTAGAGCCCCCCTGCCTGTCCCACAGCTCACAGAGAGGTCACAGGCACCTTGTTAGAATACACCAGTCTAGCACTGCCTTCCCCAGGTCAAGTCACTGTGGTGCAAGACAGAGTACAGGTAAACATACTGAACCACACAGGTTACCAAGAGAGAGAAAGCAAGGACACATCTATTGTATTTCACTCTATTTATCTGGAGAATTTTTTTAAATATATTTTTCATTGAGAAGCTCTGGAGTGGAGAGGTTTCAACTATTCAAATAAATACAACACATTCCTCAACTAATACAACATACTGCACATTCTGATGCATATTCACTTCTTCAGACTACTTGTAAAGAACTAAAATAATTTGGAATCAACAAACCACAACATTGTGATTATCGTGGTTCGAGACAATATTAACCTAAACCCAGTTTTAATTTTACATTCTTGAAAAAACAGCAATTATCACAAAAGTTTTAATAAACTAGATGATCTTGCAGCTGAACATCCTTTGTTTTTCATACAAACTACATCACTCTAATATGTACATGTGCGGTACAGCAACTGAAGCTAAAGGCAGAGACGATCATGTTGGAGTATCAGAGGTGATTCTGCCTTCCTAAGTCAGTGTGAGGTGTGGAAGAAGGTGCCATTACCTTAAGATAAGCATGTGGCGTCTTCTCAGGCGGCCATCTAGGAAAAGAGCATCTGGCAAGAAAGGCTGAGGGCCTGGGGTGAAGCCATGTTCACTCTGCAATTCTTTAAGCTCACTGAAGCTGAACAACACAAAACGCACAAGAGAGAGGGAGAGAGAAAAGATTTCAGATTTCAGAGTTTTTTTACCCCTATGTTATATTCGGTGAATTGTGGAATCCTTGTAAATCTTGAGTTGGGGCACAGAGATGGTGCAGATGGGGAAAACATGGGGACATAAAACTGAAGCATTACTATACACATTATTATAAACAACGTTTCCCATTCCCTCCCTTGGATGAGCTATTTCAATGGCTCTCTTTCCATGCCAGGAGCATTTGCGACTGTAAGTGATAACACTGGCTTTTATATTTTCTATGCACTTCCTTGTTTTCTGGCTTTAAGAAAAGGACTAAACCTTGCTTCTATGTCCATGAAATGGACTGTACGCCCAGTGTGTGTATATGTGTGTGTGTGTGTATATGTGTGTATACGTGTGTGTGTGTTTGCACTGAGGGAGTGACAGACTAAAGCAGCCAGATATGGGGGGACAGAAAATTGCTTTTTTTATGATTATATTTTTTGGGGGTGGGGTGACCTGACACCAGCTCGGCAGGGGCCCCAAGGGGACAGCCTAAGAAAGATGAAAGATGCACAAGGATAGCGACTGCAACAGTGAGAGGAGATGAGGAATCAGAAAGAGATGGAGGAAGAATGAGGAATGAAGACGGGAGGGGAAAAAAGAGGCCGAGAACCTCACAGAGCGAAGGAAAATGAGACAGGAGGACTCTCTTATTTATGCCAAATCCACCAGACACTGAATCCAAAAGATCTCAGCGGTGCTACCCAGCCTAAATCACCCGCCTGCCCCTCATCACAAACGGGGCTGTGGCCTGACACAGAAGCAGTGGGAGAGAACGGGCGGATCAACACGGCACCGCACAAGCTCATACACAACAAAACAACGTTGTCATAGTGCCGATGCACGACTCACACACACACGCCAAATGAAGTGTTCTTGGGGGCTATACAAAAGCAATGCCTTCATAATTACGTCCCCTTTTTCAAAATCAACCCAATCACACATTAAGGGCAGTTGGGCAGTGGTTGGGTGCTGTTGTGTTTTTCTTGTTGTTTTGTTGGGTTGTTTTTTCATGTCTGAAATGAGGCGTCTGAATGGCGTCGGGGTAAATGTGCCGACTGTGCAGTGGGTTATCCTTGGGCTTATCATGTCAGGCCATACCAATTCATTTCATATTCAGCAGAATGGCTGTTCACTGCAGGGGGTTCATGGTGCTACCTATCCCACTCCCCTTTTCTCTTTGATTTGGCTCATTTGAGCGGCGCGGTCCCCGGCAGCTTGTTAGAACTGCCACCTCGGTGACTCTGCCCCCTGGAAGGGGATAGGAGGGGAGGGAGTGAGGGGGAGTGTTGGAGAGGACGGGGGAGGCAGGTTGGGGAGGTCTCCCCGAGAGCGCTGTCGTAAGTGACGGGTGAGCAAGAAAGGCTCAGTGTGCAACGCCGGGGAAACCTGAACAGGGCCCACCATCTACTGGGCGAGACGGGGTACTGCCGGGTGGCATCAACACAGGTGGCATCAACAGGGGACCTGGGAGGGGACAGGAGTGTCCCCATGGGTGGGTTGGGGGGGGGGGGGTCAGCGGCATGACCTCTCTCTCATCTCAAGCGATATCTAAATATGTATCCATACTCTTTGTGTTACACTGTAGCCATATTTTCATTTTATTTATTAATTTATCAAATGCTTTCAGATTCAGGCTACTGCAGTCAAAATCAACTAAATGACAGAAATCTAATTTGACTCATTTCCAGGTATGCATATTATTATTTTAGCATACTCATTCATGAATTACACAAAATACTGAAATCAAAGGAAATATTTAACTCCATGCTTTAGTTGATATGATGCTCTTGGTCTATGATGCTCTTGGTCTCACAAGACCTGTGATTATTATTATTTGACCATGCTGGTCATTTATGAACATTTGAACATCTTGGCCATGTTCTGTTATAATCTCCACCCGGCACAGCCAGAAGAGGACTGGCCACCCCTCATAGCCTGGTTCCTCTCTAGGTTTCTTCCTAGGTTTTGGCCTTTCTAGGGAGTTTTTCCTAGCCACTGTGCTTCTACACCTGCATTGCTTGCTGTTTGGGGTTTTAGGCTGGGTTTCTGTACAGCACTTTGAGATATCGGCTGATGTAAGAAGGGCTATATAAATACATTTGATTTGATTTAGCATGGTAGAACAGGAATGGCTGTTTGCACTGATTTCCCCCAACATGCACCATTCCCTGCTCACTGTGAATTCTGGTAGCTGAGAGGAGCTGAGAAAAGACAGACTGTGAGCAGAGCGAACAGCGTTTCCTCTCAAACGTTTATGAAACCTAATTGCAAAGCAAATTGTTTAAAAAATACAATCTTATAAGAGGAAACACAGAGACGGAATTCAAAAAGAACCTGCTCCTTTTTCATTACATCTGACAAGGTGCAGAAAATGATCCCTTTAGGTCAGAGGTACAAGAGACATAACTGCCTCAATTACCCATAATGGCTCACAGATGTAGCCACGGCCTCCATTTTGCCTCAATCAATTTCAAACACTCAAATTCATACTTATATTAGACATGGAGAGAGCGGGCGTTCCCAGCTCCGCGTGCACAGTCAAAGACGGGAGAGAGTGAATTCGTAAGAAAATAAAATCATAGTATTTCAACCTTTCTATTTCCCAAGGTCATGTTAATTTATCACGGCGGGTGTGAGACGGAGACTGGACCAAAGCTTGAGTGTATAATGGCATCGGGACCAACGGCTTTCGATGTGGGGATGAGGGGAACTTCAGAGCTCGCGCTTTACCTTAACTTTCTGATTAGACGTGCACCAAAAGAAGTGCACCGTAACCTTGGGGTTCCACAGATGAAAAGGGGGACAAGAGGAGGGGCGGCGGGCGGAAGGGGGAGGGTTAAAACGCAGACAGACTGACAGACAGACACGGGCAGGATAGAATGGAACTGCATGGGGCAAACCTATTCACAAGGAATTTCCATCTCCCTCCTCCCGTACATAAAAATAAAATACAGCGAGGCACCATTACCCCCCCCCCCCCTCCCCCCACACAGCCCATGAAAAAATACATCTAATTTACCCATCCCCGCCACAGAGCAACATTCCCCTCCTGCAGCTCCCCCCAGCCCACCGAATCTCTCTCTCATACTTACGCACTCTTTCTTTCTCCAAGCAAGGCTCCATCTTGTAATAAGTTCTGATCAGTGTTTCTACAATTTGCATTCTACTCTGAGAAAATGGAGGAACAGCCTTGATTGGGGAGAAATCGGAGGAACAGCCTTGATGGGGGAGAAAATGGAGAGAAGGGGAAAAAAAGAGGAGACTAAAACAAAACAATCAAATAATGGACAGGGGCTGGATGAGGGTGTGTGTGAATTGATAGTAATGTGGGGTTGCGTGCGTGTGCGGGTGTCTGAGCATGTAGAGTCAAAACACGCATCTGTTGCGTGTTAATATGTGTTTACTTATGTGTTTACTTGTGTGTGTGTATGCGTGCGCGCGTGTATGTGTGTGTGTGTGTGTGTGTGTGTGTGTGTGTGTGTGTGTGTGTGTGTGTGTGTGTGTGTGTGTGTGTGTGTGTGTGTGTGTGTGTGTGTGTGTGTGTGTGTGTGTGTGTGTGTGTGGAAGCTGTGGAATCCCTAAAAACCCTCATTGTACCATTTGCTTATTTAAATTCAATCACACAACCTTGTTGAGCACTGAAGTAGATGGGCGGCAATATGAAGGTGATCAGCTGACCAATGAGGTAAGACTGCAATTCTATTCCAGCGGCTGCCTCCCTGCCTATGAGAAACTGAGCAGAGAAGAAATACAGCACTGTCGTCCCTTCATACTTTTCACCCTCTGGCCAAGGCAACAAAACACACATAACACACAGGGGCGTCATCAAGGTTGTACTACAGCACATAGCCTACACACTAACAGATATAAACACTTGAACACAAACGACCCCATTCACTAAGGACAAACCTCTCTCTACATAATGGAATCATTTAATTTCACATGTGCTTCAGCCAAGTTGCGCCCCAAGGTCAAGATTAATAAACCTCAGCAACTGATGCAGTCTCATATAGAAAGAGCTCTACACAGAAAGAGAACTCAGACTGCAGAAACTCACAATGTGGGAGAGGAATTCGGACCATAAAGTACAACCCTAAAACGTGTAAGGTGAGACGTGTTTAGAATTCCCCGTCATTCATGCATACCTTATATGGAGGGAAAATAGTATATGGTTTGAAACAGATAATGGACTATTACTATTGCAGGACCACAAGCATTCATTTTCACTTCACAAGAATTCATTGCTCCCTGAGACATAGTAGCACCTGTTAGCTACTGACACCTAGCATTGTTGCTAACTGTGGTATCAACAATGGACTCGGTGACGAGCTGGTTCAACCAGATAGTTACAGGCAACCTATGCCCATTGGGACAAACTAGTGATGAAGCTATGGTTCAGACAGGAAACGCCACATATTAATTTAACCATTTATTAGAAGATGACAATACATGCAGTACATTAGTCTAAGTGTTAGGCTCCGCTCATGTAAGCTATAACAACAGAGATGCTATGCTATTCCAATCCCCCTGACTGAACGAAAGCAGAGTCCAAACAGGTGGAGGCTGGGGTGGGAAAGTAGAAATCAGACATGCATGGCGAGTAACACATGTTACAGCATTAGCATGTCACCAAGAACACCGGTGCATAGCTTGTGCACGGCAGCCATCAGAGAATGTGTGTGCAAACCTGGTCGACTAAATAATAAGTCTGATGAATCTATGTGGTGCAATATCAGATGATGCAACACTCTTGATATGTTGTCCAAAACACAAAAACCAAAATGAAGGTATAATCATATCTACCACGATAACAGTATTACATATGATAATGTACCTCAACATCTACCCAACATTGCAATGAGATTTGTTTAAACCATCCACAATAAGGATTAGCAGTTAAGGATTAGCAGTTAGCTGTGATAAGCACAGCGTATGGCTGAGTGTGACTGGTTTCCATGGTGATTGGGCCAGTGACAGAGCTGAGTGGACAACCAGGTCTGGCTATCTGTGCTATCTGTGCTAACCACTCTGGGCTCTGGACTTGGGGACAGGAAGCAGAGAGCAGGACAGCCACTTCCTGAGGTCCCAGGGCTGAGGGCCAAGGTCTTGGGGGAATGTTAATGGGTGGTTAAGACGACATTGAGGATTGGGGAGATAGCAAAGTTAATTACAGCTTTGCTGGAGCGCCCAGCTTTTTTCTGGCTCTGAATAAAATAAGTTTTTCATTAATGGTGTCGAGGAGATCAGCGGTTATCAGCAGCTCCGGAGGGACGGTGGGGGGAAAACAATCACAGATTCTTTCACACAATTTCTCCATCTAATTTCCGACCGTGCATTTCGGGAACGAAATTAATTTCCTCGGCTATCTAATAAATCAGAAACAAGTGATTGCTGTTGGTGCCAATCCAGGCAGGCACAATGAGATCTCCCGCTGTTCCTGTTCTCATAGAATGAATTGCGTTGTCTTCATCTCCCTGCTGAAAGCTGAGAAACGTCACCCAGATTGTGCTATAAGCCCTGCCAGGGATCCCCTTCAGCACTGCACCACCAGCCTGCTTCTCTCCTCCCTCATCTCCCTCCCTCCATCTCTCCCTCCATAGGGCCATCTCACTCTTCCACTGAGACACCTTCTCATGCTGAGGAATGCTTTATTGGTCAAATCATTAGCAGAGGGGTAAAAGCAATGGCAACGCATTCTGACACATTCAAATTTCTCACAGCACCAAATGTATAGTTATCTTCTTTCATCCCTTTACTTCCTTGTTAGTTCCTACTTGTTCTTGGTAATCCACTCCATTGGTTTATCATAGCATTATCTACTCTGCACACTTAAAGGAGCTCTGCATTACGGCTTTATTATTCATGAGCCTATATTGTGCTTCACATACTACATTATACATGCAGTGTCTTGTTAGATTCTATGCATGTTTTCTGCATGGCTTCCCTTTGAAACAACTGGGGGGTTCTGAACATTAGCTATACGCTAAGATGCCCCAGGCTACTTCGGCAAGGTTATAGAGCATTAAGAGTCTGAATGCACATCCATGGAGTTGAGGGGAGTATCTGGGTGGGTGAACCCAGTCCCCCCCTCCTTCAGTCTGGGCCGCAGCACCGGGGGAGGTCCCTGGAAAGATCCTTTCGAGAGGGTGGGGGGTGGGGACAGTGTGGAGTGGGAAGGAAGGGTTAAACGATGGTGTTGTAAAACATTTATCTGCTTCAGATAGAGCGTTAGATATCCCAGACCGCATCCCCTGCCATTACAGAATTACCCTAACTGCTGCCTTACTGTGGCTGAGCTGAGAGGCCGTGCCGAATCCCTCTCCACCGGCCTATTGATTTTCACGCCCAGAGACAGTGTGCTCCCAAAGGGCAGTAAATTATAGGGCATTTTACAGGGAATTACACCTGCACTGGAAACTTTACAGGGACACGGGTGTCACGGATCCTCCGTCGACCGAGAAACTGGAGCTAATGTGGAGCTCAATCTAGTCCGGCCACGCACTTACACACACCCTGTTACAGTACACATACACACAGAGTGCACGCACACACTTGCAGTATAGAGTACAGACACACAAACACACAGCAACAGCAGCAGACAAACACAGTATATCAAGGTTTCCCAGGAACAAACAGTGACTCCCCCATCACTGTGGAATTACAGTCAAATAACAGAGCCATTGAGACCATTTCATGATGCATGATGCAATCGATATTGCAACTAAATGCCTCACTGTATCTGACCCACAGCTTGGCAGCATAGCTCACCTGGAGGAGACCATACACAGCCTGGGCCAAGAATGCAGGTGCCATAAAGTGTGTGAGGGCTTTATAGGGAAAGTGAATATCATAAGGACAGGATTAAGTTATATAGTCATACAGGAATCAAACCATCTCTTTGGATTCTCTTCATCATTGAGTAGGATTTTTATAATCATTCAAGGATTTTTATAAGCTCTCATCTCTCATGCAAGAGCATATATCAGAATGTCCAACTGTGTGCAGACTAGAACCTGCTGGGGTCTGATCCATTGACATCAATCCTCACAACATTCATATCCATGTGTTTGTATGGAAGCGACCATATCCATGTGTTTCTATACAGTATAAAGAGAAGTGGTGTTATTTACCATTAACTGTGTGTGTGTGTGTGTGTGTGTGTGTGTGTGTGTGTGTGTGTGTGTGTGTGTGTGTGTGTGTGTGTGTGTGTGTGTGTGTGTGTGTGTGTGTGTGTGTGTGTGTGTGTGTGTGTGTGTGTGTGTGTGTGTGTGTGTGTGTGTGTTAGGCTTAGGGGTTAGGTTTAGGGTTACAATTAGGGTTACAATTTGTGTCAAGGGTTAGGTTTAGGGTTAGAAGTTTGTTATAGAGGTTTGGGATTAAGGTTAGGGTTAGGTTAGGTTAAGGAAAAATAGGATTTTGAATGGGAATCAGATGTTTGGTCCCCACATGGATAGTAAAACAAATGTGTGTGTGTGTGTGTGTGTGTGTGTGTGTGTGTGTGTGTGTGTGTGTGTGTGTGTGTGTGTGTGTGTGTGTGTGTGTGTGTGTGTGTGTGTGTGTGTGTGTGTGTGTGTGTGTGTGTGTGTGTGTGTGTGTGTGTGTTTGATCCAGGCTCTGAAGTAGCGTCATTTACAATAGCGTGTGTCATGTCAGAGGTACTGAGAGGCAAAAGCCCCGAGGACAGAGGTTAATACGGTAGAGAGGAAGACTGTCTCCTTTTAACATGTGATACATGCCTGAAACAAGACAGAACGTACAACTTGACAAGAGTGCAGACTTAGGTTATTTACAGTAAACAAAATTACATGAAAAACAGTATGTTATTTTCCCCCCTCTTCAAGTACAAGAAGCTACAATAGGCTGGTAAGACATGATGTCAAGGGGAAAGAATCAGAGAGGGGAAAGAATCAAGATTGGTTGACTAATAAAAGTCTCTGTTTCTCCGTGGCACCTGGCTATATACTGTTTCATTTCATTTCTTCCCCTGCTCTGCTCACGCCTTGTAAAACTGGCTCTCAACACCAGCGCACGCTGACCTCCAGATAGCCCCTGAAACATGAAAGGCCTTTTATCTGTTCCAGGTGTGGACCAACTCATACTGCGTATGGGCCCGCATGTGTGCTAGCCATGTGTGCATGAGTGTGTGTGTGTATGTATGTGTGTTTACGCGCATATGTTTGTGCATAAGCAGATTGACAAAACAACCCACAAACCCGGAGTGTCTAAAAATGTGGGTTTCAAACATAAAGGCAAGAGGAATTTACATAATGCATTGAGACTTGGACTCTCTCTCACCCACACATGCACACACACGGATACACACATACACACACACACATTGGCGTTGAAGACTGTGCATGCTGAACTAACTACAGTACATCAGTCCCAGCAGTCAGTTGTGAGTAGTGAGGGTGTTGACTCCCCTCTCTCCGCTAGACCCCAGTGTCTGTCTGGCTGATGGCACGACCAACAGCCATGCAGGTTGAACTTGACCTTTCACCTCTCACACTTGACCTCTGAGGTCCCGACTGGCTCGGAGCAGGTTGAGTTGGGGTGGGTGGCACAGCTGTGTGGGAGGGTACCATACGAGACAGACTGCCCTCTGACACAGGGAAATTCAATTGGAGCATATTAGTGTCCAAGCAGTTGAGTATCACTCATTGTGGCTAATTGGAAGCATGGAGCAGGGATGGGTGGATCAGTATAGAGAGTTGTCAGGTTCAGCCCTTCCTAAGGAGGCTCAACAAATCAGCCACAGAGTTCACCAGCACCCCTCCATTTTTAACCTTTGATACATATTGCTGTGGTCATTATTTTCAATATTTCTGTCCTGCACTGTCAAATGCATTGCGAGTTTGATGTATGAACAGTGGTCCATCACTTAAATCCTTCCCCGGGACAGCCAATGGGTGGCCTGGTTGTGCGGTGTGGTGTGGTTCCCCACAGTGGCACAGACAGAGACGGATGGGGGGTTGCAGCTCTGGCCGTGGGGACTCTCCTCAGGACAGGTTACAAATAGGACTGAGAGAGAAGAGATGATCCTGAATAAAATCTGATCTTCCACAGAGCTGCTCATCCACTAACTGTCATTTCAGCAGATTGGACAAGCGTCTGAGATGAAAATAAAACAGACTCTGCAGGATGCTCAATGGGGTTCTGGGTAAGGCTACAATGAGTGAGGGAACATTAATCTGATATATGAGTATTATGTTAACATATCAGGATGCATACTTACAAGCCCACAAACACACAACAACAAACAAGCTGCTAGATGTAACAGACTGGACCAATCTGCCTCGCTGTGCCCTGCTCTATGGCAAATTAAAAACAAGGAACAAATCATAATGAAATTGGGTCCCATCACTCCGCACCAACCCCATCCCCTTGCCTTTTCTCCCCTGCCACCCCCAATGTCTCTTTTCTCCACAATCAGTGTCAGAAGAAGCGGCGAGGAGCGGTTTGTGAGAAACACTTATCTGGCGCAGCGGCAGAGCCCTGTTCCTACACCCTTTATCTCACCAGGAGATGGAATTCAATATACAAAAACCCCATCATGCAGCAGCATCACGCCTGCGCCGAGGATAAGGGCAGGGTTGCCAGGTAATTGGATGGTGGTGGACGAACACAAGGTTTGAGACTACCCGTGGAGGAGTGGAGATTACAGGAAAGGGTGGGGGTACTGGGCGCTGGGAGGGGGAGGCGGAGGGGAGGAAGGGGAGAGGGTTTCTTGACAATCTTTCTCCACATCCCCCTTTACCCCTCCTTCCCACCCCGACCGCCCCACAACACAGTGTGTGTGTGTGTGTGTGTGTGTGTGTGTGTGTGTGTGGGTGTGTGTGTGTGTGTGTGTGTGTGTGTGTGTGTGTGTGTGTGTGTGTGTGTGTGTGTGTGTGTGTGTGTGTGTGTGTGTGTGTGTGTGTGTGTGTGTGTGTGTGTGTGTGTGTGTGTGTGTGTGTGTGGCTTCGGGTTCCAGCTCTAATAACAATGCATATCACCCTGCAACCCCCCCCCCAAAAAAACCACCACTGCTTTGTTTCCTTTCTTCCTGTTGTTTTTTTTTATCCCCCGTGCACATTAATTAGGAAAATCACTCACATTCATGACATTTAAATTAAAATGACACCAGATAATGTCATAACAAGAAACTGAATACCCTTAAAGAGCAAAAATTGTTTATTTCCTTTGAGATAAATGTAAATGATGAGGGGAGGGTGATGATCCCACACAGAGAAGGGAAAAATACTCTCAGAGGAGGAGAACACAGGAAATCCATCCGCACGCCATTTCCCTTTCTCTCCCTCCACTCGTTCTACCTCGGATAGCGGGAGCGGAAGAGAGAGAGCGTGAGAGCGTGAAAGAAAGGAAGGAAGGGACTGCGGGAGAGAAAGAGAAAGAAAAAAGTAATTTCTCTGATTTATATATGACGCAATGAAGGTATGCTGAACGCATCAGAACAGGCAGCAGTTGTCAGACTGTCAGGGAAGATGAAGTGTCTTCATAGTCGAGTGAGCGAGCGAACGAGGGACGGGGGAAAGAGAGAGAGAGAGAATTAGAGATGGAGATAGGCGGGTGGCTGTACTGTGGAAGGGTGTTAACCACCGCATCTCCACCGCACCACCGCTCCACCGCACTCGCCACAAAATGGCCACTTGGTTCCCTCTGACGGACGGCGCTAGGAGGGGAGCCATCCTCACAGCCGCTATCTCATCTCCTGCCTCCGCACCCCATTCTCCATCCTTAACAATTTCTCATATTTATGGATGGTTTCATACACCACACCACTGACTAGCTCTTCACCTGCTCTGGGTTTCCCCAGGGAAGCACAAAATGTTTCTGGATTCTAATTTTCAACAATGATTTCTTAGCTTGTTACTAAATTCTTAGCATAATTTTGTGTAATTAAGCTGAACATTTATGGGGGAAAAGGTACATCAAAAATACTATTTCCGATAATCATTGCTTTGGGAAAAAAAGATATAAAATGTCTAAAACAAGAGAATATGACATACAAAAACATCCAGTATGTGATGTATATTAATGATGCTGTTGTTCAGCCTATACAATGTTTCAACTAGAGGATAATCAGGTTTGTGATATACTACCAAAACACAACAACATAAAACATCCATACATATGAATTAGAGGTCGACCGATTAATCGGCATGGTTTCAAGTTTTCATAACAATCTGTAATCATACTTTTTGGATGCCGATTATGGCCGATTACATTGCAATCCACGAGGAAACTGCGTGGCAGGCTGACCACCTGTGTGCAGCGTCAAAAGGACCTTGTGGCTGCAAGGAGCCAAGGTAAGTTGCTAGCTAGCATTAAACTTATCTTATAAAAAACAATCAATCTTCACATAATCACTAGTTAACTACACATGGTAGATGATATTACTAGGTTAACTAGCTTGTCCTGCGTTGCATATAATCAATGCGGTGCCTGTTAATTTATCATCGAATCACAGCCTACTTCAACTTCACCAAACGGGGGATGATATAACAAAAGCACATTCGTAAAAAAAGCACAATCGTTGCGTAAATGTACCTACCATAAACATCAATGCCTTTCTTAAAATCAATGCACAGAAGTATATTTATTTAAACCTACATATTTAGTTAAAATAAATTCATGTTAGCAGGCAATATTAACTAGGGAAATTGTGTCACTTCTCTTGCGTTCATTGCACGCAGAGTCAGTGTATATGCAACAGTTTGGGCCGCCTGGCTCGTTGCGAACTGTGTGAAGACCGTAATTAATTTGCCAGAATTTTACATTCTGACAATTATGACATAACATTGAAGGTTGTGCAGTGTAACAGCAATATTTAGACTTAGGGTTGCCACCCGTTCGATAAAATACGGAACTATTCCGTATTTCACTGAAAGAATAAATATTTTGTTTTTCGAAATGATAGTTTCCGGATTTGAACATATTAATGACCAAAGGCTCGTATTTCTGTTTTTATTATATTATAATTAAGTCAATGATTTGATATTTGATAGAGCAGTCTGACTGAGCGGTGGTCGGCAGCAGCAGGCTCATAAGCATTCATTCAAACAGCACTTTACTGCATTTTGCCAGCAGCTCTAAGCAATGCTTGAAGCACAGCGCTGTTTATGACTTCAAGCCTATCAACTACCGAGATTAGCCTGGTAATACTAAAGTGCCTACAAGAACATCCAATAGTCAAAGGTCTATGAAATACAAATGGTATAGAGAGAAATAGTCGACGCGTCATAACTCCTATAATAACTACAACCTAAAACTTCTTAACTGGGAATATTGAAGAACTGGGAATATTGAACCACCAGCTTTCATATGTTCTCATGTTCTGAGCAAGGAACTTAAATGTTAGCTTTTTTACATGGCACATATTGCACTTTTACTTTCTTCTCCAACACTGTGTTTTTGCATTATTTAAACCAAATGTAACATATTTCATTATTTATTTGAGACTAAATACATGTTATTTATGTATTATATTAAGTTAAAATAAAAGTGTTCATTCAGTATTGTTATAATTGTCATTATTACAAATATAAAAATTGGCCGATTAATCGGTATCGGCTTTTTTGGTCCTCCAATAACAACAATTGGTATCGGCGTTGAAAAATCATAATCAGTCGACCTCTAATATGAATCATCATACCATGTTCTAAACCTGCATAATCAAACTATTAGGCAGATGCCAGAGAGAGGCCAATATTAAAGCAGAGCAGAGCTGTGCCTTAAAACACAGGCTGCAGATGAGACCACCTCCAGGGCAACATCTCCATCTGCAGGCAGAGAAAGCCAGAGCACCAGGCACAAACATCCTGTTTGTTATTCACCATAACATGGATTCTCCAAGGTAACTTATTACTTTACTTGTCTTATTTGTCATTTTTACATTCTCCATTTCAAATCACATCCACGAGCCCTCTTCAAAGACAGAGAGTTAAACATTTGTAACAACCAAGCCATTCCATTTGTATATTTTAAAGACGTAATAAGATGTGTAGGGATGTAGCAATGATAGCACAAGTAATACATTCAGGGAAAGCTAAGGGTGTGATAGGACACTTTAAAAATGTGATGAAATGTTGATGGGAAAAGTAAAATTAAGTCATTTCCTCCCTTTCCTGATTCAACCTTAATTCTACCCATTCCACCTCATGATTATGTGAGCAGGGCAATATCCACAGACAAACTGAAATAACCTTGACGAAACACTCATATTTATATAACCAGGGCTCCCCACCGTAATGCCCCTGCAAAGATTTATTAACAGTTTTCAGCTCTGCATGTATCTCAAAAATACCCCTGATTTCATATAATTTAATGGCTCGCAGATGGTCTGGATTCAAAACGTTCGGTCAGAAAATACAGCCGAAAATTGCTGCGCTTTCTAATATTGCCAGCATTCCAGGCAGATGGGAATATACTGGAATGGAGCATAAATGTACTTTTCATATTTTCAGGTCTGCTCTGAATCTCCACCTCGTAGGTGATAAAAATTGGACAACTGCAGCTTCGATTCAAATAAGCTGAAGACACGCAGCACACATCCATCTTAATGCTGCAGAGAGAGGGAGAGATACGGAGAGAGAGAGCGAGATAGGAGGAGAGAGAGAGGGAGGGAGGAGGAGAGAGAGAGGGAGGGAGGAGGAGAGCGATAGTGGAATAGGAGGAGAGAGAGAGGGAGGGAGGAGGAGAGAGAGCGAGATAGGAGGAGAGAGAGAGGGAGGGAGGAGGAGATCGATAGCAGAATAAGAGGAGAGAGAGAGGGAGGGAGGAGGAGAGAGAGGGAGAGAGGAGGAGAGAGAGAGCGGGATAGGAGGAGCGAGAGAGGGAGGGAGGAGGAGAGCGAGAGGGAGGGAGGGAGGGAGGAGGAGAGAGAGAGGGCGGGGGGAGGAGAGTGTGCCTGGAGAGTGAGCTCTCTTGAGTGGCTCAAATAGCAGAGAGGAGCTCTAGGGAAATTTCAGACCCCATGGAGCCTCTGGCGCTTTCCACTTCTACACTGCACCTCTGCTGATCTCATTTTCAAGCCAAATGAGTGTAGAAATGGTTCTTTAATTCCTAACTCCTAATCAGGGGATCAAATCAAATCAAATTGTATTTGTCACACTATAACAGGTATTCTTACAAGCCCTTAACCAACGAAGCAGTTCAGAAAATATTTGCAAAATAAACTAAAGTTAAAAAGAAAATATTTAAAAAGTATCATAATAAGATTGCATAACATTAACGAGGCTATACAGGGGGTACCGGTACTGAGTCAATGTGTGAGGCTACAGGTTAATCGAGCTAATTTGTACATTTAGGTAGGGTTAAAGTGACTATGCATAGATAATAAACAGTGAGTAGCAGCAGTGTAAAAACAAAGGAGGGGTCATTTCAATAGTCCGGGAGGCCTTTTGCTTAATTGTTCAGCAATCTTATGGCTTGCGGGTAAAAGCTGTTAAGGATCCTTTTTGACCTAGACTTGGCACTCCGGTATCACTTGCCGTGTGGTAGCAGAGAGAACAGTCTATGACTTGGGTGACTGGAGTCTTTGACAATGTATTGGGCCTTCCTCTGACACCACCTTGTATATAGGTCCTGGATGGCAGGAAGCTTGGCCCCAGTGGTGTATTGAGCCGTACGCACTACCCTCTTTAGTGCCTTATGGTCGGATGCCGAGCAGTTGCCATACCAGGCGGTGATGCAACCGGTCAGGATGCTCTTGATGGTGCAGCTGTAGAACTTTTTGAGGATCTGGGGACCAATGCCAAATCTTTTCAGTCTCCTGAGGGGGAAAAGGTGATGTCGTACCCTCTTCCCGACTGCCTTGGTGTGTTTAGACCATGATAGTTTGTTGGTGATGTGGACACCAAGGAACTTGAACTTCTCTACCTGCTCCACTACAGCCTCGTTGATGTAAATGAAGGCCTGAATCGGCCCTCCTTTTCAGGTAGTCCACAATCAACTCCTTTGACTTGCTCAAGTTGAGGGAGAGGTTGTTGTCCTGACACCAAACTGCCAGGTCTCTGACCTCCTCCCTACAGGCCATCTTCATCGTTGTCAGTGATCAGGCCTACCACTGTTGTGTCATCAGCAAACTTAATGATGGTGTTGGAGACGTGCTTGGCCACGCAGTCGTGGGTGAACAGGGAGTACAGGAGGGGACTATGCACATACCCCTGAGGGGCCCCAGTGTTGAGGATCAGCGTGGCGGATGTGTTGTTCCCTACCCTTACCACCTGGGGCAGCCCGTCAGGAAGTCCAGGATCCAGTTGCAGAGGGAGGTGTTTAGTCCCAGTGTCCTTAGCTTAGTGATGAGCTTTGTGGGCAATATCGTGTTGAACGCTGAGCTGTAGTAAACGAACAGCATTCTCACATAGGTGTTCCTTTTGTCCAGGTGAGAAAGGGCAGTGTGGAGTGCGATTGAGGTTGCGTCATCTGTGGATCTGTTGGAACGGCATGCAAATTGGAGTGGGTCTAAGGTTTCCGGGATGATGGTGTTGATGTGAGCCATGACCAGCCTTTCAAAGCACTTCATGGCTACCGACGTGAGTGCTACAGGGCGGTAGTCATTTAGGCAGGTTACATTCGCATTGGGTACAGGGACTATGGTGGTCTGCTTGAAACATGTAGGTATTACAGACTCGGTCAGGGAGAGGTTGAAAATGTCAGTGAAGACACTTGCCAGTTGGTCCGCCCATGCTCTGAGTACACGTCCTGGTAATCCGTCTGGTCCCGCGGCCTTGTGAATGTTGACCTGTTTAAAGGTCTTTCTGCTGTATATTATGCAGCAGTTCCTCCTGGTTGACAGTGCTGGCAGGACACCTTCAGCACACCATCAGCCCATCAGCCCATCATGGTCATGTCAAACAAGGCAACAGTAAACATGTCGTCCCCCACGAGTGATGCAGAGCCTCCCCTTGCGCTAATTGAGATATCGCGTGTGACTAACAAATTGCAATTGTCGTGTGACCACAGGTTATCCATTATATTGACCAGATACTCAAGTGGCCGCACTAACAATGAAAATAAATGTCTTGAAAAATGGAAGGCAGTTAGCCTGGGTACCAGTCTCTTTAGTTAATCGACTCCCTGTACTCCATGTCATGTGCCAAACGGCATTGCATGACATTTGGCAATGACAAGGAGTGGCAAGGAGTGGAATGTTAGCTAAAGAGACTAGTACTCAGACTAGAAGGCAGTTGGGAGGAGGCAAGATCAGGTGTGGGACCATTCTAGCCAATGATAGAGCAGATATGCGTGTGAACAACAGGCAAATTCTGATTAAAGTATTTTTGTTCAAAGTTGCCGGGATGTCACGTGTCCTACTTATCAGTACACTAGTAACAACCTAAGCACTATGAAACTTCTATTAGATCAAGTAAGTCACACATAGCAAATAAGCCATAAACATTTTTCGACACTCTCATTGACCTCCATACAAAATCTCCTCGCTTGGTGAGCGGGGGAATAAAAAAAACACCACCTGCTGGAGAAGACAGATTTTGGGCCTAGTTATCCCTCTTGCGTCGCCTCTTCCTCTCTGGTGTGGCTCACAAATTTCAGTTAATTACTATAGCTCCCACTTTGGGCCAATCAGTGTCATTTTCTAAATCCCGGATCTCTATGACTAGATGCATCATTCAACCACGTTTCAGTGCTGAATGGACATATGAACAGACGGACGGAGACCAATCCACAGTCTCCTCCTCGATTTCATCGTGGAGGACAACAACATGGTCCTCTGGTGAAACTCATTGACCCACTCATTCACAAAGATGAAGAAGGCAATCGAAACGTCTCTTCCATCTCCTCCTCCTCTGTTCTGTGTGTCGCATTATAGACAATTCCAGATAGCAGCTTGCCAAGATTGGGTCTGAAACGAACCTTTGATACCCCTGTGTGTCCTTTCATCTCTGTGAACGCTTCCCTTCACTTTAGTTTACCAGAACAACACTTTACACACCAGGGAGAATACCCTTTAAACACGACAGCCAGATGCCTTATTCTGTGCGGGTACAGGGGAATATTCCAGGTCTCTTTTCATGTTCTTTACCTTCCCAACAAGTTTCAAGATGCGCCATTGATATCGGATACACAGACACACTTCTGTTGATTTCTCTCTTTCTTATATAATTCAGAAATGAAGATTAACACACTCCTGCAGAAAGCGTCTCTCACCGATTCACTCAAGTTCAGAGGGAGGGAGTGGACTTTTTCATCTTTACTCAGTCTCTCCATGCATTTCAATCATTTTTAACAAGCTACCTGAAAGTTCATCTATCGATCGTTATCTCTACATATTATTATTCTGCTCAGAACTTAAAAATATAAAATTGATCAAATCTTCTTAACTTATGCCAGGTTTATTTTTTCAGTGCGATTTATCCGGCGATTGACCTGGTGCTTCTCCGTCTGTGTTACTGAAGACTGCAGCTGAGCCTTTGAATCGACTGAAGCATTAGCACCAGCGCTCAACTCCAAGGTTATTTCTGCAGGATTTACTTTAAATTCTTTAAAGAAGGGCTAACATTTGGAATACACATTATACATAAAAATGCAGCCAAATAACTAACAAAAGTTGAGGGGATCGGTGGCATCAAAGCGTTCCTGGGCTGGCTCGGACCTCATGGTGAGCCCTGCGTCTTTGTGAGCAGAAGCTCCGAGATGTTCGGCACATTGCAGAGCCCTTCTATAGTTTTTCAGCAGCTTATGTGGAGGCCTTTGAAGCCCAGAACCCACCTGCTCCGGTCCTAACAGTGTAGCTCTCCCCTCATACAGGCTGAGGTCCCATTGGCCGACACACATAGCACCTATGAGCTCTTCCCTCAGGGGGATTCCTGTTTATGAATTACTAAACTGACAAAGGAGGATCTGGGAAGCCCTTTCAGAGGCACATCAGCAATATAATGCATAAGAAATATGGTCCCTGAAATATTTGTCCTGCTACTTCGGGTAGTCTTGATCAAATGCTAAGACAACAGTAACTGTGGTACAAGTACAGTGACACTTTACATCTAGGTGTTTGTCTTAATAACACCTAACACAGCAATGTGGGATATTTCTTCTGTCATGTCTCTGAAAAAACTTTTCCTCTAATAGGGTCAAATACAGCATACATGTCCGAACAGGGCTCTCCAACTCTGTCTACCACAAACCAACACATCTCACACACACCTCACACACAGACAAACAGAAACACACTGGCCAACACATCAGACACACCGATAGTGTAGCTGTTGCCTTATTCAGAGGAGAAAACATTACATAGAAATAGAAATTGCCTGTGTGTGAATGACCAAATCTGGAGCAGAATATACGCTCCAGAGAGAGAGGGAGAGAGGAGCAAATGTGAGAGTGGGCAGGCAGGCTGGCAGGCAGGCAGGCAGGCAGGCAGGCAGGGGCCTGAATGAAAAGATGACCATCTAGCATGCTACCTTCAAGGTAGGATGAATAATGAATAGGCTAGTGATGGACACAGAGAGGGGCCATCAATATTTTAATACTCTCGTCTCTAATTTCAGTCTCGCTCTCCCCAGATTCCCGCTGCTGTCCCAACACAAATCCCGAACTGTTGCTGCTGAGCAATAAGCGAAGTGTAGTATACACACACCACACGGGTCACCACCACCACCGCAGAGCAGAGAGAGCAGGCCATTCAACACTGCACTGATTTCTACTGCTGCTGATTCAGCCTCGAGTTCCACCTCTGTTCATTCTGAGTGGACCTGCTGCACGCACACACTGCGACAGATTGACAGACACACTTCTCTAGTGAATCGTACACAAGACCAGGAGCACAAGTGATAAAAATGTGAGGACATAAAATTCTAGTGTAAATAGAGAAAGAAAGATTGAGTAAGAAAGAAAGTGCCCCTACTTTTGCATTCAGTGACTTTGAGAGTAATGGAGAGTATGCAGAGAGAGAGAGAGGGAGAGAGATGAGAGATAGAGAGAGAGAGGAGAGGGGAAAGAGGAAGTGAGGGAGAGAGTTTGGAAAGATGTCAAATTAAAAGTCATGACATTTCTAGGTAATGCTTAATACAGCGAAGACAAAACACTCAGCTCTAATTCAAGTGCCTGTCAGTAACTGAGTAATCGGATGCAAATGAATGCATGCAATTAAGACAAATTGGACGCACTCTAACTTAATTCCTGTTCACTTTCTTTCCCTGTGTATTCATGCCCTAACTAAGGGTAACGAATGAGATATTCTTCCGCCAGGCTTTGTGTTTAAAACCCATTGTCGTCTCCTCTCATAAAGTGTCACTGTCCTGATTACCCTGCAGTGCGGCAGAGAGGGGGCGGTGGGGCTGGTGGAGGGGAGGGCAGTGTGTGAGTGAGATGCTCGCTGACCCCACCACCGTCACAAACGACCAGTCTGATCTCATATCCTCACAGGGGATGAGTGAGGCTGGTGGCTAGTAGGTACACATCAACCCAGACAGGAACTGAGCTTAACCCCCCCCCCCCCCCCCCCATCATCCCCAAGAACAGGACAGGACGTCCAGGACTGAGAAGGATAACATCGCAGAGGGAGGAGGGGGGGTTTAGCTCCTTAACTCAAACTTAGGATCAAACCACCTCCCCTCCTCTCCCTCCCACTGCCGGTCCAGAGTCACCCAGCAGCATCCTCCCTACCGTCATTAGCCGTTGATAATTCAGCGGTCTGCGGCGCCACTTTGAAGGTTAACCAATCAATATTCCAGCCGCTTGTCATTTATTAACAAAGTTGGGCCAGCCGGCTAATGACCAGCGTGCAAGCATCCAGAGACAGTTCAGTGCGAATGGCCCATTAGAGAACATTGCCTTGGTCTCTCGTCCTGCCAGAGCAGAGAGGCAGATAGAGCCAGATAGGGAAAGGAGTCTAATTGAAAGTATGATTGTTTGTCTGTAGCACGGTCACCTCGGATATCTCCCAGCTCATCTCTGGAGCTAGGCCTGTCAGGTGGATTAAAGTCCCCGCTCCACCACCTAACCACAGCTCTGTTTCATGTTCAGCCCCTGCCCCCGGCTCACATCAAATTCATTTTTTTATTTAGTTCAGCTCTGGAAAGTTAGTCTCCTCTCCCACCCCCATTCCTCTACCCTACTCAGATCCTGTGCTAACTAAACTGAACTAAACGAGTGGATGATCAGCGAGTGGGTGCAGCCATCCGGCAGGGCACTGTCTCCCAGTCAGTCACACGGCCACTCGCTCCACGGGCATGGAGTGCCACACACACACCAGCCGACAACACGGAGAGGCACCAGGGAACGGATGCATCTCATGTCCGATCAGATTATAGGAGGAGCTGACGATGTTAATTAGCTAGAGCAAATTTACATTAGCGGATTATGTAAGCAGCCAGAAGCGCAGAGGCTGAGTAACAAAGCGTGGCACCAGCTATGTCACATCTTGGCGAGCGCTGCCCTGCCACTTCACGCCAATGTGGCCATGGTTGATCAAGCAGAGAAAGCCTCAAATGCCAATTAGACATGAACGGGTAATTGTGTCAGGGGGGGCTGGTGGCACCAGGGACTCTGTTGCAATGTCCTCAGGCACTGAACGTCTCCACTCATCCTCAGACATAACTACTGACACGTCTGAGCTCACTGATAGGGGGGCACACATACACAGCGGCACACACACACACACACACACACACAACGGCACACACAGGCACATTTATACTGTACACTCATACGTAGAGATAGAGAAGTCGTCTGCCAGGATTATCAGCGGGGACATTTCGGATAGGGAAATTCAATAAAGAGAGGGTCAGAGGTCAGGATAAGGCCAGTACAGTACAATGCTAAACACGTTGCTGTCTTTGCAGTGTTGAATGAGAGAAATAAAGATTTTGCGTTTGATGCAGATACTGTAGATGATGGTCTTTCACAGAAAAATACATAGCTCAGTCTCCAACTGATGAAAAACCTATGGAAATGGGAACTGTGATAAGAATAAAAAAGTACAGTAGGGGGCATTTCCCTCCATCAAAGACGTCCACCGACATGCAGCACAGGGCAGAACTAAAGAAAAGAGAAAGTTGTACAGGAGTGCCCATGCAGAGGTGAAGGCCCCCCACTCCTCTCCTCCAATCCACCCCAGCAGCAGCTCTCTCCAGCCAGCCTAGTCCCAGCGCTCTCCTCCCTCTCGCTTGCTGACCCCCACAGCAGGACAGGATGGCCGGGGCCTCTCACTGCGAATGGGCCTGCCCACTTCTCCTGTTTCTGGGCTGCTCCTGATTTTAATTGGTTGAGACCGGGCCTGTGTCTCTGTAATCCTTGCATGTTAATAGACCCACGGTAACGTTCTCCTGCCTAATGGCCGCACAGCGAGAGGCCTTTTCAACCGCATTACCTCTTATCGAGTTACGGAGCCCCACCGTTCCAAATAAGACACATTTAATTGATCCAGTCTATAAAAATCCAGTGCCGCTGTGAACGGCCTGTTTCTCGGGTTTCTTTATTTATTTATTGGCTGTGTTTTCTCCACCTCGGCGAGCCCGGCCCTGCATGAGGCGCAGGGAAATTAGGTTCATTCAACTCCTCACAAAAAAGGAGGGATGCAGAAGAGAAATTCAAAGGCTTTGAAATTAGATCAATGGTCTCAACAATCAATCAAAGGCAGGGCTCCTCAGTCATCGGCCTCTGGAGGAGATTTGAAATGAACCTTTAAAACAGCAGGCGCTGGGTCCACACCTCACAGCCATGCAGGGGGGAGACCAAGACCGCAGAAAGCAGATCAAAACTCAAACTACAGCACAATTCAATAACAAACACCACTCACCCCCGTGAGAGCAGCCACACTAACCTAAACACACAACGTAGACACATGCACGTTCACATACACAGACACTTTGTCCATTCATTCTTCAACTCTCCAACTTTCAGCAGACCCTCCCTGACACAATCAACCTATATTTAATAAGACAGTCACGTAGCTGCCATGGTAGAGTACAGACAGAACATGAATAAACAATTATGTTCCCCTTTTATTTCTGTTTCTTAAGACTTAGTGTGACAGAATGAATTCATCAGTTCTGTCATACAAAAAACAAGACATACCAGTCCAGAGCATTCAGGACTCAAACCATTACATTGAAAGTGCTCTTGGTCGATAGATGTGCACGTATGTCCTTAATTTCACACACTGATACACCTAATCCTGTTACTACGGAATGGAGTTATTGAGCTCAGTGTGATACTGAGTGATTAAAGGAAATAAATACTTTATATCCAACGTGTAAGCGGGGGATGGAATCGAGTTGAGCTTTAAAATATTGGCCTTAAACGCCTGTTGAGAAAAAAGGACAATAAGGAAAGAAACTGTGGTCAAATGGTAAATCCTACCAACAGTGTTCCCCTGCGCAGGATCCAACCATTCCCAGGCATTAGATTATATACACAAACTACCAGAAAGAGAGAGCAGGGGAGAGAGAGAGAGAGAGAAAGAAAGAGAAAGAAAAGAGAGAGAGAGAGAGAGAGAGCTGGGGGGAGCTGACCTTGTCTTTTATTGAGGGGCCTTGGGCACAACCATCTCCTGCCTCTTCTCTTTAGTGATGGCTATAACAGAGCACGCCAAACAGACGCTAATGCATTTCATCAGCTCAAATCACTTCCATATTTAAGAACTGGGCTTTAATATCACTTTCACTGTACACTGCAAAAACAAAAGTACAGTGCAACTCAGCTGAGATGGCGGATAACAGCATAGTTCCTCGTGTTAGTATTTTATATATATATATATTTTTTTTTTTACTGTAGAAGGGCTTGTAAGCAGGCATTTCATGATAAAGTCTACACCCATTGTATTCGGCGCATGTGACAAATACAATTTGATGTGATTTGATTTAAAGAAGGTAGAGGAGAGGTGGGGATAGGGTCGGTATGTAAGGGCCTATATTTTGCCTGGGGGGATTTTGATCCTCCTGGTGTTGTGAGAAGCGGCTAAATTAAAATCCTGTGTCAGCCCAGAAAATTCCCTTTCCTTGACCTTTTAGATACATTTCCATCAATCTCATTTTACGCACGATTACGGTTTTAATGAGAGATGGGCAGTATTATTGCTCGGGCTAATCTCAACTTTCGCTTTTTTTATGCTGCTAGCTAGGCTAAACGCTGCTGATAAAGCTCAAGACTGGAGATGGAGAAAAGCCGTTTATTTAAAAAAATGCAATTTACTTATTTTTCAAAAGCAATTCTTCTTTTATTAACTTATTTGGCAACACCATCATGTAAGTCACAAGAATGTAAAAGTGAATTGCTTATTACATACACTCCAATTTATCAAAACAATCTAATTCCCCTCCTGGATTTAATTAAATGTTTAATCAATTCATGATTGATCTCCAAATCTCCCATATTAACTGTCTTATTCAAACCTGTTGATGAATGAACAGGCAACACTTGAATGATCCAGCGGCCTTGCTTTCATTTGATCTAGCTTGTTGATTCCCTCATAGCAAAGCCATTCTTATTGGGCACATCTCTGTGAACATGACAGCCATGGTCCTCATGTCAAATCTCCTCTCCAGGTTCTCTTTGAAGATTTCCTTCATGTGACGGGCTCTTACTAATCTCTTTCAGAAACACAGTAAACAATGGTTGCATGCACTCATACCCTCATAGGCCCCTGTTCAAACCTGTTTTATGGTAGACCAGATAATGTGGTTAATCTCTAGCACACACGGGTAAAACCAACCGTGGACTAGAGAAGGAACAACATCTGGTACTAACCAATAGGTGGTGGATCCCCTAAAGACCTTCTCTTTGTTTTGAACCAGTGTCAGGCTGACAGGCTTGGGGGAGGCTGCTCTTTTGAATACATATTGATATGACTGAGCTCCTAATACAGTGTGCAACCTCCAGGGCACTTTATTGCCATCTCACATCCACTGAGCCTCTCTCCCTCTCCCTTCCTCTCTCTCCCTCTCTCCTCTCTCTCTGGTACAGACACCTGTACCTACCTTATACAAGCTGGGAGACTTGCACTGACTACATGACTTCTGACAACAACAACTAGTGAAGTCTGCTTGACAAATCTGCTCTAGATACTACATTCTGGCAAGAGGGAGTCATTAAGGAAGTGTTTTGTCAGAGTGTGTGTGTAAGTATGAGTAAGATTAAGAGTTAACGAGATGAGGTGAAGTAAAGTACAGACATCCCTCAGCATTGTGACACTCCTTCAAGATGAATACTAATGAACTTGAGAGGGAAGAGTGGGGTCTGCTGGAGATGGGGGGGGCAATTAAAGAATGCCTGAAGCAACTTTATCGAGGACAAAGAATCACGTCTCTCTAATTAAATTCTGTGGCAGACACCTGCCCTTTCACCCCTCCTTCTCCATCTCCCCCTGCTCCAATGTGGCAGTCAGAGGAGATCCAACAGCTCCTTACTCCTCAAGCCCATTGAGGCTGCTCTAAAACTGGCCTATTCATGGACGCTCCCCATTGATTCAACTACACTTGGAGGGTTAGGGTCAAGGAGGGGAAGGATTTCAGAGTTACATTATCATGTACTGTACCCCTGACTCTGACATATGGGAAGTCAGCTGCTGAAGGCCATTAAAAGCTTAGAGAGACTCAATGGCCTATTCTCAACATTCAGATATCATGTTCTATGTTCTTCAAAGTCTTCCTTTTTTCATCAGGTGTCTGGTCTTGTCGAAGGTGTTAATGACACAAAGTCCCCTGAAGAGTGATACTCTAGTCAGGGTACGGAAGCAGGCTCGTCCCCCACCGAGCTTCATCAGGGGGAAGAGAGAGGAGATGGGGATAACTAAGACCAGGGCCACCTCCATCCCACACAGCTCTTAGAGGTGGCAGAGCCAGAGCGAGAGAGGAGGAGAGGTGGTAATGGCACGGAAGTTGATCAAAACGAAGCCAGGTAATGGAAATTGGTTTTAAACCACTAGCCAAGTTCCTCCTCAGAAGGAGACGGGTTGGGCTAATGAACCCTGACAGCGCATTCCAGGGCAGTTCCACACTTACAGCAAATCCCCCTCCGCTGCTGTCTCCCCTTGCCACCAGAGGAGGGGGAAATGTACAACTTTACAGAGACTAACTACTGCCCATTTCCTGGTTGTTTAACACCCAATCGAACTTCAAAGCCTGTAACACCGCCTGGCGTACTTCAAACACGCCGGCCACTCTCTCAATTAGCTAAATGTGCCTGGCCTCGAACCACGACCCCTCCTGCACTACTTAACACTAAAAACTGGAGTACAGCCAGCACACATCACCTCTAGCTCAGACACACTGTGGAGAGCATCACTAACAAACAACACACACTCATAGTCACTTCCCAGGTACTCATTCCATTCGATATAGTGAACACTGTACACACACATCCATATATCAAACACAACCACCAGCAGGCTAACTCATGACTAGAGAAACATCCATGTCTTAGGGTAGTGTACACTCTGGTCAATAGCATACTAGAATTTTATAGAGTAGTGGTTTTGGTATCAGGCCAAAATGTTATGCTATAAGATATAGTGCTGTAGAACGTTCTTGAGTTGAAACACATGGAAAATACAGGGATTATAACAGGTACCATTTAATTGCCACTGACAAATGATTGAAAGAGTGGAAAAAAGAGTCAATTAAAAACCAAAGAACAATAAAATTACCTGTTGTATTCCTCACTGATTTGGACAGACCTTCGATGACACAGCTATCGAGGAGATAATTAACTATTTGTAGACAATTAACACTGAAGTCAGAGTTTTGGTTCTTTTTCTGATGAACAGTCTGCTTTAGGTTAATTGTGTGGGTCCCACTGTGTGTGATTGCTGTAAAACTGAGCACAGAAAAATAAGGACAACCATATGAGGGTGGGGAAATAACGTCTCAAAATGATTTAGCCCCTTTTCGCCAAACCTGTCTGAAAAGCAAGTCATGTTCAATGCTTTTTTCCCACAATGACCAAGACAGAACTTGAAATGCTTGTGAACCTTGCCTTAAAACATATTTCACTGCCTTTGTAAAAATGAATAGAGAAAGTTGGGGGGTAGAGGGGGGTCAGTTCTAGAGCACAGTTAATCTACAGCACATGGCAAAAGCAGGAGAGAGAGAGAGAAAGAGAGAGAGAGAGAGAGAGAAAGTGAGTGAGAGAAAGTGAGTAAGAGAGGGAAACACAGGGCGAGCAAACTCCTGGTTTAATACGAGTCCCTGCCCGTTAATAATCCCCAGCTCCCATCCTGGAGTGGACTTCCCCTAACCTCTCCACTCCGCTCCTCTGTTTCATACCGTTCCAAGACGACCTGGAACTAATGTGCTGTTTATTTCCCCCCAAAGATAGTGTCTGGGGCGCTCTACTCACGCAACCTGTCTTCATCTTCTGCAGCCTCGACACAGGTGGGGAGCCAGAGAGTGATGAGGGGGAATAGGAGAGAGGGGTGTGAACGAGTGTTGTGTTACTCACCAACATTAACAAGTACTCTCCCCCTGTTCTTTCACACGCTCTTTACATGCTAAAGGAATGCACTCAATCTATTTCATAAAGGCCATTAATACTGTAAGGGATTCTTATAAAACACACAAAGCAAAGTTTTTGGTACATACGTGGGCGAGACTGCTAGATTCTACATCTAATATTCTTATATATACACTTTTTTTTACAATATTTTCAAAGGTTTATCAGTAGTATGACACAATGACTCTACAATATCTCAACAAGGAAAGTATGACACAATACCTCTTTTAAAACTAAAAACCATCAGAGCTGAGTGTCATATGGCAAAAAGCTTTAATCCAAAGTTTTCATTTCCTAAAGAACCCAGCGAGAACCTAATAACGCAATGAATCAATGTCCATCTCCACAGCACATTGTATCTTGCTGTCACTCAAGGGATGGTCCTTTCTTTGTTTGTGGTTGATGGAAAGAAGACAGGGTAAAAAGCTTTCCAAGAGACAGGCCCAGTCAGTTACAATAAGCACTGACAGCTGCTTTCAGACCATCTAATGCATGCTCTTTCATGGTTCTCCCAGCGATAAAACATAGCCTAAGATTGTGTACCCTTATAAAGGTCCCCCTACACACCCCCAGTGGAAACACAAGGGGATGTTTGATGTGGAGACGCTGGGGATGCAGCGCTCCCCCGTTACTCAGGGCGTTACAGAGAGAGAAGGGAGCTCTCCTCTAAAACATTCGTTAATAAAATATCAAGGAGCTGAAACCCTGAGACAATCCCCCTCGTGCCACAGCAGCACAAAGCAGTGAGGGTGTTGGACAGCAAGCCATGGTCCTGTGGAAGACAGGCGAGAGCGGGGTTTGATGTCGTTGGCCCCGTGCCCCGGTTGGAGAGAGAGGCTCTCGCCAGGCCAGACCCAGCCCACAGAAAAAGGTGCTCCCACTAATCTGGACTCATTTTCTGCCTCTTTAACCGTGACCAATGTATTTAAACGGCTGCTCCTTCGACAGATGCTCAGTTCAAATTATTCCGAACTGGAAATTTGCGGGAGTGATATTAAATATCCTTCAGGCCAGACTGCCTAAAGAGAACGTTGGAACATCAAAAGGCCAAACACTTCAAAAACTCAAACTAATGACCTGAACCCATCTCCAAGGAACAGGAGGGGTCTAACTCGGTCCCACATCCTCAGATCTTGGTCACAAGAAATCCCACTCCTTTAAATGTAGATTTGACCATTCCCCCGACCCTGATATTTAACACAGAATCTCAAATGAGATACATAATATACATCTCTGTATCACATTCTAAAGCATGTAGAGCATTCACAAAGGGACAACTGGAATGAATGGCTTCACTGTAATCGGACACATCAGAGCCCATTTCCACAAAATTAAACCAACAATATCATTCCACAAAGCCCATATACCATTTAGTCATTCTATTGACAATCTTAAGTCTGGCTGTACACACTGCACATTCATAATGGGAGCCTAAAACAGCCACAACAGCTGGGTACAAAGGGTACAGACTCCCCCAGTAAGGATCTCCACTACCACCGTGAGGCCGCTGTATGTGGAGCATGTTGGACATGTATGAGAGAAACAGAAACCGGACGAGGAGAGCAGAGCGCAGGTAGAACAGCTGGCAACGTTCATCTAAGTCCCTGATCGGATCCGACAGCAGTCATTAAATCATAAAACCACCCAACTTCCAGACTTCAGAAGAGCGGGGTGAGTGCGCAGGCACACCCGGTCAGAGGGGTGAGGGGTGAAAGGGGTGAGACTCAGGCACATTGCCTCTTGGCCTGGGTGCAGGAGAGGGCCTTGTTGCTCACATGAGCTCTATGCAGTCTGACGGGCAGATAACTCGGACAGGCATACTACAGGCCCTGATTACTGCTCTAAATGGAATAAACATGAGAACAGTATCTGGAGAATCACAAAACTACTGAGCAAGTTTGCCTCTTCTTTAGCAGCTTTGGTGCTTTGATGAAGGCTGCATAACTGTGAGCTGTGATCAGCCTCAGTGGCAATGACACTGTGCTGTCAATGTTATTACTTGTTTGAATGTATGCTTCATGGCACAGAATGTGGCACTGTAGGACTCGGTTTGTCCATGGAGTACAGTGAAGCCAAACCCCATAAAATATTTTTGCATTCAAGGATTAAATAAAAACGAGTCATTGTTCATATTAAAGCATATTCCTGGCTAACAATGGTTTTCCACATGTTCTCACTTCCTATTCCATAAATACACCCAGCATATCAAGCCAAGGGACCCTGTACATGCAGTAAAGCTAACATGCATATAATTTCACTCCAATGGTCTCCACAAACATGGCATACAGAATTCAGGCAGGGAAACTCAAGCAAGGCTTTAAAGGACAACCTATTGCACATTAGTGACATTTTGAAATATTAAGAGTGAAATGAATGGGCACAGTATGGTGGGCCGTCGTTCTTTTTTTAATGAAGTGCTTGAGCTGCCAGTGAAAGGCAGTATTTGTTTCTTCAAGCTGTGGGGTTAAACAAAAAGCAAATGTTCAACCTCATTCCTCTGAAGTTGTGCCTGACTTTGAAAAACAAAACCTACACTCTCTCGCCTAGTCTCACCCAGCGTTTTAGAAGCCAAATCGAATGCCTATGCACACCAGTGCTAATAATTTATGACCCTAGCATTTGTAATGCAATTGCTATATCATTGTTAAAGACAGCCAAAAAGAGGAGAGAGAAGCAGCATGTCTGATGATCGAATTCCAGGGCAGCCATTTTGAAAAAAATTATAAAATGGGTGCTTCAAGGGAGGTTGTTAAAATTAACTACCTCAGACAGACTCTCCAGCCAGTGGGCTAATATTTGGTTTGGGATGCCATGTAGAGAGACAGACTGAACATGATTGTATTCCACTGACTAACTTCCCGCTATTACATTTCTCACTGTGGCATTCTACTGAGCGCTTCACATAACTCTCCTGCAGGTCCTTTAGAAGAGGGACAAGTGTCAAGAATGCCAAGAACGCTGACAATTTCAACACACTTCAAAGTGTAGCTAAATTGACTGGCCAAACAGCAGCCTTTTACACTGAACCAATGCTCTCCCTACTAGGTACAGACGTCAATGTAATGTCTATTCCACGTTGGTTCAATGTAATTTCATTGAAATGACGTGGAAACAATGTTGATTCAACCAGTGTGTGCCCAGTGGGTACTCTCTAAACTGTGACTATGTTATCGCTGGTATAAAATATACATTTTCTGCTAAAGTAAGCTATTTATAAAAATACAAATTTTCAAGGAGTTAAAACCCCTTCTTTGTGAAGAAATTAGTTTCCTTGATTCATATTTTTTCTGTTAAGGATCCACCTAATGTCTGCAGGGCTGGAAAAAGAATGGCTTTTACTGTGAAGTATTACAATCCTATTAATTATGGAAGAACAGCTCAGTGCGGTAATAAATGTATCTGCCTCATGATACATTCCTCTAGGCCGACCTCTTAAAGACTGCTACGTGGTCCATTAGACCTCACAGGACAGAAGAAAAAAAATCGCCCAGCCACTTGAGTTCTGGGGGATTAAAAAGTTATCAGGGACAAGCTGGGGCCCCACACAATGCCACAGGAGAACAACTTCCCCCTGTCAGTCATCCTGCATCTGAGACATTTCAGCAATTTAAAGTATCGCTGCCTGCCAGTCAAGGAGGTCACGAATATTTCAGGGGGCACGCCTGAAAAACTTGAAGCTCTTCAGCCTAAAAAGAGTTTGGTTTCATCTTCCAGTTTGAAGCACCTCAATGGTCAATTGTTTCAATCACATCACCTCTGATGACAAGATCCATGAAGTTTGAAAGCTGCAGACTACAGACTCCTTCAGAAAGTCTGAGTGAGGAGGAGCCAGGGTTGATTTGTTATTTCACAGTAGCAAACAACAGAGGGAGGCCAGAGTTCTGCTTAAAAAATATTAAAGTGTGTTCCCCTGAAGGGGAATTCCTTGAAAATCTGAGTCTAGCAATGCGCGGCTGGATGTAAACCTGTAAGTATTAACCTGGAACAGCCTTGCTCTGGCCCTCCTTGAACTTCAGGGTCCATCGTCAGAAGAATCACCCCATAGTCCTGATAGCCACATGCCGCATGGATTTAATTTTCGCCATCTGCTGGCTTCATGCTTCTACGCTTTCCATTCCCGCTGCACATTCTTCACAAATTCAGTAGCTTCCTTCTTCTACATTTGTAAATGTTGTTGACTGTGGAAAGCGTCCATGTTTACTTTGAATCCCTGGCCATCCCAAGGCCTGCTCTAATTACCTACAGCTGTCCACTTCCACTGCTTTCCTTGGCTGTGCTCTTCAAACACAGGCCCCTATTTTCAATGTAAATTATAGATTTGTAACAGACTAAATAAAAAGTTTGATTGTTATTGGAAGCAACATGGCTTGCTGTAATAAGGATATTTGGAGTTTATTTTTCATGACAATTATCATTTTTCCTGGCACACGTCCACATTTGGCAACCAGTTTGTATTAGAAATACTTTGTTGCTATCATTTAGTGCCCATCTCTAGACCCTCTGGTGGATTCATAGTGTTTAACTTCCTGCTCAGTCCGAGAGCTGTGTAATGAGTGACTGAGTTAACACACTGTCAGAGCCCCACGTCAGTGTCAATATCCACACACTCTCACAGCCTGCCAACACAACCATATACAAAGTGCATAAACCTGCTCAATGTATATTAAAAGCTATTCTACACCTACTATCTCCTTGAAAAGTCATACTTCCTCTGTGTTAGTCTGTGATTGCAGGGCACTTTAATAATGTGTTTATCCTCTCATGTTGGAGGCTCAGCTCTGAACGCGAAGGAGAGAGCGAGAAAAAAAGGGATTACTGAAGAAGTCGACTCACGGCTCTCTGCCTCAGGACCTTGTCTGCTCTCACCTGCTCTGTTTTGCCAGCCAGCGGAACAGCACATTTTACACAGTCTGGGACACAAATTGGCATCTGAACTGCGGTTATTCCTCTGGTATAATCTAATTAAAGGACAGTGCCAGTGGGGTAAAAATCGGAACATTATAAAGTTTGATAGACAGAGAGACATAAAATGATCCGGAACTCTTTTCCAGACCCACGTCATACCGGGTCCATGCCTGTTACTACAGAGTAGCAGCTGACAGAGCTATGGACTGACTGAACGCCAATCAAAAATGCTTTGTGTTTGCTATTCGCACAATGTAGATGCTGTAATATGGATAACTGTGGATGGCTTTGAAGTAGCTCCACAGTAACTTTGACTGTCATTAAACATCAAGTTATAGAAAGACCTTGAAGCTGTGTCTTTTCCATTCCTACTCATACAGTAGCATGACAAGTGTTTCCTGTGCTTTGTCATTCGTCCATTTGACCTTCACAGTGGCCTTACTACAGATGTGCCACACAGCCTGGCCAGTCTGGATGAGAAGCTTAAGAGGAATACAATGTTACACTGCAGGGTGCACACGGTGCACACGGGACACAAGTTTGAAATAGCAGCCAAATGTATCTATGTAAAAGTAAACATAACAGGTCCCTTTAGGAGCCCTTTAATACTGCCTGATATAGCCTAACACGCTCAACGTCTTCAACCACTCATGTTCATTCAGGAAACATCTTGCCCCAAGACAACTATGAAACAAACCATAGGCTGCATGAATGCTACGATCGAAAACTGAAACTAACAAATAGTGTAACTCTACTCCAAAACAGTAGGCTACTCCTAAAAGAAGTCATGCTTAAATAGATCTTTGGAAAAATACTTGAGCTGGTATTTAGGCTAAGTAAAGCAGCAGACCATATAGGCTTATGGTAGTTTTTTCTAGTTTTAATGTGACATTTAAGCCAATCCATAACATTGGGATAGTCCTAAATGGTACACAATGTAATTAAACATTTCTAAAACCGACACAAGTGAATCTTAGGAGGATTACAGTTGAAAATGCACACTGTGGTCACATAGTCATTTACTAGAACAACCATATGATGTCCGGTCCTCAGGGAGCAGTCAAGATGGGTACCATAGAGATCAAAGAACTCTTAACCGTACAGTTCACTGCATCCACTGACCATTACCAATATTTTTATCAAACGGGATTGTAAATGTGTCTACAACTCTCCAAAAGGCATATCTCAACTTCATTACCAAAAATCCAAAACATCTTCACTTATTGTGTAACGGCTGTCGTCTTCCTCCTCCTCGGACGAGGAGAGGCGAGAAGGATCAGACCAATATGCGGAGTGATTTGCGTTCATGATGATTTATTATAACGAAACAATCCAGAACACTTACAAATCCAAAAACAACAAATGTGACAAAACTGACAACAGTCCCGTGTGGCACGAACACTAACACGAGATACAACCACCCAAAAACACACACGTGAACCCCGGCTGCCTAAGTATGATTCTCAATCAGGGACAACGATTTACAGCTGCCTCTGATTGAGAATCATACCCGGCCGAACACAAACAACCCGACATAGAAAAATAACACATAGACAACCCACCCCAACTCACGCCCTGACCAACTAAATACATACAAGAAAAAGGAAAAACAGGTCAGGAACGTGACATATTGTTTAAAAAGCTGCTTGTATATTGAATAGTTGGAGGGCCACGTTTTCAAGAATTCTTAGTACAGTAGAAGGGGTGGAATCAGTACACTGAGGCACAAGTTTTATAACATACCGATGACCATGAAAAATATGCAATCTAATACTTATTCAGAAACACACTCCACACCACAGTAAGCTGAGCACCAGATATTATGCAGGGCCAACTTCTTTACCATCCTCAGTCTGCATCTTGAAATAGAGGGAAAGTTTGTGACAGACAAAATCCTTCTTGTTTTTCAGAGTTTCCTGAATAAGCTTGCAACGTCTTACGAAACCAAGGATGACGAGACGTCCCTCTCATTTAAGATAAACACTGGGCTGGACTTGAGAAACCAACATCTCGTGCCTCATTGCAATAAATCGAATCAATGTTTTAATTGCGGTTATGCTGTGTGGCTTTTGGCAGGACAGAGATCTGTGAAACACACATACCACCCTCTCCTTCTTCCCTCCCCTCTCACCACTACCACCCCTCAGAAAAAAACAGGAGTGATTAATTACTAGTCTGGAAGATATAAATATGCCTTTCAGGAAGAGATAGTATGAAAGGGCCTTCAGGCTGCTTGGGCCCTTCACATCTCAGCAGGGAGCTTTCATTTCACTGCCCGTAAACTAATTCAAACAAGACCCCACCACAGCCCCAGCCCAGCCCCAGCCAAACCACCCCTCAGAGAGCCCTATCCCAGCAACCCTCATTTGGCTCTCATTCCTCCACAGGTTATACACCCTAACTATCACTCATTCACAAACTGCACAAAAGATAATGTTGTCTTTCCTACCCAAGTAATTGTTTCTCCATCAGACACAGATTCTGTGGCCCTGCCTGAGGTTGTGTTTGGGGGAGTTGTGAAACCGCAGTGACCCAAAAGCCCAGTGTCTTCTGCTGTCAGCTCTGATCAGAGGGGGAACACTAAAATGGCTCCAGTGTTGGGATGGGGACCTCTAAGCTGTCCTAATGAGATATCACAAGCACCTCAAAGCCACCAATGTCTCCAACCAAACAAACCAACCAGCTCCATCACCACCTTGGCCACCTCTCAAACAAAGTGGCCCAGAGTCCTCTAACAGAGAGACCCTCTATTGGAAGTGTTCATGGTCACAGCAGCCCAGAGTGCATTAAAGAGAAAGAGTGGTTCCATGGTACACATTCAACATTCAGGTTGGGAGCATGTGATGCCTACCCCTAAAACCAAAGGGCCTCTGAGATATGTTTCTGCAATGCATTTAACTATATATCAGTTTCATCTCCGAGAATGAGTTTAAAACACATGGCTGGGATCCAAACATGTAAATGAGACAGATTGGTGCAATAGTCCCCTGCACAACTTGGAACATTTTAAGAGACTATAAATAACTATTGAAAAGGAAAAGCGCAACGTGCACATACCATGCTGATATTATTGATTACTCATTTATTTGTCTCTGCCTGCAAATCATCCCACTCCTAAAAGGTATAGCTATATCATACACTGCTCAAAAAAATAAAGGGAACACTAAAATAACACATCCTAGATCTGAATGAATGAAATATTCTTATTAAATACTTTTTTCTTTACATAGTTGAATGTGCTGACAACAAAATCACACAAAAATGATCAATGGAAATCAAATGTATCAACCCATGGAGGTCTGGATTTGGAGTCACACTCAAAGTGGAAAACCACACTACAGGCTGATCCAACTTTGATGTAATGTCCTTAAAACAAGTCAAAATGAGGCTCAGTAGTGTGTGTGGCCTCCACGTGCCTGTATGACCTCCCTACAACACCTGGGCATGCTCCTGATGAGGTGGCGGATGGTCTCCTGAGGGATCTCCTCCCAGACCTGGACTAAAGCATCCGCCAACTCCTGGACAGTCTGTGGTGCAACGTGGCGTTGGTGGATGGAGCGAGACATGATGTCCCAGATGTGCTCAATTGGATTCAGGTCTGGGGAACGGCCAGTCCATAGCATCAATGCCTTCCTCTTGCAGGAACTGCTGACACCCTCCAGCCACATGAGGTCTAGCATTGTCTTGCATTAGGAGGAACCCAGGGCCAACCGCACCAGCATAATGTCTCACAAGGGGTCTGAGGATCTCATCTCGGTACCTAATGGCAGTCAGGCTACCTCTGGCGAGCACATGGAGGGCTGTGCGGCCCCCCAAAGAAATGCCACCCCACACCATGACTGACCCACCGCCAAACCGGTCATGCTGGAGGATGTTGCAGGCAGCAGAACGTTCTCCACGGCGTCTCCAGACTCTGTCACATCTGTCACGTGCTCAGTGTGAACCTGCTTTCATCTGTGAAGAGCACAGGGCGCCAGTGGCGAATTTTCCAATCTTGGTGTTCTCTGGCAAATGCCAAACGTCCTGCACGGTGTTGGGCTGTAAGCACAACCCCCACCTGTGGACGTCGGGCCTTCATACCACCCTCATGGAGTCTGTTTCTGACCGTTTGAGCAGACACATGCACATTTGTGGCCTGCTGGAGGTCATTTTGCAGGGCTCTGGCAGTGCTCCACCTGCTCCTCCTTGCACAAAGGCGGAGGTAGCGGTCCTGCTGCTGGGTTGTTGCCCTCCTACGGCCTCCTCCACGTCTCCTGATGTACTGGCCTGTCTCCTGGTAGCACCTCCATGCTCTGGACACTACGCTGACAGACACAGCTAACCTTCTTGCCACAGCTCGCATTGATGTGCCATCCTGGATGAGCTGCACTACCTGAGCCACTTGTGTGGGTTGTAGACTCCGTCTCATGCTACCACTAGAGTGAAAGCACCGCCAGCATTCAAAAGTGACCAAAACATCAGCCAGGAAGCATAGGAACTGAGAAGTGGTCTGTGGTCACCACCTGCAGAACCACTCCTTTATTGGGGGTGTCTTGCTAATTGCCTATAATTTCCACCTGTTGTCTATTCCATTTGCACAACAGCATGTGAAATGTATTGTCAATCAGTGTTGCTTCCTAAGTGGGCAGTTTGATTTCACAGAAGTGTGATTGACTTGGAGTTACATTGTGTTGTTTAAGTGTTCCCTTTATTTTTTTGAGCAGTGTATTTACAAAACGTAGCTCAGAGAAAGTCTAAATGTCTGCTCTCATCATTCTTGCTGCATCAAGTTCAGTAGCCATACCTGTGAGATCAGCTGCGTGTGTGGTCTCAATTAAATAAAGTAGGCTATAGCACCGCTGGAGGCCGGAGAAGCATGGGGCAGTTATCTTTCAAAGGAAATTAACTTCCTAAATAGAATTATGCTATAGTTTACTACATTGCCTAGAAATAAATATTGATCACCCATATTTGTTGCCGTCAGAAAATCGTCCCACTCCTAAAAGGTAGGCTATTAAACGTAGCTCAAGAGAAAATGCAAGTGTCCACTCTCTCTCCAACTCCGCTCTCTTCAAACAACGTCTAACCTATTGGCTGATATAGCCCAGTAATATAGATAGCCTAATATAATGGAGAATGTGAGAATCTCTGGTAAAAAACATTGCGCATTGTGATATTACCTATGGGGAGCAAAATTGTTGGGGCCATGGCTAGCAAGCAAGCTGGTTCACATTGCTGGGCTGCAGTTGGGTTCGGGACCAGTTATTGCGTCAGTTGCGTGAGCGGGAGGGAGTTGGACACAAAGCCAGCAGGATCACGCTGGAGCAGAAAAATGAATCAGTCCAGAGTAGACCTCTACCTCAATGGGAACCAACCAGTGAGGGAGATTTTACACAGAACACGGAAATGCAAATCCTCAATCCTGTGACAGAAAAAGAATAAGAAAAGTCCTGTCCAAGTACTGTAAGTTGCAAGGAAACGTCAATCTCACTTTCTGCCAAAGAAGACAAATGTGACCCTGTTAAGATTTTCCCAACAACGGTAATATATCACTGCTCCAATTAGCCACGTTACATGCTCAATTAAGCCTTTCACATACAGGGAACATGCCAAATGACACCTTCTCCCCTGACTAAGAGGAACCTTGGGTTCCAGCAATAACAACACAATAAATGTCAGCAATGCTCCCAGGGATACGTCCCCAAATTAAATTTCTATTAAAGGAGAAAATGCAGTCACAAGTGAGGATTCTGGCTGCTTTGCCTATCATGCAGGTTGTCACATCTGCTCCTGCTACGCCCTCTGGTGTTCATCCGGTGTCTTCTTGACCTGCAGTTACTCCCCCTGTACACTCTCTCTCTCTCCCTCTCCCTCTCTGTGTGATTGTGTGGTTGGAGACAGGTGTGCTGGAGTCAGAGCAGATCCCTACCAGCTGCAACTCGTTCCATAATCAAGACCTCTACAAATACTCAGTCCTGCCACATCCACTCTGCCAGATTGTAATCTCTGCTCAGTCAGTTCATGATTCTAGCCATTTATGATTATTCAAGATCCTGTTACTCTGCTGTGCCTGAAGAAACCTTCTGTAGGATTGTTGAAAATTATGTAGGTGACTTACTGAAAGACAAATAGAAACACAAATCCTATGATAACCTGAGTAGAGACGAGAGAATGGCTCTTAAGGACTTAAAGTCAGAAGTGACAAAGGAGGAGGAATTTGTATACAAAACAAATGTGACTATGTGAATGAATGTCGCCGACAACTATCTAAAGGTGACTTCTATCGCAAACTGAATTGTGACCCTACCCTGGATTTCCAGCATAATATCTCATCCACAGTGGAAAGCTGTTTGGAATCAGGACAAATCACTAAACAAGAAGTTTAATTTCTATGTGTGAAATTTCCCAAGATACCAACTTTCTATAAAGTCGCTAAATTACACAAACAAGTGTCTCCTCCTCCAGGTAGACCCATAGTAGCAGCAATCAACTCTGTGACATCCAACATTTCTAAATGTGTGGATTACCACATTAAACCGATGATTGAGAATCTCCCATCTTATGTCAAAGACACTAGTCACATGATCTCGTTGATAGCGGGCTTAGGAAGGATACCAGAGGGCACCCTGCTGGCTACTTTTGATGTGGAGAGCTTGTACACTAACATCCCACACACTGGAGGCTTGCAGGCGCTACAACACTTCCTTCAGCAGAGAAACTCTACCCTTGCTCCATCCAATGATTGCATCTTACAACTTACTGAACTGGTATTATCCAATAAATACTTTGTCTTTGAGTCAGACTTTTTCCTTCAAATTCGGGGTGTAGTCATGTGCGCCCCTTTTTCCCCCAACTATGCAAACCTGTATGTGGGACAATTTGAAGAAGAACTCCTTTTTAAAACAGAGACACACCCCTTACTTTCTAAAATACTTCTATGGAAGAGATACATAGATGATGTCTTTGTGCTCTGGGAAGGAAGTCAGCAGGAACTAAATGAATTCCAAACTACTAAACGGGTGCTCTGAATGCCTCAAATTCACCATGCAGACTGATGAGAGAAAAATAAACTACCTGGACTTATGGATCATCAAAGAGAATGATGCATTACACACAGACTTATATACAAAGCCCACAGACCGCAATACCTTGCTATGTGCGGATAGTATGTATCCCCTTCCCCTCAAGAATGGTCTGCCATATAACCAGTTATGCAAGGTTTAACTAATCTGTGGCCACCAGTCAGATTTTGACAGCAATGCTAAAATAATGACAGATAAATTCAATGCGAGAGGCTACAAGGACAAAACTCTTGATGCGGCAATGATGGAAATATCTCAAAAACCAAGAGGGGAATTACTAAAAACTCAAACAAAGAAGAAAAACAACGCAACCGTCTTTTGTACTAAGTAGACCAAGGGTTCGGAGAAAATGAAAGCAATCCTGAAAAAGCACTGGCATATTCTGCAATCAGACAAAACAATCGCAAACCTCTTCAAGGAACCACCACTGCTGGTCTATAAGCATAGTCGCAATATTGGAGATAGTTTGGTGAGATCTGCCATGCCCCCCGAGCCCACTCAGACACTCTTGACACCTATCCCAAATGGGAACTACAAATGTGGCTCATGTGCACAGTGTAATAGCACCATAAAAACATATTTCTTCAGACACCCACATACAGGTCGAAAGATCCCTGTTAGGGGTATCATCTCATGCAAGACCAAGGGAGTAATCTATCTCATCACCTGTTCATGTGGAAAAGCCTACGTAGGACAAACGAAAAGACAATTAAAACAACGCATAGCTGAACACTACAGCTCAATCAGGTGTAAGAACATTGACTATCGAGTAGCAGCTCACTTTGTTGAAGCTAACCATCCCATCTCCTCCCTCAAATACACAGGCATTGAGCATGTTATTCTACCAAGGAGAGGAGGTAACATCGAGATCCTACTACTACAAAGAGAGGCTTACTGGATATCCTATCTAAAAATATTGACCCCAGTTGTCTGAATACTGACTTTGATCTCAGGCCCTTCTTATGAACAAATTTTCCTTTATGAATAAATCTTATAAATTGAAAATGTATTTTTACAGCTTATTAGCCTACACCTAATATGTTCCCCCTGTTGATGATGCTCATTAAATATTAAGGTTGAACCAATATTACATGTAACAAAAAGGAAATAGGAAATTATGTGAAATTGAATGAAACAATAATGTATGTTGACGTTAATATGATGTACAATCTTCTATTATGTTTCTATATGATAACAATAGCATAATATATTGAATATGCCATATACTATTTTTTAACAGTTTCACTAATTAATTTTAATTAACTTAACCTTTCACGAGTATCAATCCCGGATCCGGGAGCACCCCCCACCCCCCACACACTGATTAGCATAGCTAGCATAGCTTCACAAGTAGATAGTAGCATCTAAATATCATTAAATCACAAGTCCAAGACACCAGATGAAAGATACAGATCTGATACAGTGCTGGAGTCAGAGCAGATCCCTACCAGCTGCAACTCATTCCATAATCAAGACCTCTACAAACACTCAGTCCTGCCACTTCCACTCTGCCAGATTGTAATCTCTGCTAAGTCAGTTCATGATTCTAGCCATTTATGATTATTCAAGATCCTGTTACTCTGCTGTGCCTGTTTCCCTGCCTGACATCTTTCATCCTCTCATTGCAGTTTACCGCTCTGTCTCTGGCTCCTGTTTCCCATTCCACATCTCACCACCCAACTACCTTGCTCTGGATTTTACTCACCACAACTACATTGGATTCCCCTCAGGACCTGTTTACCCTGTACCACTCAGCTGACTCCAACCTCAGTCTGCACATCTGTTTTTTCTGCAACTCATCCGAGCTTCCCCGGATCTGCACTCCATATCTCCCTGTGTAACAATAAATATTTTGGTTCATTCATCCCTGTTTCCTCATCTGAGTCTGCTCTTGGGTTCCCCTGTGTCGCTCCGCTTAACACAGGAAGAGGATCAGACAACTCATCCGCATGCCGTCAGCACAGATACTCCCTCTGGACTGGGCAGAGGACACATGCCCATACTGAAGTAAGAGTTTTAATTCTACTGCTCACCTGGCCTCTCAATGGCAGGGTCAGGGGTTAGGATAACTTACAACATGAGGTGCTCTAAGATACAGTGCATTCAGAAAGTATTCAGACCCCTTCACTTTTCAACATTTTGTTTCGTAACAGCCTTATTCTAAAATCGATTAGGTAAAACTTTTTCCTAATCAATCTACACACAACACCCCATAATATTATAGCAAAAATAGTTTTTTAGAAATTTTGCAAATTTAAAGCCACGAAGTCGAAGGAATTGTCCGTAGAGCTCCGAGACAGGATTGTGTCGGCATAGATCTGGGGAAGGGTACCAGAACATTTCTGCAACATTGAATGTCCCCAAGAACACAGTGGCCTCCATCATTCATAAATGGAAGAGGTTTGGAAACACCAAGAACTCTTCCTATTGCTGGCCGCCCAGCCTAACTGAGCAATCGGGGGAGAAGGGCCTTGATCAGGGTGGTGACCAAGACCCCGATGGGTCCAGACTTCCTCTGTGGAGATAGGAAGGAAGGACAGAAGGACAACCATCTCTGCAGCACTCCACCAATCAGGCCTTTATGGTAGAGTGGCCAGACGGAAGCCTCTCCTCAGTAAAAGGCACATGACAGCCCACTTGGAGTTTGCCAAAAGGCACCTAATGGACTCTCAGACCATGAGAAACAAGATTATCCGGTCTGATGAATCTAAGATTTGAACTCTTTGGCCTGAATGCCAAGCACCACGTCTGGAGGAAACCAGACACCGCTCATCACCTGGCCAATACCATCCCTACGGTGAAGCATGGTGGGTGCAGCATCATGCCGTGGGGATGTTTTTCAGTGGCAGGGACTAGGAGACTAATACGCATTGAGGGAAAGATGAACAGAGCAAAGTACAGAGAGATCCTTGATGAAAACTGCCTCCAGAGTGCTCAGGACCTCAGACTGGGGCAAAGGTTCACCTTCCAACAGGACAACGACCCAAAGCACACAGCCAAGACAACGCAGGAGTGGCTTCGGGACAAGTCTCTGAATGTCCTTGAGTGGCCCAGCCAGAGCCCACACTTGAACACGATCGAACATCTCTGGAGGGACCTGAAAATAGCTGTCCAATCCCCATCCAATCTGACAGAGCTTGAGAGGATTTGCAGAGAAGAATGGGAGAAACTCCCCAAATACAGGTGTGCCAAGCTTGTAGCGTCATACCCAAGAAGACTCGAGGTTGAAATTGCTGCCAAAGGTGATTCAACCATGTACTGAATAAAGGGTCTGAATACTTATGTAAATGTAATATTTTTTATATATTTTTTACAATTTCTACAAATCTGTTTTTGCCTTGTCATTATGGGGTATTGTGTGTTGATTGATGAGGAGAAAAAACGATTTAATAAATTTTACAATAAGGCTGTAACGTAACAAAATATGGGAAAAGTCTGAATACTTTCCGAATGCTCTGTACATACCCGACACGGAGTAGGGGAGGGGTACCAGGACCACAAAGTGGACAGTTAAAATGTCTATACTACATTATTTTCATACAAAGAATATTGCAGAATATTTTTTGATGTGAAGGGATTCTTTGCCTTTGGGCACAATTTTCACAGTAGCATCTGAACATAAAACTCAAGTACCAATTGTTTCATATTGTATGTGTTGTGTGTTTGCGTATGAGAACCTAAGTGAGCATATGTGTGTGTCTCCAATTACAGCCAGCTACATCTTGCAGACAATCTCTCCCCCTCCCATTTTTACTCATTCTACATGGCCCATTCCCCAGGACCCAAATTAGAGAGAATGAAACAGAAGCTGAGCATGTAAAGATGGCCGTTGGGTTTCCCTCCTTCCCAATCTCCTCACCTTGCCAGGCTGGCTGAGGGTTTTTATACATTTTATTTAATTATCCCGCGAAGTTCTTTTTACACAGTGCTGGCACTGCCTGCGCCCTACAGTACTCCCACAGTGTGAGCTGTGTAATTTAATAAAGCCTCATTTAAGAGGGGGATTTGATTAAAAAATTAAGCTGCCGTGATCACCCCAGCCCTCAGCCTCCATCTCAGGACGAGATCCAATATTTCACATTATGAACATGTCGAGCAGAAATTATCACCCCAGGACAAATTAATGCTTTCCATAGGATCACACGAGGAGACGGCCCCCACTATGGAGAGGGTTATATGAGCTAAAGCCATGAGGAGAGAGAGAAGAACCATTTCTCTCTTTTCTCAGGTATTCTTTCTTTTCCCCCTGCCATCATGCAAATATTAATTCATAATTCACAATTTCCCACTTTTTCACAGCAGGTGACTGTCTGAGTCTGAATCAAATGGCTCTGGTGGATATTTCAGAATTTAACCTCTTTAGTGTGAATGACGACACTAGACTGCAATCTCACATGGAGGAGAAAAAGAACTTGAAGCCAACACTGCCGCTGTTTGGCTTCACTTTAGAAAATTGCACAGATCACCTAATTGTTTACACACAGTATAATGGCTCTTTGAAATCCAATCTGCCTAAGCTATCCCACCTGCATAGCAAACTGTACACATGCACATGGACTCACTGATATAGAAAATGTGCAAGCTGTCAATTCCTATCTTGTGAGAGAAAGAGAAAAAACTCAAAAGCTAAATGCAATATGTACACTGCAGCTTAAAGTTAAATAACTTCTCACTGCAGGAGAAACATAATCCTCACAATTAATGCTTGAAAATTATAGCCTGGATCTAGTGGCGGTTTTGAACCATACGTTATTGATTTGGAAATGAAAACCTGTACTTTTCAAGGTTAAATCCAGTCCACCCTCATTACCTCTCTGTCCTTGAGAGGCCCAGCATTAGGGCTGCTGCGAGGAGCAGTGAGGGCTCCTTTAATGACGTGAATTTAATGGGATTTAATGTAGCTAGGGGCAATAGAGCAGCAGAGATATGGTTTTAACAAAGAGCTGGGGACCAAGGGTACAGCCCAGAGAGCAGTCATTTTCCATCCTTTTTATTTAATTCACATTTGGCCAGGCGGGATAAAAGCACATCTTAGTAGTAAGTGGGTCCCAGGAGTCAGCAGTTACTCTTTGCACTCAAGTCAGGGCTGCAAAGGACCCCAGATTTTCCACCCCACCATTGTACACTGTGAGACCTAATACAACATGATATTGTTTAGAATAGAATAAAAAATCTACTCCTACTCCATTCCTCACCATTCAACCTCATCTGAATACCACTAGAGGTACCAACGGACTGTCTGGCTCTCAGCAGCAAACAACACGAATGGAAACACAGTTACACACAGATAATATGGACATACAGTAGAATATTAACCACAAACATACTCAACAGGCAGACTTTGTAAACACTCCTGCTGTTAGATATGATTATAAAGAAAAATATGGTACCTGAACTTGACCTCTAATATGCCCACTGATCTGCACAGAGCCAGCCTCTCCTATCAGATGCAATGCAACATAAGTGGGTGAGAGAGGTCTATTCTGTCTCCCCTCCTCTACCTCACCACAACATGGATGGATTGGGTTATTGCCTCAAATCTGGGCCCTCTGGCCAGGAGGTGTTCTGGTGCCTCGGGCTCCTTCACACAAAAGGATCCAGGACAAGCGGCGGTCCAAACAGTTGTCGAGTTTGAAACCTGGTTCCATTATTAATTGTGTGTAGCTTGCACAAACGCTGAACCCCATTTGCTCCGTGGAGCTGAGCGCTGCAGCCGTGAGGTCATGGCTCAGATGGCTGTGCCTTCAGCTTTCCTATGCTTGATACGAACAATGTGTGCTTTCTGCAAATAACATTAAACAGCCCGCTCGTACAGTAATGCCCCATAAATATGACTAAATCTTGAAAAGAAAAAATAATTACTTTCATTCCTTGTTCCGAACCCCTTGCAAGGAATAAAATATGTTTTTTTCTTTTCTGTTCTCTTCCTTGTCTACAAATCAGCTTCCACTTGAGTGTGGGGGAATGGGAGGATGTTAATGCACAAACAGAGAGGGAGAGTTGATTATAGCTGTCAATGCAGTGATATACCTCATATGTGTTATCAGTAACAGTTCTTAATAATCATAGTAGGGCTACAACCAGCCCATTACTGGTCATTGGTTTTCCCCCTTCCCTGGCACAGGGATCAGTATGAAAATGAATTACTGTTCCATCCCTCACTTCTTCCACTCGCTCTCAGCGGCAAGCACCTGAGATTAGTGTTTTTCTCCCTGCTTATGTTGAATTATACCTCTCTGCATTTTAAATGCTGAATCACACTGCTGATGCATCACTTTATGTGTATTTTATGAATCTCAGCGGGACTTCATCTAAACTACTTGTAAAAAGAAGTATCTCCGAAAAGGTCAAAGACGGGCTACATAATTAAAGACATATACCTAGCATAGCCGTGTGTACGTGTACGGCCTAATTAATGTACAGGCATGACTCTCAGATTCACTGATCCTCTGCCAAGTGCAGCATGTGTGGACGCAATGCTCCAGATGAGGGTTCGTGGTAATGAGGGAGGGGGTAGAAGCAATCCTGCTTGCCCTCACCTCTGTCTTCAAAGATTTGGGTAAGATTCAAGGAGGGATGCACGAATGGGGGAATCGCCGAGAGGTCAAGTGTCATGGGTCACACTAACAATCCACAATGCACACAGACCTAGCAAAGAATGCTAAACCTGATAGTGAGCCCTCGTAAGCATGCTGCCCACATTAAAGTGATTCACTGGCCAGATGATGCAATTAAACTGTTGCTTAGCACTTCTCCCTTTTATGTCCCTCTGCCTGTTGACTTGAATTAAGGCAAAATGGTAAACATCCCACTGAATATGTCAGTTAAGAACAGCCACGGCCACGTTTAATACAGATCGTCTTTTACTGTGTGTGTGATCATGGCGCCTTTTCATAAAGGTTGACATTTCATGTTAACTCTGTTTCTACTTACATTGTTTCATAACTGATGGGTCATATGGGTGGGTATCGGGGAAGTAAATGTCACCATTAATTAACACTGAAGACACAGTACTGGAAGAAAACATGAAATCCAATGGATGAAAGTGAATCATAAAGGGGGGGAAAAAAGAAAAACTTTGCAGATAATGAGAATGGAAAAGGAGGATACTGAAGCTTTTTCTTTTTACAAAGGATAATGTTTTAATCCTAACGCCCCTTGTCCGTGACCTAGGTAACCCTATTTTTTTCCAGAGAGAAGTCATCTTTAATTGAGGAAGGAATTAGGAAACCTTGTCAATCCTAGCTAATTTTTCATAATTACTAAAGGACTGTGATGGCAATAAAACAAGCCGCATTGTTCGCACATCTGCGTTTTCCATTTAATCCTTGACTTTCATTGGAGCTGTCTGTAATCCCTCAAACATGACTAATGGGAAACATTAAGTACAAGTTTTGGAACAAGTGGTTTTAATTAAAAGGGCTGGCTCACAGAGGGCCTTGGATTGAGGGAGTTGTTTTTATCATTCTTCAGAGAAGTCAGCATGTGTTTTCCCTTTTATTATTAGTTGTGGACACACAGCTCTCACAGAGGTGTTGCACATTTTCACAGGAAAGGCAGAGGAAACTTAAAAATGAGATGTGTGTGTTCATTCAAACCACATTTTTTCCGATAACTTCTTTTAAGGGCTCCACAGTAAGTAAACATGGCAGAATGAATAAAAGGAGGCCAAATGAAAGTTATTAGCACAAGATAATGAAGATAGAATCCAGAAGACAAACAATAGTGTTTAGGATATTGGATTTCCTGTGGGCTTAACAAAAGAGATGGTAAAAACATGCAGAGTGGCATATCAAAGCATCTTCAGGAGACCGCAGAAAGACCTATTTTACCACTTCCGACAAACAGAGAGGAGTGAGGGAATCTCTCCACTGGAAACATTCATGACCTTGTGCTGGCAGCAGTCTGTTCCGCCCTCATGTAGTGAACTCAAGTTTATAGGACTTAATGAACAGCACTTACAGACCTATTTTAGATATGTCTGTGACACCATGACCCTGCAACTTTAAAGCATTTTACATTTGGGTGTAATCACTCTAACAGAACCAGTCAACATGAGAGCATACTGTGCTTTGGTTGGAGGTAGGCCTATTTGGGGGAACAATGGATTTATGTATTGAGATTGTTGCTCCTCTCTCTACCCTCTCTCATGAAGAAACTTGCATGAGTGTTTGATAACTGGGGATTAACTATTTACTACCATGGCACGATCACATCAAGAGGCCTATGTATTTCACGCAAATTGTATGTCCATCTGTCTTACAAAGAACACTAACAATGCTGGACTTGTGGCCCAGCTATCTAACTCATGAAACTGGCAACAAATATTATTGTAACGTAGCCTGGTCTCATAAACTAGATGTAATATAGTAAACGTAAACCTGGGACACTCAAATTAGTATGATATGTTACGTTTGGTATGATTACATAAGACAGAAGTTTAGGTAGGGTGGGTGGTTGGTTGGTTGGTCGGGGTGGGGGTAGGTGGGCATATAACGCCAACGTTTAGCAATCCGACGGTTACGTGTTAGAATCTCATCACGGACAACTTTAGCATTTTAACTAATTAGCAACTTTGCAACTACTAACAAATATTTTGCTTCTTTGCTACTACTTAGCATGTTAGCTAACCCTTCCCCTAACCCTAACCTGAACCTTTTAACCTTAACCCTAACCTTAACCCTAACCCTAACTCCTAGCCTTGCTAACATTAGCCACCTTGCTAAAGTTTGCATTACCCACCCAGCCACCTAGCTAACGTTAGCCACAACAAATTGGAATTCGTAACATATCATAAGTTTAGCAAATTTGTGACATATTGTATGAATTGCAATTCCTAACATATCATACACATTGTTATATGTAACATATCATAAGAAATGGATGATGGACATCCACAAATCCATTTACACCTGGATCTTGCAGCTAGCTAGCTGCTATCCGAGTGACTATTGGCTAACGTCGGTCCCGGAGCAAACATCAATTATTCCGGAGCTAGCCAGCTGAAGAGTTCCATCAGCCACTCCTGGGCTACAATCACCTATCCGGACCCGTTTTACTGCCGATGCGGAGCCCCCACCGGGCCTTCACGACTGGACTACCGACGTTATCTGCCCGAGGGAGTTATCCAACTGGCCCCTCCGTCGTGACGTAACCTGAACGCCCATCTGCGGCCCGCTAATCGTTAGCTGTCTTATCGGCTGCTATCTAAATAGGTCTATCGGACAATTTTCTTGGGCCACTATAACTATAACTATTTTGCCAATTGGATTGGTCCCCTCTACCACACGGAACCCCACTAATCTACCGAAGGAAAACGCACAAGGTGGCTAAAAACAGACCTCCATCCTCTGCCAGCTTGCTACCCATGGCCCGGCTAGCTGTCTGAATCGCCGTGACCCCAACCAACCTCACTACTCACTGGACCCTTATGATCACTCGGCTAAGCATGCCTCTCCTTAATGTCAATATGCCTTGTCCATTGCTGTTCTGGTTAGTGTTTATTGGCTTATTTCACTGTAGAGACTCTAGCCCTGCTCATTATACCTTATCCAACCTTTCAGTTCCACCACCCACACATGCAATGACATCACCTGGTTTCAATGATGTTTCTAGAGACAGTATCTCTCTCATCATCACTCAATGCCCAGGTTGACCTCCACTGTATTCACATCCTACCATACCTTTGTCTGTACATTATACCTTGAAGCTATTTTATCGCCCCCAGAAACCTGCTCCTTTTACTCTCTGTTCCGGACGTCCTAGACGACCAATTCTCATAGCTTTTAGCCGTACCCTTATCCTACTCCTCCGCCGTTCCTCTGGTGATGTAGAGGTGAATCCAGGCCCTGCAGTGCCTAGCTCCACTCCAATTCCCCAGGTGCTCTCTTTTGATGACTTCTGTAACCGTAATAGCCTTGGCTTCATGCATGTTAACATTAGAAGCCTCCTCCCTAAGTTTGTTTTATTCACTGCTTTAGCACACTCTGCCAACCCGGATGTCCTAGCCATTTCTGAATCCTGGCTTAGGAAGACCACCAAAAACTCTGAAATCTCCATCCCTAACTACAACATTTTCAGACAAGATAGAACGGCCAAAGGGGGTGGTGTTGCAATCTACTGCAGAGATAGCCTGCAGAGTTCTGTCCTACTATCCAGGTCTGTACCCAAACAATTTGAACTTCTACTTTTAAAAATCCACCTCTCTAAAAACCGTCACCGTTGCCACCTGCTATAGACCACCCTCTGCCCCCAGCTGTGCTCTGGACACCATATGTGAACTGATTGCCCCCCATCTATCTTCAGAGCTTGTGCTGCTAGGTGACCTAAACTGGGACATGCTTAACACCCCAGCCATCCTACAATCTAAGCTTGATGCCCTCAATCTCACACAAATGATCAATGAACCTACCAGGTACCACCCCAAAGCCGTAAACACGGGCACCCTCATAGATATCATCTTAACCAACTTTCCCTCTAAATACATCTCTGCTGTTTTCAACCAAGATCTCAGCGATCACTGCCTCATTGCCTGCATCCGTAATGGGTCAGCGGTCAAACGACCTCCACTCACCACTGTCAAACGCTCCCTGAAACACTTCAGCGAGCAGGCCTTTCTAATCGACCTGGCCCGGGTATCCTGGAAGGATATTGACCTCATCCCATCAGTAGGGTTATGTTTATTTTTTTTTTAATGCCTTCCTCACCATCTTAAATAACCATGCCCCATTCAAGAAATTTAGAACCAGGAACAGATATAGTCCTGGGTTCTCTCCAGACCTGACTGCCCTTAACCAACACAAAAACATCCTGTGGCGTTCTGTATTAGCATCGAACAGCCCCCGTGATATGCAACTTTTCAGGGAAGTTAGAAACCAATATACACAGGCAGTTAGAAAAGCCAAGGCTAGCTTTTTCAAGCAGAAATTTGCTTCCTGCAACACAAACTCAAAAAGTTCTGGGACACTGTAAAGTCCATGGAGAATAAGAACACCTCCTCCCAGCTGCCCACTGCACTGAGGATAGGAAATGTCACTCTGTCACCACAGATAAATCCACTATAATTGAGAATTTCAATAAGCATTTTTCTACGGCTGGCCATGCTTTCCACCTGGCTACCCCTACCCCGCATCGCTCCAATACCCTACTCAATCAATTGGATGCAGTCTATCACAGTGCCATCCGTTTTGTCACCAAAGCCCCATATACTACCCACCACTGCGACCTGTACACTCTCGTTGGCTGGTCCTCGCTTCATACTCATCGCCAAACCCACTGGCTCCAGGTCATCTACAAGACCCTGCTAGGTAAAGTCCCCCCTTATCTCAGCTCGCTGGTCACCATAGCAACACCCACCTGTAACACGCACTCCAGCAGGTATATCTCTCTGGTCACCCCCAAAGCCAGTTCCTCCTTTGGCCGCCTCTCCTTCCAGTTCTCTGCTGCCAATGACTGGAACAAACTACAAAAATCTCTTAAACTGGAAACACTTATCTCCCTCACTAGCTTTAAGCACCAGCTGTACCCCACACAGCAACTCACCCAAGCCTTCCCCATTTCTCCTTCTCCCAAATCCAGTCAGCTGATGTTCTGAAAGAGCTGCAAAATCTGGACCCCTACAAATTAGCCAGGCTAGACAATCTGGACCCTTTCTTTCTAGAATTATCTGCCGAAATTGTTGCAACCCCTATTACTAGCCTGTTCAACCTCTTTTGTGTCATCTGAGATTCCCAAAGATTGGAAAGCAGCTGCGGTCATCCCCCTCTTCAAAGGGGGGGACACTCTAGACCCAAAGTGCTACAGACCTATATCTATCCTACCCTGCCTTTCTAAGGTCTTCGAAAGCCAAGTCAACAAACAGATTACCGATTATTTCGAATCCCACCGCACCTTCTCCGCTATGCAATCTGGTTTCAGAGCTGGTCATGGGTGCACCTCAGCCACGCTCAAGGTCCTAAACAATATCTTAACCGCCATCGATAAGAAACAATACTGTGCAGCCGTATTTATTGACCTGGCCTAGGCTTTCGACTCTGTCAATCACCACATCCTCATCGGCAGACTCGATAGCCTTGGTTTCTCAAATGATTGCCTCGCCTGGTTCACCAACTACTTTTCTGATAGAGTTCAGTGTGTCAAATCGGAGGGTCTGTTGTCCGGGCCTCTGGCAGTCTCTATGGGGGTGCCACAGGGTTCAATTCTTGGGCCGACTCTCTTCTCTGTATACATCAATGATGTCGCTCTTGCTGCTGGTGAGTCTCTGATCCACCTCTACGCAGACGACACCATTCTGTATACTTCTGGCCCTTCTTTGGACACTGTGTTAACAACCCTCCAGATGAGCTTCAATGCCATACAACTCTCCTTCCGTGGCCTCCAACTGCTCTTAAATACAAGTAAAACCAAATGCATGCTCTTCAACAAATCGCTGCCTGCACCTGCCCGCCTGTCCAGCATCACTACTCTGGACGGTTCTGACCTAGAATATGTGGACAACTACAAATACCTAGGTGTCTAGTTAGACTGTAAACTCTCCTTCCAGACTCACATCAAACATCTCCAATCCAAAGTTAAATCTAGAATTGGCTTCCTATTTCGCAACAAAGCATCCTTCACTCATGCTGCCAAACATACCCTCCTAAAACTGACCATCCTACCGATCCTCGACAAAATAGCCTCCAATACCCTACTCAATAAATTGGATGCAGTCTATCACAGTGCCATCCGTTTTGTCACCAAAGCCCCATATACTACCCACCACTGCGACCTGTACACTCTTGTTGGCTGGCCCTCGCTTCATACTCGTCGCCAAACCCACTGGCTCCAGGTCATCTACAAGACCCTGCTAGGTAAAGTCCCCCCTTATCTCAGCTCGCTGGTCACCATAGCAACACCCACCTGTAACACGCACTCCAGCAGGTATATCTCTCTGGTCACCCCCAAAGCCAGTTCCTCCTTTGGCCGCCTCTCCTTCCAGGTCTCTGCTGCCAATGACTGGAACGAACTACAAAAATCTCTTAAACTGGAAACACTTATCTCCCTCACTAGCTTTAAGCACCAGCTGTCAGAGCAGCTCACAGATTACTGCACCTGTACATAGCCCATCTATAATTTAGCCCAAACAACTTCCTCTTCCCCTACTGTATTTATGTATTTATTTATTTATTTTGCTCCTTTGCACCCCATTATTTCTATTTCTACTTTGCACATTCTTCCACTGCAAATCTACCATTCCAGTGTTTTACTTGCTATATTGTATTTACTTCGCCACCATGGCCTTTTTTTGCCTTTACCTCCCTTATCTCACCTCATTTGCTCACATTGTATATAGACCTATTTTTCTACTGTATTATTGACTGTGTGTTTGTTTTACTCCATGTGTAACTCTGTGTTGTTGTATGTGTCGAACTGCTGTGCTTTATCTTGGCCAGGTCGCAATTGTAAATGAGAACTTGTTCTCAACTTGCCTACCTGGTTAAATAAAGGTGAAATTTAAAAAAATACTAATAATAATACATACCATACTAATTGGAGTGTATCGGATTTGCATGTACTATGTTATGTCTACCCCGGAGTCCAGGTTGTGTAACAAAGTATGCACAGAATGTTCACCTGGATTTTAATCCTAGACTGAGATTGGCTAGAGTTGACTGAGAGAGATGGCACCCAGGCATGGACACAGACACTCCACTAGGCCTACCAAGATGTTTTGCTTCCTTTCATGAGACATATACTGCAACTTGTCTTAGGTGAATATATTTACCAGCCTGTGGTTATAACCACAACAATGTAACATTAATATATGCATTAGCCTACATGTGAATGATAAGTGGCCCCTCATAATTAATAGTTTTAGCAAACACAACGCAGCAGAAAATACAGTCTACATACCGTTTAATGAATGTCCAACATATCTTTGTCATGGTTAACAAATGTAATGGTTAATAAATGTAGAGAGCTATCTAGCCTACTTTCATCACCATGTTGTTACTGAATGATAGTAATGGGTTGTTCGCGAACGAGCGGATCTTTTTGAGCGGCCCTTTTTGGTGAACATCGGGAACCGAATCTCATCTGTGAAAGAGCATTCATTTGGCCCCCTGATTTGCATAGCAAACAACTGCTTTTTGAGCTCCAGAGTCAGACAGATGAAATAATACAAATAATTCTCTGAAGATTGTAATTCCTCACTGCAGGAACAATAGATAGTGAGGAGAGAGACTTTTTTTGGTTCACACACATTTTTGCAGTGCATTCATTTTTATCCATTTTAATTTTTTTAAGTAATCTAATAATTTGGTCAGGTAAAAAAAATATTTGAACTCACATGTCACGATTTGACATAAAGACAGGCAATTGTAAACTTTAGATTACTACTGAACGAAGAGCCGTTTGGGAGCAAAATTAATGTCTCTTTTAGCTGAACGGAGCCAAATGAGCGAGTTCACTGAAAAGACTGGGACTGCCCATCACTACTGAATTCATTTTATTGCCGTCAGGTGATTACAGCGCAAGGCAATGCCTAAGCGCGGGAAAAATAAAAAAGAAGGTGCATGCGCGCATTTGATAAACGCTCCAGGCGCTGTTGATTGTTCAGTAGTAATTTTACATGGATGTTGTGGAGCTAAAGAGAATCGTTGAGTTGAGTCATGTGTTAATTATCTTGTTAATTATCGATAGATTGCACAATACCTCTGCCGTTAGAATTTTAGATAGGCCTGATGTTAAGAATGATCAAGGGAGAAACCAGGTTAGAAGGTTTTCCAAATTTGGTTGATTCTACTCTGATAGAAGCGCTAGACCTGGCAATACATTCTCAGGTTTGATTTCAATCAAATATTTTTCTGGGAATTCACTTGTAAGGAGATCCATTATTGAACATGCATTAGGCCACACTTCTGTATTTTCGCCCATGTGCACAGCAGTTTACATTGGTAGGTTTACTGGATTAGAGTGAGACAGGCAGAAGGTAGGTTCATCTAAATAATATATATATTCTGTCCTCTCAGAAGCCCTCACTCAAACGTTTAGATCACCAAAACACTCCAGGCTCCAACCCTATCCCGGGTTTAATCAGGGGGTACAGCTCTGATCTTGCCAGCAGAGGGCCTTTCCCCCATTCTCCCACTGCTGGCGTTGTTCCTTGTGTTGTTTGGTTATATTATCACAATGCATTACATCTTCCCCTCCTCTCCCTGCCTCCTCTCCTCTCTCAGCACAGGGGTGATGGCGAACAGGGCCAGGGACCCAGCACTCTCCACCCTCCGTCCATCTGTACTCATCTGGAAAAGCCATCGGGCCAAGCAGGTTTTGGGGGTGATTGGAGGCTCTGTCGGAACCGGCTCCCGGACTTGGCGTGTCTGTGACAGCCCCTCTCCCGGTGAGCTAGCCGCTATGATGAATGACCACCTTTTCATTTTTATTGCCTCACTAAATCATATGCCTGCCATGCTTTTATAACCAATTTTTGCTGCTTTTTTATTTCACCCCCCTTTTTGGAATAAAACTACAAAGACTGTACTTTCATTTTTTTCTAATGGGGAACATGCTCGTCTCTGGGGGTATTTCTGCATGGGGTTGGTATTCAGATGGGGGGATGGGTTCTTATCAGTACAGGCAGGTTCACTTAGACAAACATCTCAACCTTTAGCTGGACAGACCACTGAAATCCTACCATCATTTAAAACAGCATTTTTTATAGATTTGTTTTTTTCACGCCCCATTGAAATTGGTCTTCAGAATGCATCAACATAGCTGACATTTGAACCAGTCATACCTGGCCTGCTGCATGGCCCCTCTCTCTGCTATGGGGTAATAAGTACAGGAATAACTCCATTGTAATTCAAGAATAACATTAATTATTTAGGCGAGTGCGGGTCAGACCGGGCATTGCTCAGGGAACAGAGGTCACAGTGGCAGTGACATGCAGACAGTGACGAGTGAAAGTTGTGGAGTGGGTTAGAGGGGGGCAACGAGTGATTGGGGCTGGGGGATAGTGGTATTTTTTTCCCCTAGCTGTAATGAATGGCCAGGGAATGTCATAGTGCTTATGAATACCGGAGTCCCTACCTCAGTACCTGCACCTGCTCCCATCTCTCATATAGTCCAGTTATTCTGCTCCTATTAGAGGGCTTCAGCAGGAATGTTGCTGTGTGCAAAGAAATATAATATTAGCCCTTACTTAGTTAAAAAATATGGTAGAAATGAATGTTCAAATGTTTTACATTTCAAATTCAGTAATTCTGAACGTATTATATGGCTGATGTGTTTGTCTATCTATATGACTATCTTGCCGATCCTTTGAATTCTCACCTGGTCACAGTCCAGACACAGATTTGACTGTAACAGCCATTCCCTACAGGTCAGTGTAAATCCCTTCCCTGTTTCGGGGGAAGCTAAGGCCAGCTGGAGAGAGAGAGACCTCATTGATTTAGAGTCCTCTGACCCTGTCTCACCCAGGAGACGTAGGTACACTTTCCAGCCAAGTGCCCTGCCGTGCCTGTGTGTGTGTGTGTGTGTTTATTGTACATCTTAGCCAGCCATCCAAGCAAATGATTCAGATCAAAAGTTGATTTCATTTGACTCACCCTGACAAGGAAATTAGAAATGCACTGCTAAAAGTTTCTGACTCCCACTCACTTAGAGGTGCCGGTGCCATTATTTATTTATGTTAGCTTAATAGTCCAACCTGCATTACTCTTCAACAGTGTGACTGACTGTGCAGAGTTGTGGCCAAGACCAATTCTGCTGCTCTCCACACTTTACCCTCCCAAATCACAGGCCTGAAATGTTGCTGCCTATCGTTCATCAATCAGACCTCTCTCCAGGGAGACAGATAGCAGAACTACCTCCAACACACCTGTAGAGAGTAAATTCACAGATTTTGACAAGAATTTCACCTCATAGATCAGCACAGTCCGCAATACCTAATTCTCTCTAATATAACGGGAGTATGTTGAACAAGGATCCTAAGTCACTTTGGTCTTCACGTAAAGACGCTTTCTCTTAGACATAGTTCTCTGTGCTGTATAAAGCCTCAAAACCAAAAGTGTGTGAGCCAGTGAGTGTCAGTCTGATTCAGCTTTAGATTCAGCCTGTGTCTCAGTGGCCTCTGTATAGAGCTGAGTCTTGACTGATACTCTGTACTCTGTCTCTCCCTGCTGGTCAGAGTGAGGAGCAGCCTTTTTTAGTCTCCTGCGCTCAATCGGACCATAGCGTTGAGTTGAGTTCCAATAAAAAATCTTAAACTGCATTCATTCTCTTTATAGTAAAACATTTCTGTTTGTGACATTGGGTTGTTGTGATGAAATTACCAACGTGGAGTAGACAATGCCCAGTGGGATTACACATACATACATACATACATACATACATACATACATACATACATACATACATACATACATACATACATACATACATACATACATACATACATACATACATACATACATACATACATACATACAGTGCATTCAGAAAGTATTCAGACCCTTTGACTTTTTCCACATTTTGTTAGGTTACAGCCTTATTATAAAATTGATTAAATTGTTTTTTCCCCTCAAACTACACACAATACCCCATAATGACAAATCAAAAACACATTTTTATTCATTTTTGCAAATGTATAAAAAATAATTAAAAAATGAAATATTACATTTACATAAATATTCAGACCCTTTACTCAGTACATGGTTGAAGCACCTTTAGCAGCGATTACAGCCTCGTATTCTTGGGTATGACTCTACAAGCTTGGCACACCTGTATTTGGGGAGTTTCTCCCATTCTTCTCTGCAGATCCTCTCAAGCTCTGTCAGGTTGGATGGGGAGCTTTGCTGCACAGCTATTTTCAGGTCTCTCCAGAAATGTTCGGTCTTTCCAGAGATGTTCGAGTCCGGGCTCTGGCTGGGCCACTCAAGGACATTCAGACACTTGTCCCAAAGCCAATCCTGCGTTGTCTTGGCTGTGTGTTTAGGGTCGTTGTCCTGTTGGAAGGTGAACCTTCGCCCCAGTCTGAGGTCATGAGCACTCTGGAGCAGGTTTTCACTAAGGATCTCTCTGTATTTTGCTTTGTTCATCTTTCCCTCGATCCTGACTAGTCTCCTAGTCCCTGCCGCTGAAAAACATCCCCACAGCATGATGCTGCCACCACCGTGCTTCACTGTAGGGATGGTGCCAGGTTTCCTCCAGACTTGACGCTTGGCATTCCAGACAAAGAGTTCAATCTTGGTTTCTTCAGACCAGAGAATCTTGTTTCTCATGGTCTGAGAGTCTTTAGGTGCCTTTTGGCAAACTGTCATGTGGCTTCCGTCTGGCCTCTCTACCATAAAGGCCTGATTGGTGGAGTGCTGCAGAGGTGGTTGTCCTTCTGGAAGGTTCTCCCAGCTTCTTGGTCACCTCCCTGACCAAGGCTCTTCTCCTCCGACTGCTCCGTTTGGCTGGGCGGCCAGCTCTAAGAAGAGTCTAGGTGGTTCCAAACTTCTTCCATTTAAGAATGATGGAGGCCACTGTGTTCTTGGGGACCTTCCATGCTGCAGACATGTTTTGTTACCCTTCCCGAGATCTGTGCCTCAACACAATCCTGTCTCGGAGCTCTAAGGACAATTCCTTCGACCTCATGGCTTGGTTTTTGCTCTGACATGCACTGTCAACTGTGGGACCTTATAGAGATAGGTGTGTGCCTTTCCAAATTTCCTAATCAATTGAATTTACCACAGGTGGACTCCAATCAAGTTGTAGAAACATCTCAAGGATGATCAATGGAAACAGGATGCACCTGAGCTAAATTTCGAGTCTCATAGCAAAGGGTCTGAATTCTCATGTAAATAAGGTATTTCTGTTTTTTATTTTGTATACATTTGCTAAAATTTCTAAAAACCAATTTTTGTGTAGATTGATGAGGGGAAAAATATTTAATCAATTTTAGAATAAGGCTGTAACTTAACAAAATGTCAAGGGGTCTGAATAATTCCCGAATTAACTGTATATATATATATATATACACAGAAATTGTGAAAAACTGAGTTTAAATGAATTTGGCCAAGGTGTATGTAAACTTCCGACTTCAACTGTACTGTATATATACAGTCGAAGTCAGAAGTTTACATACACCTTAGCGAAATACATTTAAACTCAGTTTCTCACAATTCCTGACATTTAATCCTAGTAAAAATGTCCTGGCTTTTTCAGTTCTGCCCACAAATATTCTATAGGATTGAGGTCAGGGCTTTGTGATGGCCACTCCAATACCTTGACTTTGTTGTCCTTAAGCCATTTTGCCATAACTTTGGAAGCATGCTTGGAGTCATTGTCCATTTGGAAGACCCATTTGCGACCAAGCTTTAACTTCCTGACTGATATCTTGAGATGTTGCTTCAATATATCCACATAATTTTTCTCCTCATGATGCCATCTATTTTGTGAAGTGCACCAGTCCCTCCTGCAGCAAAGCACCCCCACAACATGATGCTGCCACCCCCGTACTTCACGGTTGGGATGGTGTTCTTCGGCTTGCAAGCACCCCCTTTTTCCTCCAAACATAACAATGGTCATTATGACCAAACAGTTCTATTTTTGTTTCATTTTATTGACTCAAAACATTTCAGATTTAAATGTTTTATACATTAGTAAACATTTTGAAAGTCATAATTACACTTTGACATGATCAGGTATTGTGAAAAATAACCTACATTTGATACATTTTAAATTCAGGCTGTAACACAACAAAATGTGGGGAAAGTCAAGGTGGTGTGATTTGTTTTGTGTAATACAAGTTGTGAACACTACAATGCTTTAGCAAGATAATCTAAATTGAAGTATAATTTTTAATATGGACCTGATATAATTTTACAGGGCACCAAGGACCATTCTGCCGTCGTCCTGCCGTGACTGACAGGTTTTTATGAGCTATCAATCACCTTAACAAAGCTGCAGCATGAGAGAGAGAGAGCCACTGCCAGGGGAGGTCTGACCTGCGGCCTAGCGTGACTTTCAGGGAAAGAGAGCTGCTCACCCAGGAAATCCCATTACACAAAAGCATGATGGATATCGCTCCTGGGTAAGCTCATATGTGGTCTGACATATAATTTGTTATAATTTGTAAAAATCATATGGCCACGTTCACATTTCTCTATGTCTTTCATTCTTTCCAAACTCCTCACTCTCTCCTATACTTTAGCCTACACACAATGTCTCACATACTGAAGGTCCAGAATATTCTGCAGATCCGCACATCTGACTCCTCTGTAGATGGCCAGGAAGTGTCCCAGCCCAGGAAGGGTAAAATGGACGCAGTATGACTATAGGGAGTCAGTAGGGAGCTGAGAAGTTTGCTAGTGTATTGAATGCACTGTACACTGTATGAACTTGTCATCATCATATCGTCCCTGCCATGTGGAGCAGTGGAGGCTGCTGAGGGGAGGATGGCTCATAATAATGTCTGGAATGGAGTCAATGGAATGGTATCAAACACATCAACGACTTGGTTTCCATGTGGTTGATACCATTTGATTTATTCCATTCCAACTATTATTATGAGCCATCCTCCCCTCAGCAGCCTCTACTGATGTAGAGGTAATGTTAACATTAGCATGCTCAATTTGTTCAGTTATAATATAAGACAGACTATTGATTATTGTTCAGTTATAATATAAGACAGACTATTGATTATTGTTCTATTATAATATAAGACAGACTATTGATTTCTTGCACACAAAGGATTTGGCTTATATATATATATTTTTTTGTTCTTCAACCCAGACGTCCATTTTTATCGATGTCTGGGAATTTACTCTATTAAAAATGAAGGACATTAATATGAGATCTCTGTCCATTTTGGGATGCACAAACTAAAAAATACATGTTGGACTTTACTGCCCACTGCTTTGTTTCACATTATAAACTCAATAGGCATTTTTTTCCTAATCTAAAAACAATATGATATGATTGTTAATATGATGCTTTATATTATTATGTTACTCCATTACTAGAACAGTAGATAGACCACAAAGTGTCTTTGTGAAGATACTAATGTCACTTTATTGTAGCTTGACATAGATGACCCTCCACTGCTTTGAACCTGTGTTTTATGTAGAGACAAGTCAGAGAAAGGCTATCTACAGTGCATTCACTATCTGTATAAAGGGGCCCAGGGGAGGTATAGTTTTATTTGCAAACACGTTATCACTCTACCTCTGATCAATACCTCCAAACAGCTGATGGCATGCTCTCCACATGGGCAAAGGTGAAGAATGAAGCCCCTCCCCGTTGTGAAACAGAGGAGAGTGCAGACCGGTTAAACTAGCAAACTCTGCCCCCAGTGGTGAAATATGGCACTCTCTCTCATCCAGTTACAATAACACTCAAACTTGAGAATCTGGCATCTTTTGTCCATAGAAGTCTACTGGAATTACAAATATCAAACATTGATCAGCGGTACTGAAATACCTTGAATTCTCAACTGACCTGCAGTAACTGATAACACACTGTCATGATGACCTTTGATCTGGTCATATACTTTAGTTTTTGCTGTCCTTTTTTCCTCAGCCGTAAAAGGGATTAAGATAAGGTAGCTCCTTGACTGTATCGGCTGTTTTTTCTCTTCCCAGTGAGTCATGTTTACCTGCCTACATCTGAACCCTCACCTTTATTATACTCTACTCTGATAAGAGAGTCGCAAACAGACAGTGGGCCAAATCTCAGTGTCTCTCTCTTTCCCTCCTTTAGAAGGCCGTTTGGGATCTGTCACACTGGTCTGGAACATTAGCTACCAGCTAAATACATACTGGATAACTTGTTCTGTTATACAACCTGAGTAAGAACTGCCTGCCAGGAATACTGGGATGAGAAAAGGAAGAATCTAAAAGGTACACATGATTCACTGGGCCAAGGAAAACATCAGCACAGGACAGGAACCAGGACTTTGGAGGCCTGTGACGAGTGGAGGAATAGCGGCGTCACACAGAATGACAACACATTGATTTACCTGAGCTAGACAATCAGGAAGACACAGAGGAATTATTAAGTGATTGCGCTGAAAAAGTGGGTAATTTTGGAACAGAGTGGTGAACTGAAGAGGAAGGTTGTGCAGCAGCCTGTTCTGGTTCCTTTTCTCATATAAATCAGACTTTTGTTTGAGCCTAGTGTGGCCTCCTGAAGCAGTGACCAGAACCATGAAGCTGTCAGGGAACGTGCTGGATCTGGACTCCACAGACTACAGCACCACCCTTGATCCCTCCTACACCATGCTGGAGTTTGACAACCTCAGGGTGTTTCCTGTAGAGACAGGTACGTCTGGTATAATGACACCTTTACCTGTCTGTCCTTCACTCATAGACTGGTGCACAACAATACCAAAACACTGGTCTGACATTTGAGGGTTTTTGTATGATATTCAAAGGACATTCAAATAATATAAAATATTGAATATCCATTAATTTTTATAGGTTCAAATTCATGAGTAGATCTTGGTAACTTTTTAAAACCTGTTCTTTCCATTCAGATGGGGGAAAAAGGGCTTGCATAGTGCCCTTGGAAGAACATGGTTTTAAAAAGTACTCTCAGCACTTTACAATGTACAGTGGCAAGAAAAAGTATGTGAACCCTTTGGAATTACCTGGATTTTGGCATAAATTGGTCATAAAATTTGATCTGAGTCACAACAATAGACAAACACAGTCTGCTTAAACAAATAACACACAAACAATTATACGTTTTCATGTCTTTATTGAACACAACGTGTAAACATTCACAGTATAGGGTGGGAAAAGTATGTGAACCCTTGGATTTAATAACTGGTTGACCCTCCTTTGGCAGCAATAAACTCAACCAAAAGTTTTCTGTAATTGCGGATCAGACCTGCACAATGGTCAGGAGAAATTTTGGAACATTCATCTTTACAAAACTTTCAGTTCAGCAATATTCTTAGGATGTCTGGTGTGAACCACTCGAGGTCATGCTACAGCATTTTAAATCGGGTTAAGGTCAGGACTCTGACTGGGCCACTCCAAAAGACATATTTTCTTCTGTTGAAGCCCTTCTGTTGTTGATTTACTTCTGTGTTTTGGGTCGTTGTTCTGTTGCATCACCCAACTTCTGTTGAGCTTCAATTGGCGGAGAGATAGCCTTATATTCTGAAAACTTGGGAATTCATTTTTCCATTGATGATAGCAAGCTGTCCAGGCCCTGAGGCAGCAAAGCAGCCCCAAACCATGATGCTCCTTCCACCATAATTTACAGTTGGGATGAGGTTTTGATGTTGGTGTGCTGTGCCTTTTTTTTCTCCACACGGTGCTGTGTGTTCCTTCCAAACAACTCAACTTTAGTTTAATCTGTCCACAGAATATTTTGCCAGAAGGGCTGTGGAAGATCCAGGTGTTATTTTGCGAACTTCCGACATGCAGCAATGTTTTTTTGGACAGCAGTGGCTTCTTCCGTGGTGTCCTCCCATGAACACCATTCTTGTTTAGTGAATTACGTATCATGGACAAGTTAACAGAGACGTTAGCATGTTCCAGAGATTTCTGTAAGTCTTTAGCTGACACTAGGATTCTTCTTAACCTCATTGAGCATTCTGCACTGTGCTCTTGCAGTCATCTTTGCAGGACGGCCACTCCTAGGGAGAGTAGCAACAGTGCTGAACTTGCTCCATTTATAGACAATTTGTCTTACCGTGGACTGATGAATATCAAGGCTTTTAGAGATACTTTTGTAACCCTTTCCAGCTTTATGCAAGTCAACAATTCTTAATCTTAGGTCTTCTGAGATCTCTTTTGTTCAAGGCATGGTTCACATCAGGCAATGCTTCTTGTGAATAGCAAACTCACATTTTGTGAGTGTTTTTTATAGGGCAGGGCAGCTTTAACCATCATCTCCAATCTCATCACTTTGTTTGGACTCCAGGTTAGCTGACTCCTGACTTAAATGAGCTTTTGGAAAAGTCATTAGCCTAGGGTTTCACATACTTTTCCCACCCTACACTGTGTATGTTAAATTATGTATTCAATATAGACAAGAACAATACAATAATTTGTGTGTTATTAGTTTAAGCACACTGTGTTTGTCTATTGTGACTAAGATGAAGATCAGATCAAATTGTATGACAAATTTATGCAGAAATCCAGGTAATTTCAAAGGGTTCACATACTTTTTCTTGCCACTGTAGCTCTCATGCACACAGGAATTTGTAAGACCATTTTCTCATGGCATGGATACAATGACATCAGCTCTCATTCCACAAAATGCTGTGAATACAACGATCATTACTCCCGGCAATACTGAGAGTGATCTAAAGACCTCCCTCCTCTTCTGCTTTCCCTTATAATCTAATTTGAACTTATCATTATCATCATTAGGAGTCTGTTCTGCTGAATCAGGTCCTTTCTTTGGCACTTTTAAGGAGATGCTTTACCAGCAGACTGCTCTCCAATGCAGATAGCTGTGTGGCAGATGTATTCTAATCTCTTAATTCAATTGAACTGATCTTTGACCAAAGAAAGCATTCTCCATGTTAAATTGTTATCCCTGGCTGCTCAGTCTCCCCACTCTAAGTGTGCAATTTAAATACATTACAGCCTGGGGGCATTGTCCCTGTGACTGCACAAACACTACACCAACAAAGTATATTTGACGGTCAGTGGTTTTAAGAGAGACAATCCTTCAGCGATCGAACACTGACAGGACACAATTTAGAGCAACACTAAGGGAGATTGAATTAAAACGGAGCTCCCAGTGTAAAATTAGCCAGTGGACTTTGTCTTTGCCACTGACCTGAATCTGCTTTAATTAAATGTGGAGTTTCCTCTTCCTCTGAGTAATAAGCAGCAGTGGTCCTCCAAGGGCCTGTGAGTCTGGCAGCAACATACAGCAGTGATATCTCTAACTATAACCCTGCTTTTATTACCCCCTCCAAACCTCATCAGACCTGGGGAACAACACAACTCTGCCATTGTTCTTACAGCCCTATAAGCTCACAATCAACACATTTCTGCCTTTGAAAGTTGTGCATTTTTATGTGCAGCACAAGGTTATTTCCCTTCACAGAGGTGGAATGAACAGGGATTCATTAATCACCTTAGCTGATGATGCCGTTGATTAATTATTCGCTCTGTAATCGTGCTTATCTGCTGTCACACAGCATTGACAATCTCTCAGCTGAGTGATCCGCTCTCTGTAGACGCTGTTGGGGCTTATTAGCAAGGCTCGGAGATGTTTACTTATTCATCAGCAATGGGGGCTGCTCTGTAAAAGTAGAACAGTGTCCTACAAGACCCATATTTCATTGTGCATCTCCAAAGCTTTCTAATGTTAGCCTGAGGTCATCAGTAATATATATCCTCGCATGTCTGTCCCCAAGTGTCAAGAGTCAATTCAACACATGCAGTAGAGACACACCAGACCTCCAGTGTGCTGTAGTGTATGAATCTCAATAATTTTCTTGTGATTGACTGACAGAGTTGATGATGCCGGAGCCTGCCCCTCTGCTGCCACAGACCAATGGAAGTGTGTGTTCCATATGTGCAGACAGGGCCACAGGTAAACACTACGGTGCTTCCAGCTGTGACGGTTGCAAGGGCTTCTTCAGGAGGAGCGTCAGGAAGAACCACGCCTACACCTGCAGGTGAGACTCATCACCACACAGGTCACTGAAAATGACACCCTATTTACAATATATTGCCCTATTTTCTATCTGATCCAACCTGTTCTCAGAGCATTTCGTATTATTCTGTAAATAAATCCGCAACACTCCATTTAATGGAGTGTTATGGTTCGGTTCGTATGGTATAGTTGAAGTCGGAAGTTTACATACACCTTAGCCAAATACATTTAAACTCAGTTTTTCACAATTCCTGACATTTAATCCTAGTAAAAATGTCCTGTCTTCGGTTAGTTAGGATCACCACTTTCTTTTAAGAATGTGACATGTCAGAATAATAGTAGAGAGAATGATTTATTTCCGCTTTTATTTCAGTCATCACATTCCCAGTGGGTCAGAAGTTTACATACACTCAATTAGTATTTGGTAGCATTGCCTTTAAATTGTTTAACTTGGGTCAAACATTTCGGGTAGCCTTCCACAAGCTTCCCACAATAGGTTGGGTGAATTTTGGCCCTTTCCTCCTGACAGAGCTGGTGTAACTGAGTCAGGTTTGTAGGCCTCCTTGCTTTTTCAGTTCTGCCCACAAATTGTCTATGGGATTGAGGTCAGGGCTTTGTGATGGCCACTCCAATACCTTGACTTTGTTGTCCTGAAGCCATTTTGCCACAACTTTGGAAGTATGCTTGGGGTCATTGTCCATTTGGAAGACCCATTTGTGACCAAGCTTTAACTTCCTGACTGATGTCTTGAGATGTTGCTTCAATATATCCACATCCTTTTCCTCCTCATGATGCCATCATGATGCATCACAACATGATGCTGCGACCCCCGTGCTTCATACTTGGTGTTCTCCGGCGTGCAAGCCTCCCCTTTTTCCTCCAAACATAACAATGGTCATTATGGCCAAACAGTTCTATTTTTGATTCATCAGACCAGAGGACATTTCTCCAAAAAGTCTGATCTTTGTCCCCATGTGCAATTGCAAACCGTAGTCTGGCTTTTTTATGGCGGTTTTCGAGCAGTGGGTTCTTCCTTGCTGATCGGCCTATCAGGTTATGTCGATATAGGACTCGTTTTAGTGTGGATATAGATACTTTTGTACCTGTTTCCTCCAGCATCTTCACAAGGGCCTTTGCTGTTTTTCTGGGATTGATTTGCACTTTTCGCACCAAAGTACGTTCATCTCTAGGAGACAGAACGCGTCTCCTTCCTGAGTGGTATGACGGCTGCATGGTCCCATGGTGTTTATACTTGTGTGCTATTGTTTGTACAGATGAACGTGGTACCTTCAGGCGTTTGGAAATTGCTCCCAAGGATGAACCAGACTTGTGGAGGTCTACACATTTTTTTCTGAGGTCTTGGCTGATTTCATTTGATTTTCCCATGATGTCAAGCAAAAAGGCACTGAGTTTGAAGGGAGGCCTTGAAATTTTTTATTAATTGTTCAGCAGTCTAATGGCTTGGGGGTAGAAGCTGTTGAGGAGCCTTTTGGTCCTAGACTTGGTGCTCCTGTACCACTTGCCGTGCGGTAGCAGGGAAAACAGTCTATAACTTGGGTGACTGGAGTCCCTGACAATTTTATGGGCTTTCCTCTGACACCGCCTATTGTATAGGTCCTGAATGGCAGAAAGCTTGGCCCCAGTGGAGTTCTGGGCCGTTCGCACCACCCTCTGTAGCGCCTTACGGTCAGATGCCGAGCAGTTGTCATACCAGGCGGCGATGCAACCGGTTAGGATGCTCTCGATGGTGCAGCTGTAGAACCTTTTGAGGATCTGGGGACCCATGCCAAATCTTTTCAGTCTCCTGAGGGGGAAAAGGTTTTGTCGTGCCCTCTTCATGACTGTATTGTTATGTTTGGACCATGATAGTTCATTGGTGATGTGAACACCAAGGAACTTGAAACTCTCGACCCGCTCCGCTACAGCCCGGTCGATGTTAATGGGGGCCTGTTCGGCCTGCCTTTTCCTGTAGTCCACGATCAGCTCCTTTGTCTTGCTCACATTGAGGGAGAGGTTGTTGTCCTGGCACCACACTGCCAGTTCTCTGACCTCCTTCCTATAGGCCGTCTCATCATTGTCGGTGATCAGGCCTACCACTGTTGTGTCATCAGCAAACGTAATGATGGTGTTGGAGTCGTGTTTAGCCACGCAGTCGTGGGTGAACAGGGAGTACAGGAGGGGACTAAGTACACACCCCTGAGGGGCCCCAGTGTTAAGGATCAGCGTGGCAGATGTGTTGTTGCCTGTTCTTACCACCTGGGGGTGGCCCGTCAGGGATTACAGGATCCAGTTGCAGAGGGAGGTGTTTAGTCCCAGGGTTCTTAGCTTGGTGATGAGCTTCATGGGCACTATGGTGTTGAACGCTGAGCTGTAGTCAATGAACTACATTCTCACATATGTAGGTGTTCCTTTTGTCCAGGTGAGAAAGTGCAGTGTGGAGTGCGAATGAGATTGCATCATCTGTGGATCTGTTGGGGCGGTATGCGAATTGGAGTGGGTCTAGGGTGTCCGGGAGGATGCTGTTGATGTGAGCCATGACCAGCCTTTCAAAGCACTTTATGGCTACCGACGTCAGTGCCACAGTGTTTAAAAAAAATATATATATATTTCACCTTTATTTAACCAGGTAGGCTAGTTGAGAACAAGTTCTCATTTACAACTGCGACCTGGCCAAGATAAAGCAAAGCAGTGCGACACAAACAATAACACAGAGTTACACATGGAATAAACAAGTGTACAGTCAATAACACAGTAGAAAAAAAAGAAAGTCTATATACAGTGTGTGCAAATGGCGTGAGTAGGTAAGGCAATAAATAGGCCATAGTAGCGAAGTAATTACAATTTAGCAGACTAATACTGGAGTGAGATGAGCAGATGATGATGTGCAAGTAGTGATACTGGTGTGCAAAAGAGCAGAAAAATTATTAAAAACAATATGGGGATGAGGTAGGTAGATTGGGTGGGCTATTTTTAAAGTTAGTGAGGGAAATATAAGTCTCCAACTTCAGCGATTTTTGCAATTCGTTCCAGTCACTGGCAGCAGAGAACTGGAAGGAAAGGATGCCAAAGTAGGTGTTGGCTTTGGGGATGACCAGTGAGATATACCTGCTGGAGCGCGTGCTACGGGTGGGTGTTGTTATCATGACCAGTGAGCTGAGATAAGGCGGAGCTTTACCTAGCATAGACTTATAGATGACCTGGAGCCAGTGGGTCTGGCGACGAATATGTAGCGAGGGCCAGCCGACTAAAGCATACAGGTCGCAGTGGTGGGTGGTATAAGGGGCTTTGGTAACAAAACGGATGGCACTGTGATAGACTGCATCCAGTTTGCTGAGTAGAGTATTGGAAGCTATTTTGTAGATGACATCGCCGAAGTCGAGGATCGGTAGGATAGTCAGTTTTACTAGGATAAGTTTGGCGGCGTGAGTGAAGGAGGCTTTGTTGCGAAATAGAAAGCCGATTCTAGATTTGATTTTGGATTGGAGAAGTTTGATATGAGTCTGGAAGGAGAGTTTACAGTCTAACCAGACACCTAGGTATTTGTAGTTGTCCACATATTCTAGGTCAGAACCGTCCAGAGTAGTGATGCTAGTCGGGCGGGCAGGTGCATGCAGTGAACGGTTGAAAAGCATGCATTTGGTTTTACTAGCGTTTAAGAGCAGTTGGAGGCCAGGGAAGGAGTGTTGTACAGCATTGAATCTCGTTTGGAGGTTAGTTAACACAGTGTCCAAAGAAGGGCCAGATATATACAGAATGGTGTCGTATGCGTAGAGGTGGATCAGGGAATCACCCGCAGCAAGAGCGACATCGTTGATATATACAGAGAAAAGAGTCGGCCCGAGAATTGAACCCTGTGGTACCCCCATAGAGACTGCCAGAGCTCCGGACAACAGGCCCTCCGATTTGACACATTGAACTCTGTCTGCGAAGTAGTTGGTGAACCAGGCGAGGCAGTAATTTGAGAAACCAAGGCTATTGAGTCTGCCGATAAGAATACGGTGATTGACAGAGTCGAAAGCCTTGGCCAGGTCGATGAAGACGGCTGCACAGTACTGTCTTTTATCGATGGCAGTTATTGGATTGCACAGCGGAGAAGGTACGGTGGGATTCAAAATGGTCAGTGATCTGCTTATGAACTTGGCTTTCAAAGACTTTAGAAAGGCAGAGCAGGATGGATATAGGTCACCCCCTTTGAAGAGGGGGATGACCACAGCAGCTTTCCAATCTTTAGGGATCTCGGACGATACGAAAGAGAGGGACAGACTGGTAATAGGGGTTGCAACAATGGCGGCGGATAATTTTAGAAAGAGAGGGTCCAGATTGTCTAGCCCAGCTGATTTGTATGGGTCCAAGTTTTGCAGCTCTTTCAGAACATCTGCTATCTGGATTTGGGTGAAGGAGAAGCTGGGGAGGCTCGGGCAAGTAGCTGCGGGGTGTGTGGAGCTGTTGGCCGGGGTTGGGGTAGCCAGGAGGAAAGCATGGCCAGCCGTAGATAAATACTTATTGAAATTTTAGATGATCATGTATTTATCGGTGGTGACCGTGTTACCTAGCCTCAGTGCAGTGGGCAGCTGGGAGGATGTGCACTTGTTCTCCATGGACTTTACAATGTCCCAAAACTTTTTGGAGTTAGAGCTACAGGATGCAAATTTCTGTTTGAAAAAGCTAGCCTTTGCTTTCCTGACTGACTGTGTGTATTGGTTCCTGAACAGTTGCATATCGTGGGGACTATTCCATGCTATTGCAGTCCGCCACAGGATGTTTTTGTGCTGGTCAAGGGCAGTCAGGTCTGGAGTGAACTAAGGGCTATATCTATTCTTAGTTCTACATTTTTTGAAAGGGGCATGCTTATTTAAGATGGTGAGGAAATTACTTTTAAAGAAAGACCAGGCATCCTCGACTGACGGGATGAGGTCAATATCCTTCCAGGATACCCGGGCCAGATCGATTAGAAAGGCCTGCTCGCAGAAGTGTTTGAGGGAGCGTTTGACAGTGATGAGGAGTGGTCGCGGATGCAGGCAATGAGGCAGTGATCACTGAGATCCTGATTGAAAACAGCAGAGGTGTATTTGGAGGGCAAGTTGGTCAGGATAATATCTATGAGGGTGCCCATGTTTACGGATTTAGGGTTGTACCTGGTGGGTTCCTTGATAATTTGTGTGAGATTGAGGGCATCTAGCTTAGATTGTAGGAGTGCTGGGGTGTTAAGCATATCCCAGTTTAGGTCACTTAACAGAATGAAGTCTGAAGATAGATGAGGGGCAATCAATTCACATATGGTGTCCAGGGCACAGCTGGGAGCTGAGGGGGGTCTATAACAGACGGCAACGGTGAGAGACTTATTTCTGGAGAGATTCATTTTTTAATTAGAAGCTCAAACTGTTTGGGCATAGACCTGGAAAGTATGACAGAACTTTGCAAGCTATCTCTGCAGTATATTGTACCTCCTCCACCTTTGGCAGTTCTATCTTGATGGAAAATGTTGTAGTTGGGTATGGAAATCTCAGAATTTTTGGTGGCCTTCCTAAGCCAGGATTCAGACACGACAAGGACATCAGGGTTGGCGGAGTGTGCTAAAGCAGTGAGTAAAACAAACTTAGGGAGGAGGCTTCTGATGTTAACATGCATGAAACCAAGGCTTTTTCGATTACAGAAGTCAACAAATGAGAGTGCCTGGGGACACGCAGGGCCTGGGTTAAACTCCACATCACCCGAGGAACAGAGGAGGAGTAGGATGAGGGTACGGCTAAAGGCTATCAAAACTGGTCGTCTAGTGCGTTGGGGACAGAGAATAAAAGGAGCAGATTTCTGGGCGTGGTAGACTAGATTCAGGGCATAATGTGCAGACAGGGGTATGGTGGGGTGCGGGTACAGTGGAGGTAAGCCCAGGCACTAAGTGATGATAAGAGAGGTTGCATCTCTGGACACGTTGGTGGGGTGGTAATCATTTAGGCAGGTTACCTTCACTTGCTTGGGCACAGGGACTATGGTGGTCTGCTTGAAACATGTAGGTATTACAGACTCGGTCAGGGAGAGGTTGAAAATGTCAGTGAAGACACTTGACAGTTGGTCCGCGCATGCTTTGAGTACACGTCCTGGTAATCTGTCTGGCCCAGCGGCTTTGTGAATGTTGACCTGTTTAAAGGTTTTGTTCACATCGGCTACCGAGAGCGTTATCACACAGTCATCCAGAACAGCTGATGCTCTCGTGCATGCTTCAGTGTTGCTTGCCTCGAAGCAGGCATAAAAGGCATTTAGCTCGTCTGGTAGGCTTGCGTCACTGGGCAGCTCACGTCTGGGTTTTCCTTTGAAATCCGTAATAGTTTTCAAGCCCTGCCACATCCGACGAGCGTCAGAGCCGGTGTAGTAGGATTCAGTCTTAATCCTTTATTGACGCTTTGCTTGTTTGATGGTTTGTCTGAGGGCATAGCGGGATTTCTTATAAGCGTCCGGGTTAGAGTCCCGCTCCTTGAAAGCGGCAGCTCTAGCCTTTAGCTCGATGCAGATGTTGCCTGTAATCCATGGCTTCTGGTTGGGATATGTACGTACAGTCACTGTGGGGATGACGTCGTCGATGCACTTATTGATGAAACCGACGACTGAGGTGGTGTACTCCTCAATGCCATTGGATGAATCCCAGAACATGTTCCAGTATGTGCTAGCAAAACAGTCCTGTAGTGTAGCATCCGCATCATCTGACCACTTCCATATTAAGCGAGTCACTGGTACTTCCTGCTTTAGTTTTTGCTTGTAAGCAGGAATCAGGAGGATAGAATTATGGTCAGATTTGCCAAATGGAGGGCGGGGGAGAGCTTTGTATGCATCTCTGTGTGTGGCGTAAAGATGGTCTAGGAATTTTTTTTCTCTGGTTGCACATGTGACATACTGGTAAAAAATTGGTAAAACTGATTTAAGTTTGCCTGCATTAAAGTCCCCGGCCACTTGGAGTGCCGCTTCTGGGTGAGCATTTTCTTCTTCCTTATACAGTTGGTTGAGAACGGTCTTAGTGCCAGCTTCGTTCTGTGGTGGTAAATAGATGGCTACGAATAATATAGATGAGAACTGTCTTGGTAGATAGTGTGGTCTACAGGTTATCATAAGGTACTCTACCTCAGGCGAGCAATACCTCAAGACTTCTTTAATATTAGACATTGCGCACCAGCTGTTATTGACAAATAGACACACACCCCCACCCCCCGTCTTACCAGAGGTAGCGTCTCTGTTCTGCCGATGCATGAAAAATCCTTCTAGCTCTATATTGTCCATATCATCGTTCAGCCACGTCTTGGTGAATCATAAGATGTTACAGTTTTTGATGTCCCGTTGTTAGGATAATCTTAATCGTAGGTCATCAATTTTATTTTCCAATGATTGCACGTTAGCAAGAAGAACAGATGGTAGTGGGAGTTTACTTGCTCGCCTACGGATTCTCAGAAGACTGCATTTGAGATACCACCAAGGTTCTGTTAGAACTGCAGATCATTGGAATTATTATTATGCTCACTATTGTCCACCTCCGACCCACATGACAATACAGAGACAAATTTACTGCCAACGACTAGGGCAGCTGGTAAATTTTTTTAGCTGAAATTCTGGTAAAGTACTTTCTTTTACAGTGTTCAACCCCCATCTCAATAACTGATTACTTTTTCTGGTGGTTCAGTTCTCAACCACATCCATTGTGAAGTGAAAAGTATGAGAGTTGCATTGGCCAAGAATAGAAAGCCAACTTCTGTGTCATAGTCTCTGGGTTTTGTTCAGACAAAGAGAAAATAACCTTAATACAGTGGTTGAAGACTCCAAGTCAATGGTGTGATGAGCTTTACTCTCTTACATGTGAGAAGTCGATTTTACCACACTGTATAGACTATAGGAGTTGTCATTTCGCAGGTTTCTATGAAAGGTGGCTATATGTCTGGAACTAAGTGTTAGGATCCTGTCTGAACATGTGTATGCCCACAACACAGAAATTGTACAGCACTGATCTGACGCCATCATAATTACAGAAGCCCATAGTGTGAGACTTATGTCTGATTGTGCGTTACAGAATCTTACAACTGTTGTCTTGTATTGAAGTGTATCTAATTGTGTGTGTGTGTGTGTGTGTGTGTGTGTGTGTGTGTGTGTGTGTGTGTGTGTGTGTGTGTGTGTGTGTGTGTGTGTGTGTGTGTGTGTGTGTGTGTGTGTGTGTGTGTGCGTGTGCGTGTGCGTGTGTGTGTCGGCAGGTTCAGCAGGCAATGTGTTGTGGACAAAGACAAGAGGAACCAATGCCGTTACTGCAGGCTTCGGAAATGTTTCCGAGCAGGCATGAGAAAGGAAGGTGAGAGAGATGTTTTGTTGTTTAATCATGACATAGATTTTACATACTGTATGGCACCATACTACAAAGTAATTACACAATTCATTGCCACATTATTAATTCAAAATATATATTTTTAAAGCATACCAGCACACACACGCACATACACACACAGCATTTTGTTTTTAAAGCCATAAGCATATATGCAAGTTGACAAATCACAATATTTACCCACATTACATAACCATGTCCAACGCCAAGGGTGGAATTGGGGTTGGCAGGCACGCCAGACGGGGGTGGGTAGTGGAGGCTCAGGCAGGGGTAGTGAGTGGGGTATAGTCTACAAGGTGCTATTCCAAATCAAATCAAATTTTATTTGTCACATGCTTCATAAACAACAGAATATTAGAAAGCTAATAACACAAAGAATAAATACACGGGGTAACAGTACTTGTCACGCCCTGACCATAGTTTGCTTTGTATGTTTTATGTTTTGTTTGGTCAGGGTGTGATCTGAGTGGGCATTCTATGTTGTATGTCTGGTTTGTCTATTTCTATGTGTTTGGCCTGATATGGTTCTCAATCAGAGACAGGTGTTTTGCGTTGTCTCTGATTGGGAACCATATTTAGGTAGCCTGTTTTGTATTGTGGGTTGTGGGTTATTGTCTATGTGTTAGTTGCTTGTGTCTGCACTATTATATATAGCGTCACGTTCGTTTTGTTGTTTGTATTAGTTTGGTTAGGTTTTCTTCTTAAATAAATAGAAGAATGTATTCACTTCACGCTGCGCCTTGGTCCTCCTCTCTTCCACATTACGACGATCGTGACAGAATAACCCACCATCAATGGACCAAGCAGCGTGAAATGGAGGAACAGCGCTTTGTGGAGAAATGGACTTGGGAGGAGATTCTGGATGGTAAGGGACCCTGGGCAAAGGCTGGTGAATATCGCCGCCCAAAAGCTGAGCTGGAGGCAGCGAAAGCAGAGAGGCGGCGGTATGAGGAGGCTGCACGTAAGCGTGGCTGGAAGCTAGAGAGGCAGCCCCAACAATTTCTTGGGGGGGCACGCGGGGAGTGTGGCTAAGCCAGATAGGAGACCTGAGCCAACTCCCCGTGCTTACCGTGGAGAGAGAGTGACCGGGCAGGCACTGTGTTATGCAGAGATGCGCACGGTGTCCCCGGTGCGCTAGATTGGGCATCGAGCCAGGTGCCATGAAACCGGCTCTACGCATCTGGTCACCAGTGCGTCTCCTTGGGCCGGGGTACATGGCACCAGCCCTACGCATGGTGTCCCCGGTTCGCCAGCACAGCCCAGTGCGGGCTATTCCACCTCGCCGCACTGGCCTGGCTACGGGGAGCATTCAGCCAGTCAGGAGCCTCCAGAACCGCCCGCCAGTCAGGAGCCGCCAGAGCCGCCAGCCAGTCAGGAGCCGCCAGAGCCGCCCACCAGTCAGGAGCCGCCAGAGCCGCCCGCCAATCAGGAGCCGCCAGAGCCGCCCGCCAGTCAGGAGCCGCCGGAGCCGCCAGAGCCGCCCGCCAGTCAGGAGCTGCCAGAGCCGCCTTTCAGTCCGGAGCTGCCCGTCAGTCCGGAGCTGCCCATCAGTCCTGAGCTACCCCTCAGTCCTGAGCTGCCCCTCAGTCCGGAGCTGCCCGTCAGTCCGGAGCTGCCCCTCAGTCCTGAGCTACCCCTCAGTCCTGAGCTGCCCCTCAGTCCGGAGCTACCCCTCAGTCCGGAGCTGCCCCTCAGTCCTGAGCTACCCCTCAGTCCGGAGCTGCCCCTCAGTCCTGAGCTACCCCTCAGTCCTGAGCTGCCCCTCAGTCCGGAGCTACCCCTCAGTCCGGAGCTGCCCCTCAGTCCTGAGCTACCCCTCAGTCCGGAGCTGCCCATCAGTCCTGAGCTGCCCCTCAGTCCTGAGCTGCCCCTCAGTCCGGAGCTGCCCCTCAGTCCGGAGCTGCCTCTCAGTCCGGAGCTGCCCCTCCGTCCAGTGGCGCCCTCTAGGATGGTCTTCAGTCCGGGACCCGCTGCAAGGGTCCCCGCTCCAGAGGCGCCACCAAAGCGGATTATGACTATGGTGGAGTGGGGTCCACGTCCCGCGCCGGAGCCGCCACCGCGGACAGATGCCCACCCAGACCCTCCCCTATAGGTTTAGGTTTGCGGCCGGAGTCCGCACCTTGAGGGGGGGTACTGTCACGCCCTGACCATAGTTTGCTTTGTATGTTTTATGTTTTGTTCTGAGTGGGCATTCTATGTTGTATGTCTGGTTTGTCTATTTCTATGTGTTTGGCCTGATATGGTTCTCAATCAGAGACAGGTGTTTTGCGTTGTCTCTGATTGGGAACCATATTTAGGTAGCCTGTTTTGTATTGTGGGTTGTGGGTTATTGTCTATGTGTTAGTTGCTTGTGTCTGCACTATTATATATAGCGTCACGTTCGTTTTGTTGTTTGTATTAGTTTGGTTAGTGTTTCTTCTTAAATAAATAGAAGAATGTATTCACTTCACGCTGCGCCTTGGTCCTCCTCTCTTCCACATTACGATGATCGTGACAGTACTGAGTCGATGTGTAGGGGTATCTTGAACCTAAAAGGGTTCTTTGGCTATCCCATAGGAGAACTCTTTGAAGAAAACTTTTTGGTCCCTGGTAGATCCCTCTACATGGAACCAAAAAGGGTTCTCCTATGGGGACAGCCCGAAGAACCCTTTTGGAACCCTTTTTTCTAAGAGTGTATGCGCCTCTTACTGTGAGGGAAAAGCAACAAGATCAACATGCCGCTCTCTTGAGCAATACTGAGTGAGTGGCTGTTTGCAGTGTGCACTGTAGACCTTATCTTCCACTGGCTGCCGCAGATAACCAGGAGAGAGAGAGACGGGATTAGAGGATCCATGAATGGCCCCTCACATGAATAATTAACATGGCTGAGCATGGACAAATATTTGCTCTGGCTTTTTCAAGAGAGAAATACTTCTCTTTGCTGAGCCCTCATTCCAGAGGAATGTTACGTAAGCGAGAAACTGAAGCTGAGCTGAGCCCCCTTAGTGATGGTCAGGGAGTAAGATTCAAACATTTGCCGTATTCATTTTGCAGACCACTCAAATAGCATTTAAGAAACAGCAAAGCTATGCCAGAAAATATCAGAACATGCCATTTTGAAAATTTGTATAAGCCTTTGGTTTAATGTGTTTCAATTGTACATTAATCCGGACAACAAATTCTAACAAACCATTTTTGACAACTATCATTAATTGTACTCCTCCTATTCTCCTTGCTGAATGTCCACAGCTACTTTCAATCTATCACTTCACTTATGCTCCGTGGAGTACTAATTTGTGACATCATCACCCACGGCCATGTCTCCAAGGCAGAGGTCTCTCTCTCTCTGTCTCTGCAGCTCCAGTTTGATTAATAGGGTCCTGATTGGCTGCTGAGAGGTCAGCTGTGGTGACTGATTGCTCTCAGACTGGGGCTTGTTGTCTGACTTTGTGGAGCAGACTGAAATCAGGCTGAGGTCATCCATTTTAATGACACAGGCACAGAGGTCACTATGAGACAGTCTCCTCTGTCAGACACAATCCCAATCATCAGGCCCTGTACTGTCAGCCTCCCGTCATGCCTTCCTTTGCCTAATTACATAGTCAGGTTTAATACGTTGGCAAAATCCGAATCAAAATTAGAGATGTTACTTTTCATACAATGGGGAATTTGGAAATTGAATTTGCACTGAAATAGTCTCAATACAGATGAGTGTCAAAATTAAATGTATAACAAAAATTATTAACGCCAGATACAACAATTTCAAATATTTTACTGAGTTACAGTTCATATAAGGAAGTAGTCAATTGAAATAAATTCATTAGGCCCTAATTTATGGATTTCACATGCCTGGGTATACGTATATACATCTGTTGGTCACAGATACCCCCAAAAAATTGCCTCGCAATGTGCCTCAGGATCTCGTCACGGTATCTCTGTACATTCAAATTGCCATCGATAAAATGGAATTATGTTCGATGTCCGTACCTTATGCCTGCCCATACCATAACCCCACCGCCATCATGGGGCACTCTGCTCACAACGTTGACATCAGCAAACCGCTCGCCCACATGACGCCATACATGTTGTCTGCGGTTGTGAGGCCAGTTGGACGTACTACCAAATTCTCTAAAACAACGTTGGTGGCTTACGGTAGAGAAATTAACATTAAATTCTCTGCCAACAGCTCTGGTGGACATTCCTGCAGTCAGCATGCCAATTGCACGCTTCCTCAAAACTTGAGACGTCTGTGGCATTGTGTTGTGTGATAAAACTGCACATTTTAAAGTTGCCTTTTATTGTCCTCAGCACAAGGTGCACCTGTGTAATGAATCGATTATGCTGTTTAATCAGCTTCTTGATATGCCACACCTGTCAGGTGAATGGATTATCTTGGCAAAGGAGAAACGCTCACTAACAGGGATGTAAACAAATTTGTGGACAACATTTGAGAGAAATAAGCTTTTGTGCGAATGGAAACTTCCTGGGATCTTTTATTTCAGCTCATGAAACATGAGAACAACACTTTACGTGTTGCATTTACATTTTTGTTCAGTGTAGGTGTATGCTATAATTACAACATTACCCCTCCATTGAGTATACTTTGTCCAAGTGAAACAGTTCACACAAGAAATCCAGGGACTCTCCCTCCTTCCTATTCTTTTATTTCCAGCTGTGCAGAACGAGCGGGACCGCATCAGCAGCCGCAGAGGAGAGGGACAGGGGCTGGGCACTCTGTCAATCAGTGTACTGCTACAGGCAGAGGCCAGCATGCATCAGGTAAGAGATTGTCACTATAAAACCTCTCCCTATTCACAGCCACAAAGTGCTCCAGAGGCTTCCATTTCCCATCCAGCCCAGAGTAGAGCCCCTTATCTGTTTCTCAGAAACACAGCAGTGGCAGGGCTAGAGATGGAGAGGATACAGGCTGCACTTTAGACAGCCGGCCATTAAGGTCCCCTGGAGATTCTAGCTGCAGGCTGGATTCAGTTACTTCTTAGAAATGGCCAAATTGCCCAGAGAGACTCACATTTGATCACATCAGTCCTATGTAATGGCAGTGCCTGGGCTTGGATTGTGTGCCAGCGTTCAATTGGCTTCAAATACATAATAACAACCAGATATCCTCTTTGTATGCGAAAGGAATGCGGCAGAAATTAATTGGATGATTGACAAATGAACCACAAAATTTGGCCAGGCTGTTTTCCATTTGGGTCAAGTTTTCATGCAATGTCTCCTCAATGTGAGCTGTGTGCTGAAGGGGCTCTGATCACCATCCAACAGCATCGTTCCAGAGACAGACCCACCAACAACACACATCCAAAATCCATTTCTCATCTTACACCCTTATATTCTCTATTACCACCATTCTCTGAAGTGACCTTTCCCCCACCCAATACCCTACCTGCCTCTGCTTGCTCTGCCCTTCACAATTGTCCAAGCACCCATCATCTCACCCCTGCACTCTGCCCCATCCATCTCCTCCAACCCTCTCTTCATTCTCACATTACACCGACACCTAGGGCCAATGTGGAACCTCTCATTATTGTGTGTCACTCTCAGTTTCCAGCCCTGACCTCCCCTATGAGCTGTGACATCAACACCAAGAGGATAGCGCGCGTGGGGGATGTGTGTGAGTCCATGAAGCAGCAGCTCCTCCTGCTGGTGCAGTGGGCCAAGCGCATCCCCGAGTTCTGCAGCCTCCCCGTTGACGACAGGGTATGGAACTTTGGATGTTATCCTACTTAACGTGTCTGTATGAACATGTGAGCTGCACCTGTCTAAGCAGGCGGTCACATTCAGCTGTCTTTGTGTTGGGTTTTGGATCACTAGCTGTTGGAATACTCACGTTGCAGGGAGGGCTGTCTGTGTAATGGCTGCTGTGTGTTGTCTCTGTGCTGTGTCTTGTCTGTGTGCAGGTATCCCTGTTACGAGCCCACTCTGCTGAACACCTCATCCTAGGGGTGGCTCGACGCTCCCTGCCTTACAATGACATTATCCTTCTGGGTAAAATATATAGATCTCAGCTGAGTCTGGGATGTGCTCTCATCTTTGTTATAGAATGAAAAAATAATTTACCCAATGTTTGATACTAGTAATGTCGACAAGCTATGCTGCTTTTACCATATGTGTATATTGATAAAGGAAGCAGACTTACCTAATGTATAAAGTTATACTTACAGTTTTACTTAACTTATATTATAAGTATTTCATATGTGGATTGTGTTTGCAGGTAATTTCTTTGTGATCCCAGTGAGCGGTCCTGAGGTGGAGGTGTCCAGGGTGGCTGCCCGGATCCTGGAGGAGCTGGTCAAGCCTCTGAGAGAGCTGGACATCACCGACAGCGAGTTTGCCTGCCTTAAGACCATAGTCTTCTTCAGTCCTGGTCAGTCAGTCCTTTGGTCGCCACCAGCCACCCCCCTGCCCCTCCTCACCTCTTCTCACCTCTCCTCTGTCCTCAGACAAAGGAAGAGACTTTCGCCAGGAATCTTATTATTTCACAGTTGTTCTCTCCTGGGACTGTCTCTGCTCTCTCTGTGCTCTGTCCTTGGCACCCTGTTGGTTTGTCTTGGCCTGGCGGTCTGGTTTCATCGTGTTCTGGGAAGAAACTATTCATATCTGGGCGAGGTCCTGGCAGGGAGAGGTGACTGGCTGCTGGACTTTACAGCCTGTTGGTCTGAGGTGGTGATTACAGCAGCAGAGCCAGGCCACCGGTCTGACAGACTGACTGGCCAAACAGGCACAGCAGTGCACAGCAGTGCACAGCAGCATCAGGCCAAGTCTGACACAGATGACTGACTACCTACAGAAATAAACACACCGAACGTGTGCTCAGCTCTGTCCTGTGTGACCCTGCCCTACTACCTTTACCTAACCTTTCTCTAATCATTTCTGTTTAGTTTATTACACATAATGCATTTCAATTAGTAATGATGTATATTGTATAATGTCCCCACAGCAATCCCATCTCTCTCTATTCTCATAGGGCCGCAGCTTGAGGATTTGTCTCTCTTAATCTCCCATTTGTCTCAGGGCTGTGTTATAGGAATTGTTTATCTCAAAGTGGCTTCACTCTGTCTCTCAGTATAAGCATACTGTACATGTACAGTGGGGAGAACAAGTATTTGATACACTGCCGATTTTGCAGGTTTTCCTACTTACAAAGCATGTAGAGGTCTGTAATTTTTATCATAGGTACACTTCAACTGTGAGAGACGGAATCTAAAACAAAAATCCAGAAAATCACATTGTAGGATTTTTAAGTAATTAATTTGCATTTTATTGCATGACATAAGTATTTGATCACCTACCGACCAGTAAGAATTCCGGCTCCCACAGACCTGTTAGTTTTTCTTTAAGAAGCCCACCTGTTCTCCACTCATTACCTGTATTAACTGCACCTGTTTGAGCTCGTTACCTGTATAAAAGACACCTGTCCACACACTCAATCAAACAGACTCCAACCTCTCCACAATAGCCAAGACCAGAGAGATGTGTAAGGACATCAGGGGTAAATTGTAGACCTGCACAAGGCTGGGATGGGCTACAGGACAATAGGCAAGCAGCTTGGTGAGAAGGCAACAACTGTTGGCGCAATTATTCGAAAATGGAAGAAGTTCAAGATGACGGTCAATCACCCTCGGTCTGGGGCTCCATGCAAGATCTCACCTCGTGGGGCATCAATGATCATGAGGAAGGTGAGGGATCAGCCCAGAACTACACGGCAGGACCTGGTCAATGACCTGAAGAGAGCTGGGACCACAGTCTCAAAGAAAACCATTAGTAACACACTACGCCGTCATGGATTAAAATCCTGCAGCGCACGCAAGGTCCCCCTGCTCAAGCCAGCGCATGTCCAGGCCCTTCTGAAGTTTGCCAATGACCATCTGGATGATCCAGAGGAGGAATGGGAGAAGGTCATGTGGTCTGATGAGACAAAAATATAGCTTTTTGGTCTAAACTCCACTCGCCGTGTTTGGAGGAAGAAGAAGGATGAGTACAACCCCAAGAACACCATCTCAACCGTGAAGCATGGAGGTGGAAACATCATTCTTTGGGGATGCTTTTCTGCAAAGGGGACAGGACGACTGCACCGTATTGATGGGAGGATGGATGGGGCCATGTATCGCGAGATCTTGGCCAACAACCTCCTTCCCTCAGTAAGAGCATTGAAGATGGGTCGTGGCTGGGTCTTCCAGCATGACAACGACCCGAAACACACAGCCAGGGCAACTAAGGAGTGGCTCCGTAAGAAGCATCTCAAGGTCCTGGAGTGGCCTAGCCAGTCTCCAGACCTGAACCCAATAGAAAATCTTTGGAGGGAGCTGAAAGTCCGTATTGCCCAGCGACAGCCCCGAAACCTGAAGGATCTGGAGAAGGTCTGTATGGAGGAGTGGGCCAAAATCCCTGCTGCAGTGTGTGCAAACCTGGTCAAGAACTACAGGAAACGTATGATCTCTGTAATTGCAAACAAAGGTTTCTGTACCAAATATTAAGTTCTGCTTTTCTGATGTATCAAATACTTATGTCATGCAATAAAATGCAAATTAATTACTTAAAAATCATACAATGTGATTTTCTGGATTTTTGTTTTAGATTCCGTCTCCCACAGTTGAAGTGTACCTATGATAAAAATTACAGACCTCTACATGCTTTGTAAGTAGGAAAACTTGCAAAATCGGCAGTGTATCAAATACTTGTTCTCCCCACTGTATGTGTCTCTCGTGTACTCTATGTAAAGATGGCGCCGTACTGTATGGCTGCCATCTTACGTGCTCTGACCCAACTTTGCTATTTTGTGATTATTTTGGCGTTTATCATTGTCCTATGATCGACGGAATCTTTTGGACATCAGATCGGTAGTTAATAACCTTAATTCCGACTTCAACTTCGACTTCGATTCGTTTGTGTACCTACAACTGTTATCGTGACTGCTGAATACACTAAGTGTACAAAACATTAAGAACACCTTCCTGCTATTGAGTTGCACTGCTGGAAGTGGATTTAATAAGTGACATCAATAGGGGATCATAGGTTCCACCTGGATTCACCTGGTCAGTCTATGTCATGGAAAGAGCAGGTGTTCTTAATGTTTTGTACACTCTGGGTATATTCCACCTCAGGACAACAACAACATCAAGCTGGCACTTGACGAATTGTACAAGATTATAAACAAGCAAGAAACAATGCACCCGGATGCTGCTTTTCTTGTTGCCAGTGAATTTAATTCCGCATCACTAAGACAGGTGATGCTCAACTTCTATCAACACATCTCCTTCGCCACTAGGGGCGTTAAAGTCCCAGACCACTGTTACTCAACCCGCCAAGCAGACTCTCAACACATGGGCCCCCCAGCGGTGTGTGCTTATACTCCCTGTTCTCCCATGATTGCGTGGCCACGCACGACGCCAGCTCCATCATCAAGTTTGTCCGATGACACGACGGTGGTAGGCCTGATCACCAACAGCCATGAGACGGCCTACAGGGAGGAGGTCAGAGTCATTAAAACTTGTTTTTCAACCACTCCACAAATTTATGTTAACAAACTATAGTTTTGGCAAGTCGGTTAGGACATCTACTTCGTGCATGACACAAGTAATTTTTCCAACAATTGTTTACAGACAGATTATTTCACTTATAATTCACTGTATCACAATTCCAGTGGGTCAGAAGTTTACATACAGTAAGTTGACTGTGCCTTTAAACAGCTTGGAAAATTCCAGAAAATTATGTCATGGCTTTAGAAGCTTCTGATTGACATAATTTGAGTCAATTGGAGGTGTAGCTGTGGATATATTTCAAGGCCTACCTTCAAACTCAGTGCCTCTTTGCTTGACATCATGGGAAAATCAAAAGAAGTCAGCCAAGACCTCAGAAAAAAATTGTAGACCTCCACCAGTCTGGTTCATCCTTGGGAGTAATTTTCAAATGCCTGAAGGTACCACGTTCATCTGTACGAACAATAGCACGCAAGTATAAACACCATGGGACCACGCAGCCGTCATACCGCTCAGGAAGGAGACACGTTCTGTCTCCTAGAGATGAACGTACTTTGGTGCGAAACGTGCAAATCAATCCCAGAAGAACAGCAAAGGACCTTGTGAAGATGCTGGAGGAAACGGGTACAAAAGTATCTATATCGACAGTAAAACAAGTCCTATATCGACATAACCTGACAGGCCGCTCAGCAAGGAAGAAGCCACTGCTCCAAAACCGCCATAAAAAAGCCAGACTACGGTTTGCAACTGCACATGGGGACAAAGACCGTACTTTTTGGAGAAATGTCCTATGGTCTGATGAAACAAAAATAGAACTGTTTGGCCATAATGACCGTCATTGATGTCAAGCAAAGAGGCACTGAGTTTGAAGGTAATCCTTGAAATACATCCACAGGTACACCTCCAATTTACTCAAATGATGTCAATTAGCATATCAGAAGCTTCTAAAGCCATGACATAATTTTCTGTAATTTTCCAAGCTGTTTAAAGGCAGTCAATGTATGTAAACTTCTGACCCACTGGAATTTTGGTACAGTGAATTATAAGTGAAATAATCTGTCTGTAAACAATTGTTGGAAAAATTACTTGCGTCATGCACAAAGTAGATGTCCTAACCGACTTGCCAAAACTGTAGTTTGTTAACAAGAAATATGTGGAGTGGTTGAAAAACTAGTTTTAATGACTCCAACCTAAGTGTATTTTAACTTCCGACTTAAACCTATTTTTGCTTTGTCACTATGGGGTATTGTGTATAGATCTCTCTCTCTCTCTCTCTCTCTCTCTCTCTCTCTCTCTCTCTCTCTCTCTCTCTCTCTCTCTCTCTCTCTCTCTCTCTCTCTCTCTCTCTCTCTCTCTCTCTCTCTCTCTCTCTCTCTCTCTCTCTCCCCCTGTCTCTCTGTCTCTCTGTCTCTCTCCCCCTGTCTCTCAGACTGCCCAGGGCTGGAGGCCCCTCAGACAGTGCGGCGGCTGCGTTTCCAGGCCCAGGTGCTGCTGGACGAGGCCACCTGTGAGCAGCGGGGGCGTTTTGGGGAGCTGCTGCTGATGCTGCCCCCCCTGCAGAGTGTGGCCTGGCAGATGGTGGAGACCCTGCAGCTGGCCAGGCTCCTGGGGGAGCCCAGCGTGGACAGCCTGCTGCAGGAGATGCTGCTGGGGGAGGGGGCCACTGGGGGCCAGAGACAACGCACAGGGCACGGTACGCTCCAGAGGAGCGATACTTACAGTAAAAACCCTCAAACTGAATACCACTAACTTTCACTGGGTTGCCTTACAGATCAACAACAGAGGTCAATAACAATTAAAACCTAAAATAGGTCAACTTTCAATTCCCACAATCTGATTCTGTCCACTGTGCATTGTGTCTTCACTTATGTTGTTATCATACTGTTTCATGGTGAACTCTCATTACTGACTTGAGAGTATTCTTAATGAGGGTAACCTTTGAGCTGTTGTGGTAACTGGATCAGTGTAGTAGTGTAGTAGTATACAGCTATTCTCTTCTCTGGTCCTCCTCAGGTTCTAACTCAAATGTAATGGCGTTCCCCCAACCCCAAGATCACACCCTGTCTCAGGACCTACTAGGAGGCCATGTCGGGTTGCCTAGCAACTTCACATCAGTCATACTACCTGTCCCTACCTGTGAGTACCCCCAAATGCATCCATGGACAAGTCAATATACATTGTGTACTAGTATGCATTTAGCTAGCTAGAGCAAACAAATACATCATAATCACCTTTCATGACACCTTTATACACACACACACACCTGTATTTAGCGGTGCAGCAGGTGCGTGAAACCTCAGATGCTGGTTTCCTACCTGTGTCCCAGACTGAGTCAACAGGTTTGCTTCACTGAGATCTCCTCACAACACCAAGCAGCATGGTTCTCCTAAGTAAAAGTCTGTCTCGCCAGCCTCATGGTGCTCCACAGTAGCTGTGGGAAGAGACTACCTGAGTAATGCCCCCACGCTGTCAAACAGAGGAATAACACACAGTGATCTCACCGTCCCCAGAGTTTTATCACCCTCACAGAGCCAGCCTGGCCCCACAGGGGGCACATGGCCCAGACTGCTCCCCTTGTTTCAGGCCCTCTAACCCAGCCTCGCTTCACAGGAACCTGGGCCCTCTCACCAGCCCTGGTCGTCAGGCTCAGTCCCTACAGCTCTGAGCTCACCTGAGGGATGTTGATGTCTGTCTCCCATCATTAATATTCCTATAATTACCACCTTAGTGTCTTTTTTTAGGGGATTAGCTCACCAATGGTAACTTAATGTCCTGAAAGAGTACTGTTACGGACCTGTAGTAAAAGCCATGCAATTTCAGTCTCAGTGTGTGTAATGCCAGTCTGATGCCTGTCTCTCTCCAACAGCTCTGCCAGTGGTGCCGCTGGTGCCCACACAGACTGGCACTGAGGTGTACAGACATGGAGAGGGGGCAGACATGCCCATAGAGTCTGCCCACAGCATGCCCATGGCTCCTGTCCACACCTGCCTCTGAGAAGCAGACCAAGCAGCAGCAGCTACTATACAGAGAGGAGAAAAAAGCTGTGTGGTCTAAACATGCACGCACACACACACACATACACACACATCTAATCCGGCCCGCATTTGGTTTGAATAAAATAGTTTTGGGGGGGGGGGGCTGTGTCCAGCTCCCTAATAACCACTGCGAGGAAATACAACACATTTTCAGTGCAGCCCTCCGAGCCTCAGTGAAGACCGAATGTGGCCCCTGGGGCAAAATGAGTTTGACACACCTGACCTGGTGTTGGTGCATCCAGGCCGTACTACTATATGAACACAACATGAAGTAGAGGCTGTTACATGGACACTAGTAACCCAAAAAGGGACTTTGACTCAGCCAGCCAATCCTCTCCCTTATCCACCTTTGCACACTGCACATTACACACAGGGAATATGATGCAGACAATTAATAATTGATCAGGAATTGTTCTTTATGTCAATTAAAATCCTCAAATCAATAAAGACCACAGCTCAATAGTATGTTATCTTTATTAGATCATGGTTGGGTGAGTGAGTTGTGTTGGCATGTTAATTAATGACAGTAATGTGGCAGTGGTGAAGTAAGAACAATTTCATGTTTTTTATCTTCAGGATCAAAGTCCATGCAGATGTTGGTACTGTTAAACATGTTAAAGTTACTCGTAAAAATGTTGTTGTTTTTTAAAGGAAATAAATGAAAAATACATTTGTAGAGACTGCTAAATGTGTTGTGTGTCTCTTGCTTTGGATAGATGTTAGGTTTTATTCTGTAGGGGTGTAGGCCTAATGTGTGAAGTGATACTTTGTAACATGCTACATACTGATAATTCAGGGATGACTGTGAGTGTAGGATATGTAACATAACTGCAGAGGGCGCACTTAGCCTGTTCAGGAAATCTGACTGTTCCCCTTCCCCTTTGAGCACTTGAGGCAAACCTTCTCAGACTGAGATGACCAACTCTTGGCAGGTTATCCAGGGTCACTCACTGACTGTCCAGGGTCAGATATTGCATGGGGTATAGACAGAAATGGTGAAAGGAGGAACATCTATTAGAGACTTTCTCTTCCCTCACCCAGACTTGAAGTGATGTTTTTGGAGTTATTTTCATATCTCTCTGTACATGAGAAAGTATGCATGTCAGTGTGAAGTAGGGACACCTATTGACCCCAAGGTCAAGTAATCTGTAAGCTATGCTTTCCAGGTTGGTATGTAATGTATGTCTGAGTGCTATGTGTCTTGCATGTCTATGGTGAACATGGTGGAACCACCTTTTGCTTGAATTACAACCATGAGTCTCTTTGAATATGTCTCTACTACCTTTACACAACTAGACTGTTCAATATTTGCCCATTCTTCCTTGCAGAATTGTTCAAGCTCAGTCAAATTGCATGGTGACCACTCATGGACTGCACTCTTCAAGTCGTTCCACAGATTCTCGATGGGATTTAAGTCGGGGCTCTGACTAGGCCACTGAAGGACATTCATCTTCTTGTCCTTCAGCCACTGTACCATTGCTTTGGCGGTGTGCTTTGTGTGCATTGTGCATTGTGATGTTGAAACGTGAACCATCTTCCTATTTTCAACTTCCTGGCAGAGGGCTGCAGGTTTTCCTCAATAATCTGTCTGTATTTTGCACTGTCCGCTGTGCTCCAGTCCCTGCTGAAGAGAAACACCCCCACAACAGGATGCTGCCACCACCGTGCTTTACTGTAGACATGGTGTTCTTTGGTTGGAAAGATGTATTGGATTTTCGCCAGACATATCATTTGGCGTTCTGGCTAAAAAGTTAAATTTTGGTCTCATCTGACCACAGCACCTTTTGCCACTTGGCCTCGGAATCTACAATGTGCTTTTTGGCAAAGGTCAAACGAGACTTGATGTGGCTTTTTTTGAGGAGTAGTTTTTTTCTTGCCAACCTCCCATAGAGGCCAGATTTGTGGAGCACTTGTGATATTGTGGTCACATGCACACATTGATCAGTCTTTGCCATAAAGGCCTGAAGCTCCTTCAAAGTCGCCATTGGCTTGGTAGTCTCTCTGATCAGTCTCCTCCTTGCCCAGTCATCCAGTTTGGAGGGACGGCCTGATCTATGCAGGGTCTGGGTGGTGCCATACGCCTTCCAATTCTTAATAATGGTCTTAACTGTGCTCCGATGGGATAGACAAAGCCTTTGAAATCTTTATCTCGTAGATCTTTTGAAAGTACCTTTCCGCCCATAGTGGATTTTTTGCTTTGAATTGCACTACTAAGCAGTGGAGTCCTATATGAACAACTGGTTTTATTCTGATCTAGTTAAATTCACTACAATTGATCACAGATGGAAGCCAATTAGCTTGATTTGTGATCTGGAAGGTGGTTGGTTATACCTCAGAAAGTTTGCAATTGAAATTCTAGAAGGGGAGTGTTCACTTATCCAAATACGGTATTTTACTGTTTTACTTTTAATTAATTTTCAGAGTTTCACGTGAATATTGTGGGTTACTGTGTGTAAATAGAGCTGGTAAAAGGCTAATTGTATGTGTTTTTATTTCAGGCTGTAAGGCAAAAAAAGATGAACGTTTTGAAAGGTGGTGGTGACTCTATACCCACTGTATTTTTTCTGTTGGGAGTTAGAATAGTAGAATACACAAGGTGCCATTTTGAAATTTATCTGTGCATCAGCAGTTTTCCTCTTGTTCATCAGTCACTGAGAGTCACTCATAGCCATGTCAGCTCACACTTTTTAGATTGGTAAAATAGCTATCTAAACTTGTAGTAATCATGGCCAAATACCAACCGGGCATGTAGGGCATGTGCCCAGGAGCCCTGACCTCCATGGGGCCCCCACTGATTTTGTTAGTCACTCAGATATCATTAACATGGCATAAGTCTTGGCTACGACCGGCCCTGGATGCCAGTTAAAGTTAATGGGCACAGTGGCCTGGTCAGATGGGTGATGATGAAGAGTGGGCACAGGAGAGGGGCTCAGAGGGGATATTATTACTCATCAGAGCCGAGGGAGAGGAATAGTAGAACGAAAGGCCCGCTCCCTAACAGTCCCCAGCCCGCGTGTTTATTTTCTAACCCAAAATACAAAATCAATACAGAAATAGAGCACACAGTATCTTCTACATCTCTCTGGGGACAACAGCACCCATTACTACAGGAGGTATAATCTAAACAGATCTTTATTGGTAGTTAACCCCTCATTCAAAAGACCCATTTACCTGTTTTACACACACACACACACACACACAGGAGTTATTATTGAGGCACTTAATGGCTGATGGGTAATCTCTCTCCATGTGCGGCAGGGCCAAAGTCAGCAGCACACACAATGCCGCCCTGTATGCCCACCTGGGGCTGACATTAAACCCTGTAAGACTGTTATTCACACTTATACAAGATTATATAATATTCGTTCCATTTGATGTCTATCAGTGCTTGTTACCCAATATGCTGTAATAGGAAACATGAAACAGCCATTTCCTCACAGAGGGTGGAAGTTTTCATGGAGTGTCACGGCCGTTGAATGAAGGAGACCAAGGTGCAGTGTGGTGAGCGTACATGTTCATTTTATTAGAAAAGACGCCGAACTAAAACAATAAACACTACAAAACAAACCGTGAAGCATAAGGCTACGTGTCACAAACAAAGTCAACTTCCCACCAAGACTGGTGGGAAAAAGGGCTACCTAAGTATGGTTCTCAATCAGACACAACGATAGACAGCTGTCCCTGATTGAGAACCCTACCCGGCCAAAACATAGAAATACAAATAATAGTACGAAAGAACATAGAATACCCACCCCAAATCACACCCTGACCAAACCAAATAGAGACATAAAAAGGATCTCTAAGGTCAGGGCGTGACATGGAGTTTACATTTCAGCGACAGAATATGTATGTGTTACACCTGTGCTCTAGTCGGCCACTATAACTCCGTATGATTCATTTCAATAATAAACCATTCGTTTGTTGATGTAGCTAGCAGCCACGGAGTACATTGGACCAGCCTAACTGCTGAGGAGGGGAGCATAGCTAGGGGGGCATTGGGAATGGTGGTTCCCTTCAAAGTTAAGACTACAAATGAATTATGCATAATTCTTGGTAATATTGTTTTACAGTGGCAATATGAAAGTACAAAGGCCTCAAAAATATGACTAATGGTAAACTAATTAAATTATAGAAAATATTTTGGGACTACGACTGAGACTGAGACCAAGGTAGGTCATCATAAACAGAATAAACAGAATTCTCAAAACAAGTCACAGCAAATTTCAGTGTTGGTGTGAATTGTTAGATGGATGTCGATTTTCTCAGTAAAAGGGCTTAGTATTTTGTGTGCCCATATTTTCCTTCATGACTGGACTTTTGACTGGTGAAGAAAAGCCATTTTTCAGCGTGCTAGGAGACGTTTTAGAGCAGCTCTCTCTCTTCCAGCTGGCTCCTCAGCCCCGACCCTGCAGCCTGCCTGCCTGCCCAATGTGTTACAGCTGGGCTTTTCCACACCACTTCAGCCCTGTCCTCAAACCTGTCCTATTGGGAAAAAGAGAGGGAGACATCAAACCATCAGGCAGCCCACACAGCACAAACTGGGTCTTTCAGCTTGCTGACCCAAAGCCTGCCTCTCCTTTCCTTTCCAGGCCCTGTACAGATAGTCAGGCCCCCCTGTACCCTCCTGCTGCTCCAGACTTGGCTCTGCGTCTCACCTACAGGTGAAGTTATTTGGGAGGACCTGGATTAATCTCCAGTGGGAGAGAGAAGGATTGAGGAGTTAACTCCACTATTTCCGCAGTGATGGGATTCAGGGACTGGAAAGATTTCATAACGAGCATCCCTTATGTAAACAAACTTGCAGTTCACAGAGGCACTTTCTCAGACACACACACACACACACACACACACACACACACACACACACACACACACACACACACACACACACACACACACACACACACACACACACACACACACACACACACACACACACACACACACACACACACACACACACACACACACACACACACACACACACACACACACACACACACACACACACACACACACATGGAAACCCCAATCTTGTGAACTAATAAATACTTATTTGGGGACGATAATCCCATGATCCACTGTGTTACTTCCACTGAAACACTAGTTCTGGGATGAGTTTCCAGAAAGCGCCATAGCACTAAGGTCATCTTCAGTCCATTGAGAAGACATGACTAGTGTCCTACACTGATAAAGCCCTCAGACCAGAGATAGAGCAGTACATCCACTCACTCAGCCTATTAAACAAGACTATTCATTTAAACAGGGCCCAGGAGACAGGCCCTAATAGGTTCCCTCTTCTCCTCAAGTTTCATTGTCACTGTTCAGCAGCAGGAGGAGAGGACAGATCCTCCTGTTCAGCAAAGTGACATTACTACTATACTGCTATATCCTCTTCTCCTAGGGGCCCACTAAGACTGCAGTGAGTCTATTGATCTGTCCAGTCAGTCAGCCAGCCAGCACAGTGATCTGTGTTAAAGTGAACCGTCACGCTCAGCAATCAATAGCCCAGCTCTTCAGTGTGAAAAGACCAGAGCCAGAAGGTTCTGACGGGAGGGATGCATAAACCAACAGCACGTGGCAAAGCACCTCAGCCCATCGCAATGCATCACAGTGGAGATCAAACCCAGAGCAGACACTTGGGCTGTCCTCTCCCGCTATTCTGGTTCTACTTAAGACAGGGTTCTGGGTTATGTGGATTCAGGCAAAGTCCAGAACCTGTTCCAAGAAGCCAGGATGTGGAGCAGTTCTTCAAAACTAGACACACTCTTTATGTCAATCACTCCTGCAACAACTCAGACCAGCTGTCTAGTACTATGCCGTTTGGAACCACGACCAGACAGACATTTTGGACCAGGCCCACTCTCAGCAATTTAGTATTGCACAACTGTTGTGCAATAGGTTAGCAGCTCCTTCAGCTGATTCATGAATCACAAACATCCAAGGCCTTACTACTATAGTGCACTCTGACTGAGCTTGGATGCCAAGTGACAGGGAGTATGCAGAAGAAGTGGAAAAACAAAGAGCGTCACTAGACAGGATGATCCCGGACATCAACATTGTCCCGAACAAGTCAGGAACGATTCATCTCAAATGACCCCCCTCTCAAGTTATGAAACCTCTCCAGATGCTTTACATTTGTGGCATAAAGACAAACCTAAATAGAGTAAGTCATTACACCATTATATGCACCAAAAACAAACAAATTTCAACCCCATATAAATACCATACAAATGACTTGTAAAGCCATAAGACGCCTTTCTAAAAATGAAAAATCATCATTAAGATGGGTCTCATTTTCTAATCATGGGAAGGAGTGAGCAAATCCCCTGTATCCCACAGTAACAGCAGTAAACACAGAGACAGAAGAGTTAGCCAATGGGAGAGGAGACTGTAATCCTACCACAGCCAAGCAGGAACGGGAACGGGAAAAAGAGAAAGTAAGACTGGAGAAACTAGGAGAGAGTGATGAAACAGACAAACAGAAACAGACTAGGAGAAAGAGAGAGCGAGAGAGAGGGATGGATAAAGAAAACAAGAGAGAGGGAGAATGAGGGAAGAGGATGAGAAGGGTGGAGAATAAGGGTGGGTCAACAATTGGCAGCCAGGCGACTGAAAACCCCAGAAACCAAGATGGAATCAAAGAAAGTTGGCCGGTGTGACAGTGCTTCTCTGGCGCCTGGGAGGGCAGGGAGCATAGCATCACAGACACAGGACTTCAAACACTAAGCCAGTGGGGCAGGACCTACTGCTGCGTGACTTCAATTAAGCACTGCTGAGCCATGGCATCAATAGCTTCCCCTCTCTTTCAGAATCAGGCTTTTTCCACACTGGCATTTCATCTCACCCTCCCTAACCCAACCCCTCTCTGAGAAGGCCCAACTATATCAAAGCAGGACGAAAATTAGCTACCAGAGTCTGATAACATGGCAACACAACATCTGGTTGTGATTGGCACATTTTGGTCCAAATCATCAGTGGTGCTGCTCTGGAACTCTAATTTACTAGCCGTACATGTATTCTTTTGTGGGACTTTTTACCAAGTCATCATCCGTCCACATGATGCCATATTGAGGGGAAATTCAGAATGAATCCAACAAATAAGCTTTTAGGTTATAACAGGATATTAATCATCCATATTCCTGCCAGTAAACACCAGTCTTTAGCCAGAGAGAGAGAGAGAGAACACCAGTCTTTAGCCAGATAGAGTGAGAGAGAGAGAGAACACCAGTCTTTAGCCAGAGAGAGAGAGAGAGAGAACACCAGTCTAGCCAGAGAGAGAGAGAGAGAGAGAACACCAGTCTTTAGCCAGAGAGAGAGAGAGAGAGAGAGAGAACACCAGTCTTTAGTCAGGGAGAGAGAGAGAGAGAGAGAACACCAGTCGTTGGTCAGGGAGAGAGAGAGAGAGAGAGAGAACACCAGTCGTTAGCCAGAGAGAGTGAGAGAGAGAGAGAACACCAGTCTTTAGTCAGGGAGAGAGAGAGAGAGAGAACACCAGTCGTTAGACAGAGAGAGAGAGAGAGAGAGAGAGAGAGAACACCAGTCGTTAGCCAGAGAGAGAGAGAGAGAGAGAACACCAGTCTTTAGCCAGAGAGAGAGAGAGAACACCAGTCTTTAGTCAGAGAGAGAGAGAGAGAGAACACCAGTCTTTAGCCAGAGAGAGAGAGAGAGAGAGAGAACACCAGTCTTTAGCCAGAGAGAGAGAGAGAGCACCAGTCTTTAGCCAGAGAGAGAGAGAGAGAGAGAACACCAGTCTTTAGCCAGAGAGAGAGAGAGAGAGAACACCAGTCTTTAGCCAGAGAGAGAGAGAGAGAGAGAACACCAGTCTTTAGCCAGAGAAAGATAGAGAGAGAGAGAACACCAGTCTTTAGCCAGAGAGAGAGAGAACACCAGTCTTTAGCCAGAGAGATAGAGAGAGAACACCAGTCTTTAGCCAGAGAGAGAGAGAGAGAGAGAGAGAGAGAACACCAGTCTTTAGCCAGAGAGAGAGAGAGAACACCAGTCTTTAGTCAGAGAGAGAGAGAGAGAGAGAGAGAGAGAGAGAGAGAGAGAGAGAGAGAGAGAGAGAGAGAGAGAGAGAGAGAGAGAGAGAGAGAGAGAGAGAGAGAGAGAGAGAGAGAGAGAGAGAGAACAACAGTCTTTAGCCAGAGAGAGAGAGAGAACACCAGTCTTTAGCCAGAGAGAGAGAGAGAGAGAACACCAGTCTTTAGCCAGAGAGAGAGAGAGAGAGAGAGATACCAGTCTTTAGCAAGAGAGAGAGAGAGAGAGAGAGAGAGAGAGAGAGAGAGAGAGAGAGAGAGAGAGAACACCAGTCTTTAGCCAGAGAGAGAGAGAGAGAGAGAGAGAAACCCAGTCTTTAGCCAGAGAGAGAGAGAGAGAGAGAATACCAGTCTTTAGCCAGAGAGAGAGAGAGAGAGAGAGAGAGAGAGAGAGAGAGAGAGAGAGAGAGAGAGAGAGAGAGAGAGAGAGAGAGAGAGAGAGAGAGAGAGAGAGAGAGAGAGGGGAGAGAGAGAGAGAGAGAGAGAACACCAGTCTTTAGCCAGAGAGAGAGAGAGAGAGAGAAACCCAGTCTTTAGCCAGAGAGAGAGAGAGAGAGAACACCTATTTCCCTCTCTCTGGTCAGGCCAGAGCAGAGCAGTCAGCCATCCAGATGCTTTTACTGCTCTCTTAGGTAGTGCTAGGCTAGCTAACCTACAGCAGTCTTTTCTGTGTTATGGATTTATGACAGGAAACCAGCCTACCTAAATATAGCCAGGGAGAGGGCCTCTCTTTCCGTGGCCTGAATTTCAATCAGGGAACTTTTTAATGAGAGATGACCACAGGTAGCGCTCAGAGTGAACAGGCTGCTGCCATCGACAAATTGGTCTAGTTCGAAAAATATATAAAAAAGGTGTGACTTTGTTTCACAGCCACTGTAATTAAAATGACATGAGTAAGAGGATGAGTGTGTACTGTTAGATGTCAGTCATCTTCTCTCACCTCAGTTAACATACTGAGAAGGTGACTTTTATAATGTTCTCAAGCTTGACTGAGAAACACTATAACTACAATGAGCTCCTTTAATATTGCTGGTAATTCCATTAGGGGACTAAATGTCACTATTATGGAGCACAGACTAGAGGATTGTGGGCAAATGATGCATGATAATAATAGATAATATTGACAATAAATAATAATATACTCTGTCACGTGTATTCATGTTTTTCCTTTCCCTGCTTTAACCAAAGGCAATACTGAAGGAGACGACACGTTCCTTGCTATTGGGATTTGTTGTGGTTTCTTGGGTCATGGTTTCATTTCTGAGTAACAGCAGAGGGTGAAGCGACAGCAACAGCACCATCACTGAGCCCTGAGTCAGTGGTTACCCATTGTAAAGACATTGTTTGAGATTTCACAGGGGAATTTCCCCCTCCTCTCTTGTGTAATTGCAGACAAAATATTTATTAAAACCCAAGCTTCAATAAAACCAAGGCCTTTTGTAGGCATTAGATGCTTTTAGTCAAAGTGGTTTGGACCTGTCATTAAGCAGATAATGAATAGGACCTTGTGTACAGTGAGCCACACAGTGTTTTAGTGGTCACCATTCATCAATCATTGTGGTTGGAAACAGGAGGGAACCAGTCTGGGCCCCGGCCCCTCAGTGTAATCCCTGCTCATTAATACGCATCTCTGGGTCTAGAGGAAGGAGAGGAGAGCGGGGCGGCAACATCAGTCACTACAGAGGGCTTTGTCCCCCCTTTATAGTGCCCCCTGTGCCTTTGAGGGGGGCTCTAGTACCCTCTGTCCATGGCTGAGCATCAGTATCTCTCACTCTGGGGGTGAGATGCCACAGAGGGCACTGTGTGCATCTTTGTTTTGTTTACAAGCATTACTGACCTGTCCGTCACAGTTTAGCATCAGATGAAGACTGCTGCTGGAATCTGCATTTCGGCTCGGTCCCAGTTTTTGTTTGTCCGGGGTAACATAATAGAGCCAAACTAGAAGAGGTGACATGGGGACACGGTGGCGGTGTTTAATCAGACAGGGCAGGGATGTGTGTTCAGACCTCTTCCTTATTTACTCTTTTACTCTTGAGCAAATATTTCTAAAACTAAAAGCATTGTATTTGGAACAAAACACTCATTAAACCCTAAACCTCAACTAAATCTTGTTATAAATAATGTGGAAATTGAGCAAGTTGAGATGACTAAACTGCTTGGAGTAACCCTGGATTCTAAACTGTCATGGTCAAAACATATTGATGCATTAGTAGCTAAGATGGGGAGAAGTCTGTCTATAATAAAGCGATGCTCTGCCTTCTTAACAAAACTATCAACAAAGCAGGTCCTACAGGCCCTAGTTTTGTCACACCTTGACTACTGTTCAGTCGTGTGGTCAGGTGCCACAAAAACAGACTTAGGAAAATTGCAATTGGCTCAGAACAGGGCAGCACGGCTGGCCCTTGGTTGTACACAGAGAGCTAATATATAATACACTATACATACACATGGATTTAGTACTGTAGTACTGTAGGGCACACAATGCGTTGTGAAATCTGTGAATGTACTGTAATGTTTTTAAAATTGTATAAACTGCCTTAATTTCGCTGGACCCCAGGAAGAGTAGCTGCTGCTTTGGCAGCAGCTAATGGTGATCCATAATAAAACCAAATGCAAATACAAATGCAAGGGTTTAGACAGGCTATTCTTTCCCACCAATGAATGCACTCTATACTCATCGAAAAAGGGTTCCAAAAGGGTTCTTTGGCTGCCCCCATAGGAGAACCACCTGTGGAAAGGGTCAATGTGGAGCCCCAAAGGGTTCTGCCTGGAACCGAAAAGGGTTCTTCATAGGGTTCTCCTATAGGGACAGACAAAGAACCCTTTTAGGTTTGTAGATATCATCTTTTTTTTAAGAGTGTACTGTGAGTGCATCATCATGTCATCCACAAGTCAGTCTGCGAATACTCTATCAATAGATAGTCTGTTGTGATGGTGGTTGTGGAGGTGGTGGTGGAGGTGGTGGAGGTGGTGGAGGTGGTGGTGGAGGTGGTGGAGGTGGTGGAGGTGGTGGTGGAGGTGGTGGTGGTGGAGGTGGTGGAGGTGGTGGAGGTGGTGGTGGAGGTGGTGGAGGTGGTGGAGGTGGTGGTGGAGGTGGTGGTGGTGGAGGTGGTGGAGGTGGTGGAGGTGGTGGTGGAGGTGGTGGTGGAGGTGGTGGTGGTGGTGTTGTAGATGGTGGTGGTGTAGGTTGTGGTGGTGGAGATGATGGTGGAGGTGAAGGGGGTGGTGGTGAAGATGGGGGTGGTAGTGGAGGTGAACGGGGTGGTGGTGAAGATGGGGGTGGAGGTGAAGGGGGTGGTGGTGGAGATGGTGGTGGAGGTGAAGGGGGTGGTGGTGAAGATGGGAGTGGAGGTGAAGGGGGTGGTGGTGGAGATGGTGGTGGAGGTGAAGGGGGTGGTGGTGAAGATGGGGGTGGAGGTGAAGTGGGTGGTGGTGGTGGAGATGGTGGTGGAGATGGTGGTGGTGGAGGTGGTGGTGTTGGAGGTGGTGGAGGTGGAGATGGTGGTGGAGATGGTGGTGCTGGAGGTGGTGGAGATGGTGGTAGTGGGGGTGGAGGTGAAGGGGGTGGTGGTGGAGATGGTAGAGGTGGAGATGGTGGTGGTAGAGGTGAAGATGGTGGTGGAGATGGAGATGGTCGTGGTGGAGGTGGTGGAGGTGGAGATGGTGGTGGAGGAGGTGGTGGAGGTGGAGATGGTGGTGGAGATGGTGGTGGTGGAGGAGGTATCCCACTATTACCTTCATTCACTGATGTCATGCCACTATTCTTAGGCCACACTGCAGATTTAGTTTCATGATCAGATAAAGGTAAACCAGTTGAATCATGAGTCCATCTCTTATCAACAGTACTGGGTGAACTTACATAGTCTTCATGGTCTTCTGCCTTACAGTGCTCATACAGCAGGTCTCCAGATCCACGTTGATGACCCTGTAACTACTGTGTGTGAATAGAATAAAGCTCTGAAGTGGGTCAACTCTCTTTGGAGTCCAAACTCCCTGCCTCACACAAACACACGTCTGCACGTACAAACTACCACACAAACACCCACACACAGAGAGAGAGAGAGAGACCTGTGGAAATGCAGTATAAAAAGGGGAGTCTAGTTGCGCGGCGACAGCCTCTTGGCAGCAGAGACAGTGTGGTGTGTTGTAGGGGGGAGCCCTCTGTGCACCTGATCACATAGACAGTCCACTGGGACAAACCCACACAGGCTGAGCTCTACTCTTCACAGCAGGCCTCCGTCCACACACTGCACAGGGTTTTTCCACTCATGGAAAGCGCTCTATGGCAGGTACTGTACTATACAGTATAGCTGTGGAGAACTCAGAGGAAAGGAAACATGGCCTTTTCTGTATGGTACATAGAGCAGAAGTGCCCTTTAGTACGTAGAATAAAGTATTCCGATGTACACTCCTCTTTCCTAAAATCAATTAACATGTATATTTACATCAAGCTAAACAGGCATTCCGTTTTGGTCAGCGCCCCCAGAGTTTCTTTAATGTCAAATATGGCAGAGTATTAAAACGGTGTGGTTTGGGCTCATTAGCAGTACAGCTGGATACCAGACGTGGAGTCACATTGGGAGTGAAGAGAAGGGTCAAATTAGTCCCTGGAAAGGTGGAGAAGGGGAATAATAATGGTCTTTTGTTTAGGTTTTTATGTCTTTTTTTGTAGCAAACTTTAAGCTGTGATTTGCATTCATGTATATGTATGAGCATTACAAAACAACAACCTTCATACAAGAAAACAGATATGACAAATGATCCTGTTTCAGCTCTTGTCACGTTCCTGACCTGTTTTCCTTTGTTTTGTATTCATTTTAGTTGGTCAGTTGGGTGGGTTTGTCTATGTTTGTATTTCTATGTTGGGAGTTTGTGTTCGGCCTGGTATGATTCTCAATCAGAGACAGCTGTCAATCGTTGTCCCTGATTGAGAGTCATACTTAGGCAGCCTGGGTTTCACCTGTGTTTTGTGGGTGTTTGTTTCCTGTGTCAGTGTTTGGACCACACAGGACTGTTTAAGGTTAGTCACGTTTGTTATTTTGTAGGTTTAAGTGTTTTCTTGTTGTTTCATTAAATCATGAACACTTACCTCTCCGCATCTTGGTCTGATCCATGCTCCTCCTCGTCTGAGGAGGAGAACGACATTGACAGCCTTAACAGAAACACCCACCACAACAGGACCAAGCGGATTGAGGAAGGAAGGCAAGAACAACAGCAATGGGGAAAAGAGGAATGGACTTGGGAGGAGATCCTGGACGGCAAAGGACCCTGGACTCAGCCAGGGGAATATCGCCGTCCCAAAGCGGAGCTGGAGGCAGCGAAAGCGGAGAGGAGGTTCTATGAGGCAAAAGCACGTAAGAGCGGCTGGAAGCCCGAGAGGCTCACCCAAAAATTTCTTGGGAAGGGGCTAAAGGGGAGTGTGGCGAAGCCGGGTTGGATACCTGAGCCAACTCCCCGGGCTTGCCGTGGAGTGAGAGGGCGTCGTACTGGTCAGACACCGTGTTATGCGGTAAAGCGCACGGTGTCCCCAGTACGCGTGCTTAGCCCAGTGCGGGCTATTCCACCTTGCCGCACTGGGAGGGCTAGGTTGGGCATCGAGCCGGATGCCATGAAGCCGGCCCAACGTATCTGGCCTCCAGTACGTCTCCTCGGGCCGGCGTACATGGCACCAGCCTTACAGGTGGTGTCCCCGGTTCGCCTGCATAGCCCAGTGCGGGCTATTCCACCTCGCCGCACTGGCAGGGCTACGGGGACCATTCAACCTGGTAAGGTTGGAGAGGCTCGGTGCTCAAGAGCGCGTGTCCTCCTTCACGGTCCGGTATATCCGGCGCCACCTTCCCACCCCAGCCCAGTACCATCAGTGCCGACACCACGCACCAGGCTTCCAGTGCATCTCCAGAGCCCTGTTCCTCCTCCACGCACTCTCCCTATGGTGCGTGTCTCCAGCCCAGTGCCTCCAGTTCCGGTACCACGCACCAGGCCTATAGTGCGTCTCAGCCGGCCAGAGTCTGCCGTCTGCCCAGCGGTGCCTGAACGGCCCGTCTGCCCAGCGGTGCCTGAACTGCCCGTCTGCCCAGCGGTGCCTGAACTGCCCGTCTGCCCAGCGGTGCCTGAACTGCCCGTCTGCCCAGCGGTGCCTGAACTGCCCGTCTGCCCAGCGGTGCCTGAACTGCCCGTCTGCCCAGCGGGGCCTGAACTGCCCGTCTGCCCAGCGGCGCCTGAACTGCCCGTCTGCCAAGCGCCATCTGAGCCATCCGTCTCCCCAGCGCCGTCTGAGCCATCCGTCTCCCCAGCGCCGTCTGAGCCATCCGTCTCCCCAGCGCCGTCTGAGCCATCCGTCTGTCCCGAGCCGTTAGAGCCAGTCGTCAGTCAGGATCTGCCAGGGCCGCCAACCAGACAGGATCTGCCAGAGCCGCCAACCAGACAGGATCTGCCAGAGACGCCAACCAGACAGGATCTGCCAGAGCTGCCAACCAGACAGGATCTGCGGGAGCCGTCAGCCAGTCATGAGCGTCCAGAGCCGTCCAGCCAGGACCAGCCAGAGCCGTCCAGCCAGGACCAGCCAGAGCCGTCCAGCCAGGATCCGCCAGAGCCTTCCGCCAGCCAGGATCCTCCAGAGCCTTCCGCCAGCCAGGATCCTCCAGAGCCTTCCGCCAGCCAGGATCCGCCAGAGCCTTCCGCCAGCCAGGATCCGCCAGAGCCTTCCGCCAGCCAGGATCCGCCAGAGCCTTCCGCCAGCCAGGATCCGCCAGAGCCAGCCAGCCAGGATCCGCCCCTCAGTCCGGTGCTGCCCCTCAGTCAGGTGCTACCCCTCAGTCTGCTACTGCTCTTTAGTATAGGGGGATTGACATGGAGGGTGGACATTTTGAGGAGGCCACGGAAGCGGGGGTTGACTATGGTGGGGTGGGGACCACGACCAGCGCCAGAGCCGCCACCGTGGACAGACGCCCACCCAGACCCTCCCCTAGACTTTGTGCTGGTGCGCCCGGAGTTCGCACCTTAAGGGGGGGGTTCTGTCACGTTCCTGACCTGTTTTCCTTTGTTTTGTATTCATTTTAGTTGGTCAGGGCGTGAGTTGGGTGGGTTTGTCTATGTTTGTATTTCTATGTTGGGAGTTTGTGTTCGGCCTGGTATGATTCTCAATCAGAGACAGCTGTCAATCGTTGTCCCTGATTGAGAGTCATACTTAGGCAGCCTGGGTTTCACCTGTGTTTTGTGGGTGTTTGTTTCCTGTGTCAGTGTTTGGACCACACAGGACTGTTTAAGGTTAGTCACGTTTGTTATTTTGTAGGTTTAAGTGTTTTCTTGTTGTTTCATTAAATCATGAACACTTACCTCTCCGCATCTTGGTCTGATCCATGCTCCTCCTCGTCTGAGGAGGAGAACGACATTGACAGCCTTAACAGCTCTACTATATTCAGGTGTTTTTAAGAGTAGCATAAATAACATGAATCTGTAACCTTTGACCTACCATACCATGATACCAGATTGTGTCTTGGTCAACCTCAGGGTTTGGCTATAACCCTCCCCTGACCCAGACTGGCAGAAAGGCCTGATTCGTTGAATGGTCTGATTTAGTCAGGCGACTGTTCACCATTTCTCAGCACCCAGCACTGCCAACACAGGATGATCACATTTGGCTCAGAGCAGCTCACAGGGGAGAGAACTGTGCCTTCAAGAGGAAACAGCCTCCAGTGAATTCCAGGTGGAAATACAGTACCTTAAATACTGTAGTCTTCTCATGCAGTTCTCTGCTTCCTTATGAAAGTACAGCAAAACTAGTCCAATTAGCTTTTGATTATTTAACAGTTAATGGCCGGTGGAGCATCTTGGCAAGTGAAAACATTTGATTCATAAAGGGAAGGAAAGGTCTCATCTTCTTGCGTTCAAAATCTGTCAGTGTAATTTCCTTAGTTCGCCCTACATAGGAAGACACATGACCCAGATTTCTGTGAGATTTATTGGACAGACATTGGCTACAATTGGTAAGAAAGTCAATCAACCGATTCATCCTTGTTTACAGACCACACAAGTGGCAAAAAAAACATTCTAATGAATCAATAGAAGTTTAAGTGTACATGTTACCTGGATGGGGCAAAGCCATCCCAAGCTGTTAACAGTCTTCTGCAGGTTGACGTTTATTGTGATGAATCTTGTCCTGGAAGCAGAGCTGAGTGATTTCCACTAGATGGGCCAGCTGCAAAGTCAAAAGTGGCTTTATTATATATTCTAACATTTCATGAAAACACAACAAACATTAGCTTTTTATTCTTAATTTAAGGTTAGGCATACGGTTAGCAGTGTGGTTAAGGTTAGGGTTAGGCATAAGGTTAGCAGTGTGGTTAAGGTTAGGGTTTTGTTTATGTTTAAAATCAGATTTTATGACTTTGTGGCTGTGCCAGCTAGTGAATGCCAACCTAAATATTATGACAGAATCACTAATGAGACTCTTCTACTTGGTAGAGGAATTTGATATGGCACTAACACACATGTACATTATGTGCCAAAACCAACAATGCTTTAGTTATAGGCTCTTTACGGCGAACAAGGGAAGTCTTTCGACCCAGATTTCATACAGATCTATAGAACATATTGGCTCCAACACAAGCCAACAACCATTATTCAACCAAATGGTTCTTTGGCGAGGAAATATAAATTAATCAAAAAGATAAATATTATATCCTTATGTTATATGCACTGAGTGTACGAAACATTATGAACACCTGCTCTTTCCCTGACATAGACTGACCAGGTGAATCCAGGTGAAAGCTGTGATCCCTTATTGATGTCACTTGTTAAATCTACTTCAATCAGTGTAGATGAAGGGGAGGAGACAGGTGAAATAATACTTCTTAAGCCTTAAGATAATTGAAACATGGATTGTATATGTGTGCCATTCAGAGGGTGAATGGGCAAGACAAAAGATTTAAGTGCTTTTGAACAGGGTATAGTAGTAGGAGCCAGGTGCACCGGTTTGTGTCAAGAACTACAACGCTGCTGGGTTTTTTCAAGCTCGTCAGTTTTCACTGTGTATCAGGAATGGTCCACCACCCAAAGGACATGCAGCCAACATGACACAACTGTGGGAAGCATTTGAGTCAACATGGGCCAGCATCCCTGTGGAACGCTTTCGACACTGTAGAGTCTATGCCCCGACAAATTGAGGCTGTTCTGAGGGCAAAATGCATGGTGCAACATAATATTAGGAAGGTGTTCTTAATGTTTTGTACACTCAGTGTATGTTATCTGTCCTGAGCTGTGTATTGTCTTATTATGGCAGAGGGTCATTATATAGAGCTGACACATAGAACATCCTCCGGACACTGAGATATGATGTGCAAGAGCGGACAATGCTTAAGTTATGGGCTTTTTCAGAGAGAACTATGGAGAGAGGAAAATGGAAAAGGGAGGTGAGGCTTGAGTAAATCAAATCTGATCAGTGGATCGTATTGGGAGGGAGAGGGGGAAAATTAGGTGGAGAGAGAGACAGAGAAGAAGAAAATTAAGGGAATTTTTTTTTAAAAAGAGACAAACAGTAAGAATGTATTATCCAGATCTGGAGTGTATAGATCTGTACTAGGACGGTAGACACATAATCAGAGCAGCAGAATGTGCAGCTCTCTTCAGCAGTAACAGTTCTGTTTTGTCTGTCTGTCTAACTGAACCCGTCTGTTCCAGGAACACTCATCTCTCTTGGCTGCAGTAGTAGTGGCAACAAAGCAGTACAAGCAGCCGGAGCCACCAGTCCTGTGCTGTTGACCTACGTCAGCAGTCCGCCGTGACGCCTCTGCACTCGTGTCAGTCCATGTTTTTCTCTCCCTAGAAAATATAAAATGATTCAACACTGGCTTGCCACTACAACTCCTCAACGGTAGAGGAGACAACCGCTACCACCATCAGTGAGTGGGCTCAGACGTCAAAGTCAACCACACCAACCCAAAATATAATTGATGGTTCGGACTCAAAAGACACAAGGGTTTCTTCACCTCCCCCTCAGGCTCCAGTTGTCTTGGGCTGATTTGATATATAACTATGTACTGTAGAGCAAATAAAGCCATCCACCACTTTCATGATTTGTGATTGTAAATTACAGTCCGGGAAAAATAAAAAATAAATCCAGTTTGTGTTTTATACCATGATAACTTATTGGCTCGCTCTAGCAACAAAAACAGTGCACATTTTACATTTGATCCAGATACCCTATATAGTCCAAAATCAGTTGGGAAAACATTTTCTTTGTGATGAAAACTCAAAATTGTCCATATACAATAATCAGACATAATTGCACAGGCAACTGTATAAATGACGTACATTCACCCTGAAGGGGAAGATGTGTCAGAGTGTAAGACCTCAATGAGAACATGACATTTCAGACAGTGCTATTCTCCTGTGAACCACAAGGACATCATCTGAGCTGCAGTTTGCTTGTAAAGGCTTTGGGACATATAGCATGGTAAGTGGCCCAGGGAGAGAGACAGAGAGGAATGGGAACACTCCGCTAGCCCAGAGTCAGGAGAGAGGGTGGTCTCTCGCTCTCTCTCCCACATTCCCATCGTCCCGCTGCTCCAGGCTCCCGGGACGAGGCCTCCAGCGGGCCTGGAAAACACGTCTCACACCCAGTCTGTCCCTCTCTGCCTGGGAACCCAACCTTTCCCAGAGCCCCACCCCTGGATAGCAGGAAGGGACCCTGCTACAAGGTCCGAGTAAGGATTTTCAGAGCTTGATATAACACATCCATCACAAAGCTAACTAAAATACCACGGGACAGCGGGACCCAGACTGACTGACATTTTGTGTTGGCATGGGCAGCTAGTGCCAACACTCCGCAGGCATCAGCGTCACAGGCCTCAGTGAGTAATATGGGATATGTGGCCTCACTGCTCCCATTCTGATGCTGATTACCATCAGCCTTCTTAAGCCAAACTGATAAGGGGGTATTCCCATGAGGGCCTATGTTAATGAGACAACAAGGCTAAGGAACTAAATCTGTCATGGTACCGTTAGGTAAGTATTACATACAACACCAGCCTGTTAGTGTCTCAACTGACTGACAAAATATATAAACATTGGTTCACATGGTAAAAAAAAAACTTCAAAAAACTTATGACATGATTTATAAAAGCTCTAGTCCAATAAACACTTAGATGACAACACATTAAAGTGGTAATATCCTGACTATTAGTTAAAGTTATGAGTTAAGGCTAGTTTGGCCAGAACTTAAACCCTCAAATCACACAGACATGATTCATACTGCAGGTGTAGATAGAGAATTAAAGGCCCAGTGCAGTCAAAAATGTGATTTCCTGTGTTTTATGTATATGTTCACACTATGAGGTTGGAATAATACTGCGAAATTGTGAAAATTATGATAATGCCCTTTTAGTGTAAGAACTGTTTGAAAAGGTCATCTGAAATGTCAGCTTGTTTTAGTGGGAGGAAGTTTTGGCCTGCCTGGTGACATCACCAGTCGGTAAATTAGATAAGAGACCAATAAGAAAGAGAGTTCCAAACCTTTCTGCCAATAACAGCACATTTTCCGTTGCTCTTTGCTAAGAAACCATTTGTGTTTCTTTTTGATCATTTCAATTGAAAACAATCACAGTAAGATACTTCATTTTTACCCAGAAATTATTTGATATTGGGATAAAAATGGATGCATTGGACCTTAAAGCAGTATTGTCATGCACAGACTCAGATAAGCAAAAGGCTGTACTTGTCTATGGGGGCCAATACTGTCACTTCAGACATGTTTAAGTCTACTTCAATGAGAACATGTAGTAATCAACAATATACTGTGCATACATGAGGGACTTGGTCGGTACTGCATGTGCTGTACCTCATACATTATTCTGAATTTGTGTTCCTATGTAAGGGTGAATTACAAGAGACAATTCAAATGTTGCCTTGTATGGCAAATAAAAGAAACCCAGGAATGGTTGACTGGCATGGGAGCAACCTTTAGAGAAGAGCGAGATCTCCAAAACAGAACATCAAAGCTGGGAGCCTGACGAGACTTCAACTTCTCGGAAGACGGATCCACAGCCCCCTTCAACTGACATTTAATCTGCCATGAGAGGACAGTGAAACATATACCCTGTGTGGTTGAGGTCTAACGTAGATCTAAACATATTACTTGCCCCACAGGTAGTGTTTAAATACAACCCATATCTGGAGTGGAAACCATTGGGTTGTATTTTAGGATCAGGTTTGAAAAAAAGGAACATACTGGTCCCCACTGCCATTCCAGAGGGTTAGCCCATCAAAAGGGCTGCATCAACATCTTAACACAACCTGTTACATAAGAAGCCATGTAAACTTTATCACTCAAAGCCTATCCTTTAACGTAATGGAAACAACACATTTATGCAATGACTTTTATTGAGTACTCTCACAATTCATGGTGGTGATATAAGGGGAGGATAGTGGTTTCAGAGTAAGGGGTGTTTTTTCTCTGAATGTGAGAGGGGTAAGGGGCTTTGCGGTTGTTTTTCCCAGAGAGTTTTACCTTGTGGAGACGTCTCTCCCCATTTGACCCACGGGTTTCTTTAGCTCCTGAGAGGAATCTGACAGACACAGAGACAGAGGGAGGGTGCCAGAGGGGCGATTTATTACCAATCCTTCCATGATCCAATTCATATTGTACTCTGCATGACACGAGGTCCTCAGCTCCGAGGGGCCCAGCTCAGCTAGCACGCTAGAGATAGTAGACTTACATTAGGAAAATAGGAAAAACACATCTATATTAAACCGCTGACAACACAAGGACACCTGGAAAAAATGTGGGATTTCTCTGTCATGAGCGCAGTCACACTTTATGGAAATGTCCCTCGAAACACTAATGCATTTATAAACCAAGGCTGGAGACTAAAAAGTCAGGTTAAAATGTAAATGTTTATTTTATCATTGATTTTGTGAGGGCCAAGGGTACAGTACTTTCTAACGCCTGGTACCTGTCTATGGAGAGTATTGTTTCCCAGTCCAGAGCCAGTCCCACATGGAGATAACTTGAACCAGACCTCAGCTGGTACAGTAATGACCCCCCCCCCCCCCGAGGGGTCTGCACCGCTAACCAAGCCCCTACACACCAAACCACTGAGCAGAGTCATCAGTCAGCCTTGCACCTCGACCCACAATTCCACTCCTCTGCTTTGACATCCCCGTTATCTAAACAGCGGAACAACGTCACATGGAACTGATTCAGAGGCCTGCCCCGAGGCCAGGCGGTAGTGCCAGGCGGTAGTGCCAGGGGCTCCAGGTGTGCGCGACACCACCCGTCTGTCGCCTCTCCTGCGAATTTGTGTTATTGGCAGGGATGACTACTGTACAGTCATTACAGTTACAGTCCAAGCAGTAGTAGTCATTGTACATTGTACGCCGGAACGGTAACTTCCGGCCCTGACCGAGATGGCCGCCTCGCTTCGCGTTCCTAGGAAACTATGCAGTATTTTGTTGTTTTATGTGTTATTCCTTCCATTGGTACCCCAGGTAATCTTAGGTTTCATTACATACAGTCGGGAGGAACTACTGAATATAAGAGCAACGTCAACTCACCATCGTTACAACCAGGAATATGACTCTCCCGAAGCGGATCCTGTGTTTTGCCTTCCACCCAATACAATGGATCTGATCCCAGCCGGTGACCCTAAACAACGTCGCCGTAAAAGGGGCAAACGAGGCGGTCTCCTGGTCAGGCTTCGGAGACGGGCACATCGCGCTCCACTCCCTAGCATACTACTCGCCAATGTCCAGTCTCTTGACAATAAGGTTGATGAAATCCGAGCACGGGTAACATTCCAGAGAGACATCAGGGATTGTAACGTTCTTTGCTTCACGGAAACATGGCTCACTCGAGAGATGCTAACGGAGTCGGTGCAGCCAGCTGGTTTCTTCACGCATCGCGCCTACAGAAACAAACATCTTTCTGGTAAGAAGAGGGGCGGGGGTGTATGCCTTATGATCAACGAGACGTGGTGTGATCATAACAACATACAGGAACTCAAGTCATTCTGTTCACCAGATTTAGAATTCCTCACAATCAAATGTCGACCGCATTATCTACCAAGGGAATTCTCTTCGATTATAATCACAGCCGTATATATTCCCCCCCAAGCAGACACATCGATGGCCCTGAACGAACTTTATCTGACTCTTTGTAAACTGGAAACCACACACCCTGAGGCTGCATTCATCGTAGCTGGGGATTTTAACAAGGCTAATCTGAAAACAAAACTCCCTAAATTCTATCAGCATATCGATTGTGCTACCAGGGCTGGTAAAACCTTGGATCATTGTTATACTAACTTCCGCGACGCATATAAGGCCCTCCCCCGCCCTCCTTTCGGAAAAGCTGACCACGACTCCATTTTGTTGCTTCCAGCCTACAAACAGAAACTAAAACAGCAAGCTCCCGCGCTCAGGTCTGTTCAACGCTGGTCCGACCAATCTGATTCCACGCTTCAAGACTGCTTCAATCACGTGGATTGGGATATGTTCCGCATTGCGTCCAACAACAACATTGACGAATATGCTGATTCGGTGAGCGAGTTCATTAGAAAGTGCATTGACGATGTCGTACCCACAGCAACGATTAAAACATTCCCAAACCGGAAACCGTGGATTGATGGCAGCATTCGCGTTAAACTGAAAGCGCGAACCACTGCTTTTAACCAGGGCAAGGTGACCGGAAACATGACCAAATATAAACAGTGTAGCTATTCCCTCCGCAAGGCAATCAAACAAGCTAAGTCCCAGTATAGAGACAAAGTAGAGTCGCAATTCAACAGCTCAGACACAAGAGGTATGTGGCAGGGTCTACAGTCAATCACGGATTACAAAAAGAAAACCAGCCCCGTCGCGGACCAGGATGTCTTGCTCCCAGACAGAATAAATAACTTTTTTGCTCGCTTTGAGGACAATACAGTGCCACTGACACGGCCCGCTACCAAAACCTGCGGGCTCTCCTTCACTGCAGCCGAGGTGAGTAAAACATTTAAACGTGTTAACCCTCGCAAGGCTGCAGGCCCAGGCCTCAGAGCATGCGCAGACCAGCTGGCTGGTGTGTTTAAGGACATATTCAATCAATCCTTATCCCAGTCTGCTGTTCCCACATGCTTCAAGAGGGCCACCATTGTTCCTGTTCCCAAGAAAGCTAAGGTAACTGAGCTAAACGACTACCGCCCCGTAGCACTCACTTCCGTCATCATGAAGTGCTTTGAGAGACTAGTCAAGGATCATATCACCTCCACCCTACCTGACACCCTAGACCCACTCCAATTTGCTTACCGACCCAATAGGTCCACAGACGACGCAATCGCAACCACACTGCACACTGCTCTAACCCATCTGGACAAGAGGAATACCTATGTGAGAATGCTGTTCATCGACTACAGCTCAGCATTTAACACCATAGTACCCTCCAAACTCGTCATCAAGCTCGATGACCCCCGCCCTGTGCAACTGGGTCCTGGACTTCCTGACGGGCCGCCCCCAGGTGGTGAGGGTAGGTAACAACATCTCCACCCCGCTGATCCTCAACACTGGGGCCCCACAAGGGTGCGTTCTGAGCCCTCTCCTGTACTCCCTGTTCACCCACGACTGCGTGGCCATGCACGCCTCCAACTCAATCATCAAGTTTGCGGACGACACTACAGTGGTAGGCTTGATTACCAACAACGACGAGACGGCCTACAGGGAGGAGGTGAGGGCCCTCGGAGTGTGGTGTCAGGAAAATAACCTCACACTCAACGTCAACAAAACAAAGGAGATGATTGTGGACTTCAGGAAACAGCAGAGGGAGCACCCCCCTATCCACATCGACGGGACAGTAGTGGAGAAGGTGGAAAGTTTTAAGTTCCTCGGTGTACACATCACGGACAAACTGAATTGGTCCACCCACACAGACAGCGTTGTGAAGAAGGCGCAGCAGCGCATCTTCAACCTCAGGAGGCTGAAGAAATTCGGCTTGTCACCAAAAGCACTCACAAACTTCTACAGATGCACAATCGAGAGCATCCTGTCGGGCTGTATCACCGCCTGGTACGGCAACTGCTCCGCCCACAACCGTAAGGCTCTCCAGAGGGTAGTGAGGTCTGCACAACGCATCACCGGGGGCAAACTACCTGCCCTCCAGGACACCTACACCACCCGATGTCACAGGAAGGCCATAAAGATCATCAAGGACAACAACCACCCGAGCCACTGCCTGTTCACTCCGCTATCATCCAGAAGGCGAGGTCAGTACAGGTGCATCAAAGCAGGGACCGAGAGACTGAAAAACAGCTTCTATCTCAAGGCCATCAGACTGTTAAACAGCCACCACTAACATTTAGTGGCCGCTGCCAACATACTGACTCAACTCCAGCCACTTTAATAATGGGAATTGATGGAAATTATGTAAAAATGTATCACTAGCCACTTTAAACAATGCCACTTAATATAATGTTTACATACCCTACATTACTCATCTCATATGTATATGTATATACTGTACTCTATATCATCTACTGCATCTTGCCATCTTTATGTAATACATGTACCACTAGCCACTTTAAACTATGCCACTTTATGTTTACATACCCTACATTACTCATCTCATATGTATATGTATATACTGTACTCTATATCATCTACTGCATCTTGCCATCTTTATGTAATAAAGGTATCACTAGCCACTTTAAACTATGCCACTTTATGTTTACATATCCTACATTACTCATCTCATATGTATAGACTGTACACTATACCATCTACTGCATCTTGCCTATGCCGTTCTGTACCATCACTAATTCATATATCTTTATGTACATATTCTTTATCCCTTTACACTTGTGTGTATAAGGTAGTAGTTGTGGAATTGTTAGGTTAGATTACTTGTTGGTTATTACTGCATTGTCGGAACTAGAAGCACAAGCATTTCGCTACACTCGCATTAACATCTGCTAACCATGTGTATGTGACAAATAAAATTTGATTTGATTTGATTTGATTACTCCACTCTACTCCATTAAGACCTATTGTCATAAGCAGAGAGCATGTATCTACAGGAACAGGAAACTGTTTATGCTTTGTTTTAATCATTGAGTTTATAGTCTTGTCAGGAAACAAGACTCAAGTGATGAGAGACCATCCGGTAGGCCAGGCTGGGGTCAGGACTGTCCCACCTCTCAGCACCTCTCACAGGCTACATCCTCCTCACCCAAACAGCTGGTTACATTCTCAGCCTCTGGCGCTGTCCCAGCTCAGCTCCACTAAAGCACAGAGTTGTTTAAACACACCATAACACTGCCTCAAAGCCTTGTTTACCCCGGCTTAACTTTCCACTATTCCTTCTGCTTCTCTCAGAGCATCCCAGTAACAACAAATTATACTGCTACAGCACAGGCCAGATTCATAGAGGAGAGCAATAAGCAGTCAATATATACAAACCATCAGGAGACCAATTTACCCAGGGCCTTAACCCTGAATCAGCTCCTGTGTATGATGTTAGAAAATAACACAGTGATGACGGGTGTGTATGAGTGTGCGCTTTGATTTGCTTTTGATAAAGATGCTCCCTGTGAGTCTCTACACTGTTTAGACTGAGCTGAGAGGATGGTTATACAACCCTGATGCATAGAGTCTTCATTAGCCAAATATGCCAGTGATGGGTAGGAGACAGAGTCCTTTGAGGAGGAGGAGAGCCATGTTAGGGAGTGCTGCTGTGGTCACAGCCCATCTCTCAGGTCTCATCTTGGGCTATGGCTAGCTCCCAAATATTCCTGGAGCCAAAGACACATATGGCAACAATTAAGGAGAAGTAACATACCTCCTCCAAACACACCATCAACTCATCAGACGACCCAGTGTGTATGACAGTCAACTGATTATGTAAACCTGTAGATGTTTTCCATGGATGAGCCCTGGTGCTCACTGTCCAATCAGAGAGCTTCTAGTAAACAGGCGATGTCTCATTTCTTCTGAGTCAATCTGATGGGACAACAAGTTTTTAGTCCCTCAGGACACACCAATACGGATAACTTGTAAATCAATCTATTCACAATTACATATATTCATCCACATGAAAACACGGCTGGTTGATGGGTGTTTCTAAAAACAACACTGCCATCCCCCTGCCATTGGTTGAAGCTTAAACCTCTTAGATGTAAAGTCCCCTGTTTTGGGGACCTGCATGGTTCTGGTACCGGTTCTTACCGACATTTTCGCTTAGATATCGATCGGTGGACACCATAGATCGAAATGGCTTGCATTGAGCAGTAGCTCTGATTCTCACGGACACAGTATGTATGTCTCTATTGCCTGTGTGAAGCAGGATGTGAAATCTGACACAATTTGAGAGCACTGGGATGTTCCTCCTACCATTTAATTTGCTCTTCCGATTGTCCATCAACTCCTGGCTGAACCCTACGTCACAGCCACTAACAACGCAGTTGGAATCTACACTGCAGCGCAGCAAGAGAGAGCGGTTTCGTCTCTGTAGTACATTCAGAGATCGATTTATAGCCAGTCATCTACAATAATTCATACATTTTAAACAAAAAACACTTTCTGTTCGTCGTAGACGGGCAATATTAATGAAAGGCGAGTTCCTAACGAGTTCAGGAAGCCAAGCCAGAGCTCTGTGAGATGTTCACAGCGATGTGGACAGACGTTTTGATCAAGAGAGACCTTTAGAAAATCTGGACATTTTCTCTAACACTAAACATATAAACATGTATTTTACAGTTATAAGGAAGGTGAAATCTTATAGTTTGACATTTTATCATTTGATTATACTATGTTTAGAAAGCATATAAATCATTTCAAGCCTTATTCATACAGTTTTGTTGAGTAGGAAATACAAAATATCATATATTTCATATTTTTATCATTTGTACTGTGTACTTGAGCTTGTGTCCTGAGAAGTGACTACACCTCAGCAATTATAACTATTTTTACCAGAAAGGTGAGATGTTAACTTTTCTTAGAGTATGCAGCATTACTAGTCATTGTTTATGACCCTCTCATTATAAATAATTGCTTTTGGGGATGACGTAGATTACATTTTCGATTACATTTAGTTACATTTAGTTGCATTTAACTGATTCTAACATCCACAGGATCCCATGTTTGATTTGATTATGTAAATCTGTAGAGAAGTGGTTTCCATGAATGAGTCCCGGTTCTCACTATTCAATCAGAGTGCTTCTAGTGACTGTGCGATGTTTTTACCCTGAGTCAACCTGGTGGCACAGCAGGTTTCTGGTCAGTCACACTCGGACACAGATCAAATCACATTTTATTGGTCACAAACACATGTTTAGCAGATGTTATTGCGGGTGTAGCAAAAAGCTTGTGTTTCTAGCCCCAACGGTGCAGTAATATCTAACAAGTGATATCTAACAATTTCACAACAATACACACAAATCTAAACTTTTAAATTAATCTATCCACATGTTCATCTATTCTTCAACTTGGAATCACTGCTGGTTGACAAGTTTGTTTTCAAAAACAGCATGGATTTGCGATTTTTACTAGACATTTCAGGATTCCAAAGCTGGCACCAGTGAGTCCCTGCTCATTGGTTGAACTATGTATCCACAGGCACCCATGTTTGATCACTAGGCTGTGAATCTTCAGGACACTTCCCAGCATGGAAGTGCGTCACTGAAAACATAAACTTGGGGGCTGTTTCACTGTCAGTGTGATAAAACAGAACAATTTATCGCTCAGTCCTCATCCTCATATACAGTGAGCTCCAAAAGTATTGGGACAGTGACATATTTTTGGTGGATGGCTCTGTACTCCAGCACTTTGGATTTGAAATTATACAATAACTATGAGGTTAAAGTGCAGACTGTCAGCTTTACTTGGAGGGTATTTTCATCCATATTGAGTGAACAGTTTAGAAATTACAGCACTTTTTGTACATAGTCCAATCATTTTAGGGGACCAAAAGTATCGGGACAAATTCACTTATATGTTTATTAAAGTACTCAAAAGTTTAGTATTTGGTTCCATAGTCATAGCACGCAATGACTACATCAAGCTTGAGACTCTACACATCCGTTGGATGCATTTGCTGTTTGTTTTGGTTGTGTTTCAGATTATTTTGTGCCCAATATAAATAAATGGTAAATCCTGAATGAATCGTGAATAATGATGAGTGAGAAAGATACACAAATATCATACCCCAAGACATGCTAACCTCTCATCATTTTGGGGGGGGGGGTATGATATTTGTGCGTCTAACTTTCTCTCTCATCATTATTCCCGATTCATTCAGGATTATCCGTAATCATGGTAGTATCCACATTAATGTAGAAGTGTTTAGAAACATGTTCTATTTTTATTTACAATAAAAACTGTCCCAATACTTTTGGAGCTCACTGTACGTCTCTAGTCCCTACTACAATGTTGGTTTGTGGTTCCAGTCGGAACGGTCTGTCTGACTAAGTAGTATGCAGCATTGCCACAGATACCCCATCAGCCCTGTGAAAGACACTCTTTGTTTCTCTGCTCTGAGTGGCTTCGCTTTGTGCCAGTATTCTACTCCACTCCCCAGGGGGACCCAGTCAATTAATCAATGAGAGCTGTTTTTATACTGAAACAATAAAGAGCCTGAATCAAACACAAATAACTGAGGGATGAGTCAATCAAACAACAAAGTGTAATTGTGTTAGTTTGCAGTAGTTTGGAAGCATTTGAAACATTGCATTATGATTTGTATTGTGTAAGACAACTTGCTAGAAGTCCCTCACAGTTCAAACCTTCCCGCTACAGTGTAGACACCACCTTAAGGGTAATACCAGAGTGTGTGTATGTTGGTAGGTTTGTGTTTATCGTGTCTTCGCCTGTTCAGAAGGTCATGACAGGCTGAATAAACCACAGAGAAATTAAGATGGATTATACACTGTACAGTATGAAATGTAGAATGTGTTCACTGATGTCTCTGGCTCATGTAACTGTATTGTACTGTACTGTATTCTCAAATGTGGATCACATTGCAGTGTTGGAGATGGCTGCCACACCATGTTGTGTTTGGGTAGTGTGCCAGTGATTACTTTCACAGATTGCAGGTGATTTACTGCCTCCACTCTACACCCCAGAGCCCTCAGGGGGTACCCCAGGTTTCCTCCGCTCATGTTATTTAGGGGCCCCTGACACCTCAACCCCCACAGCAGTGAGGAGTGAGAAGGTTGGGTGAATGGGACCCTGTGGGGCCAAGCCTACCCCTAACCCTAGCTTAATGTCCTCACCCCGGCTCAACCATAACCCTAACCATAGCTTCATGTTCTTACCCAAGCTCAGCACTAACCCTAGCCATAACCCTAACCCTAGCGTCATGTCCTCAGCCCAAGCACCCTCTTGCAGTGACTTCTGATATGCTGCCAGAGGATACTGTGTAGATAAGGCAGGGATGCACCATCCTCTTCCATCAATCTGATCACACCTCAAACACTTGTCAAATGGGTCCTTCCCGTGATCTTTGTCGTCCCTCTTGCACTTCATCTCCTGCTGCCTTTTTTGGGGAGTTATAATGAATAAATAACATTAGCCGATTCATACACCTATGCTAAAGGAAGCGCATTGATTTTTAATATTGATATATTAGAAATTCGGACATCACCCCATAGTGTTTCTAAGCAGCAGGCCAATGAGGCCAAGCATCCTCCCTAACATTACAGCAGTATCAGCCACCATTGCACATTCCTCCATTTGGATCAAAATCCAGTCCTTTATCCTGCATCCTCCCACACCACTAACTCAGTAGGCCCCATGTGTCTCCCTTCAGACCACATGCTGCATCACTATCAATCCCCCCGGATGGAAAAACACACTCACAATTGACCTAGGTCTGTCATATTAGTTTAAGTCTGGAGTCCTCTTTTTGTTTTGGTGCAGTCTTCTTAACATCCTGGTCCTCCATCTAGTGAGTGCAGGGCATGTGTGCTATGTTAACCTAGTTTGAACCAAAACTCCCTAACAGATGCAAATACAGTGATAACTCAACATCCATGGCTCCACAGCCGGAGAACCCAGATGGATCTTCTCTCACATGGCCTGGGGAAATACTGTATGCTGTATTAGGATATTTTCCTCTAATGCATTTACATCGATGCTGTCCACAACCTGTACATCTCATTAATGCTGTGTTAATCTTGAGGAGCCTTGAGGTCTGCAGGAATGTTTTCAACATACAGTGTAAACCAGCCAAGGGTCAGCAGCCGATAAATGACAGATTAATTTATTAACTTGGACGCAGACGCTAATAGCTGTAGGTCACATTGTCCAAGTGGTTTCCCCAACTCTGGTACTGTCGACTATGAACATGACCATGTTGATCATCTCTCTGTTTGAGTAGAGTGGACAGTGTTTTTCATCACGAACTGTAGACTGTTGGACAAGCAGCATGGAGAGTGGTGGACACAGGACACACAGCACACTGTCCAGTGGAATGTTACAGAGGTGTACAAGGTCCCCAGAAAGGGGATCCATGCTAGTAGGTCAGCAGTTCTGGCCTGTGAAGCCTCATTAAATCAAGCCAACAAACAGGAGGGTGATAACATGCAGCATATCCTGGAAGCCCCACAGTGCTTCCTCCAGGACGCACAGCTATGGCCACTTCCCCCAAAGGACTTCACTACAGTAATTACTGTACAGCCTTCCTCAGAAATGACTTCCAGCCCCCACACAGATGTTGATTAAACGATGTGTGAAGGTGAGATGCAGGAATTGTCCAGCACATCAGAAGGATGGAAAGGAAATGGAGCTGCCAGGCCTTGACTTAAAGACCACAGTTTTAGGAGGATCTACTGTATGAATTAAAGGGTTAATGAGTTGTTTAATGTAATTTGTGCAACGTGTCCTCTTTCATTTCACTCAAATTTCAGGGGGAAACAAGGCAAGCACAGAGTCACTCTGAATTACAGTCTCTGACCGTAGTCTTTGACATCGTGGTTGATAATGGCACCCAATAACAGCAGAGAGATCTTCAAACAAAAGTCCCTGGAGGTTAAATTCAGCTGCTCACTAGCATACTGTAAATGATTGTAAGAAGTGCAAAGTCCTAGCTACAGGGACTTCAGCCAGATACCTTGCTTTTAAGATCCCCTCCAACACACACACACACACTGAGGTCAGTGCGTAGAATATCCCCAGCAGAGGAGACAGGGCTCTCCTCCAGGCTGCTTATGGACAGCAGCTGGTCGATACAGTGTGTTGCTGCTGCTGCAGTGGGGCAGGATAAGGGCTGAGGCTGCATGTTCTCCACTGAAGGCCCTGCTGTTTGTTGTGCATTACTGGCTGGGTTACAAGACAAGTGAGGCCTATTTGTTTATCCATCCCCTGCTGCTTCCCACTACTACAGTAACCCAATCAAACAGTCTGCAGCACGCGGCAAGGTAATCTTAAGCAGAAGCAGGGAGATGGAGAGGAGCAACTGGCTGCTGGATGGGTGAGCCTGCTGGAGTTGTTATGCCAAGATACAGTGTTCTGGAGATAACAGACACACATACAGACACACAAACAGCCGTTCAGAGCCTCAGCTTCAACATAGCAGCTTCAACATAGCAGGGAGGAAATTAAAAACATGTATTTGTATGACATTCAAACGGATGCGGCGTGTGCCAAGATCGTCGAAAGAGCAAACTGGAACAAACCTGCATAACACTTGGTCCTCTCTCTCTGCACTTTGAGGGTCGTTAAAGGTTGAGTGGAGAGAGACACTCCATCTTCACCATCACTGGGAGTAAAACAGTCATCAGGCATGCCTATAACAGCTGTTTATCAGCAGACCTAGCTTCTAGCTCTGAGCTTCAGCCAGGGCTCATCCCTTGCTGATCTCCCTCTCTTTTTCCTCCTCTCTCGCTCTCTCTCTCAAAGTATGCCAGGCCCAGTGATTAAACACAGCCTCTTGTCAGTGTTAGACTGAGGTGTTTTTCAGGTGGCTCTCTACTCTCAACATCAGGTCAATAACAAAGGCCCAGTCTGGGTTTGTGTGCTGAAGTAACACCGCATGACCTTACTACTGTATGTCTTTCTAAATGACAGAATCAGAACTTACCACTGCTTAAAGAGAGTATCTCAAACTTAGACATTCTTCCAATGGTTCATGAGCCCTTATTTCCAATGCGTCTCCATTTGTCTGTCCTCAATGTGGAAAGCTGCAAAGTACAAAGAGCAAGAAACCCTGATGGTGTCTAACATGATTATTTTACATCTATTGAGTAGCATACTTGTGTCATTACTGTGCTAACTCAAATCTACAGGACTATAGTATCAGCATACCATCTCTGTGCTTCCTAAGGATAAGTGATTGTTTTAACTGAGTGGGAATCTGTTCCACCCCATTCCTGCATGTCTGTACCCACCAGAGGCAGACCAAGGCCAGTTCGGATCGTGTCTGTGGTCGGTGAAGTTGTTCCAGAGATAATGGGCCTAACCTGGGTGGCCTAGGTCTCTATTCCATTCATGCCTGCTGTGGACCTCAGCATGCCTGTCATGTCACCTGACTGCTCCAGTCATATGATCTGGCTCAAGCTGTGTTGCTGTACAAGATGTGTTGCTGTAGTTGGATTGTTGAGAAATAAGTATTTATGCTAAATTGCTATAGGAACATGTTCCTACTACCTAGGCAAATGTAGCCATTGTATCCTACTATATCCAGTGTACAAAATAAACAAACATTCTAACTATTTCAAACTTTAATTATTTTCAAATTGTACAAAAAAAATACAAAACCCCATCCAATGCCTATAAACACCATACAAACTAGACAAACAAACAAAAATAACACACCACATATATTTAGAAAGAAGGCTTTACAGCATAGAGAACAGTTCGGAAAAGACTAATCAAAGTTTTACACTCCATTTCCAAAGCTGTACAAACCATTAACATTTCCCTTAAGATTGCCCATGTACTATAAGACTGAGGTAGCCTAAAAAAACCATAGACAGATGAAAACTAAAACAAAGAGAGAATGGCTGCACTGCTGTCCAGTCTAGCTTAGGGATGGATAGAGGATACCTAATGTCCTTCTTTAGGAGACCCAAAACCTCCAGCATCAATTTACATAGATTTACTCTCCTCTCACGACAAAGTCTCAGCATTTAAGAGGATATTCCCCAACTGAAGCGTGCCTCTGCCTCTGTGTGCCTTCCTTCTGGATAAGTAACTATTTATTACATCCCTGGGTATGAGTGGTTTAAACAGATCCATGTTCTGCATCCTCTGTGTATTTTACAAATCATTACCTAGTCATGAATCCTAACTGAAGCTAAACCTGCTGATAGGAACACTTGGCACACCTTTCTCACATTGGACTGTATAAGACCCTCTTTCTACAAAACCTACAACATTCAACTGTCTTAAGTGGGGACAAATTCAACCTATCGTAGAGTATTTCTCTTACTCAATCAAAACACATGGCATCAAGAGAGGAAAGGGGGGATTAAAGCAGTGAGCTATTATAAATACAGAATCATTTTTCAAACAAGAACATTGTTCATCTGTGAATGTCCTTGGATGAAGCCAGATATGCCACCATTTTGAAAGCCCTGCCCACACAAGCTCCCATTGCCTTCCTGAGCTCACAGTGGACAGAATATTGTTACAATGTTTTTGTACCTTTACCAGATCGTCTGAACATTATTGACACTGGAAGTCGTACAAGCTGTATTCAGGAAAGGTTTCTTTTCCTTGGAGGTATGCCTTCCCCTCCTCCTCATTCCCCTTCCCTTCCTACGCAACCCCTAAGTCTGTCTGTCTCTGTCTACCTGTTTGTCTGTCCACTGTGAGCTCGTCCAGCATGCCAAACACAGATCCTCTCCTACCTCAAGCACCATGGCCTATCCGCCAAAGGTAAAGACCCCAATGAAAGCATAAATGGGTTAGGAAAGCAGAGACAAGCTACAAAATACATTATAAACACATATAAAACTGTCAATATACACCCATTTAAGAAGGAAAAAATTAATTAATTAAATCTGTACAGAATGATTAAATACAGTGATCAATATACATTCCTGTGCATGGAGACCAATGATTCACTTGTATTAAGAACATAAAATATAAACAAATATGACATATTTGATTTGAAACCTAACTACATGTCAAGACGCAGAGATCCAGCACCAGCTGTTCTATGTTCTATTTGATGTTACACATCATTTTGCATTTACTGCTTGCGTATCTTACAAAAATATCCACATCTGGAGTTTAAAGGTGAGAAGGGTAGGAGAAAACAGAAGGGTTCTTTGTGATGTTAGCCACCGAATTGAGCAGTCAGCTACTGTTTATTAGCTAAGAGGGAGAAGTGTCTGTTGGTCCAACGGGAAGTTCTGCTTCCTCCCAGAGTGGGGGACAGAGACAGATGGGAGGAGTTGCCATGGCATCGAACCTGTGGGCACTTCCTGCCCCTTGAGAGCAGATGGGGGACCCTGTTAGTCCCTGAACCAATGAGTGGGAGGCCCTGAGATGGAGGAGACTCACTCCCTCACAGCAAAAACACGGAACGAGCCACCCTCTGGATTGCTCTTACTGCAAAAGAGAAGTGAGAGAGACGGTTACATTGAGCATTCATTCATGAACTCAAACAGTTAACCAGTGTCCTTTCAACTCATTACTAAGATAAAATGACATAAATCTAAAAATAACTAAAATAATATAAACAATATTGCTGTCAAGTCAGTCAGTTGTTTTGTGGATCCAATTTATTTTTGTCATTGTTCGTGTGTGGCTCCAATTCAAGTCAGCCTGTTGCTCATGACATCCTACAGTAAGAGTAGCGTAATCACAGTGGTCATATCTGGAAACATGACTCAAACACTGGCTCATTGTTAGCCATGCTGTTATAGTGACTGATCTTTCCAACAACCACTATTGACTACTGTGCTGGGCCTGACGGCTTTGTTATTAATTCATTAGTGGAGAGGCCTTGAAGGCCTGCCAATCTCAGTAATGTCAGGATGATGCCCGTCCCATTGGCATCAGATTGGCTGCAATTACCTGCATAGGGAAGCACTGAGTCAGCCACCGACAGCTTTTCCATCCCGGGGTAAATGGATAGGCTGTGATTATTTCCTCCTTATTAAAGAACCGTCCACCCAACCAGCTACATGTACGCCCCACTTCCTAACAGCTGGGTCCTCACTTGGACAGAAGTCAACCTCTGGATCAGTCTCTATCACACCAGGGGCTGACTGTTGATAGCCATGGTTGTAATACCATACTGTTCCCTGTCACTGACAGCCCATGTCCTCACTCACACTAAGGTTAATGTGAGGCTCCCAGTGAGGGGGCCCTTGATTTCAGCAATAGATTTCACTGTACTCTAGCTCAGCTGATTTTGGCCATGCAGCACTTTGCACACTCCATTGAATATCCGGGTAAAGTAAGCAAAGAGTTCATGTGTGGGCCGTCCGCACACTAAACCACACCATTACTCTTGCACGCCTGTGTGCCAAACATGGACTTGGCGCCAATGGCTTCCGTGCTTGAGCCCTAGACCTCTGTCTGACAGGGGAGGGGTGTGTGAGGGAAGGGTAGGGAGAGGGCAGGGAAGGGTATTTTACAGGGGAAGAGGAGGGTAGAGCAGGCACCCACCTCTCTGACTGGATGCCGTTCTTCAGGACGCCAACATAACTCTTCTTCTTATCCAGGGCCAGGACGTCCACGTAGCCCCCACCGGCTTGGATCACCCCGGCATGGGTGGCTGCTCGGCAGATACTGGAGCGCTGAGGGAGGGGGGAATCAGAAGAGAGGGTTCAATATACCTCTCATGATATCAGATACAGCAATCATGGCTTATTATTCCATTTCACTATATCAGTAAAGCTTCTTGTATTAGGTACAGTGCAGGCACATACAGTGCACAGAGCCACACCAAATACAGTCAATGTATTAGTTTCCAGAGCATTCCATTTGTACAAATCCTGTACATGTACACATGCATGACATTAGCAAGGCCGAAGCCAGGCACATCATTATCAGGATGTAAACTGCTGCCCCACTCTGGATTACAGATGACAGACAGCAGCAGAGAGCTGTACACTCCACACATAGTTCCGAGGCAGAGCATGATGCCTCCTGTCCCCAGACTGAGTCTGGCTCCAGCGTGTCAGACCCTGGGTCCTTATCACTAACCTGGAAGCTCATTCATCATACTCCATCACACTAGTCTAGCCCAACACAGGCCACATTCTCTGGTGTCTGGTTAACCGGACTGGTGTCTAGGGACTTCTGTCATGTCAATATAGGCCTGTTCTTCTCCTTCTGCTGTGTTTTGCTCAGTGTTGGCGCTGTAAGTGTTTAAGTGTTCGAATCAGGCTCTGCCCTGACAAAATACAGTCATTAGGCCCTGTTTGAGATCTCTGGGAAACTGATGTGTCCAGTTGGACTACATCTAAGTGAAATAATGTTGGGGGAAAACAAGAGTCAACAAGTTCATTCGAGGCAAGAACACTTAAAACATCAACTTCATGTAACTGGGTCAATTTAGGTCCAAAATGGTTCCCAGGGGAGCATCATTATTTGTTTCACTCCTTTCATTCACTGCAGTCTCACATTAGCTTACACATGCAATTTGCAACTTAAGCCAGAGGTGATTTTAGAATGGCATCTCTCCAATGGCATATTATTCTCTATATAGTGCATTCCTTGTCACTAGAGCCGTATGTGTCTCTGGCTAAAGGTAGCGCTCTGTATGGAGTATAGTGTATCATTTGAGATTTGCCCTTGGGTCATTAGGAAGTGATAGAGGTGATCTGACAGGAACTTAGGTGATGTGACAATAATGGAGGTGACAGTGTGTCCCACTGCTCCTCCCTCTCTGAGACTGGTCCTAAAGCCCTCTCCTGACACAGTCTCATGCCTCAGACCTCAGGCCTCAGGCATGCAATCTCTGGGCCAGTTATGAGTCAGTTAGTCAGCCAGCCAGGGCTGAGCAGCTGTGTGTGGTCGAACCCAGCACTGGGAGAGACATTACTGGCGACCATTACCAGGCCTGCATCACCAGTGCTCCCATTCCAACTGTGTTCACACTGCTATTCAGAAGTTGCTCGTGGTCGCCTCAGGCCACAGTCTCTTAAGTGCTCAACGGGGCTAGACCGCACTCATCTGCAGTCCAACATAAATCAGGTCAGTGTTCCAGTCAGATACAGCTCTCTGGGGAGCAGACACACTGAGGTGTATCTGTCTGGCAGGCCCAGTGGGGACAAACTTTTTGTCCTCTGTCAGTATGACCTCTCAGCCTTTCAACATGGTCAGGAGGACAGGACAGGCATGGTGAGGCCCTTCTGGTATACCCAGTGACTAGGTCCAGTACTTACCTCTGTGTAGAAGCTGTTCCCAACCACCGGAGCCCAGTAGGATGGCTCGTTCTTGCAGTTGGCCGGACAGAACACTCTGAGGGAGACACACATTGAGAATGCATTATTATTGACAAATACAATTGAATGGGCAGACCTATGGTTTATGTTGCAACAATGAGAAATGCAGGATTTATGCAAGAATTTGCCATTTAGCTAAATGTAATGTATGTCATGTTATGAATAACCCTGACACATTTTCCGTAGAACTTCTGTAGAACAGAGGAAAGACTGACGCTTCCTTCTAGCAGAGTCTGCATGTTTAGGAGATTCCAGTGGTTTTGTACTTTAGGTTTAAAGAATTTGGCCCAGAGCAGGAATCTGACTCTAATTAGATTTTGCTTACAAAGCAAGGCCCTTAATTCACAAGTCATCACTTCTTGTTGTGCGTGTGAAACATGGTGGGGGGAGAGGAGCTAGGCACCTTGGGCAGTTGGAGTAGGGCTTCTTGAAGGGGCAGATCTCCGCCACTGTTGCATAGCAGTCCACTGATTGTCCTGTGGCACAGAGAGGAGACATACGCCATCAACAGCTGCAAAAGTCATCAGGTGAAGAAGCTAAAAACAAGGGTTTGCATGCTCCACTTATTCTGGAAAAAAGTTTGACTTACTTTCCACTTTGGACACCACAAATGCATTGCCGGCTTTGTATTTACTGTCAAGAGATCAAAGCCAGGCATTAGAAGACCATTACATTTCAGGAAATCATTAATTTCACAAACCCTGAATGAGCATAGCAGGCAGAATGACGACAGAAAATAAAGACTACCAGAAATATCTACCTGAATGACTCAATGCCGTTCTTTGTTGCCTTGACGAAGAATGGCAACTTGTCTTTCCTTGTAGTGTCCACCAGACCACCATTGTTATTGATGATGCCATAGTGCATAGCAGCACGACAGATACTTGATTGCTGGAAAAATAGAAACAGAATCCTTAGAAACACATTCAGACATACAAACGTATAGTGGGAAATGTTGGACTTCAGTGTGAGACTCACCACATCATAGAAGAGCGTCCCCCACACTTTCCCTTTCTTGTTCTGGCAGTTAGCAGGGCAGGTGAATCTGTTGCAGGTTGCTCCCTTGCACTTGTCACGCATTTTGGTCTCACACTTGATGTTTTGGGCTGTGGGAGACAAATCAATTACTGGTCAATTAGGGATTTCAGTGGCATTCCTTCCCAAACAGTACATTCAAACAGTCAACTTTGAAAGCCCCCAAACACGATTCCCACTAGTCAAACTCACCCAGGAAAGTGGTGGTGGGAGCCTTGGGAGCGGAGGGCTTGTTGGGAGCAGCAGGCTTGGGTTTGGGTCTGGGGACAGGCTTGGCGGTGGTGCGGGGTGACATGGGAATCTGAGCTTTCTCCACCTCGTTCATGTCCTCAGTCTCAGAACGCTGAGAGTCTCCCTTGAAGCAGAGGTTGTCCCTGCAGCTTCCTCCGTAGCTAGGAGGGCACTGGGAGCATGGGCGGCCATGTTGGTAAGGGGCCTCTCCGATCCAGTTTCCCCTGGGGAGGAGGAACGAGCACAGTGGTCAGGATGACTGGCTGGAAACTAATCAGCACTCAGCCGTCACGGCACATGGCCTAGTAATTATTCACGTGTTCTTTGCACATTATCACACACTCTTAAAACCCTGAGTCCAGCTGGATAATGAAAACACACACGCTGTCCCTCTGGAAATTAAATGAGGTCGGTCTGGAACATTCTGCTTAGGACCTGTTTCTCTTTCCCTTTCCTTTATTATTTTTGTATTTGAACTTCTGCTGGAATTTCAGAATTGGCCTCAATGTGTCATGAAATACTTCTTAGACAGACACTTTAACGGTAACATTAGACAGACAAATTCATACCCTGACATGTGCCCTCAAAAGCATTTGGTATTAGGTAAACACCCCATGTGGTGGTAAGAAGTATGTAAAATAGAACACTGGAGACGTGATGTGTGAATGAGTGGGGAAATGAGAGTAACGTTAGTGAGTTGGTCTTACTTGGGGGAGTAGTTACAGACGAGGTAAACAGCATTCTCCCAGATCTCCCCCCACACGTTCATCCTGGGACACACGTGCACTGCACACCCCACACGACTAGTGGTGGCCCAGACCAGCTGCAGATAAGACAACACTTCCATTAACATTGTTATTATAAAAGGATATTCGCATTGCTGACTCATTGTTCTTTCTATGACCACACATCCATCTCCACTGATACAGTTCCTCAGCTCCACATAAAAGTGCAGACAACTCTACGAGCTAAAACTATTTGATATGGAGCCCTGCAGCCTTTGAAAGGGCCTGTCATGGGTGGCTATCGAGGTCAGAGAAAGAGCCTCACAGACACATTAGTAGGAAGCACCATGTCACTGTAGACCTCTCTCCTTTTCTCACTCATCTCTCTCGCCCCTCACAGATCCCTCATTCCTGCCACAGGAAGCGGCTCCCATGCTGGGGTGTTGGAGGCAGATTGATGGGGCCACAGGGGCCCTTAGAAGAGGCTACTCTTTCATTCGGCCCCAGTCAGAGGGAGATAGACGTCGAATGTGACCACAGTTTGTTTCCTGCGACATTCTGTGATCATTCTCATGATCCAGTTTAATAATGTAAATAAATGATACTGGCAGTGGCTCGGACTGAACAAAGACAACTCTGGACAGGCCCACTTCCTCTGTCAATATGGAGAGGTAGTTAAATCAAATCAAAGTTTATTGGTCACATGCACAAGGTACAGTGAAATGCTTGCTTGCTAACTCTCCTCAACAATGCAGTACAATAACAGTATCAATCAAAATTCAAACACCAAATACAAAAGTGAAAAATAACAAGTATTATAGTAATACAGTTTTTTTTCACCTATGGATTTGACAGCCAGGCAGAGAGCCAGGCAGTCCTAGCTTGTTACATGACTCCAATACCACACTTTCCCCCTGTACCCCTAATTCTCCTTCCTCTTTCTCTCTCTCTGACTCTCACTCCTCCCCCCTCTCTTTCAGGAATGTGTTTCCCTTTCCTGGGCCAGTGAGAGGCCACAGGCAGTATTGACTTAGAGACAATGACTCAGCATAGACACCACACTGCTACACCACTACAGCATACACAGAGATGTGATGATGAGGGCTGGAGCCTGTGGTAAAGTTCTGTGTCATCCCAGAGAGAGAGACTGTGAGGATACTGACCCGGAGGGGCTAGCATAACCTAGCTTAGCAGTGTTATGGTAGGGATTGGACCCCAACTATGCTACGCTAGTATTTCTAGAAAATGAAAGATAGAAACAAGGAGAGGGTGTTCAGACTTGGCATTGTTCCATGCATTCCATCTTCAAAGGAATCCAGGTCAAACACAGATGATTGGTGTGTCTGGGAAGTGTTTCCAGATGCTAGTGACCTGGTTTCCCATGTGAGGTATGCAGATGCAGGAGGATGGGTCAGGCTGTTTTCACAAACCCATCCCAGCTACAAAGTAAAGTCTATGAGGAGAGGAGGCCAATTCTCCCTCTTTATCCCCCCTTGTCCCTCTCTTCCCCTCTGTTTATTCCTCTTTCTTCCACTTTGTTGCACCCTTTCTGATGTGATGGTTTAATGGTCCTGAGGCAAGCACATATCTTCCTCTGTCACTACACTACTGTGCCCCCATGTGGTCCTATGGTAACCACACTGTTTAAGGCACTCCCCCTGTTTTTAGTTAATGGACACCCATTGAAGAGGCTGCAGGTAACACGTTGTTTTTACACAGGACCTGAATACCTGCAGCAGCATCACCTTTAAAAGTCACGTGCTGTCCATTATATACTGATGGTAGAAAGGAGACATATGACCTTGAACACTGCACAGGCTCATACACAGATCATCTACATTAGTTCAAAGGAAACCTGTAAAAATACAATTTAATATGGAATTAGATCCAAATGTGGTTTGCTGTTCATGGAGGAACTGTTGAGGGAAGTACTCATGAACTCAAAGCTCCAAATTCAGAACCCCCACCCCCTTTCTCCCCCAGCCAAGACTCACCTGGGTGTAGTGGGTGCACATGGGCCCTGAGCAGCGGTCGGGACACCAGGGATTGCACTCATGTTGGTAGGGGTAGGTGTAGTCCTTCACCTCATCATACCAGGCCTGGACGTGGTAGGCCGGGGAGCGGTACCTGCAGACACAGAGGGAGCAGCATCAGCCTTAGCAGCACAGAGAGCTCATACAGGAGGACCTCCAGCTGCCAGGGCCACATGAGGGATATCTGAGGGGGCTGCCAGGTGCTTTGGCTGGGCTTGAGACGCACTGCACCAGCCTCCCCTCAGGCCTCCACTGATTAGTCCGGTTCTGACCCAGCAGACACACAGACACACTCACAGTCTGTTTCCCTCCAACACTGGGGAACTCGAGCCATGCTGAGAAAAAATTACAAAAACTAAACATGGCTCCACAGCCTGTCGAATCAATTATGGCCCTTTATTGTAAACATCTCTTTTTACGGTATTGAAAAGTGCTGAGACTACAAAATCGCAGTGGAGAGGGAGAAAAACAGCCCTAGCTGTTGCTGGCATCAGAAGAGAGAGAAATGGAGCGGGGGAGAGAGGGAGAGAGGGGGACTGTGAGAGCCCAAGCGAGCGGATTCCTGGAATGGCACCTGCTGAGGGAGCCCTCCACTGTCATACACAAAGAGCCCCACTGTCAGGCTGCAATGCTCTGAACACACTAACAAACACACAGCACAAATACATACACTGAGTATACCCAACATTATGAATACCTTCTTAATATTAATTTGCACTCCACCCCCCCCTTTGCCCTCAGAAAAGCCTCAATTTGTCAGGGCATGAATTCTACAAGGTGTCGAAAGCTTTTCACAAGGATGCTGGCCCATGTTTTTAAATGTTTAATTTGAGTCATTTAGCAGACGCTCTTGTCCAGAGCAACACACAGTTAATGCATTCATCTTAAGATAGTTACTGTAGATGGGACAGCCACATATCACACAAATAGAACATTTTTTTCAATAACAGTTATCAGTAGAGTCAGAGCTAGAAGGAGAGGTGGAGTGTGTATGTGGGGGGGGTCACATTTTTTTGTCGGGGGGGTCGAGGTGAGGAGGAGGATTATTTAAGATACTGTTTGAAGAGCCTAAAATATTATTTTGTGTCAGCGCAATTGAGACCTAGACAAAATCAGTGGATTCATTTCTCTCTTAAGACATGGTTTAAGGTAGTTAAGCAAAGTCATTTAGACAGAGGTCAAACTGCTGAGTTGGCCCGCATACGACCCCAGCTTCATCCCTGCAACTCAGGACAGCAGATTTAAACAGTGGATGCAGAAAGGCATCACATCATTCAGTACATTTATAAGGAATGGGAACCTAGAGAACTTCCAGGACCTAAGTAAAAAACAAGGCTTGGATAAACAACATTTTTACAGATACCTACAAGTTCGACAGGGAGATAAAAGTGATTGACCCTCGAACACCTCAAAAATGTATCTAAGTATTCACTAACGCATACAACTTGGGGAGTATCAAAAAAACTATTTCCAATCTTTACTTGGGTATTCAATCCTCAAAGAAACAATCTACAAACTATATTAAACAGAAATGGGAGGAGGAACTTAACATTGAAATAACTGATGAAACATGGTTGAACATATTAGAGACTCAACAAAGCTCCACCAACTCAAGGTCATGGAGAGAATTCTGTTGGAAGAATGTTATACGTTTCTTCATAACACCTAAACTGAAATCAAAACAGACTGGCTCACTACACCCTTGTTGGAGAGAATGCGGGCTATCAAGGGTGGATCACTCTCATATATTTTGGTCCTGCCCCGCAATCGAAACAAACTGGGGAGAGATAAGATCTAATATTGGAAAGATAATGGGTTTTGACATAGAACAAACATTAATTTCTTTGTACTTGGGTGAAATACCTGATAACTTACACACTAGAGAAAAGTACCGGTTGAAGGTCCTACTGGCAGCCAGTAAAAAGTCTGTCACTAGGAAATGGCTGCAAAAAGACCCTCCCACAGTGACACAATGGATAGATATTGTAGAATAAATACACCATATGGAGCGTATGACCTTTGCTTTAAGAACTCAACAGGAGAGAGGTCAGGAATACTGGGGAAAAGGGGTTTCGTACTTGAAAATTGTCTAAATCAAAGATGATGTCAATGTAACTAATCTGATGAACGTATGATGCACGCTGTAACTGCCAGATCTTTGTTGTTGTTCTTTTACTTTATTTGTACTTTCTTTGTGTTCCTCAATAAAAACTAAATAACAATTGAAAAAAGATACTGTTTGAAGAGGTAGGGTTTCAGATGTTTTGGGAAGATGGGCAGGGACTCTGCTATCCTAGCTTCAGGGGGAAGCTGGTTCCACCACTGGGGTGCCAGGACAGAGAAGAGCTTGGACTGGACTGAGCGGGAGCTGCACTCCCCTAGGCATCCAAAAGTTGGCTAGATGTGATTTGGGTGGTGGACCATTCTTGATACACACGAGAAACTGTTGAGCATGAAAAAAACAGCAGTGATGCAGTTCTTGACACAAAGCGGTGCGCCTGGCTCCTACTACCATACCCCGTTCAAAGACACTTACATCTTTTGCCTTGCTCATTCACCCTCTGAATGGCACACATACACAATCTATGTCTCAAGGCTTAAAAATCAATAAGGGATCATAGTTTTCACCTGGTCAGTCTATGTCATGGAAAGAGCAGATGTTCATAATGTTTTGTTCACTCAGTGTACATCCACACACAACAGCCACACTACAGACTCACATAGACTCAGTAGCAGACAGCATAAAGCACAAAGAGTGTGTGTGTGTGTGCGAAGTGTACATGTGTGTATGCATTCGTGTGTGTGTCATATTGTCTTACCTGCCCCAGTGAACAGCGAGGTTCTGACCGATGGACATGAGCAGGTCCTTAGGTCCATGTTCCCACTGGCATGCCTCTGCCCAGTGAGTGGCTGACCTCTCCAGCTCATCATCCCAGACCTGGAAACACACAAATAACACTGTTAGAACAAAGTCGTAACACTAAAACTCACACATTTCAGTAACATTAATGACAGCAAAGGGGTCCACACTGTGACACACTCAAACATATGATCAGTGAACAGTGAGACAGACCCATCAAAACTACCTGCATCCATGACCATCACCACAGCGAGACTTACCCCAGCTGCTTTAATATCAGGCCACCAGGTAGATCGCCTCCATATAATAATGCTCCTCCTGTCTCCTCATTGCTACCTACCTAACCACTAGCTACCTTAGTAGGCCTCTGCTCTCCCTCTTCCTTCCCAGGGAGCTGAAATTGATCTGGATACAAGTAAAACATTAGCTTTAGCCCAGGAAATGTGAGTGGAGCAGCGCCTGGCCCCGCTCCACTACAAATCCCCAGCAATCACAGCTGAATTAGGCATATTTCCTGAGCGGGTTTCTCTCTCTACTCGTGGAAAAGAGGGTGGAAAGGGGGATGTACCTCATCTCTGCCACCACTACCACTAGGATATGGGGGAGGAGGGGGAGGAGGGGATTGGTACAGTGTGGCGCCTCACAGTGTCTCTCCTCAGTACATTTCCAGGCCCTTGGTGGTCACCACCACACATACAAATACATACACATACATATGCATGCCCATGACTATGCCAGCTCGGCTATACCCCCAGTCCTGTCCTCAGAACCAAGCTTGTTGGCTGAGGCCTGGCAGAGAACAGAAGAGCAGGGCAGAGGGAGACTGCATGGCCCTTCCTCTCCTGCCAGACCACACCACAGTTACACAGACAAGGCATCACACTCTCAGTACTACATCTGTACTACATCAACACCCCCCCCCCCCCCCGAGTCTGTCCATCTAAACTATATTAACCTTAACCTCAGCACACCCTCTTACCCAGTCACCACATTCCATAAACACTATCCCTCTCAATAACATTCAGTGCTCTCTCTTCTCCACAGTCCCCTTCCCACTCTATCCATCCCTCCTTCATGTAGCACTCTGTTTCTTCTCCACTGTCCTCCCCTGGCCTACCCTGTCCTCATTCACCCCTCTCTGCAGTGTCTGACTCCCAGCAGGTAAAGTAGAGTCAGTGTAATTATCTTCCCAGTAAGCCAGCTCCTCTCCAGGCTGCCAGCAGTTGACTACCATGAGCTCATCTTTTCCAGGAGAGAAGATTGTTGTAGTGTTGGGTTCTAGCTTGAAACATACTTATTCATGTTACCATACTAGAACTTATTGATTACTTTACATGTATAATGAATGTATATGTTGGGGATCAAAGTAGGGTGGATAGAACCTAGGCGTAGGGAAAGTTACTGAGTGAGACAAGGGGGAGTGCAGAAAGTTTACATTCTGTCAAAACATGGTATTGTTAAATATCATGGCTCCTAAGGAGGGAGGCAAAGGGAAAACAGTCTGGTTTCAGTCACTGATAAGGTAGGACAGCTGCGGACCAGGGTGAGGAAGTCGGCCCGAGGTCAGGTCAGATGAATTGAGAAGGAACAGTCCTATTACACACATATACTTCCACACCCAGGAAGGTTCTAGCATCAGGCAGGGCCATGACTACACCAGTGAGAGGAACCAATTAAGTTCCTGACTAGCAACAGAGATGTATTGGCTGTCTAGATGTGCAAGGAGTTGACTGCGCCTAGTAGGAAAGCATAAATATTTGTTCTTGTGTAATCATGTCTTTGTCTTTGCAGCTGTATGAACCAGTGGGTGAATAAACTTGGTTTGAGCTTTTTCTAGATGTCCATGAGTTTTTACTCTGTTTGTTCAGAACCTAACAGTAGTAAAACCAAAACCCTCCCACTGAAAGTGGAGCCTATAAACACTCACCTACATTATATCACTGTCTCATAAACACAAGACCCTGGTATTTCCTGAGCAACAGAGACTGATGCTGACATTTACCTCCATCTCTGTACTATCTAGTAATAATACATTGGTGGGTGCTTATATTTGTCCTATTTCACACGTGTCAATTGGAAATGTGCTTTTTGCCTATCCCAACTGGGGGGGGGTCACGGCCAGGGTCAGCCAATATGAATGGCAACCCTGGAGCAATTAGGGATTTTTCACCTTAGTACCCGCAAAACACCAATCTCAACGTCAACAGTGAAGAGGTGACTCTTGGATGCTGGCCTTCTAGGCAGAGTTCCTCTGTCCAGTGTCTGTGTTCTTTTGCCCATCTTAATCTTTTATTTTTATTGGCCAGTCTGAGATATGGCTTTTTCTTTGCAACTCTGCTTAGAAGGCCAGCATCCCGGAGTCGCCTCTTCATTGTTGACGTTAAGACTGGTGTTTTGCGGATAATATTTAATGAAGCTGCCAGTTAAGGGCTTGTGAGGCATCTGTTTCTCAAACTAGACACTCTAATGTACTTGTCCTCTTGCTCAGTTGTGCACCGGGGCCTCCTACCCCTCTTTCTATTCTGGTTAGAGCCAGTTTGCGCTGTTCTGTGAAGGGATTAGTACACAGCGTTGTACGAGATCTTCAGTTTCTTGGCAATTTCTTGCATGGAATAGCCTTACTTTCTCAGAACATGAATAGACTGACGAGTTTCAGAAGAAAGTTATTTGTTTCTGGCCATTTTGAGCCTGTAATTGAACCCCCAAATGCTGATGCTTCAGATACTCAACTAATCTAAAGAAGGCCAGTTTTATTGCTTCTTTAATTAGAACAACAGTTTTCAGCTGTGCTAACATAATTGCAAAAGGGTTTTCTAATGATCAATTAGCTTTTCAAAATGATAAACTTGGATTAGCTAACACAACGTGCCATTGGAACACAGGAGTGATGGTTGCTGATAATGGGCCTCTGTACGCCTATGTAGATATTCCATAAAAAATCTGCCGTTTCCAGCTACAACAGTCATTTACAACATTAACAATGTCTACACTGTATTTCTGATCAATTTGATGTTATTTTGATGGACAAAAAAGTTGCTTTTCTTTCAAAAACAAGGACATTTCCAAGTGACCCAAAACTTTTGAACGGTAGTGTACATTTCAGGATTGCATTTCTCACCATGTACTCCATGTTGGATGCGGTGGGGTAGACTTGTCCCCTCAGTTTGTTGTGCAGTTGTAGAATCTCCCCGCGGTCTGTCCACTGGATGGCCCGTCGGGTCCTACTGCCCGCTGTGTTATCGGTGCTGTTCTGATCATGCTGGTACCGGCTCAGTAGCTGCCGCAGCTCATTGGAGTCGGGCAGGAAGAGGGCAGCTCCTTCCCTGGCAGAGAGGACCAGGAGGTTGAGGGCGAGGGTGAGGGCTGAGAGCCAGCGGGGCATGGCAGCAGTCATCTCCGGTCTCTGGGACGGGTATCTGGGCGTCTGTGTCTAGGGCTCTGGGTAGGCAGACTACAGTGGGCAGCCTTGTGTGAGCTCTGGTCCTGAGCGCAGCAGAGACAATGCTGTTGGGAGAAAACACACTGTGAGCCCGCCAGCCAACAAAGCAGGCTACAGAGCAAAGCACATGGCCAGACAGACGACTGAACTAACGCAAGAGAACCCTGTTTTTTTCCATAGGAAACTGTACTAGAGGTATTGCTCAATTTTAATTGAGGCATTTCACTGGTTGCAATACATCAGTCCGGAAATGATATCACAGCAGATCTCACCACATTGAGAACAAGTTGCATAACTATTACCACAAGAACAAGGTGGAGTCCCGAGAGATTTTGCAACAATTATCCACAGTACTGTAGTATTCACAGGTGAGGCAATTAAATGAGTGGTATTACTCCATGTCCAAGGATACACTCTCTCTACAAGGCTTTCAGTAGTCAGACAATATCTCATCAGTTTAATCTCCACATTGTACCTGATCATCTTCAGCTTGGCCAAATCCTTTCAAAGCTCTGTTCAGCTCTATCACAATTCAGCAATTAGCTGGGGATATCCTTTCAGATCCATAATAATGACAAATTGTAATCTTACATCGATTGCTCAACACAGTGACTAGGGAAATTCACAATGTTAATTAGTTTCTTCTTTTGTCGGAGTCTTACTCAGCCCCTTTGGAACTATGATCTATCAGTAAACATGACTGCAGATATTTCATTAAAGCCATCAATTGTCCTTAATGACCCTGTATTCGAGAGTGATAAATAATCTGGGTGGAAAGAGAGTAATCAGTCAGGTTCAAGATGTCCATCATCTCTGACCTCTCTCTGATCCTCCTCTGGCTGACCTGCAAAATCACAATCTAAAACAGTAGAGGGAGAAGGGAAGAACTACAGCAGAAAAGGTTATTAGTTAATGAGAAAATGATGGATAGAGAGATGAAAATAGAGGGAGAGAAAGCCAAATAAAGAGAGAGGTGGGAAGAGACAGATGCAGAGTTCTTTACTAAAACAGAACATTTTAGTATGAATATGAGGTAGTGTGTGGTTCTCATCCTCCTTTGCCACAGCACACAGGGCTCACAGGGCACAAGGCAGGCTCCCAGCCTCAGCCGCAACCCCATTGGCCAGGAGAAGACAAACAGCAGGGCTACTAAATCAGCCGGCAGGAGAAGGCATGGCAGAGAGGGAGAGAGAAGGAAAGAGAGAGCGCAGTCATAGCACTGCTCCCTGCATCCTTCAATTCCTCCTCTCTCTCTCAGCCTGGAACGGCGGCTTGAGGTCTGACGGCCGGTCTGTGTCAACACACTGTCACGGAGCCAAGCAGCCACAGGAGCCGGCTGGCCTGAGGCAGCCCAACCATCCCACCATACCCCTCCTCTGGCCCTCTCTTTGTGTCCCTGCCTACCTTCTCACACCAAACCTACACCAGCCTTCATTTCTGGGCCTTTCTCATCATTCTCATGAATGTTATACCTGAGTGACAGACAGAGCAGCCAGCCACACACACACACACACACACACTGGCCACCCTGCCTACATATACAGGAGCTGGTGGGCTTTCACCTGGTGGCTCTGCAGTAGCTCTTCTGTCCTATACTGCCCCCAATGTCAAACCCAGAAGTGTCACACATCAACACAACTCCCCTTAGACAAGTTGACAACACATGCTCTGAGGTAAACCTGACTCAAAACAGCTATATTGTTGATATAAGCTATGTTGCACAGTTTTCATTAAATTGCTTTCTAGGAATTGACACCTGGGATTGACATTATAGCACAGAAGTGGAAATGTGGACAGTGATGATGGCTGGAGCACTGCACTTGCATGTGTTATAACAATGTTCAAGACAATATTGAAACGTTTAGTATTTCATGACAGGCTAAATCATTTATAACAGCATTGATGAAAGAAAATGTATTTAAACAAACAAATGTTAACATATTCTTATCAAATCTTTACATTATAAAACGTTTGAACTCAGTGGTACCCAAAATCATAGAATTACATGGTGAATAGATGGTGCAGAATACATGTGATTAAACGTAGAAAAACATGCTAACCTCAATCACTGGCAATTATCGGCAATTATCCAAAAGCTTCTGCACCGGTTGAGTATTTCCCGTTTGCTAAATTGGTGCTGAAGTGGAGCTGTACTCGTTGGCTGCGGTCCTAGAGGGCAGAGTAACTTTGTGACTTTTGATTAACTTTACCACGGCATCGCAGTGCTTTATATAGAGACCCCGCTGAACGAGCGAGGAGGGAAACAAATCTTAACGCTTCTTTCTTTAGTCACTCCCATAGCTCCCTCCTCAAGAAGGCTATGTTCTTGGCAAGCATCCTGCGCTCTGACGATTGATGTCGAAAGGAAAACACAAAGTATGTAATTCACTACGAACCAGAGCAATCGAAATGCGTAATAGAGTTTTGTATAACTTTTCTGTTTCTTTTCCAATCCAAAAGCTTTGCCAGAGTTTCTTCAAGACAGTTTTATCGATAATTACCATTAGCCTATTAAAGATTATTGCATGATTGTATATCATTATAGTCGGATACATGCAAATATAATTAATAATTCCACATACGATATTATAATTTGTTTATTTTGATAGTGATAATGTAATTTGTGTATAACTGTATTACTATTAATAATTCTCTCTATAGCTGTATTATAATATATCCTTCATATGATATGATAGCTGGTATGATATCAGTTTATGGTTGAACAACTATTCACTCGTTGGCCTTTTATTTTGACGCCTTGCTTTGATGCCACTCAAGGTATGCCATGACAGAATGTCTTCTTTTCATAGCAGAGTGGAGGGGCAGTTTGATTTACAACGGTTCTGTTTTAGAACCAAACAGGAATGAAGAATAGGTGGTGCTCTTACTACACTCGTCTCTCTTCACTTTGCACACATGTGCAAACACTTCATTCACATCTGTACCAAGTACCCAGCTTGTCAGAGCAGTCTCTTTATCTCCGTCCCTCTGGTACAGCTCAGCATTGTCTCTGAGAGGATGACTTAACCCATGGGGAATTCACATTTCTACCCCCAGGTATGGAGACCAAGACTCCCATCAGAGTGGGAATCCAAGGTGGAACTTTACACATACTGTGATTCACACACTGCATCACTGACACACCAACCTCTACATCACGCTCCACATGTAAAGTATAGCATACATGCCTACATCTTCTGTACTGACCCAGACCTGTGGATGTAAAGGCATGGTAGTACTCCATCATGATCTGACTGTCATCTAAACACACAGCCACATGGGACCACAGAGGGAGATGAAAAAGAGATGTCAGCTGGCCTTCATTTGACTCAGCAGCAGCACATGAAAGATGCACTAACAAACATGTTACATAGAAGAAACACAAGTTTATGACACTTGGCACGGGGGGTCCCGCCAGACATGGATTAGGGTTGGCACAGTAACACAGAGAAGCAGAGACTTCATGTGCGGCTGAGAAGATGGTTCATCATGTTGTCGCTATTATTTACCTAGCAGAAGAAAAGCCAGCTGCACAGTGACCTAATAGCTAAAAATGTTGTTCCCATAATTCCTCCATAAAGTTGATATTGCTCTGAGACATTTAGGTTGTGAATTTCACAAGGAATTAATCTTCTCAAAAGGGATTTGAAAATGACTTGAGAATTCTGCTCCATTTAACAAAGTTTCTCTCCAATCCTCCACCAGAGCCAAGACAAAGCAAAAGTCTCATCAGATCAAACCCAGACCACTGATAAATGACCATTTGTAAATGATCCGACTGAGAAACGATTTGTTCAAAAGACTTTTACCAGAATCCACATTTTATTGCACACAGGTATAATAAACCAGTGAGACATCAGAAAGCTGTTGCAGTGGCTTTTATGCGTTTCTGGGCTTGCCAGTCTTGCACATACACTGAGTGGACAAAACATTAAGAATACCTTCCTAATGTTGAGTGGCACCCTCTTTTGCCCTCAGAACAGCCTTAATTCATCAGGGCATGGACTCTACAAGGTGTAGAAAGCGTTCCACAGGGATGCTGTCCCATGTTGACTCCAATGCTTACCACAGCTGTTCAGTTGGCTGGATGTTCTTTGGGTGGTGGACCATTCTTGATACACACGAGAAACTGTTGAGCGTTAACCCAGCAGCGTTGGCAGTTCTTTACACAAATCGGTGCGCCTGGCACATCCTAGCATAACCCTTTCAAAGGCACTTAAATATTTTGTCTTGCTCATTCACCCTCTGAATGGCACAGAATCCGTCTCAATTGTCTCAAGGCTTAAAAACGCTTCTTTAACTTGTCTCCTCCCCTTCATCTACACTGACTGAAGTGGATTTAACAAGTGACATCAATTATGGATTATAGCCTTCACCTAGATTCACCTGGTCATTCTATGTCCTGGAAAGAGCAGGTGTTCTTAGTGTTTTGTATACTCAATGTACATGTATGTAAGTCTTATGCCCATATTATTAACAAATCTCCCGTCGTTATAGTAGTTCTGGGACGCTTGCCTAAAATAAGTTATGGGTTTCAGGTCTTCCATGTTTGATGTAGGAGCTCCATGGACTAATATTCTGTCTGGAGATGGACCTGCTTTCATTTCCTCTTGATGGTTTTTAAAAACAACAAATAATTCCTTCACCTGTCCTGAAAGAATTTCCCAAAGAAGGTACCCTGTCCTACTTCTCCTACCCTTCAGAGGGAAGCCTTGACCCCCTAGCCTCCCATGATTGGCCTGCAGTGCCAGTGCTGCAAAGCTGGAAATATCTACATCCTCCACCACCCTCTTGCTAAGAAACCAGCACATATACTGTATTTACATTACTCCTCAATCATACAAATGTTTGCTGTACCGCTCTGATAAGGCCAAAATAAACAACATTAAGGTAACCACAGTAACATTACTGGTTAGCAGCAGTGAGAGACGGGGAACACTTAATCTGGTGATTTACCTTTTTCTGTGTGAAACCCCTCTCTGTTGGCCTTTAAGAGGCCACAGTGTGTGCAACTGGCTGAAGGCCTCTTCTTTTTTACTCAAATCACCCGAGAAACCCTCAGTGAAACTCAGCAGTTTAAACACTGTGCCCAGGTGCCCAAGCATTACCACTCGTGTGTCAACAGACAGCTAGGACAGAGGATGAGAAAATCTCTCTACACTCCCCGCCCCCCCTTCTCTCAGACATGGGTTCAGTGCTTGGTAAAGATACCAACATGCTACAGGAAATACTGTTTGGATTAATATAATTTATAGTCCTGAGAATAGGCTCACATGTTATGAGAGGCAGAACAGCCATTTACACTCAAACCCTCTCTGTGTCACAATGAAGGGTGGCATGAAGAAGGCAAAGTCTAAACCTGTTCAAACAATCTCTACAGGCTTGATGGTTGTGATTTATGTCCACCAGAGGGCACTGTTCCCTGAGACCTGTGGGAAGAGAGGTGGACAGAGGAAGAGGATCTCTTTCAGAATCAAACTTCAGATAGAATTGAGGCCTTAGAGATTTAATTTGAGGGGGGATTATTCACATCCTAGACTGTATCGGGGGGTTCAAAGCCAAATGAGAAAGGTGACTCAAACATCCTCCCATCTGTGTCAGTTCGAGCACTGCTCTTCATTATCATGCAATCCACCATAGACCAGGAGATCTCCAGCGTTTCCTAAAACTCAGGTAACAGGATGCCAACCATGACCTTGACTGAGTGGGGCTTTTGTCCAGGTGCCACGCTACACTGAGAAGCACGGGGGGAGGGGTTCACATTTACCTAAGCAGTATTTCAGAACACCCTCCTGCTCCGCTCGTACCCCTGCTTTGGAGTTTATTTGGCGAGGGGGGAGATCCTTCGAATCCTGGTCGCCACGGTTTGTTTCCCCTAGTGACTAAGGGGGGCACTATGTGGAATCCCTGAACGGGAAGCACTGAGATGGTGAGGGAGAAATGTAGCCAGAGGGGGAGGGAGGGAAGGGGTGAATGGGGGGGTAATGGGGTACAGACAGTGTGACTGAACCAAATGAGACTGGGTTAATATGGGTTGTTCTAATAGAACATGAAAGATGCTCCACATACAGTAGATAGAAAATAAGACATCCATGATAGTTTAGGCTGGGAAATGTAGAACTGCAGCATATAGGACTTGACGGTGAACAAGCGGGTGGGAGTATCACAGAGGGCAAAGTGGCAAGTCTCTTGGGGCTCAGCCATTGGAGTGAGGAGCCAAGGGGGTAATAGGGCGAGGTCTGCGTAGCTGGAGGGCACAGGGACCATCACAGCACCAGAGGGAGTGCATGCCCAGGATTCCAGTCTCAAGGTCTACAGTTTGTTTGACTGGGCCAGGATAGTCCTGTGCCAACACACAGTGGAGGGGGCGGAAGTAACTGTTACTGCTCATTATCATTCTAACGCAAACTACTGAATTGTGTATGCTAAACCACAGAAAAATGTTGTTGTAAGGGAAACTTTAAAACTATGTGATTCCCCCTCTGATTGAATTCGCTGGTTACTACTGACAGGAAATGGTTCTCTCAAATTGCATAGTTTTCTAGAGCCAAGAAAAATGATTCTGAAAATAAGGACTGAGGTGGTTAGGGGACAGGTTTGGGGAGGCTATGGTGTTGATATGGATGTATGTAACCACACACACACACATCTTGTCTAGGGGTAGATCAGGTTTCTCTCCTGCACTGAATCTCTCCATCCACATGCTTCATAAATGATGGGGGAGTGAGAGTTCTGAACTTCATGTTCACTCAATGTTCTAAGCACTTCTGATTCAGCCATCCCTCACTTCTCTCCCTGATGCGTCAAACCTCTGTGGCACAGGCAATGGTGCTAGTTTTCAAATCGTCACAGGTAATGTTAAAGTATCCCCTAGAAGGTTGAAACGTCACTTTACAACCCCTACCGACATGTTAAGAGTAGCCCCTGTTTACAGTGTACCTTCATGCCAGGATTTGCACTGCAACATGCCCATTACAAATTACTGGCTTTTAAAAAATGTGTTCTGGCTATAAACATTCACTCATGCCTTAAAAATGGAAGAGGTAAAACAAGCTCCCTTACAACCTATAATTTTCTCAGTGTGGCTAAAAGAGACACTTCTCTGAGTATATAGGTGGTCCATCACTGGGTGCCCAGGGATGTAATTTTCCCCCCAGGCCACGGGCCTATAAAGAGGACCTTTAGCTGTGCTGTGATAGTAACAAGAAAAATACCACACTTAATTACATGTTCAAGTCTGAGAGCAAAACCTGCACCCCGCATCCCTGCAAAAGGCCAAATTATAGCAAGAAATACAGAGGGGGCAAAATCTGAAATGATGGGCCTGCTTGCATAAATCAAACAGAAGCAGGCTCACTTCCCTGAACCAGACTGTAGTCAGGACACAGAGGCAGCCAGCTTGACCACAGACCTGGTCAGGGGGAGAACAGCTACAGCATACTGTAAATACTGCACATCATATACTGTAGGTGAAAACTAAATGAGGAATGAGACCATGGGTGGTTATTTCTAGATACTGGTAGGCTACAATACAGGTGATTATTTCTAGATTGGCTACAATACATGTAATATATACTGTGAGGCTCAGTTTCTACTTTATTTCATGTTTTTGTTTGTCCACCTGGTCTCAGAGGACTTTGTATTATTCTGTACTTGAATCCGAGACAATCAATTTAGATGAATATGTTACGTTAGGTATGGTACATATTAATTTGTGGATGTCCATCACTCATTCCGTATGATATGTTACGAATTTGCAAAATGTACAATATGCTACGCATTTGCAAAACATGTTACGAAATCTAGCTAGGTGGCTAACGTTAGCTAGGCGTTAGAGTTAAGTTTAGAAGTTAGGTTAAAGAGTTAAGGTTAGGGTTGGTTAAAGGGTTAAGGTTAGCTAAAAGGGTTACGGTTAGGGTTAGCTAACATGCTGAGTAATAAGTAGTTGAAAAGTTGCTAATTAGCTAAAATGCAAAAGTTGTCCATGATGACATTCAAAATCGCAACCTTTGGGTTACTAGACGTACGCGTTACACGCCCACCTATCCACACCGACCAACCACCCAATTTTCATTTCTGCCTTAAGTAAACCATCTGTCTTATGTAACCATACCAAACATAACATACTAATTTGAGTGTCCCGGATTCACATTTACTATATTACGTCTTGTCTGTGAGAGCAGGCTGTTATTGTGACATTGTCTGTACTAGGGCAGTTGAAGGTGGGTAGAGACTACAGATGTTAGGAGTACTAGAAGAAAGCTAAGCAGTCTTCTGACTACACCATTAGCAAACGGCTTCGGTTTAACGCAATCTTTTATTTGAACAATAAACAAAAAGAGTAGAATGCTGGAGGATTAAGATTAAAAGACAGCATATAGTTTGTTTTCAGCTTGATATCCCAACACAAGCCCTCAGCAGACAAGCGTGTTAGGAAGCACAAACTAAACAGAACGACATCATTGAAGCGATTCGCCAGCACATATCCTGACCATAATCATAAAAAAAGACTCAGGGATAAAATGTGTACAACAGAAAGCTTTCTGACAGCTTTAGTGTCTGTTTCAAACCATCTTCTTCAAAACATTCTTCGGGGTCTGTTTCAAACCAACATTGTCACAATGAGTGTATCAGATATGACCACATAGCCATCAACACAATTTAACTAACACTTAAGGAGTTTTATAATGATCTGAACAGATCAGCTCAATTTCCTCATATGGAATGACTGAGTCATGCTGATTGAATGAATCATGAGCTGTAGCAACAGAACTTATGATGCAGAGGTGAAACCAAAATTAGACAGAAGCATTAGCGCAATTATGAAAGGCAACAGGGTCAATGTGAAGTATCCTTTGGTTTCAGTTGGGGATTTTTTTTAAACTTTACATACCCATAAGTAATAAGGAAATGACTTGAGGGAACCAAATTCTGCATGGTTTAGACAACGAAATTGCAGTCACTTTAACATAACACATTTTCAGGACAAAATATACAACACTAATTCATGTAAGGGAATTGTGTGGGCAATTTAAATGACACTGCTCCAAACTCAAAGTATGCAACAGAAAATGCACATGGTAAGATAACTTTTTCCATTACTCAGAGTTTCCAGTCACTTTAAATAAAAGGGGACAGGTATATTGAATAAGTCTCTGCTACCATCAGTGAGAGAACTACAAAGTGAGAAATGGGATAAAATAAGCTCTTCCTGTAAGATCTAAAATGCATGCCCTGCTATTCTGTGGGAAAAATTATTTCACACTGCCCCAACGTTCCAGTGGTCAGAAATGGGAAAGTGTGAGAGCTGCCTTACAAAAGGACCCATTCCCAGTTGTGTACCTCGCTTTATCCAATGGCCAAGTGTGTGTGCACGTAGTGTGTGTACGTGAGAAAGTGTATACTGTATGTGAAATATCTTTAGAAAATAGTCTGCTTTACCCATTAAGGATATAGAGTATACAAGGGTAAACCACCATGCCAGTTATGTTCTTTTTGTAAACGATTAAATACTGACAGATTCTGACATTGGTTTGTTTGAAATGTCCCTTAAGATTAGACTACGGATCAAACTTAGTGGAGGAAAAATTAAAAATAACGACGAAAGAAAATATGATCAAGCAAACAACTTGTCCAATTTTATTCATTGTTGTGCTTTACCTTGGGTAATTTCGCTCAAATATCAATTTAGATGCCATATAGTATAATTCTGGGGAAACGGTCATGGTGTTATTGAACAAATGAAAAATAACAAAATAACATTTAAGCGAAACTCAAAAACACAATCAATGAATAATGACGCAAAAAGCAAGGTCTCAAACAAAACATGATTTCCTTTTGTGCGCATTTATTGTGGGGGATTTAATTTCTAGAGCCAAGCAGCAGATGTGATCCCACTTCCCCTCAAAATGGACAGTCTCTCTCACTGGAGAGGAACTGCACTCAGCCACAAAAGAAGAAATGCAAAGGTAAGGTACATTCCCATAAAACTTTACAGACATTTGACTTACAGTTGTCACACTCACTGGGTTGGACTCGTACATTGAGTGGAGATTTGGATTAGAAAGCCTCGCATAGCGAACCTAAGGCAGCCCCCTTTTTCTGGTGAGTTGGGGGGTAAGGGGTCATGTGGCTGTTGTAACTCTACAAAGGCAGGCCGCCTATACATAGATGGAACCTGCAGACCAGAACAGGGGAAAAATTATAAATGAAGGATGAGGGGGGAAAGGATAGGTATAAAATGAACAAGGGTCGGTGCGTGCGGTGGAATCTCAAGTCTTCATTGGCATCTCTCCAGCGCTCCAGAGTACTCAAAAAGCCTTATAACTAACAGCCACCCAGGGAGCCAAACAAGGTGACACTCAACTAGATTGATGTCAATTTTTTTTTTTTACAGTTTTAAATCTTAAAATATCTGCAAGTGTGCATTAGCACATCCACATCTTGTTATTGATCAGATATATTATACGTGCACAGAAGCTTATTTTTTTTTATCATCGTTTAAATCCTAAAGCGCATTAAAATTGTTTTAGATAGTCATTCTAATTCCACACCCAGAAACCACAAGGTTCTTTCAAACAAAGCTGTTTAGTTTCAGCACACGATAGCAGCACCTCTTCTCCTGTCATTTTTCTATTTTTTTGATGGCTCAAGTTTTACCTAGATTTAAAAGCATCAGGAAAGTGAGGAAGGTGGAGAAGTAAGAAGAGATGGTGGCCATGAAGAGCATCTTGCCTCTGGAGTTAGAGACTCATCCGATAACGTTTTGTCGTTTGCTGGTGCTGGGCCTTTTCCCGACGAACTCCGGCAAAATTTCAACAGGTGTTTAAACTGCTGCAAATTCATTAGGACAACAACTCCCCTTGCTAAAAGGCAAAACTGATTATTTTATGCCATTTTCAAAACAAAAAAAACACACAAAAAAAACATTGAGTAGATAAACTAAAAAATTACAACTTCTCTCCAGCAGTCCAACCGTCCATCTGCAGCCTCGTGTTGTAGATAGATAGTTCGACCTGTGGGTAAAGTACCCACTGTTCCCAGTCTGAACGAGGCTGTAGGTTCAGAAGCGAGTCTCAAGGTCCCCTCCTCTCAGTCCATTCAACAGTCTCTCCTCGCAGCATTAAAAAAACAGCAGTGGCGCACAGAGAAGAGGAAGCCATCACAGGGGAATTATTTTACAACGCGTCCTTTTCCCCCTAATTCTTTCAAAAAAGATAAAAGGAAAAAAAGGCATTGTTGGAAAAGCTGGCTCTCTGGAAAAGCAGGGATGAGGGGGAGGAAGAAGAAAATCTTGCAATAGAAGAAGTTGGGCAGTGTTCCTGTTCATTAGTTTGTGTGTGTGTTCGAATGGATGCATGTGTATGTGCACTTGAGTGTGTATGTGTGTAGTGGGAGAGTGTATGTGTAGTTGAATGTGTGTAAAATGAGTGTTCCTCTTTGTGAGTGTGCATGTACGCGTGTGTGGTATCTACAGCAGGTCGACGCGACGGTAGTACAGCAGGTAGGCAGTGCGCTCAGCAGTCTGCTTCACCACCTGGTACTGGTTGATGACCTTCACTGCCTGGTCGTCAATGCGCAGCCAGCCGTTCAGACCGATGTGGAAGACATCCGTGGTGTAATGCCCGCCTGTAGCGCTGTTCCCATGGTGATAGACAACTGAGAGGGAGACACATAAAATACACGTTTTTCAGAGGCGGAATTCAAATTGAAATTTGAGGAAAAATGCACTTACTATGACATGTGGTTGTCTCACCTAGTTATCTTAAGAGGAATGCACTAACTGGATAAGAGTGTCTGCTAAATGACTAAAATGTCCAAATGAAAAGGCCATTCTGTTATCTGGTTCTGGCTACACAAGGTCAGAGCCAGTAACTAACTACTGATATCAGCAACTTTCTGGAGCAACCTAGGCATGTAGACCAGGGTTGCTAGCCTTACAGAGAGGCCTCCATTTCAGTGTGTTATTGATGTAGGCATTGAATATCATGTTGTAAGCATATAGTTCAAACTTTTATTACACTTCTTTCACATATCTGATCAAGTGTCATAAGAATTCTTGGCAATGCATCAATCATGACCAAATGTAGAAACCCAAGTAACTACTGCAGGAGAATGTGGAAAGAAAATAACATTGTCCATTCTGTGCCCGTATTTACAGGCTGGCAACACGTGTTCCAAATGGACTTAATGCCCTTAAAGTGAAACACTACGATACCATGAAGACCACGTTTAAAAGTGGGCTTCGGATCTAAGCCACAGTGACAGTTATTACCAGGCAGAAATAAATCATTAAGTTGAGTAAACATGGCAATCTTGTTAGATACGTTTGATTTGGACACAGAACTAGATTCAGGCGGTAACTCATTCGTTGTACTGAAACCATAAGCTACTATAGGCAAGGAGTAACATCATTACCCCCTCATCTGACAACAGATATGTGCAACCACAACTGAATGATTGGTTTAACTGGAGGGAAACAAGAAATGCCAGTGTGTAGTTGAGACAACTTTTCCCCTAAGTGCTTGATTGCATAGGTTCACCTTTTCACTGTTGCCAGAACATTAAAATTGCATGATTGAAATTTCCAAAGGCGCTTATATTACATATTTATTAAACTGTTATGTTATCACATTACACGCTGAGTAGCATGTGTAGCATCAAGACTTTCTCCGTCCCATGGGCCAGATGGTCAAAGAGAAGGCAAAACTTCTACCTCCAGGATCTTACAGTAAAAGATTAACTGCACCGCTATAGCAACAGTTGCCAGGGGTTACTCTACTAACAGATTTTTGACAAGTGAGGAAAGCCTTTTTCTGCTCTGAAAGGAAAATAAACAGCTGAAGACAATTTACTTCCAAACTACGGGGAGATTAACAGGACCCCCATATCCACAGTGGAGGTTGTCTTTGTTTGAACTGGTCAGTCAGGTGTGAAGGGAGGGGAGGAGGGGGCAGGAGAACTACATGCTGAATGAGCTGCTGGAAATAACAGTTAGCTGAACACTGGCCACTCACACCTACACCAGCACAGTGGAGATGTTTTCATTGAGCAGGCAGAGCTCCCTCATGAAGGCCCACTTTTATTCCCTTTGGCACTGCCAGGGAGGAGGTTATAGGGGTGGAGGGGGGTCAGGGTTGTGGTAAAGTCTGGGGTAATGCTCTAGTCTAGAAAGACGTCCTGGGTCTAGGAGGAAGAGAGGAGTGGGAGAACATGGTTTTACCGATGCATGGTTACCACTCTTGCATCATTTCACAGCTGAGATCAACACTAGCTACCTCAGGCATCATTCCACAAGGAGCCCTCTGGAATCATAGCAACTGAACTCTTCACTGTGCTTTTCCACTGTACCTTTCTCTATAGACAAGTCATAATACTATCCAGTATATTAAACAGGTATGTTCACACTAGAATTTGCTAGGGAATAGAGAAGTTTGCAGAAACAGCATTTTGCACCCACTAAAATTTTCGAAACATGATTTGACCCGTTGCTAAGCCCCGCGCCCCTTGGTTACTGTTGCAAACTCGGATAACATTAAACCACTGGTGAAATCCCCTCACAATGATCTCAAACTGTGTTTCTAATAAACAATGAAATTTAAAAAACAGACTACCGCTTGCTCGTCAGGAAACTCTTGGGTCGGCTATGTTGTGGTGGACTGTCATTACAATTTCTTCACAGGAACCTGGTAAAATTATGTTTGTAGTGTAGCTAGCCACTAAATGGCTCTGAATTCACTGTCAGCATGCAGTCAAAGCTATAACCACTTTTGGAGCTAACTAGTGATTTAAAATCTTATCCCGATGTCGACAGCAGATTCATAACATTGCTAACTAACATACATTAAGTGCCTAGCTAGCTAGCATTAGCAACGTTTGGTGGTCAATGAGACAGAGCTACCCAACCAGCTGAGCTAGCAAACAATGTATCAAAAGCATAATTTCCGATTTGAAAAATAGGCTCTGTATTTCAGGAATCATAGTACCAAGTATTACTGGTGCACTGTTCTATTATTTAGCCATTGTAAAAAATTTAATAAAATAAAAACTCAGTTTTTGCTATAGCACTCACTGGTTTCATGAGATTTAAGCGTGAACTTGACCGAGGAGTCGGATTTGACAACAATTGCTTTCCATTGGAGTGCTGCAATTGGTTGCTGAAAATTCTGGGGTGTGGCTTAGCGAAGGGTCAATTGAGATTTGTCCAAAACAAAAAATTGTTCCAAGAGCAAAGTTATGGCTCTGAGAAGTTTAATCTGCTTCTTATCAAAAACACAGTTGCCGAAGCGAGCCTTCCAAGGTAGCTCAACTCAAGAGTATCAATTTTATCAGTCACTGAGATAGCATGTGGAGTAAACAGAGTATGAAAGGAAACTAGAGGTCAACCGATTAATTAGGGCCGATTTCAAGTTTTCATAACCGGTCATTTATTACCGATTATAGCCAATTACATTGCAATCCACGAGGAGACTGCGTGGCAGGCTGACCACCTGTTACGCGAGTACAACATCAAAAGGACCTGTGGCTGCAAGGAGCCAAAGTAAGTTGCTAGCTAGCATTAAATGTATCTTATAAAAATCAATCTTAAAATAATCACTAATTAACTACACATGGTTGATGATATTACTAGGCTAACTAGCTTGTCCTGCGTTGCATATCATTAATGCGGTGCCGGTTAATTCATCATCGAATAACAGCCTACTTCAACTTCGCCAAACGGGTGATAATTTAAAAAGCCCAATCATTGCACAAATGTACCCAACCATAAACATCAGTGCCTTTCTTAAAATCAATACACAGAAGTATATATATTTTTAAACCTGCATATTTAGTTAAAATAAATTAATGTTAGCAAGCAATACTAACTAGGGAAATTGTGTCACTTCTCTTGCATTCAATGCAAACAGAGTTAGGGTATATGCAACAGTGTGGGCTGCCTGGCTCGTTGCGAACTGTGTGAAGACCATTTCTTCCTAACAATGACCGTAATTAATTTGCCAGAATTTTACATAATTATGACATAACATTGAAGGTTGTGCAATGTAACAGCAATATTTAGACTTAGGGTTGGCACCCATTCGATAAAATACTGAACGGTTCTATATTTCACTGAAAGAATAAACGTTTTGTTTTCGAAATTATAGTTTCCGGATTTGACCATATTAATGACCAAAGGCTCGTATTTCTGTGTTTAATATATTATAATGAATCTATGATTTGATATTTGATAGAGCAGTCTGAGCGGTGGTAGGCAGCAGCAGGCTCGTAAGCATTCATTCAAACAGCTCTTTATAATGCTTGAAGCACTGCGCTGTTTATGACTTCAAGCCTATCAACTCCCAAGATTAGGCTGGCAATACTAAAGTGCCTATAAGAACATCCAATAGTCAAAGGTATATGAAATACAAATGGTATAGAAAGAAGAAGTCGACGCATCATAATTCCTATAATAACGACAACCTAAAACAAATTAACTGGGAATATTGAAGACTCATGTTAAAAGGAACCACCAGCCTTCATATGTTCTCATGTTCTGAGCAAGGAACTTTAACGTTAGCTTTTTAAAATTTTATATGCCACATATTGCACTTTTACTTTCTTCTCCAACACCGTGTTTTTGCATTACTTAAACCAAACTGAACATGTTTCATGATTTATTTTGTTTATGTATTATATTAAGACAAAATAAAAATGTTCCTTCAGTATTGTTGTAATTGTCATTATCACACACACACACACACACACACACACACACACACACACACACACACACACACACACACACACACACACACCTTTGATGATCTTCATCAGAGTGTAAGTGAATATTTATAATGCTATTTTTGACTAATGTTGACTGCGCAACATGGCGGATATTTCTTTTGGCTGGTTTGGGCTCTGAGCGCCGTACTCAGATTTTAAATCTGACACAGCAGTTGCATTAAGGAGAAGTGTATCTAAAGTTCCATGCATAACACTTGAATTTATCAACATTTATAATGAGCATTTCTGTGAATTCATGTGGCTCTCTGCACAATCACCGCATGTTTAGAACTACTGAACGTAACGCGCCAATGTAAAATTTGATTTTTTGATATAAATATGCACTTTATCGAACAAAACATACATGTATTGTGTAACATGAAGTCCTATGAGTGTCATCTGATGAAGATCAAAGGTTAGTGATTCATTTTATCTCTATTTGTGCTTTTTGTGACTCCTCTCTTTGGTGGGAAAAATGGCTGTGTTTTTCTGTGGCTTGGTGGTGACCTAACATAATCATTTGTGGAGCTTTCGCTGTAAAGCATCTTTGAAATCAGACACTGTGGCTGGATTAACGAGAATTTTATCTTTAAAATGGTGCCTAATACTTTTATGTTCGAGAAATTTGATTTATGAGATTTCTGTTGATTTGTATTTGGCGCCCTGCAATTTCATTGGCTGTTGGCGCTAGCGGAACCCCAGTCCTAGACAGGTTAAGAATGTGAAATGTCAGAATAATAGTAGAGGGAATGATTTATTTCAGCTTTTATTTCTGTCATCACATTCCCAGTGGGTCAGAAGATTACATACACTTAATTAGTATTTGGTAGCATTGCCTTTAAATGGTTTAACTTGGGACAAACGTTTTGAGTAGCTTTCCACAAGCTTCCCACAATAAGTTGGGTGAATTTTGGCCCATTGCTCCTGACAGAGCTGGTGTAACCGAGTCAGGTTTGTAGGCCTCCTTGCTCGCACACGCCTTTTCAGTTCTGCCCTCAAATGTTCTATAGATTGAGGTCAGGCTTTGTGATGGCCACTCCAATACCTTGACTTTGTTGTTCTTAAGCCATTTTGCCACAACTTTGGAAGTATGCTTGGGGTCATTGTCCATTTGGAAGACCCATTTGCGACCAAGCTTTAACTTCCTGACTGATATCTTGAGATGTTGCTTCAATATATCCACATAATTTTTCTCCTCATGATGCCATCTATTATGTGAAGCGCACCAGTCCCTCCTGCAGCAAAGCACCCCCACAACATGATGCTGCCACCCCCGTGTTTCGCGGTTGGGATGGTGTTCTTCAGCTTGCAAGGCTCCCCCTTTTTCCTCCAAACATAACGATGGTCATTATAGCCAAACAGTTCTATTTTTGTTTCATCAGACCAGAGGACATTTCTCCAAAAAGTACGATATTTTTCCCCATGTGTAGTTGCAAACCGTAGTCTGGCTTTTTTATGGCGGTTTTGGAGCAGTGGCTTCTTCCTTGCTGAGCGGTCTTTCAGGTTATGTCAATATAGGACTTGTTTTACTGTGGATATAGATACTTTGTATCTGTTTCCTCCAGCATCTTCACAAGGTCCTTTGCTGTTGTTCTGGGATTGATTTGCACTTTCACACCAAAGTACATTCATCTCTCGGAGACAGAACGCGTCTCCTTCCTGAGTGGTATGACGGCTACGTGGTTCCATGGTGTTTATACTTGCATACTATTGTTTGTACAGATGAACGTGGTACTTTCATGCATTTGGAAATTGCTCCAAATAATGAACCAGACTTGTGGAGGTCTACAATTTATTTTCTGTGGTCTTGGCTGATTTCTTTTGATTTTCCCATGTCAAGCAAAGAGGCACTGAGTTTGAAGGTAGGCCTTGAAATACATCCACAAATACACATTCAATTGACTCAAATTATGTCAATTAGCAGAAGCAGAAGCTTCTAAAACCATCCCATTTTCTGGAATTTTACAAGCTGTTTAACTTCTTGACGCTAGGGGTCAGATTTTTTTTTTATATTTTTTTTTATAAATAACGTTCCCAAGGTAAACTGACTATTTCTCAGGTCCAGATCGTAGAATATGCATATCATTTACAGATTAGGATAGAAAACACTCCAACGTTTCCAAAACTGTCAAAATATTGTCTGTGAGTATAACAAAACTGATTTTGCAGGCGAAAACCTGAGGAAATCTAACCCGGAAGTGATTATAATATAATTATTTTTTTTTTTTTAAATCTGTGTTTCATTGCCCGTCTTTCTTCCATTTAAAGGGGTATCAACCAGATTCCTTTTCCAATGGCTTCCTCAGGTTGTGACCAGGCTTTAGACATAGTTTCAGGCTTTATTTCGAAAAATGAGCGAGATTTTTCAAAACTAGTCAGGTGTCCTTTGATTAGTCCTTTGGAGAGGGGTAGCTCTCCATTTTCTTTCTCTCTTTTATTGAATAGGTTACGGTCCGGTTGAAATATTAGCGATTATGTATGTTAAAAACAACCTGAGGATTGATTATAAAAAACATTTGACATGTTTCTACAAACATTACGGATACTGTTTGGAATTTTCGTCGAACGGAACAAGGCTGTGGTTTTCTGAACATAACGCGCAATCCAAATGGCGTTTTTCTGTTATAAAAGTAATATTTATCGAACAAAAATAACATTTAGTGTGTAACTGGGAGTCTCGTGAGTGCAAACATCCGAAGATTATCAAAGGTAAGCGATTCATTTTTATTGCTTTTCTGATTTCCGTGAACATGCTAATTTGGGGCTAGCTGTTCTAGCATTGATTGATACACTCACAAAAGCTTGGATTGCTTTCGCTGTAAAGCATATTTTCAAAATCTGACACGATAGGTGGATTAACAACAAGCTAAGCTGTGTTTTGGTATATTTCACTTGTGATTGCATGATTATAAATATTTGTAGTAATATTTTGCACCATGCAATTCATCGGTTGTTTAGGAAAATGATCCCGCTAAAGGGATCCGTAGCGCAGAGGTTAAAAGGCACAGTCAACTTAGTGTATGTAAACTTCACACCCACTGGAATTGTGATACAGGTGAATAATAAGTGAAATAATCTGTCTGTAAACAATTGTTGGAAAAAAATACTTGTGTCATGCACAAAGTAGATGTCCTTAACTAACTTGCCAAAACTATAGTTTGTTAACAAGAAATTTGTGGAGTGGTTGAAAAACAAGTTTTAATTACGCCAACCTAAGTGTATGTAAACTTCCGACTTCAACTGTACACACACACACAAAATCGACCGATTAACCGGTATCGGCTTTTTTGGTCCTCCAACAATCGGTATCAGTGTTAAAAAAAATCACAATTGGGTCGACCTCTAAAGGAAACCTCAGTGCGAGTCTGAACACATCGAAAGAGAATCCTATGAACGATTGAACTTAATGTTGGGATAGATCTTATGCTTGACTATATATGTTGTTGCCTGTAGCATAGGGCCAATGCCCTATTACTGCATATAATTGAATGATTGTGACCGTTTGTGTGATACTGTGGGTGTAGGAGATGTGTGTAGTTGATCATAAATCGATAGATACAGTACATACCTGCAAAGAGCCTGTAGGTTCTTTGGCCTTTGAATATTTTGCTCCGCACCCCTGAAGAGAGGAGATCTGAGGAGAGACAAATTAATAAAGTACAGCCACATCACAGAGAGAAACAAAACATGTAAGATATCCCTCAGAGCACCATCAATTATAGTTATTTGGGTCTGTGTGCCATGAAAGCCAGCCTGTCTAAATAAAGGTGGCTATAAAAATACACCAGTGTAGCATTTGGTAAATCGTACGCAGAATGCTGGCAGGCAATAAAATGTAGCCTGCTTTTTATAATTTATACACTGCAGGAGACCCAACACACTGGACCCAGTTTACATTGGAACGAGCCAGGGATTCTCTCCACATTCTGATGCTTATTCTGTAAAGCTACAGTACTAATATCCTCAAGCTGCTGGGACTTGCCTTTAGGACTAGTGACTAGACGTGCCTTTAGGACTAGTTACAGATATCCCATATGGGAGAAATGGATATAGAAACTCCCTCAGATATTATGGACATGTTGACCTACCTGGCTAGGGAAATCTAAAATGGCAGGGGTTTTTGAGTGTGTGTGTGTGGGTGTGTGGGGGGGGGGGTCTATAAATATTTCCTCTGAACCTCTGCTGGTTCAGGGCTTGTAGAGTAGGCTGGGCGGAGCAGTAAACATAAGCAGGCTGGCTGGCCAGCTCAGGACTGATGAGTTGTAAAGCTGTGTGAGGTCGGGTGTTGGGGCTGGATGAGGAGGCCTTTCACGGCATGAGGTCGACCCACAAATCATCTCTCCCTGCTGCTGATGGTGACCTCCCAGCATTTTGCCGGCACCCTCGTTTAAGTGATGTCAGACAAGTGAGCTACACCTGTGTGTGTCTGTCTAACTAGGACCCAGAATGTGGAAAGACTAGTCTGTACTGGAATATGATCAGATGCTGACTGTGTGAGAAGTGTGTTATGAATTATTGCCTTTCTCACCCAGGGTTCAGAGAACTTAACACACATTCAATAGAGTTAATTCAATAATTGGGCATGTGTTTTAAGTGGGGACTTCACCCAATGGTTTGTGGAAGCTTTTCTGTGATTCACGTACCTTTGCTGATCTCCAGGTCTACAGGGTAATCAATGTTCTTGATCAGTTTCTGACAGCCTCCAGTCTTCTCAAACACAAATCTCTTGAGGTGGAGCACCAGCACTGGAGGGAGCTCCTCTAGGGTCACTCTCCGGCTGATCTCAATCTGCAAACACAGGAGAGATTATCAAACTGAGCCAGGGGACTATTTGACACAGTGGCACCACATCAAACAGTTAATATAAACCAGAACAGGATCTCCCAATTTACCCAGGGATTAGACTCTGAACAAAACCAGCACACACTGTCACAGAGGCCTACACTAAGAGCCTGCTGTGAGCTTTGATCTAGTCACTTGTGAATCCCTGGGGTTTTATACCTTCACTGTCAGAACCAGACTGTGACCCCAACTACCAGCTACTTCTAAAACGATATCAAGGTACTGTAACAACTGTCTTGTAAAATAAAAGCTGATGAGGTTGGTAAACAACACAACGCTGAGGCCCCTACTACAGCTGTTCAACAGATGTTGCCCTCACCAGTTTTGTCTCCATACAGAGGAAGCAGGCAAGGCACATTTGTCTTCTTATACTGTGGCTTTAAAACAATGTGTTTTCACCAGGCAGCGCAGTCAGAGAGGACATGAAGCATAAACAATGCTTTTGAGTCCACACGCACAACACACTCAGTGTATTAACAGAAACAAGGCCAATGGGAAGACGATCTGTCAGAGTCTGACTACTTCAGCCCATTAGAAGGGGCCCATCAAGGGGAGGAGTGCATTGTGTACTAGAGAGTGCTGCTGAGCATCCCAAATACTCCCGTTGAAAGAAACGAGACACCACAGTAACAAATATTCTCATTGTCTAAACACTACATTTTTTACTTTTAACTGCCAACATGCCCACATCCTTGTTTCGGATTGCAGAAGAAAAACAACAGAAATCAATTGAGGTTTTCAAAGCAGCATTCAAGTTTGGATCAACATACAAGCGATTGAGCATGAAATCAAAATGACCGATATGCAAACACATCCAATACTTGTAATGGGATAGTAGTAGCATAGGTGTACTGTGTGTAAGACCCTTACCTCCTGCTTGGTTTTAGTGGTGTAGCCCTGAACTGACTCCCGTGCCACCAGGGTCTCCAGGGCCTCCTGAACGGTGCGGATCTTCTCTGACTGGATGTCCAGCTGCAGGGTGAAGAAGGGCTGCAGGGTGGCTGACTCCTTAGAGTTCTGCTGGTACACCACCGAACTGCATGGGACAGAAATACAAATATACCCCACTTCAGACAATGAAATACAGTAATGGGTTTTGAGTGTCTCTCAACGACATCTTGACCTCAGCAAACAGCATCACAGCTTTGAAGGAAAGTGGATGGTCTCTCTACACGTCTCTCCAAACTACACCTTCATGAATCATCTCCTCTCCTTCCTCAAATTCTCCTCTTCGTGGCAGAAACTGATCCTAAATGTTCAAATGGCAAAAACAACACCAACATTCATAACCCTCTGACAGCCATATAATCTCTTTAAATGGTGAAAATAAATTTCAAACTTACTCCAATGACTCCCCTCAGCCAAACCAATTACCCTGGCTCGAGTGGCTGAAAACATGAATGTAGCTGAACTCAGTGGGTATGCATAGTTCAACCCAGACCTTCCTGAAAGTCTGCCCTTATGTTCCATTTACTTTTACTATTGATTCAGAGAAAAATTATCCTCTGAAGTGATCTGTAACCCAGTCAGGCCAGGCGTGTGCCATAACAGAACCTCAGAGAGCATGTCATTTGGCCCAGTCACACCCTCACAGGTCCTACACTTTCAAAGTTGTTTTGTGATTCTTTCTTTGCGAGAGTGTGCCCCCCACGCCTGGCTGTCCAGGCCACCGACCACAGGCCGGGCCACAATGGCTGTTATTCTAAAGAGAACTTCTGGAGCAGAGAAAGCCCAGAGCCAGCTGGTGGCAGGCCTGTTTGGGATGGCATTCTCAGCTGAGGTTGGAGCTGGGGGCCAGAGGCAGTGCCAGGGCAACCAGCCCAAGAGGGCCCAGATAAAGATGGCACTATACTCTCTCAGTTCTCCTGTCATACCAGGCACCTGCGCCACAGCCAATAAAAAGAAGGGCAAGGACACCACTGGTGCCACAGTTCTGCTGCTGGGCTTTAAGAAAAATAAGCTCTGGGCAGGGAGAAGAGAAACACTCAGCGGCTGACCATCACTCTGGCTTCATTTGGGAGAAGTCAGGTGTCTAGTAAAGTAGTAAAGGCTTTGGGTCCACCAAAACATTGACTTGACTATATCTTCGTGAACAACAATAAGTTTCCATTATAAGCAACACCTCACATGTAAAGAAACTATATGTGAGTTTCCTGACACCTCACAAGTCAACACAAGTAATCGGTGTTACCCTACCGGATGTGCCCTCCGAATATGTCAGTGATAGGGGTGCGGACAAAGTCAGCTTGACGGGTAATGGAGGTCTTGTTTCGGGGGCCCACTTGCTCCCATTCGTCCTCGCTCCCCTCCTCCTTATCAGCAGCAGCATCATCCACACCTGACTGGGACTCTGGGCCGTTGGGTGTGGGGGCTTCTGATCAAGACAGGAGAAGAGACAACTGATTTAGAACCACAGCCAATGGCAATCATAGAGCAGATACACCTTGAGCAGTGAGGCCAAAGAACATAAGGAGGAAATTATGTGAAATGAACAGGGACTAGATCAGTTCAGTTCATAAGCAGAGAGCACGTGTAAACAGATAATCGTATGACCTCATGCATCAGATTTAGACCACTGCACTACTTACTCTCTTCCTGAGGGGAGATTAGCTTTTTCAAAGCCAGCATCTCCTCATGCAGTCCGTTGAGGGTGAAGCCCAGGTACTCCTCCGCATCCTCCTGTCGACCCTGACAGAGAACGCACAACCATCAGCACTAATGAGACCACGGTGCCAAGACAGCCTGCACTCTAATGCAACACCACTGACTCAGCAGACACAGGTCCTGTCCACTGTTACTGAGCTTCAGGACAGGACATCAGTGTGCACATGGCACAGGTGAGATACAATCAAAACCACATAGGGAATGCCTGAGTCAGGAGCTAACTATCTCATTCCATTTGGAATAGCTTTTTTAATTGCACCTTATCTGGTTATGAAATCAGTAATGAGTCGGCATGTCTCATGCACCAACAGATGGATATTTGTACATGTATCCATGTACTGTACCACCAGGCAGGTACAGACTGAACGTCTCAAGTGTACTGATGAGAATGTGGAATTTTACATAAAACCAGTGTCAGGAAACAGGTGATACAAAGTGTTTCAGTTAATTTGCTCCTAGTCCCTGAACACCTGAAAGTGTGGAATGTCTGGATGGTTCAACATTCTAAATAAAACCCGGCTGAAATGTAAAGAACAAATAATTTTTTATTGCTGTTATTGATAGTAGGGCCGGGCGATACGAACTAAAAAATAAATAATCACCTCTTGATTATTATTTATAAAGCTTCTCGGCAATACATCTCAATACGTTTTCCCTTCATACGCTTTGTTGTACAATTAACGGTCAAATGCACTGCATTCAGTGCAAACAGTCTGCAATAATCTAATTCAGGGCTTGTGAAATTATACCTACGCTAAACATATAAGCCTTCCACAAGCATAAGACCCACTAATTAATTATTTTATCAAAATTGTTTGCCCTGCTTTTTTTTGCAATAATCACTGATCTGGCTTTTAAGTCTATGAAAATAACCTTTTTGTTGCAAATTTAACCAGAACCATGTATAATGCACATTCAATACCAATGACTAACTTGTAGCAAGCATTATAGAAAATTCACACAGGTCTCAGTCAAGTACAAGCGCTAGTGAGTAGCCAGCTAATCTTTAGATTTCAAGTTTAGCCAACTTGGGCCTATTTGCTGGCTAACAATGGAAAACTGTTCAATTGTTATGAACACACCATTTTGTCTGTCTCCAGCTGTCTGAAAAGCATGCTAGCCGGTCCACATGTTGAAATCATGCAGCCTACCTTATTTCTCAGAATTAGAATTCCTTATATTTGTGTTTTATGCTTATTGCACATTTATAAAACACAGAATAGACATGTAGTATAACAGTCTTTGGCTAAAATGCTGAGCATTCATTTTCCAGAACCAATGTTCATTGATACTCCTGTTTTAGTAGTGTCCGCTCTGCGAGCAACTTGAGTCGAGACATAAAAAGGGTATCATTAGAAAGGTTAACTTCCTCTATTACAGTAAAATAATGTCTCAATGTGTTTCAGTGTCCATATGAACCATTCTTGGACCAAACCACAAATGCAAATGGAAGTTGAAGCCGCTTGTCAAGAGAGGAAGAAGTGATCTCTCATCTTTGTTGTTGTGAGTGGCTGAGGGAGGGGCTTGGTGTGTGTGCGTAAATGGGAGCAAAGGAAAACATGACAACAAGCAGACATAAAAAAGATTGTTACAATATTCCGCTCTAAAACGTTCAAATGAAATCAATACACTGGATGCCCAATGTCTTTACCTTCTCTGAGAGACTCGACTTGATGAGGGTGAGGAGTCTGTAAATGTAGTTGGGTTCAAAAGGAGCACCTGGTCGAATGTCTTTTATTATCTTTTCACCAGCAGCTACGGAAAAAGCAACAAGAAACACATCAAATGAACATCAACAGGAAATAAAAGAAACTCTAGCTCTTTTAAAAGATGCTGACAGACAGCTTACCTTGCTGCTTGGCTTTAGATGGCACAGGCATATTGTTGAACTCATTGACAAGCCTTACACTGGAGGGAGAAACAAGGTCAGGGAGTTGTAATTAGCAAAGGAAGTACACAACCAACCCAATGCAGTGAGCACACATTTAACACCTACTCTCAATACTCGTAACAGTTTTACCAATTTAGCTCAGGCAGGAATTTGTCATCGCTGCTTATTTGCACACAAACAAGACCTTCATTGATTGTGAGATTTGACTTTTAAAAACAGCCAGTCAGCTCCCAGGGAGAGAGGCTACTTACAAGTTGTCCATCATGGGTGTGGAGGTACAGGGTCTCTGGGTGTCATTGAACGGGGGAATGGACTTAAACAGGTGATACATGGGGGGGCAAGCAATCAGGGCCTGCAATGTCTTGGGGGTGGCAGTCAAGGGTAAAATCACCTCATTGGAACACTAAATACAGACATTTAATGTAACTTTGTGCATGACATGGTGTGATTCAAGCATTTCGCATGCAGCTGAGAAAAGGATACAGCGTTGATATAGCACCAGTTTCCCTTGTTGATCAGTCCTCTTGGTTGCAAAGACACTGGTTTGTGTATCAACTTCACATTCTCAATTAGTTCTGGGGATTCAAACAAGTACACATGATTTTGAACACACATCCCTTACTAAATCAAAAAGTTAAAATAGAAGTTAGTTTGTAAATATCAGGCAAAAAAAATTATCCATTTACTCCATACTGTGCTATATAGACTGTGTCCCTTCTACCAACTCTGCATCATGACAGTGGCACACAAGGCTGTTTTGTCAGAACAAGGAGATACTGTGCCACGCCTAGGAAGGAAGACTGTCACTGACAACACAGCTTCCATGGTAACGTGGACAGACATTCCAACATAGAAAATATAATAAAACAATAGCACATAATCACAATGTAAAAACAATGGGTTAAAAATAGCCATTTTTTTTTGATAGTTCCACCTACGTACATAGCATATTATGAACAACCTCCAAATTACAGAAACATGGTTTTTATAGATAACAGGTTTGCTAAAAGTGAAACAGTCATTCCAGGAAAAGAGAAATATAGTTTGGCTAAACAGTAAAGGCACACTCCAGATAAAATCCAGTCCAGAGATCAGATAGTATACAGGGTTGGAAATCAAAATGAGACGTGGTAGCAGTGACACCAGGGTCCTATAAATAGCTTCCTGTTCATCCTCCTGTTCATTTCCTGACAGGAGCGCGAAAGTCTGAGCACTGTATTGTGGGTACAAAATAAGCCTTTCTACTGGACAGTGAAAGAAACCACGTGGAGCCTGGTTGAATTATTTACAGCCGTTGAGGACAGGAAACCATCAGGTTTACCTAGACAGAAGCACATTAGGCTGCCCAGAACCCCTCTCTCATAAATACTTCACAAGGGTGCCGAATAGATGAAAAATCCCAGTTTACTAAAAGGATGACAAAAATGCAGTGTCAACCACAGTTTACAAAGAGGCTTAAGTAACCCACTGAGATAAGGCCTCTCTGTATATTTCCTCCAGACACAGGACTATATCCATGAGGCCTGAGGAAGTCCAGGGTCATAGCACTGAGTGACAAGCAATAATCCCATCAAGACAATAACCACACATTACCCAGACATGGCAATCCTCTCTGTCACAGGCTGTTTAAAACCGCCAGTGTACCCTGTGTGGTCCCAACACCTGGAGGCTGTTGTTGGGAAGTGAGTAGTCAGGATATGATCCTACATATCCCCTTTAATTAGGCAGCTTACAAGATCAACTCATTATGCAGCCTTGCAATTTTCTTTTATATTCTGTGTGTGTGTGTTAGGAGAAAGGGGTGAGGTCAGAGATCTATCCTGCTCTAGTCTACTGCATCTGAAAATCCATAAGGTTGATGTCATGGTAATGGACTTAATTAGTGCTGCTCATACATTATTGGTAAAGCTGTAGCTCCAGCTCACCCTCTGCCTGTATTCTCATGAATGCAGTTTGGAATAAAGGCTTTCAACATGTATTAGTATTACTGCTATATACAATGACTCTCTTTGACGCCAGCAAGGCCAGTTGGCTACATGGGAGTCTCCCTGGGCTCACATGGCCTGCCATTCATTCCCCAGCTCCATTCATTGGGGCATTATTGGGGAAAATAGGGTGGTGAGGTAAAGCATGTCATGGAGATGTGTCATAGCAATCTGGGCCTTACCAAGCATTGAGTGTTAGCACCATCTGGTGCTCATGTGTATCAGTCTAACTAAATGTCCCAATGTTGACACCAAGTGGACGGTAGGCTGAACTTCAGCACATGCATACAGAACATTTAACGTGCACAAATGAATTACTATCATAATAATCAATGGGTATAATTTTGTCAACACACTAGGGCTGACCACAATTATTCGACTGGTCAATCGTTTGGTCGATAGGCTGTTGGTCAACCGAGATTTGTTTTAGTCGAGCAGAAGCAAATATATGGCACACGAGACACCCGTCTTATTCGCGGCCATCTCAGTGAACTAATCCATTGCGGAGGCCGAGACTAATCCATTGCGGAGGCCGCGGGGATGGCACAGTCCAAGAAGGCGAGTGTGGCGGCACAATGCACGTCTCTCTCCATAATGCGCTCTCTCCCGCTAATTTGTGCACATTCATCGTTTCATAACTTCATTGTGTGAATCGTTTGCTTTTGATTGTTAGTGTCTATCAATTCCCCATTACATATATCACCAGTAGTCCACACACGGCTAATTCCTATAATTTCTAATCTATAATGTTTGTTTGGTTACAGTAAAGTCTTTATGCATTCAATATTATTATTATTCCAGTCTTTTACCGTTTTCACTGTCAGAGTGGACAGGTTATTTGCAGAGCGCACAACCTATGCTACACCTGTGAGAAACCAGTTTTGGTTTATTTCATTCCATTTACGAGTTGTCAATTTAGTCATTGTCTTTTGTTTGGAGCACTCCTGTCAATGTTGAGAAAGGATGCGCACCTGATTATGCATAGAAGTAGGCCTATAGGTTACCTGGCCTGCGCGCAAATGTAGGAATATAAATGTGCCCATTTGGGGATCTGATAGTATTTCTGATCGTCTTAACGCACCACCAATAACGAGTCGTGGAGCTTCTCAAAGTAATGATTTCTTCACCTCAAACAGCAAGCAAACAGTCTGTTTTTACATCCATTGAGAATGACAATGATTCCTCAATGTATTTGAAAATTATAAATGTCATGCTCTGATCCGTCATAAAATAGGCCTACCTGATTACTTCTTATCCCTAGCACAAATAGCCTACAGCTGTGTGTCCAGAGTTCACTGGCACGGGAAACTGAGGGACCAGAATATTTTATACAATGTTGCAAGGAGCTTCAGGCTGGACTCAAGTTAATAGCTGATGCAACATTTCAAGTTCGTTACAGACAAGCCATGCGTAGCCAATGTGATTTAAAAAATTTGGATATTTTCTACCTGTTGGATGCATTGTTTTCATTTGTTGGCTTTATAGGCTATTTTTACATAGTTACTTTTAGGTTTGTATCATTTTCATTTAGATTTTTGATTAACCACATGACAATGATTTTGAGATCCGAAGATATTGTTATAAATTAAATGAAACTGTTCCACAAAAATAAATTGGCATTCCACATGAGAAAGGTTGCCAACTCCTTATGTAGCCTATTGCTGGCAACTTCAGGAGAGTAATGGCAGAATCTGCAAAAGCCAGTAGGAGCGGGAGGAGGATGTTCGGGACAGGTTAAGATTTTTGTCTTCTGGCTCCCTTGAGCTTAAAGCATCAGATAAACTCTATGCATATATAGTTAATTTTATTAAAACATGGTGTGTCTATATATGGAAAAATAAACTTTAAAAATTTAGACCAATGGATTGGTTGAAAGAACATGACTTTCGGTCAACCATGATTTATATTTATATTTATATTTTTTTTTTTGTCAAGACAGCCCTAACACACTCCAAAGGACATAAGGGTTAACCTGTGAGCTCTTCTTCCTCACACTATGGGGCTATCTGTGAGTACACTACCTGCAAGTTTAGGGGCCATGGGATCCTCTGATACATGGACAGGGCTCTCCTTCACCTCCCCAGCCTTCTCATGCTTCTCCACAGCAGCCAGGGAGGGAGCCACTACCTCCACCACATTCTTCACCTCCACATACGCCTGAGGGCTTCCAGGCAGAGGCTTGGAGTTGTGGAAGAGGCTAGCCCAGGATTTGAGGGGGTTGGCAGCGGGCGCAGCCGGAGAGGCAGGCGACTTAGGCTGCTCTGCCACCGCCGGCTGGGCCTCAGAGTCTGGGGAGGAAGCAGTCTCCACTGAGGGAGCTGGGGACTGCTGCTGGGGCTGCTCCAATGCCTCAGAGGCCTCCTTGTGTCTATCTGCACTGATGCCAGCATGGGGCTCAGCCAGCCCATTAGCCACCCCACTGTCCCTAGTTTCCCCCCCTTCTTCAGTAGTAGCAGTAGCAATGGTGGCAGGGTGGCTGGCCACAGCAACCGAGGGGGGAGGAGGGGAGGTGGGGCAGGGGCTGTGCCCACCGCTGCCCAGCAGTTCAGGGCTCCCTGGAGCCATGTTCTCAGGCTGCTGCTCTGCAGTTCTGCCTCCCTCTGCCACCCCACTGCTCTGAGAGGAGGAGGAAGAAGAGGAGGAGGAGGAGGCCGCGTCTTTACCATCTGATAAAGAGGCGGCTCCACTCATGAAGTCCAAAGACGATTCATCAGGGCTATCACAAGTCCTCTGATTCACAGCAGCCGACGCATCCGTCGCTGCTGCTGTAGCAACAGGGGCTGAGGTGGAAAGTTCACCCCCTGACAACGCCTTACCAACCATGTCCTGCGACCCGAGGTGAGGGCGGCTAAGAGCGTGTCCATTCACCAACCCCTTTCCAGGAGGCCCGTCCACACCCATGCCACCGCTATTGGGACCTGAGCCCTCCAAGTAGTTGTAGTATCCTGGCGGGCGCTTTTTCTTTTTTTTCTTCTCACGCTGGCCCAGGCTGCCCGGGCCCCCGTCCCCATCCTGGCAGTTCTGGTTGCTGTCCATGGCGGAGGGCTCAGAGTCTGGGCCATCAGGTCCGTCCGGGCTGTCGGGTCCGTCCAGTGAGTTGTATTGTGCTCCGTCTGGGACGTCTGCTGCCGGAGAGAGGGCTGTGGCTGTCTGCGGGACCTTCTGAGACGGCTGGCATCCCAGGATGAACTCTGGAGCCTGGGGGTTCAGAGTGCTGGACACCTTGAAGAGAGGATCCTTCACTCCCACTGGCTCCAAGTCCATCACCTCGTCCACACCAAACTCAATGCGCTGGTAGTCTTCGCCTGCAGAGGAGGATATGTCAGTCAGCTTGGGAACATAAGACACTACACTTCTGCCCTGAAGACAAAGGTTCATAAGGTTCACACAACACAAAATGCTGCTGTGACCAATTATTCATACTTACTACTTGGCCAATATCTGGCATCCAAAACAAATTTTGGCATCATGAAATACACAACAATTTACAACTTTATTAACGGTCACAAACTTAATTGAATATATCAAACATTGACCTTGAGTACTACACAAATAAATCAAGCAATGGACAGTAAGTTCAATATCGATTAGATTTAACAAGTTGCTAATATTTCAAATTGAAAGATGATAGGCAGTGAGAGACACAGCTGAAGGTGAACATGAGGAAAACGTTAGTAAATTCAGATCATCCCAACACTGAAAAGGGTACGGCCGGGCTATATAAGACACGACTGGTCATCCATACAAACCAGCCACCGGAAACCCTAAGGGGGAATGTAAGGTATGGTTAGAGAGTACGGTCGAGATTCGCTCTTCTCTGTGGATTAGAGTGTCCTTTGTTAGTGTTTTTACCAAAGGGATTTCATTCCAGAGTCATAATGATGAATTGAGAGTGATAAACCCTAGCAAAACAAAATACCTATTGTAATTGTTAGCTACCATATAAGACCATTACTATGCCCTTATAAGTCCAATAAAAAAGGGTTTTCTCAATCCATCCAGTTAAGTGAGGGGGTATTCAAATCAATCACAAGTCAACTTAAAGCACTGCTGCGGTGCCAATGTGTTTAATGCAATAGAGAGGAGATATTTAACGGCATCTAAGCATGCAAAGCCTCACAGATCGTACGGACAAGAATGAGAGTAAATAGGGGCAAGGTTTAGAAAGCCACCAGTTTTTAAGACCTGGGTTTGAGTGCTTCAGCAACAAGTAATAAGCACAGAGTGTCGGACCCAAAACTCACCGCAAACCTGCCGTCTCATAGACTCCGTAATGTAAGGCACAGCAGGAGTGCAGTAACTTCCTGAATAATTCATACAAATCAGAGTAAAAATCAAGTGTTATGAGCAGGGGAGGGGTATGGTTGACAGACTTTTGTAACGTGGTCGCTCCAAAATCCCTGTTCTGCAGGTATGTTTGGACATATTTTTTTACAAGTAAAATCTTATATTAAAACAATGTCAATTAAGACTTCATCTGTCACTCTCTTACATGCAGTTCAGTCAGGTAGGTCTGGATCCAACTAGCACAGACAGGCGTATGTTTGACTTTGGTCATAACCATTACATCATGTGGGGGAAAGAGTGAGGTCAACCCAGAGAGCACTGGCCGGCCTCATGCGGATGACGTTCGGAATGTCTACAAGACAAACTTAAATAAATTAGAGCAATCCAGTAGACGTTCTTACCTGAAGACTGACTGACGCAGGAGACTTTGTCATTGAAGGGGGGAAGCTGTCAAAGAGCAGAGAGATGAGATTAGATTACAAATTTAAAAAACACTTTCTAGTTAAAGTAAATAATCAAACATAGCGTTAACCTCAGACCACGACTGTTGTCAGTCTGGGCCTTCCTGCTTATCAATGAATCACATATGTGTAATGTGCACTTTGGAGGGGGGTAGATGACAGTATTGGTGATAAAAACATGTTATTTTGTGCTGTCTTATATTGTTCACACTCACTAAACTGAGAACATGAGCAGTAAACCATTGTCTTCTGTGTTTTAGACAATGACAGAGTAAATAAACACACTGGGCTAAATCTATAAACTCAGCGGTTTTGGTGTTAATGAGCTTCCAAAAGGCCATTCTTAAAACCTCTTCGGGCTAGGGGCAGTATTTTCACGTTCGGATGAAATGCGTGCCCAGAGTAAACTGCCTGCTACTCAGGCCCAGAAGCTAAGATGTGCATATTATTAGTAGAATTGGATAGAAAACACTCTGACGTTTCCAAAACGGTTTGAATCATGTCTGTGAGTATAACAGAACTTATTTGGCAGGCAAAACCCCGAGGACAAACCATTCAGACATTTTGTTTTGGAGGTCACTCTCTTTTCAATGGGGTTTCATTGGGAATCCAGATTTCTAAGGGACTTTTTGCAGTTCCTGTTGCTTCCACTGGATGTCAACAGTCTTTAGAAATTGGTTGAGGTTTTTCCTTTGAGAAATGAAGAAGTAGCACTGTTCAGAACGAGGCTTGAGAGACGTGTACTCTTTGATAGAGGCGCGTGACCTGAAAAGCACTCTCCACTTTGTTTTCCTCCGGTATTGAACACAGTATATCCCGTCTTAAATTTGATCGATTATTTACGTAAAAAAATACCTAAAGTTGGATTAGGAAAGTACTTTGAAATGTTTGGACAAAGCTTACAGGTAACTTATGAGAAATTTTGTAGTCATGTTGTGCGAGTTGGAACCGGTGTTAATCTGGATCAAACGCGCCAAACAAATGGACATTTTGGATATATATCGACGGAATTAATCGAACAAAAGGACCATTTGTGATGTTTTTGGGACATATTGGAGTGCCAAAAGAAGAAGCTCATCAAATGTAAGGCATGAATTATATCTTTATTTCTGCGTTTTGTGTCGCGCCTGGAGGGTTGAAATATGATTGTCTGTGTTTGTTTGCTGGGGTGCTATCCTCAGATAATAGCATCGCTTGCTTTCGCTGTAAAGCCTTTTTGAAATCTGACACGTTGGCTGGATTCACAACAAGTGTAGCTTTAATTTTATGTATTGCATGTGTGATTTCATGAAAGTTACATTTTTATAGTAATTTATTTGAATTTGGCGCTCTGCATTTTCACTGGATTTTGGCCAGGTGGGACGCTAATTTCCCACCTATCCCAGAGAGGTTAAGAACGACCCAGTTAACATTAAGAGCCACCGGCACTCCAACACTTAACACCGTAGACTATATGGTGTCAAAACAGCTATGAGCTGGAGCAAACGTATGTGAATAAATGTTTCATTCAAAACTCATTGTCTTACCTCAACATAACATCGTGGAGTCACGAAGAACTGATTGATCTCATCAGGGCTGAACTCCCCGAAGATGTACTGCAGAGAGAGAAAATATATATTTACATAAAACACATATGATTCAACATACTGAGGATAATCACATGCAACCTTTTAAAATCAATATATTATTCCTTAAATCACTATATATATATATATATATTACATGGTATCTTCAATATTAACATGTGTAGAAAACGTAAGTGTGAAATATTGCTCAAACATCCAAGACCCCATGAGAAACACACTTTGAAAAAAGTCAGCTTTAGCCCTCCATTTGTCTACAGAGAATTTTACAGATGAGGAGTACACCTCTTACTGATGAACTGACACAGTTGTGACAGACCCGTTGGAGGTAAGACTAGGCCTACTGGGAGAGGCCTTTCTTATCATCAGTCTGCCCAGATTGCGCCATAGGTTTGGGTAAAAGTAAGGGACAACATGGAAAAGTGACGAGTCATGCAGCATTAGAATGGCAAAATGGCTCCCGGCAGCCCACTTCCCAGAGAACTGAGCCAAATGGAGAGACCCGACTCACTGGCTTCAGCCAATATGTAGCACATTCTAAGGCGGGAATAATGTACATAAATAAAAAAGCCTACATGACAAAGTGTATGTGATATGCATATTGGCTACAGCCTCATGTCCAAACCGATGTTGACATGGAGGCGCCAGAAAATGTAGCCAAACTTTAATGAGAATTACATAAATATAGGCTAAACACCAGTCATGTTTGACAAATATAATGAAGGATAATTAACATTAACGTCTGAAGGCTTGATTCTGTCGACATAGTCAAAGCACTTCGTTCAGATCAAATGGTCACAAGACAGGAGAGTGAAGGATCGTGCATGTTGCACACTGCACATCACCCACCTTGAATCTGAGCGGAGGTGGCCAACATTTTGAAACGATTTAATAATTAACGGTCTTTTTTATTGAGCTTATAATATGAAGAAATAAAAATTTATCAACATTTTAAGCAAAACTGTCTTATCAGATTACAAAAAAGTTTCTGCCTCATTGTTTTAAAAAAAATCTGCAGTGGTTATGAATTTTGGATCTGTCCCAGAGTGTTTTAAACTGTAGACATACTAAAGTACAAGGTTGTCATTTTAATGTTGCAGTAATTTATAGGCTACCAAAAGGTGGCCAAACATCCTTCAGGAAAGCCTTAAAGGAGCAGTGTTTATTTTGAGACAGATATGCAGTCGTCAATAAGGAGATTGCAGCCAACATTGCCGTCTGATTCTCTTTTCTATGGTAAAAAAAAATACAGTAATGCATTATATTTTGCAAAGTGGTTCCTTGTAACATACAACGATGTAAAAATGGTGTTAGACCATTTTTCTATTTTTGGACAAGTGACATGTGGTTTTGGACAAGTGACAAAAAAAAGTTTCTGTCAAGCCCTGTCCAGGGATTACTCCTTCTAGCTGCACCTTTTACACAAGGTTCCACACTAATGTGATTAACTTCTTTGGGAACGGTATTGAGTAGCTTGGATGAATAAGGTGCCCAGAGTAAACTGCCTGCTACTCAGGCCCAGAAGCTAGAATATGCATATAATTAGTAGATTGGATAGAAAACACTCTAAAGTTTCCAAAACTGTTAAAATAATTTCTGTGAGTATAACAGAACTCATATGGAGGGCAAAAACCTGAGAGAAAAATTCAACCAGGAAGTGGGAAATCTGAGGTTTTTCGTTTTTTTAAGTGATTGCCTATCCAATATACAGTGTAAATGGGGTCAGATTGTATTTCCTAAGGCTTCCACTAGATGTCAACAGTCTTTAGAACATTGTTTCAGGCTTCTACTATGAAAGGGGAGAGAATAAGAGCTGTTTGAACAAGGCGCATGAGCGCGAGCTCCGTTCCCTTTAATTTCTAAAGACAAAGGAATTGTCCGGTTGGAATATTATTGAAGGTTTATGATAAAAACATCCCTAAGATTGATTATATACATCGTTTTACATGTTTCTATGAACTGTAATGCAACTTTTTTAAACTTTTCGTCTGGACTGCCCGCGCCTTGTGCATTTGGATTACTGGACTAAACGCGCGAACAAAAAGGAGGTATTTGGACATAAAGATGAACTTTATCGAACAAAACGAACATTTATTGTCTAACATGGAGACCTGGGAGTGCCATCAGATGAAGATTATCAAAGGTAAGTGATTAATTTTAACGCTATTTCTGACTTTTGTGACACCTCTCCTTGGTTGGAAATGGCTGTATGTTTTTCTGTGGCTAGGCGCTGACCTAACATAATCACAAAGTGTGCTTTCGCCGTAAAGCCTTTTTGAAATCAGACACTGTGGCTGGATTAACTTCTTGCGACTACAGGGGGTGCTGTTCCGAATTAGCATTTTGTCGTCTCCAAATTAAACTGCCTAGTACTCAATTCTTGCTCGTACAATATGCATATTATTAATTCTATTGGATAGAAAACACTTTCTAGTTTCATACAACGTTGAAATTATGTCTGTGGGTGACCCAGAACTCTTTCTACCTCGAAATCCATGACAGACAGTGAAAGGTCTGAGAGCGAAGCTCTGGTTTCAGATCAGTTTTTAAGGTCTCTGTCTATCCTATGGAACGACACGAACTGCACCCGCCTTCCCCTGGATGTCAGTAACCAATGAGAAGTGGAATGGGCCTTCTAGGTAGCTCTCAGAGGTTATAAAAGACCAAGGAGTGAGAGTAGCCCCCCTTTCGACGCTCGCCCTTACGCAGGAAGGGACCTCCGGATGCCATTTTCACAGGCTCGGTTATCAACTTGAAATGTATCCGTCTGTAATTTAATTCGATATAGGACTTAGAAACATCATAAGGTAGTTAATTTAAACCGTTTTATAGCAATTTATATCCGTTTAGTGCGATTTTGATGCATTTCTATGTGAAGCACCGGGCACATTTCGGGGTCCTGGTTGAACGTTAGCGGGCATTTAGACGGACAAAGGACATCTTTCGACCAAAAGAAGATTATACCCAAGAAAGAATACATTGCCCAAGAATCCGATGGAAAATCACCTCATAGTAAGTAATATTTAATATGATAAATCGTTGTTCTGTCGAAATATTTTAAACGCATATTTCGCCATTTTGTTTTCTATCCCTTCGCTTGGCGAACCCTGTATTGCACAGTAAGGATAATTTTAGAAATGTAAATCAGCGATTGCATTAAGAACTAATTTGTCTTTCGATTCCTGTCAACCCTGTATTTTTTAGTCAAGTATATGATTAGCTTTCAATTAAACTAGATCACTCTGATAGATGACGTCAGACATATTGAGGCTTGATTTCCTAGTATTTTTATTGTGTAACCACGGTTTTGTATGGCTAAATATGCACCTTTTCGAACAAACTGTATATGTATGTTGTAAAATGATGTTACAGGAGTGTCATCGGAAGAATTCTGAGAAGGTTAGTGAAAAAATTAATATATTTTGGCGGTGATTACGTTATAGCGCTCTTTGGCTGGAATCGATGCTCTGGTAACGTTTGCACATGTGGTATGCTAACTTATCGATTTATTGTGTTTTCGCTGAAAAACGCTTAGAAAATCTGAAATATGGTCTGAAATCACAAGAACTGGGTCTTTCCATTGCTATGCTTTGTCTATTTTTATGAAATGTTTTATGATGAGTAAATTGGTCATACACGTTGCTCTATCTAGTAATTCTAGTCGATTTGTGATGGTCGGTGCAATTGTAAACTGTGATTTCTACCTGAAATATGCACTTTTTTCTAACAAAAACTATCCTATACCATGAATATGTTATCAGACTGTCATCTGATGGTTTTTTTTATAGGTTATTTATAGGTTATTGGCTATCAATATCTTAGTTGAGCCGAATTGGTGATAGCACCTGAAGGAGTAAGAAACTGATGGAGTTAGAATAGTGGTGTATTTTGCTAACGTGTTTAGCTAATAGATTTACATATTTTGTCTTCCCTGTAAAACATTTTAAAAATCTGAAATGGTGGCTTTATTCACAAGATCTGTATCTTTCATCTGGTGTCTTGGACTTGTGATTTAATGATATTTAGATGCTACTATCTACTTGTGAAGCTATGCTAGCTATGCTAATCAGTGTGTGGGGGGTGGGGGGTGCTCCCGGATCCGGGATTGATACTCGTGAAAGGTTAACAAGAAGTTTATCTTTAAAATGGTGTATAATACATGTATGTTTGAGGAATTTTAATTATGAGATTTCTGTTGTTTGAATTTAGCGCCCTGCAATTTCACTGGCTGTTGGCGAGGTGGGACGCTACCGTCCCACATATCCCAGAGAGGTTAAGCAAATTGAGTTGAGTACTGGCAACAATTTTCACACAACCAAATTCCCCATATTAATAATTGGAAGCGGGGTGGTCATTCTTATTGTTTGCAGAACCATGCGGAAATAAGAAGTCCATTTTGTTAATTTTCAATGACCCACATCTGAGGTTTCAAATACTCATAAATATAGGAATCTACAAATTTCACACATACACACCAAACCCTTCTGCCATCATCAATCAGTTTGTAACCCAATTGGACCAAGGCCAATCAATGTGTGTTCATCTAAACGGGAATCTTTAGGGAAGGCATTAAAATGTCGGTACAAACCTGACAAGTCAATCCCCCTCCAGACCAGACACTAACAGTGGGATAGTACTCTAGCCAGCCACGTGCTGGCCACAGCTATACACTACTTTGTAAAAATAACCTGCCTTCCCCATGCTGGCTATAATTATCTTAATCCCAGTCGCACTGCGTAATTGAAGGTCTCTTGCACTTGCTGCACAGTGGGGTGAATTGGTCCTTCAATCGCCTGGCGACTTTTTTTGGTTTGGCTCATTACAGAATAGCAGGGGCCAAAAACATATCTGCATAACATTACAGCCTGAAAATACATTCTTGAAGTCTTTCATTAGGCAACAAATAAAAAATTATTTCTAAACAAAACAAGTGTTGGTGGTGCATGGTGAGGGGAAGGTGTCCAATGATATGGAGCAGTAAAGAAAAAAGTTGAAACAAGCTTGCTAACCACACAGAATCCTCCCAGCGGATTTAACTGTGGGACATGAAAAGGGAGGCACAGAGAAAAGAAAGTGCAGTTCAAGCATATGTAACTCTTTGCAAATGAGGGCCCGACATTGCTGAAATGGCACTACAAGCGATAAACAGCCAGCTATAATCCAACGGCCTCAGGACAGCTAATACAATCACAACAGAAAGAATGTCCCTTTGCCTCTTTCTACAGGCGTGCCACACGTACCACACTAAGCTTCCCTCGCTGTTCGTTTGGATTGAGGATTACCACAAAATGGCCATCTGTATTACTTCAACATGCTCCAGTGAGACAGCGTGCACCCACACACACTTTTAATGAATGTGGTTACAGATCAGGGAGCAGGGGGTGGGGCTTACATTCTAAGGTGGGATCCATATGAAATATAAAGCACAATGATGACATTGTCGCTGATAAAAGGACCTAAACTAGAGAAACTGAACACATGCTCATTTATAATGTTAGTATACTTTACGTCAATAGAGTAGAATGATAATCATATATTGCAGATAGCATTCAATGAGGCTTCTGCTTAACAATGAACAAAAACACATCCAAAGTTTGCTTTATGAGGAAGACAGCTTTAAGGAAGTGGATGGCTTAGAGGAGTGGGGGTGTATTAGAACATATGTCAAACAAGAGCCAGTCACACAAGATGTCCCACTGGAATTTCAAGTTACCAGACACTACCAACTCCCACCTGAGGCATAGAATAACAATCCACAACCCCCTATACCTACAAGGACTGGGACTCCCTCATCATCATCACTACTACCCAGTGTTCCCTATTGGACTGGGACTCAGCCAGCCCGGCCTCACAAATTGGAATGCAAAGAGTCACTATTAGCAAACTTGGCATACCATGAATATGCAACACTACAAATAAGGTCAAACACGTTTTGAATAAACCGATGATGCATGCCGGGGCTTGCGTATTACATTCTTATGAAGAAAAGTTAAGTATGATGCGTGCAAGTGATGCCCAAGAACTGATGCCCAAGAACTGAAAAAACGTTAACTAGACACTGAGCAGAGAAATGACAGAGAAGAACACTATAATTTATTCACGTAGGAGACACTTTAATACAGGGCGATGACATTCAAACACTACCAACAGCTGATTGGATTCTCTGAGGCCATGGTGTTGCAGGACCTTTCAAGGGTAAGACAAATGGGAGGCAGCTCTGCTCTCTAAACACTGCTCCAACCTGCTGTTCAGGAAAATACCTAACCAGCCAGGCAACTCTGAGCCTCATGATCCATTTCCATAATTTTGAATCAGGAGCTCACCATTCAAAAAAATAAAGGCCACCAACATATCAGATCATGCTTGGAAATTAACCATATCCCATTCCGTATTTTTTTTTTTTTTTTTTTTACTTTAACACACATTTGTCATGTGACATTAAGACAATCCACCATTCCCAAATCCATGCTGTTCACCAACTGATGAAACTGTGAAAAACTAAAATATGGGCAAATACACAGTACAATATACTTAGGTAGAAACTATACAGGCCCATGAACCATTTTATGCTTGACGTCCACAATACGTGGAAACATTTACTCAGCTGAAGATTCCTAGCACTCATTTACGAACTTAGAAAATGTTGTGATGACTTTGGTACGCAACTCTCAGACAACCCACTGCTGTGGTGTGGAACGGTGTCCAAAAGCTACCATTCCTCTACCCTTTGCTTCAATCGAGCAACCCTGAGTCATAAAGCAAAGATGTGGCTTCTGCTGCTCCTTGTGCACAACCCATACATTGCAGGTACATTCAATTCTCTGCAATGGGCATTGTCATTCAATCAATTTTCTTCTATGCCTTGAGACATTTTATAGTGTAAAATGTAATTTTACTGTGAATCATAAAATGAGTGTCTCCCTTATGTGCATTCAATGCCACTTCGCTCAATCCCTGATACCAGAGCCTTATATTAAGAATATAAAATGGTAGTGCAGTGGACACATGACCTCAGGTGCAAAAACAACCCTCTCAGAATGACTCAGAACAAAACTACCTCCCTTAGATCAATGGTTTACTATTTAGCCCTTCAGTGAGATATACACGGTTTCACACATGCACCTAATCTTCAACCCCTAGCCAGCCAGCTATCTTACGTTCACCAGCCCTGGTGGGGTGGACACTATGGCACAATGGGAATTTGACATCTAGCTTAGGCCGACTCTGTATTGATGTAATTGTTGATGGGCAAGCATGCTAGCTAGGTAGTAAGCTAGTTATGAAGCTTGGCCATCGCTATAAACCATAATTGTTGAAAATAGTTGAGTAGGATTAAAAACACTTAGTAGTTAGACAAACATGGACCTTGACAGATTACTAATAGTACATTTCTTGTTGGCCTAACTAGTTAGCTAGTATTCACACCCCTTGACTTTTTCCTCATTTTGTTGTGTTACAAAAACGGGATTAAAATTGATTTGTCATTTTTTGTAAACGATCGACACAAAATACTCTGTCAAAGTGGAAGAAAAATGTGAACATTTGTAAAACATATTGATTAGATAAGTATTCAACACCCTAAGTCAATGCATGTTACAACAGTGTTCTCCAACCCTGTTCCTGGAAAGCTACCGTCCTGAAAATTCACTCCAACCCTAATCTAGCACACCTGATTCTAATAATTATCTGGTTGATAAGATTAATCAAGTTAGTTTCAACTGGGGTTGGAGTGAAAACTTACTGGAAGTTAGCTCTCCAGGAACAGAGACTTCTGTGTTAGAATCACCTTTGGCAGCAATTACAGCTGCAAGCATTTCTGGGTAAGTGTAAAAGCTTTCCACACATGGATTGTGCAATATATGCCCATTATTCTTTTCAAAATGGTTGTTGATCATTGCTAGAAAACCATTTTCAGGTCTTGCCATAGTATTTCAAGCCGATTTAAGTCAAAACTAACTCAGCCACTCAGGAACATTCACTGTCTTCTTGGTAGGCAACTCCAATATAGATTTGGCTTTGAGTTTTAGGTTATTGTCCTGCTGAAAGGTGAATTAATCTCCCAGTGTCTGGTGGAAAGCAGACTGAATCAGGTTTTCCTCTAGGATATTGCCTGTGCTTAGATACATTCTGTTTCTTTCTTATCCTGAAAAACTCCCCAGTTCTAAATGATTACAAGCATACCCATAACATGATAGTCACCACTATGCTTGAAAATATAGAGTGGTACTCAGATATATATTATTTGATTTGCCCCAAACATAACACTTTGTATTGAGGATGGAAAGTGAATTGCTTTGCCACATTTTTTGTAGTATTACTTCAGTGCCTTGTTGAAAACAGGATGCATGTTTTGGAATATTTTTATTCTGTACAGGCTTCCTTGTTTTCAGTCTGTCAGTAAGGTTAGTATTGTGGAGTAACTACAATGTTGATCCATCCTCAGTTGTCTATCACAGCCATTAAATTCTGTTTTAAAGTCACCATGGTAAAATCCCTGAGCAGTTTCCTTCTTCTCCGGCAACTGAGTTAGGACGACTGTATCTTTGCAGTGACTGGGTGTATTGATACAACAGCCAAAGTGTAATAATAACTTCACCATACTTGACTCAAGACACTTCAGCTTTTCATTTAATGAATGTAAAAACATAGTTCCACTTTGACATTATGGGGTATTGTGTGTAGGCCAGTGACAAATCTCAATAAATGTTATATTCAGGCTGTAACAACAAAATGCTGAACAAGTCAAGCGGTTGTGGAACCGCTTACTTTCTGAAGACACTGTATATCATACTCTCACATTTGAAACGTCTGCCATTCCTTGCATTGTAAACCAGGAGTTCTGAAACTTTTTGCAGCCGGGGACCCCTTTTGTGACAGTAAATTAATGTGGGACTCCCTCATAATCAGAACACAACTCCAATTTGATCAAAAATAGCTCTGAGTTTTATTAAGACTTCGGTATTGCATGGTCAGATGAAACATGTCTTGGGCCCTGGGAAGGAACATTTTTAAAGGGCCATCTCTTGGCATCAAAGAGAATTTGTTAGTTTAAGCTAATTTCCAGCAATCAACATATTTTGTCATGTGCCAGAGATGTTTGTTGTTGCAGCTTGAACATGCGCAAAACCATGTAAACAAGAGCAGGAGCGTGGCAAGTATACATGCGTCGCGTGCATGTAAATGCATTGTGTTCATGCGAGAAATCTAACACTACCAGCACTTTGAAAAGTTGGTTTAATAATAATTTGTGGATATATTATAGTTTCATTCCTGCTCACGCAGACAACTGGTAGAGTAGGTTCAAATTGTATTTTATTGGACATTCCAGCTTGTAAATAGATGACCATTTCCATAATTAATAACAGCTGTTCCATAGGTTGGTGTATTTTGAAATTCACCAGTCTGGTCCCCAGCAGGCAAGCTAGCTACATGGATGTATACAGCCATATCTAGCTAGTTGACTAATGTTATTATACCTGGACAGAAGATATAGCTAGCTACCTTTCAATGTAGGATAGTTAGCTAGTTAGTAGTTAGACTTCAGGCCGTGACAAGTCATTACATCTAAACAGATCATGGAAGTCTGTCCACATGAGTCAGCTTCCCTTGAAATAAGCACAACTAGCTACGTGCTCTAAAGGGGACAATGCGCAAGTTCCGAACCGTTTGCAGAATCCCGAATGGTTCAGATTCGAAAATCTACCTAACCCGCCTCTGATCAGGCCCACTGTAGCTAGTAGCTATGTCATTAGCCACACCACCTGCGTCCGCACGAACTCTGGCTAGTTATCCAGCTAGCTATATTAAGCTAGGTAGTTAGCTGGCCAGACAAATCAATTACAAAGTTTACGTTTGACCATATACAATTGTATTAATACCTTGCTTATAACTCGTCGGCACTTTTACTATTCACTCATATCTAAATGCTAAGCTAGCTAACAAACAGTTATGAAAATCAAACAGGCCTGTCGCATCAGCCAAAGCAGGTGGGCCATGCACATACACGCAGCAATTTAACAACTACAAATTGTCAACGGAAAATTACACCTGTTGGGAGACTTTTGAATGTGGCATTTAAATCAACACAACGTGCACACACGATTTTTGCCAATTTTTAGATTCAGCTAACCCTACTTCGAGTACTGTTCGCTAATTTGAATGGAGGCTCCTCGGGCCTGTACCATGCTCGTGTTTCAATGGGGAAATAGGCTATTTAGTGCAGCATTAGCAAGCAATTATCACACTTTTCACCACTATATTCGGCTAAGAAACATCTACAAATGTAACATTATTTAAGACTACTTTTACATTAATCTTATGTCAATGTGAAACAGTTAAAAATCCTAGACGTATCAGCAGCGTGAAGAATTATAACGTTACCTGGTTAACGTTACTCTGAGAAGCCATGCTCCCTGTGAGATTCTCTTTTCCAATCAGAAGATGGACGTTCTCCGGGGAAGGTGTTAGTTTTTTTGGTAATAATTATTACAAAAGACGGCCTATTTTGACATCTTTTTCATTTTCTCGACAATGGACTGACATTTGTATTTTTAGGTTGTTTTATTGCTCCATCATATCACGCTGCTTCCCCCGCCGTCGCCGCCATTTCTGTCTCGCCTCCTTGCTTCTGGCCTGCGCGCGCCGCGGATGGCTAGTGTGCTCTGGGAACGCGTGCGTTTACGTCCGGGTAGGAGGGTATAGTAGTGAACGTTTGACAGCTTGAGTAGGAGCTTAAAGAGCTGTCAGCTATATATTATTTAGGACAGACCGATTGTGTTGTTATAACTAAGATTTACTGCTATTTCAACATTCCATCCATGCACATTTGTAAATAATAATAATAATTTTTAAAAAATTAAAGGGGAAATGTGGGGGGGGGGATTACAAAGGAAAAAGGAAACACCTCTTCCCACTACTTTGGCACCAACCGAGCCGTCGGCCTGGGAACCTGGAACCCTTTCTCTTAAAACCACCTGTAGTTATTCTGCACTAAAATCTAACACACAAAAACGTCTCTGCTGCAGCTACTACAAATTCAATCTCCTGTGATTTACTCTCCATCTGTGCGGCTGTTATGACCATAGCAATAAACGCCTAGAAGCCAACCTTACTAACGCTTAAACTGTTCAAATCCCTACTACTCACAGGGATAGCTCCCGAGTGGCGCAGGTGGTCTAAAATACTGCGTCACTGCAGCAGTACCTGATTCAAATCCAGGCTACATCACATCTGGCCGTGATTGGGAGTCCCAATAGTGACGCACAATGGGCCCAGCGTTGGCCGGGGTAGGCCGTCATTGTAAATAATAATTTGTTCTTAACTGACTTGCCTAGTTATTAAATAAAGGTTAAATAAAAAATAAATACATTAAAATACTCTCAGGCTCCCTCACCATTTGCCCACCATCCTATCTTTTACTTTCATCACCGCATCAGCATAAGACACTTGCTGCGCTGCTCTCACCCAGGAACAGTCAACCTGTCTCACTTGCACAGGACATGTCTGATCCCCAGCAACCTGGCCACTTCCTCAATTGAAACACCACTTTTTCCACCGACACTACACACCCCTTTGTCCCATGCCCTCGGAATGCTGCTTTGGTAGTAGGGGTGGAGTTCTATAGGGCGTACAGGTGAGAGGGAGGAGCTTGGAAACGAAAGAAGTGCCACGATACCGGAAAAGTAAAAGACGTAAAGAATACAATCATTCGCACAAATGAATCCAGATAAGAACCAGAATTAAGAGGTATTGTTAATTTCTTTATTCTATATTCATGAATTCGTTATGTCAATGTTTGGTTCGCTTCAACAAACAGCATACCTGTGAGCCTTATCATTCGTCACAGGTAACATGAAAATGCATGTATTTCTTTTTTATCTTCATCAAATATACTAACAAACGTTATTGCCTCTTGCCTACTGCCCTCGAGTCACAACCTGGTCTCAGAGCATTTCGTATTATTCTGTACGTAAATCCGAGACACACCAGTTATGTTATGTTTCGTATGGTATTAATTTGTGGATGTCCATTTCGTATGATATGTTATGACCTTTGGGTCGCTAGACGCTCACGTTATACTTTCGGTTTTGCCATAAGTAACAATCTGTTTTATGTAACTATACTAAACGTCATACTAAATGGAGTACCTCTGATTTACGTACAGAATAATACGAAATGCTCAGAGACCAGGTTGCGAGTCATTGTCAGCATTTTTGTTTGACGTTTTTCAATGTGTATTCAGTTATGTGCAGAATCATCACAGTATCATTAGAGTTGGGTCTGACAGTGACCCGCATCCAGGGCGGTTCTTACCTGACCAGGTTGGAACCATCCAGGGAAAACACCCCCAAAACCTGCCCCGCTTTCATTTGGCTCCTGGATGCGTCTCTTCCTATTGGCTCCAGGCTGCTTCCTCATTCTATGGTTCGCAGTGAGTCATGGGAAATGCTTCACACTGGGCAGCTGTATCACAGTGTCGCCGGACGGTACTACACCCCGTAGAATGACGAAATAGCCAAGAGACAATAAAAAGATAAGCATCCAGGAGCCAATTGAAAGAAAGGGTGGGTTTTTGGCGGGTTTCTCCTGGTCAGTTTTTGCCTGGTAAGGTAAGAACCGCCCAGGACGTGGGTCACAGTCAGACTATATTGTATAATTCGGGTTTCATCCCTGCCCCAGGACTTCTCTAGTGTAAAGGTGTATGACACCTTTACACTAATACTCAATTGATCGTGGCAATTTTCATTCTAATAATTTTTCAGAGAAGTGGCCAAGAGACCAGACAATGCCAGAGAGGAGCAGATACCTGGAGAGGGATGAACAACAGCAGGGAGAGGGACCGCACTCATGACAGAGGAAGCTCCTCACATGAAGAGAGAGACCGGGAAAGGCAAAGAGAGAGAGAGCGGCAGAATGGATGAGAGATACAGGGATGAGAAGGGCTCTGGAGACGACAGGAGGGACAGAGAGAAGGACTACTCTGACCGACAGCGGGATATGACACCCCACTCTCACAAGGACCCACCACCTGACCACAGAGGCAGTAGTCAACAAGGACAACAGAGAGCGCAAGAGACCATCTGACTGTCACAGAGTTGCTTCCACTGTTACCATCCTGGGCATTGGCAATTCCACAGTAACAGAATGATGCAGAAACTCAGATTTTTCACTTTAGAATATATGCAAAACCAAAAACAATCATTGTAAAATCATAACAAACCATACTGTACAACTCTATGCACAAGGATTACTTAATTTCTACTTTATTTTTTATTTTTACAAAAACACATTTACAGTTTGTGCTGTCAGTCTGTTACCAAACTTTGCATCTGCACTGTTCTTCAAGTAAATGTGTTTTTGTCCAACACAGCCATTTTTAGCTCAATATCAAATTTCTGTGTAACAATTTACACGTTTCCATCTGTGGGGAAATACTATCAGGCTCTGTACAACCTCAGATATGCCTTAACAACAAGCCATGTTTAAATTAAAAAACAAACAGCAACAACTTACACCTGAAATGTTGTGGTAGAATTGTTTGTGCGTGAATCTCGCTGGTATGGTGTAGTAGGCATTGTTTTGTTTGATTGGTTCCTAGTGAATAAATCCCAGGACCAAACAGAACCAACTGGGGAGGGACCTACCTGAATTTGTGCAATAGAAACTCTTGTTTTTGTTGGGCGTAAACGATGGTCGTTGCGAAATGTTTTGGACTAATGATTACACCCCTGTAGTAGGAATGTAGTTGGGTAGGTTACGAATGACCTAACCAACCACATGACCAGGCCTCCCCGAGAGTACAGGGTCTTTGAGTTTTGTATTATATCTGTATTACTCAACGTTGGAGTTTTTGTATTTGGTTTCTTTCTCCAAATTGGTTGTTCATCCATGATGTATGTTTAATTCACACTATGGCATACTGTATGTTCTGAGGTGGAATTTCCACTGAAATTAACCATCACTCCATTAGGCAGTGTTGGTTGAACTCGGATCAACCTCAATTTAGCTGCATAATCCTCCCTCTCTTGTGAAATGTATAACTTGACCTTCAACTCAGCTCGCTTTCTCCCCGAGACTCTTACTGTATGATAAATAATGAATTTAGCTATTCTTTATCTGTTCTATGCCAGATAATGGAGATCTTTGTAAACCTGCTGATAGTCATCTGCTCGGGAGTGTCCTACAGTAACTCCGGGGGTTACCGGGGTCTCTACCAGTACTACTATGGAGGAGGACAGGGTCAAGGAGCTGCTCAAGCTGCCTCCATACATCTTCAGCATGGCCTGTGGAGGGGCTCTGATGGTTTATGCCTGCATGGCTTTGGGGGTCCTGAGAGTCCCTGTGCTGCTGGGTGAGGCCCTGGTGAACCTCCTGATCGGCCTAGGCTACATCCCTGCCCTGGCCTTCTACTTCATCAAGCTGCAGGAGACCTACGACAACCCCATCTGTACGGAGAGGGAAGCGCTCTACAAGAGCAAAGGGCATCAGGGCTTTGCGTGTGCACTCAATGGAGCAGACATCGCTGGAGGCCTCTTCGGGTGCTTGGAGTCACTGATTTCATCTTCGGATGGTCTTGGCCATCCGTGCTTTCAGGGCAGTGCGTGAGATGAAGAGACAGAGAGCAATGGAAGATGGTAACTTATAACAGGTTTGCTCACCCCCACTGTGAATATAAAGGATACAAATCTAGGGTTGAGATCAAATTCAGTCAAACAGCTATAAATATTAGTGCATTTTATATGAACTGTGATAGATTTTTTTTTAAAGTGTTGAACTGTACAAAGAGCAATTTTGTTCTGATAAGTTTTAAAAACGTGCACACTTGTTTTACTAAATGTTACAGATGTGAGACATCTACAGTGTCAAATCTTAAACAGATGTATTTCTCTTCCTCATGAACCCTCTTGCCAAGAATATCTTCATTTTACCTTGAAGAATAGTTATTGTCTGTGGGACTGAAAACAAATCTTTATTGGTGTAGAGTAAAGAGATCAGGGGTATATTCATTCCGCCGATTCTGTTGCTTAACGGAAGTGATCTACCTGAATTGATCCAATAAAGATCTCGTTTTTCTTCCATTTGGTTCTGAAATGGTTTCTGTAATGCAGCTCAGAAGCAAATCCATGGTGTTTCTGAGGACAGTGTCTGGCCAACGCTATCATCAGAAAGACATAGGGGAACAGAAGGTAGGGAAATGATAGAAATGCACCAAGGCCCAGGTTTTTCACAGTATAAATTTTTATTGCTACTTGGCTGAAAGTTCATTAAAAATACAGCTTTTCTGCTCAAAACTAGTCATAGCAGCATCTCAAATGAAATAATAAACCATTGCCCACTCAATTTTAAGGAGTGCAAAAGTGCTCATGGTTAGTTCTTTTCCTAAATGATAAAACACAAGGTATCTTCAAACTATTTACATAAAATATTTAACAGAATTAAAATATGTAGCAGTTTTCTGCATGCTAAAATATAAACAAAAATATTAGATATGCTCCAGATATTCAAAACAATGCCTTGGCTTACAAACATGTTAACATTTTGTACAAAGTAATCACATATATGCACTGTATATATTTTATATATGGCATGCTTCAGACATTAAATACATTAATTAGTATCTTAAATAAAAATACAATAATCTGTGACGGTATACTATAGAATCCCTTTATTCTAGATTCTGTAGTGGAGAAGGACCTATACATTTGCATGGAACAATGTACAAAAATAAACCTCAGCTTCTTGCCATTGAGAGAAAATATTCAAGCATCTCTAGAAAAGAATGTACAGAAAGAAAGGTGAGATCAAACCATGTTTACTTTGGTCACATGTTACACAATTGAAACGTCCTCAATATCAGATTCTTTCCAGAGTTCACCATAATCATTTAACAGAATGGAGATTCATTCTGTTAAATATAATAGCAACACATGCATGCACGTGTGCATACTTTCTCACTCAGACCGCAATGACAAACAGGCAGCATGTTCTCCCTCTGAGAAGAGAAATAAAACCTATAATGGGTTTACAGAGATTGGATGAACTGAATCAGAAAAGCATTGACACCATAACCTACTTAAATATGCATACCCTCACACACACACCTGTATTTACATAGGATTATGGTGCACTCAGATCATGAACAGTAGTTGATCTCCTCTACTAAATAATTAAAGGGAATACTTTGCCATCATTGTGATGTCACCTTGATCTGTGCCCCATCTTCCTGTAGCTATACGTACGGTTTGCATATGTACAGGCACATTTATTCCTCCATCTAGGTTAATGACCTTCTCAATCAATATTGTTTCCAGCTCTTGTTAGCAGGAGTCAACTTTTTGGTTCTTTACAAAAACAAGGGAGAGTTGACTAAATAAAATGGCAAATAATACTTGGCTAAGGATCTGCAGATGCATGTTCTGACATACGGAATGCATTTTTGGCTGCTAGAGCACGTAGCATGGGTGCATTTGGGACGCACAGAGCTTAGTAGTGTTTTGCTGGTCCCCACTTGGCAAACTAGGGGCCAATTATTGAGCCTCTTGATCAACTTTTCTACATGGATCACTGCGCAGAAAGAGAGTTGACAAAAGGTCAAACCGCACACGATGGCAGAACACTGCACTACACGATTCTCACACACATGCATACGCACACACAGACAAGAATGTTCAGTTACTACTCATTTTCATAGTTAAGAAAAAAGGATCCTCCTATTTTTAAGTCCGGTGTGTAACCTGTTAGTAATATATACAGGTGACACTTTGCATATTTGATGTGATAGAATTCATGTTCATAATCATCTACATTGTGTAGTGTATTTGAAGTCCAACTTCCTGTTCATTAAGAGGATTATGAGAACTTTGAATTCTCTTGTTCCATCAACCACATCAAAAGACAATCACCTCTTCATACTGTTCTTATGTTCTCAACTTAAATGCCATATGAAAATGTCAAATGTGTGCAAGCACAAATCGGTTTCTTTAGTCTGTCCTGAAATGCTATTTTTGTTTTCAGGGTGGAGGGCAAACCCACACCTGTGGTGCTGACATGTACCTGTGTTGCCACCTGAGCCACAGCAGGTGGCTTCCGTTAGCAAACAAAGCAATATTCAAATGGCCTGCTTTCTGCCACTTATCATCCCTAGAATGAGCCAACCTTTTACCCCTCAACACCAGCTGCTGTTCCTCTCATGGAAGCAGAATGACTCAATACAAAAAAAGCCTTAAGACTTGAACAAGGAAGAACAATGCCTATCTTTGTGCTGAAAGACAAACTTGCATCCACCAGAAAAAGCAGTTTTGTAATTCTCTCACACTTTACTTTGAATTATTAGCACTTCTATTGGATACTTTCTCTTAGAGAAGACATGATATGTTTGGCTGACAGAAGCCACAACAATGACAACTCAAGCCCTATGAGTTAATGTGCATTTTTGATAAATATCTCACCTAATACTCAAATATCAATCTTTGAATATATTCATCTCCCTATGTACAAAGTGCTTTAAACAGTGTTCGATCCTTTGAAGAGAAGATTTTGTCTGAAGTTGGGACAAAATAAGTGAATTAGACTTACGTAATACATCTCATATTATAAGCAAGCAGGCTTTAGAAAGGCAAATTCACCAATCATTCCAGTCGATAACGTTAAGAATGTAAATTGCCATTTCGAAGCCGCTGTGAGGTTTTTGAGCATCTAAAATACTGCCAATTCTACTAAACCTTTAGAATCCACCCCTCTGATCCCAAGCCTTGTTCTACTGGCCTGAAACTTTGCCTTGCTCCCTCTGCAATTTGGAGAAAAGAATGCAAATATTGGATTTTTAGGTGTTCTATGCTCCTGACCTTGCCACATAAGGTCAAAGGGCAAAACCAGCTCCACTAAAATACAGAAAAAGACAGTCCCCATCATCATTAGGACTGGCAGCGCTGCATTAAGGCTATGAACAAGCATAGAGAGGGTTGTAGCTAGCTAAGCAGCTATGGTAAGTACAACACGACAACCATGCCACTAGCCTTTTCACAGTGGCATCTAGGAACACATCCTGGTCATTCTCTAGTCAGACCACAAGCCCCCTCTTACTAAGTCAGACTGTTGTCCTCTCTAGAATGGGTTAGGCAGTTTGGCACAAGGTAGAAGGGGGATAGATTTTGGTCTGCAGCTTTGTTATATCAATGATGAGTCAATTAGCGGTATCCTATCCTCTAACATCGCCGGAGCACAAGTGCAACTTTATAGAAATGTCATATTCACAGTCTACTGACCCATATTATGCGGATGCCTTTATTCAAAGCAATGTCCATGACTGACATATTTCACCATGTCTGTGCTAGATAAAAGCCAGTGCCATACTGTGGACCACTCCATACCGCAGCAACACTAAAACCATTAGCAAATGCCCCAAATAAAGTCTGAACTCAAATTCTGATGCAAAATGAATGGCTTACACGCAATACTTTAGTTTCTTTTCAATCTTTTTTTCACTCTTCTCGTGACACAAAAGTGCTTTGCTCATTGTGATGTCATCACTTCATTATCCAGTGAGGTGTCTAAGTTAATGTCTCATTGACCCAATACATAAGAATACCTGGGTTTTAATTTTGTGTGTCAAAATACAGTCAATACTTTATTCCACATCTGCATCATCCCAGGACACAAATTTGAGATGGATGCAATCATTAGCTCCGGTGAGTTGATTTGTAGATAAGAGTATTGTATATTGTAGATTTTTGCTAAAATTCCACAAACATAGTCTGATAAACCCATTTTCTCATTGGTTGGATGGTATTAACCAAAGGTCCTCTGACAGCTATGGAACATATGGAGCAGACAAAGGCTTGTCTCCCCACTGTGAAAGAAAGAGTAAGATAACGTCCTCCTCAGCATTAGGTCAGGTGTCCTACATGCCCCTTGAACCGTTGTTCCTTCACAATACCCCATCTACTTCCCTCTAGCATACACCTGTTAAATTGATTTGATTTGGCCACTCATGTGAGCTTCACACCACCCCTCTTACTCAAAGCAGCACTTATTGTCGCCAAGACAACAATGAGCTTTTCTGTCCTGCCAACAAAAACACACTGTACTTGTTCTGAATCTGTTATACAGTAGGTGGTAGTGGTCGTACAGTACACTGGTGATATTCACTGATATATAACTAACATCTGAGGCAATTCATAGTTATCACCACCAGATGTCCCACAAACCCCTATTGAATCTGTCAGTAGATCTATGAGAATGAAATATCTAATTATTTCAATGAGTAAATCATATTATTTTTACTCTTTCTCTCTCTGGTCACTGACTTAAAATGAAGGGCATCAACCAGCTATATCTGTAGACTCTAAAGGAATTATGCAAACTATCTTTGTATCAAATAGTACACAACTTTCACAACATACATACTTTACATATACCTCTACATGTAAAATAATATACCATGTTACATCCTTATTTTAGCAAACTACTCATGGATATTTTGTTCAGTTGACTGTGAAGCGAATAGAATGATTCCCAAACCTTAAAAAACACTTTCGATACGTTGGTCACTGGGAGAGATTTTGCACCATTTCCTGGGTACAACAAGCGTGAAACTAGAAAAACGATAGAAAAAGGGGCTACACACCTCACAGTATCTGGACTCCTTAAATGATGGCACTCTATAATGTGAAGAACATGTTTTCTCACCCATCATTTGTAATGATTACTGTACAGTATCTAGTGTGCATTGCAGCGTCTTTGAGATATGAACACTGTGAACGATTGTTTTGCCTTTATTGTCACCACTCATGTTGCTCATAAGATATAATTAATATAACAACTTTTTCTGTTAAAATTCGCTGACCATGCACTGTCACGGATACAGTGTTACAATAATGGTTTTGAAGCAGTATGCCATATTGGTTCTGTACAGGTGAGCAATGCACTGTCATGTTATTTTGAGTTTGCCTTTTTTTGAGAGCTTGATGCTATTTTTGAACGTTATTTTCTGTATTATTCCTCCCAGCAAGGCTTCAATGGTTTCCAAATGGATAGGCATCCTGATGCTAGGACTAGGCCAAGCAGGCCATGTGATTACACCACTATGTGGTTCTGCACTATACTGCTCAGACTAAATGTGTATATAGATACTAACTGTATTTCCAATATAGAGGATTATGGTGTAGATAGAAAGGGTCACATCCTCATTTTTTTAGTAAATTAAATTTTTTATCATCTGCTGTTATGTTCCTACTTGCCTCTAGCATACACAGTCTGAATCCTTGTACCACAGAGTAAGCACAGATAACCCCAGTTTCCAGTCCTGCCAGCCATGTCGGCTGCCATTGTGCAGTCATAGAGGGAGCGAGATAGAGAGCGAGAGAGATAGATAGATATAGAGAGAAGTGGCTGTACCATTGGTGGCCCCTGGAGGATGCTGTCACACAGTGATGTCCTCCTCCAGGGTTAATACTGATGATGCCGCCCCCGCCCCCGCCCCCCCATCCACACACACACACAGGCAGGGACATCTGGGGCTGAGTCATCTACAGTAGGCACTTTTTCACCTTTTGGTCGCAGGACTTGTCCCTGGGATCTAAGAGCTTAAGAGCCCCTGCAGCCCCCAGCAATGGAATGATAACACACTCAAAGGGATTCTTCTACTGTTTCATTACTTGACCTTCCTTCCAAGTAAAGGGAAATGTTGCAAACAAGTTCTACAGTCTAAAACGCATGAGATATTCTAGTTCAGGCTGGGGTATTTTGGCCTCCGGTGGCCCCCTACTTTTCACAACCTCTTTTCATGGGTGTTAATTTCAGTGCCTGTTCAGCTCTGATACTCAGACAGTTCCACCAGGTTCATCAGACAGTTAGCTAAGCACCTCTCTACGTCTAACGTGACGTAACGCATTCATGTGTGAACAGTCAAGGCCCCACATGTCTTCATGACAGAGCTGAATGGAAACTTAAACTGGAATATCCCACCTGTGCCAGAGAGACCTCCTCTGCCCCCCTGGTATGGCACTGTCACAGGACTACCACAGGGTGGTGCTGTGCTCTGGCCCCCTCTAGAGGGCAGTATCATAGACTTCCTGCTGTAGGGCAGGGATAGGTTTGGGGGCGAGGTCCCGCTGGGGCAGCATGGGAGCAGGGGGGTGGTCCCACACAGGGTCTCTGATGGAGGGGGGTGTGAAAGGAGGTGGAGGTCCTGGGACCATAGGGCTCTGGCTCCTCAGCTGTTCCCTAGCATCCTGCTCTAGACTGGGAGGCACTACCAGCTGGTCCTCGGGGTCCTGCTGGGCAGGGGCAGTGAAGTAACCCGACTTCTTCTTAGGGGCCTCCACGGCTACCTCAATGAGGTTGTGGCTATCTTCCGGGGCCACCACGGAGCCGTTGGAGAGCTTCTTCCCAAAGAGGCTGCAGGTGGAGGGGGACTTCTTCAGGTCGGAGATCTCCCTGCCACACACAGCCAGCAGGCAGCCGTTAGTGGCTGACACCACCACGCTGTTCTGACGACGCATCTTTCCGTTGGGGTAGTCTGAGCGCGTCTTGTCCAGGTTGTGGTCCTTGGGGCTTGCGGCTGGCCCAGAACGGATCTGGAAAGCACAGCAGTGGATGTCCACCTCCACCTCCAGCTTGCTCCCGTTGGAGATAACCCCCTCTAGTGGAGCCTCGTCATCACTGTCCAGCCCGTTGTCAGACTGGTTACTGGAGAAGGTGGCACAGGAGGGCTGGCGCTGGAACAGGACTGGGTGGGGCCCCCCTACCCCAGCTGAGCCGGGTCCCGCGGGGGCACAGAGCGTGGCTGCAGGGTGGAGGCTACAACGCCTCTCAGGTCGGGTCGTGGGGCCAGTGGAGGGGTGCTCGTCAGAGGCCGTGGAGCCCGCCTCACTCCCCACCTCCGAGGCCGAAGTCTCGCTGTTGAACTCTGAGGCAATGCCACTGCTGGAGGAGGGTGTGGCCGGTTCCCCTGGGGGAGCAGTGACAGGGAGGGGTGTTGGAGGGGGTCCCCGGGGTTCAGTACCAGTATTGCCATGAGGGGTCTCACAGGTACAGCTGTCCTCCCCGATGTGCAGGGACACCACCACCGCCCCCACATTGTCCCGGCAGCCGTAGCTCTGGGCCAGCGTGCAGAGCTTCTTGGCAGCTGCGCGGGGGTCCCTCACGGCCTGCACGGTGCACACGGCCTCCTGGTAGGACACCCTCTCAAACAGCGCCCGGTTCCCCAGGATCAGGAAGTCATCTTGGGAACACAGGGGCTCGGTGCGTACCCATGGCTTGGGCAGCACCCAGGGAGACAGATAAGAGCATCCCAGCAGGCGAGAGCAGCATGTCACTCCACTCACCTTGTTATCCTGCAACACAAAAACACAGGAGGGGACTCAGCTCTGCACTTTGAATACAAATGAATACCTCTGAGCACAAGGCATCACATCAAACGTTAACTAACAAGTAGATCTTAATGAACACAAAGGCCCTCACAAAGACGTGCATTCACACATGCCTGACTCCCCACAGTACCTCAGTGATGATCGCCTTGCTGAGTTTGACCCTGTCCATCTCTTCGGTGCTCTGCTCCAGGCTGAAGACCTTGGAGAGGGGGAGGGGCTGGCCGTCTCGACACAGCACCGCCTGGCAGCTGCCCACGTTGGCCACCGTCAGGCTGAAGTAGCTGCCCAGCTCCGACGGCTCGTGGTGGATGTAGCAGAGCAGGGCAGATGCACCCAGCTTCTGACCAGCCATGCCCAGTTTCCTGCATCATACAACATAGAATGCAACTATCAGCACATGCCCTGCAATTAGCTAGCTTCTTTGTTAAATAAACATTAAAAGTAGACCATTATGAATATTCATTATGTTGATATTTACAAAAGTTAATTACTAGCTAATGCAGTTGTGATTTAAGTTAATCAAATGTAAATGAACACGGGATAGTACAATTTTAGGCGTGTCTTCCCTAAGATGCAACAGTATTTCATAGCACGGGCGCAACTTTCATTGGGACGGCGGGGGACATGTCCCCCCCACATTCTGAAATTGCATTTTTGTCCCACCCAGTTTTATCTTTGGAATGTGATACAAAACGAAGCAACAGTGTGCTTTAGGACCATGCGGACGCCTGGAGCGGTCAGGTAGGTTGTTTGGAGTGTGTATCCAACTGGATAAAAAAATGTATAATAATAATAATGATGCCCCCCCCACTTCAAAAACCAAAGTTACGCCCCTGATTCATAGAATACTGAAATTTGCCTACATTTTGCATGTATTAGAGTAATACAAGCAGAATGGGTGTGTGTCTGTGTATGCATGATGCTCATACCTGTGTGAGGTGAGGAAGGTGTTACTCATGTACACACTGTCCACACTGGAATGTAGCAGCTCCTCCGACAGCACATCTCCCATGGTGCACTGCAGCAGACGAGGAACTTCCTCATTGCGGTCCCCGTCGAAGACACCATAGGCCGCCTCAACACTATCCCCAAAGCGGTCCACTGCCAGCACAGACACACACAACCTGTCCCCAAGGAAGAGAAAACACTGTATGTATAGATAAGATAAACATAAAAAGTGTAAACAAAATGTGTTTACATCTTTTGTGTGTAAATCCCGTTATACAATCTTGCTCATAAGCATACAATCTTGCTGAAATTCAAGCCAAACAGGAATAACTAATCTATACTTGAACACAGTGAGACAGAGCCCTATTCCTATGGAGGCAGCCGGGGCTGAGTGTGACACCAGACACGGCCCCCTGTGACACTGTGGTGGTCATGACCCTGTGAGGCCCTGTTAGGGCAGCAGCCAGGCAAACTGGGCACCCATCAATGATGCAGGGGACACTGCTTTATACCCATTGTATCCACAGGAAGTATTAGGCTTCACCGTCTTCCCTACTATTAAACAAGATCCGCTGCCCAGGGGCCTAGATGCCAGCCCCAACAGACACTCACCCAGGCAGTGGAAGCTGTGCTGGGGCTGTACAGTTAGATAACTAAGTAACTCCTCCATACATGCATATGATAGCCCCGGGTAGGGTTTAAAATAGGATCCCAGCCAAGAGGCAAAGCAGAAAAGAAACAGGTTGATATGGACTATAAGAAGCACATCCTCTTCTCAGACCATTTAATGTAGTGCTGCTCACAGCGATTCCCTGAAAAAGGAAATGCTTCTTAAAGGTGCTCTCTAAAACCACACGTGATCTCATAATCCCATTTATACCCTCTCATCAGATTGTCATGAATTAGGGCTTCACTCAGGCAAAATACACTTTATGATGCTCTCTCGCATACATGCTCACTCACTGTCTCATAATGTAACTCTCTCCCTCAGCCCTCCTCCCTCCCTCCCTTCTGCTCACTTGTTCCTCTGTCCGCTCATCTCAGAGTAGCCGTGATTCCACAGGGTGGAGGAGCCCAGGGAGTCCCCGGCCATCATGGCTGGCTTCTGGTCCAGCTTCAGGGTGGTGATGTGACTGAGGAGAGAGACACAAAGAGATGGGGGCATTACCTCACCATGCACTGGGCCGAACCATAATTCACACTGTAGCACAGGTAATATTATTTATCTCATAGCTTATCCAAGTACACCAGCGGCCTGATACTATGCTGTGCAGTGTGACAGTGTGGTCTCTGTGTGTCACCTGAACAGGTTGAGTGTTTTGTGCTCCAGCAAGAGACTGCTGTTGCCAGTCAGGTCCAGTTCGTGCAGGGTGGCCATTAGAGAGTCTGGCAGTAGGATCTCAGTCAGCTCATTACAGCTCAAGTCGACCAGCTACACACACACACAGGGTGGAGGGAGAATATAACACACACTGTTACACGGTATAACATTGTAATAAAGACATACACATCTAAAAGACATATGCATAAACAAAACACAAACTAGGACTGACCGAGATTTCTTTAGTCTAACAGTGCACAAGACACCTGTCTCAGTGGACTAATCCATTGCGGAGGCCATGGGGATGGCACAGTCCATCACTCTAAGACATGTGATACTGAAATTGTATATGGTTATATTATGTACAAATAACGGTACAACACTAATAAATCGAATATTATTTAATAACAAATGCTCTTTCTCCCGCATTGGATACGGTCGCTGTCCGCGGTTCTGAAACATAACCTTCAGTGCGCCGTAGAATTGACGCCTTTCCCTATGTCGCTACGTGCATAAGAGCAAAGTTAACCAGCATATTGGGATTGAAAACAATGCGGTGGAGCCAGCAGAAGCAGAGACAAGGAAACAGCCCTTGCCTTAGCCTAATTGTCAAAAAACAATTTGAGGAGATAGGAAACCCCATCTTAACTGTAAAATGTCTTTACAAATCATCCATATGCACTGCCGTTCAAAAGTTTGGGGTCACTTAGAAATGTCCTTGTTTTTTAAAGAAAAGCTCATTTTTTACCGACTCCGGGATGCTGGCCTTCTAGGCAGAGTTGCAAAGAAAAAGCCACATCTTAGACTGGCCAATAAAAATAAAAGATTGGCAAAAGAACACAGACACTGGACAGAGGAACTCTGCCTAGAAGGCCAGCATCCCAGAGTCGCCTCTTCACTGTTGACGTTGAGACTGGTGTTTTGCAGGCACAATTTAATGAAGCTGCCAGTTGAGGACTTGTGAGGCGTCTGTTTCTCAAACTAGACACACTAATGTACTTGTCCTTTCGCTCAGTTGTGCACCGGGGCCTCCCACTCCTCTTTCTATTCTGTTAGAGCCAGTTTGCGCTGTTCTGTGATGGGAGTAGTACACAGCGTTGTACGAGATCTTCAGTTTCTTGGCTATTTCTCGCATGGAATAGCCTTCGTTTCTCAGAACAAAAATAGACTGATGAGTTTCAGAAGAAAGTTCTTTGTTTCTGGCCATTTTGAGCCTGTAATCGAACCCACAAATGCTGATGCTCCAGATACTCAACTAGTCTAAAGAAGGCCAGTTGTATTGCTTCTTTAAATCAGAACAACAGTTTTCAGCTGTGCTAACATAATTGCAAAAGGGTTTTCTAATGATCAATTAGCCTTTTAAAATGATGAACTTGGATTAGCTAACACAACCTGCCATTGGAACACAGGAGTGATGGTTGCTGATAATGGGCCTATGTAGATATTCCATAATTTTTTTAATCAGCCGTTTCCAGCTACAATAGTCATTTACAACATTAACAAATGTCTACACTGTATTTCTGATCAATTTCATGTTATTTTAAAATTGACAAAAAAGTAGCTTTTCTTTCAAAAGCAAGGACATTTCTAATTGACCCCAAACTTTTGAACGGTAGTGTATATCTACAGAAATAAGACAGATCCTGCTTCTGTTGCCTGTTTGAGTGTTTGTTTAATAGCCTACTGATTCCGTGAGCACCAAGTCTCACGAAACAGCAAAATGTCAGATAAAGCAATTTCACAGATTCGTCTGTTTTTAATCTTTGCTATGCTGTAATTTAGGCTTTACAATTTTTGGGGGTTAGTACAGACCGGTATTACTTATAATGTATTTAGATTTGTTTACACTGTTCCAAACAGGTGGAAAAATTATATTGTAATCTAACAGCACCTGTTTGTCACACATAATATGCACCCAGCTCTCGCTCCTATACCCTCCTTTTACTTGATCTCCTTCTTATTGTTACAATTATCATTATAATAATAAGTCATGTCGTTATCATTAGTAGGCTTGGTATAGTATCCTTGTATAACCACCATCGAGCTGTAGGCCTAAGAGCGTGTCCTGTTTAGCATTAATACCGTAACTTACTTAGACCTATATTTCAATATATAGGCTACTGTACCAATCAATCAATCATCAATTCGTTCATGCCATCACACAGCATATGAGACATTCATGCTTGAAATGCAATCAAGCATTTTAGTTTTAAAATTAAATAACAAAGGGGGCTTTGAATAATTAGCCTAAACAATAAATAAACCTCAATTCACAAATGCATGCAACTGATTTTAGTCTGCTGTAATAAAGGCTTTACCTATTTATTTATTTTCGTTAGAACAGACTCTGGTACACTTATTTAGTGTTTTTTACACTGTTCTAAATGGTCAGAAAAAATCTAATATTTTAATCTAAACAGCAACTGTTTGGCACACAACCAGTAAACATTCACTTGTTTTGAGTTTCTTTTTCACATCCTCCACATCCATTTTGCTGTCATGTGTTACTGTGTTCAGAATTTGTTATAACCAATTTATTGATGTGATTATGATAGGGCCTGACCTATAGCCTATTGGTCACATGTGATGAATACATGTTTCACGTAAAGAGAGAAAGGTTGAAGGAATAGGGAATGTTTTTCCTAAACAAATTAGAGATCTCGGTAACAGAACTTTTCAGTCAGAAACAGGTAATGGCTGTAATTATGTTGCAGCTTCAGCATGGACAGCGCAATAAACACTTGCTGTGCTGGGGTGCCTTTTTGCTGCAGCAGGGAGGAGAGAGACAATGTGCACCAGTCACACAGGCACTCGCTGTCATTTCTTTTTTGACACAGTGTGACCATCGGGATCTTTGAGTCATTTGTGTCTTAATTATTTAATCAAACAGTGGGCTTAAAGCATCAGACAAGCTCAGACAATGTAGTTGATTTTATTAGGGTGTCTGTCTATATATGGAAAAATACATGTCAATGTTTTAACCAATCGATTGGTTGAAAGAACAGGACGACTCTCGGTCAACAAATATTTTTTTTAGTCGGGGGCAGCCCTAATATAAACAGATATGAGTGAAACTGACCTTGATCTCTGGCAGGTTGAGGATCTCGGGGAACACACTGATGTGGTTGGAGTGTGCTATGAGGGTGTGTAGCCTCTTACAGCTGGACACAGTGGAGGGGATGGTCTTCAGCTTGTTGCCACTCAGATTCAGCTCCTCCAGCAGCTCCAGTTTACTCAGTTTACTGCACACACAGAGCAGTATAGAGATGTCTCCACCACAGAACAATGGCTCATATCAGATCTAGAGAATAGCTACAGTATATTAGGAGCAATAGAAAACATTTTATGTCTAGAGACGCAATCTCTAAAGTAGTGGTTAACCCCCTGTGTAGAATACATCCACTGATTGAAGGCATTTCCATTCTTCATAGGTACTGTATGATGGCAGTATAACTGGGTGTGGAGTTGGTTACCTGGCAGGGAAAGAGAGCAGCTGGTTGTAAGCCATGTGCAGGACTCTGAGGTTCTGGTGTCCCACCAGCAGGGCAGCGCAGTTCTCATTCAGTTTGTTCCCCGTCAGGTACAGTTCCTGGAGAGTGCTGAGGCTCTCCTCTGATTGGCTGCTGGGGGGAATTATCTCCAGGGCATTGGCTGACACGTTCAAGTACTTTAGGCTAGGAGGAGGAGCAGAGAGCGATGTATGTAAATAGGAAAGAACCCAGAATGAATTGCCAGTGATACAAGTGATGTAAATGTGTAATATCAAGTCAACATCAGATGATTTAGACAGAACTTCCTCTTAAAGCTGTTATGACAGAGGAGAGTTAAATGCTCTTGTTACCAACACTCAGGCCATAAATTTCCTTTAACAAAACAGATTCAGATAAAGGATGACAGGGAGAAAATCAATAAGAATACATCTTCTAGTGGTGGCTCTTTTAAAACACTGAGAAACAAACGTTGTTGACCAATGAGGCACTTTACAGCCGTCACACTGGCGCTCGATGTCTCAGCATGGGAGACAGAGTAGAGTAGCCCAGGCCTAATGGGTGCCCAGGAAACAGTAGAGCGTCAGGCTGTTGGTGGAGGGGGGGGGGCTCACGTTACAGTCCGACTCTCTGACTGGTCCACAGAGCCACACCCTCCAGAGCCTGGCAGACACAGCCCAGGGGACCCAGTCAGTCGACCTCTACTGGAGCAGCTAACCAGGGCCATCACATGTCTACGTGAAGTAAGACATCTCTTACAGTCTGCAAACCAATTTAAGCTAGATACATCAACCACATCAAATATTTATACTATATTTCTACTGCATGATGTAAGGAGGATGTACTGTAGGGCAGTGTTTCATTTCAATATTCCCGATCCTGTTTTGTCCTTTAATTGGTTGTTGTGGTTGAATAGAGGCACAGTGCCATTGCTGCTCCGGGGTTTAAAGCAGGAGCAGTAGTGTCCTCGGGCCCAGGGGAGACAGAGCATCAGCTGCAGCCTTCAAAACACCTGTCAGGAATGGAGAGAGAGGCAGAGAGAGGGAGAGAGAGGACAAGCGCCAAAGAGAAGGGTAGGAGAGAGGGTGGTGTGAAGAGAGAGAGGAAGGGGGATTGACCCACTTTAAGGCCTTGTAGAAGAGGCTCTCCGGGAGCTCGCCTAGCTTGTTGTGCTGGAGGTCGAGTACTTCCAGGGGGACGTGGTCAAGTAGGTCAGGCAGTCTCTGGAGCCTATTGTTCCCAGCCAGCAGCTTCCTCAGACTCAGGCTGCTGAGCAGTCTAGCGGAGAGGGAGATGAAAAGAAAGAGAAAGAGCTAAAGAGAGAGAGAACATCTCCTGCTGTGAATTTGATCACTTCTGAAACTGGGGGAAATCTTGATGTACAGAAACTCCACAGCCAACAAATCCATCAACGTCTTTTTCAACTTGGCAGCCTAAAGATACCAACACAGCACAATTTACTCCAGAAAGAATAACAGAGGTCTCATCTGCAGCTACGCCGTCAAGACGAATATTATCTTGTTTGCGAAGGCTTTGGTCTATTCAAATGCAAATATAGTTGCGTTAAAGGGTAACGTTAAATGATGGGTGCTTTGAGCAGAGTGCTCCAGCACAGCCAATGAAATCCTCTCATCAGCTGACTGTCAACACATCTGCTGATGTTTTAGAGGACAGTTATTTCTGGCCGGACATTGGCTAAATGATGCCCAATCTTAATCAGATTAACATGGTGCTCATTCTAATAATAATTGCAGAATGTTTAAAAGCCAAATCCGGATGATACGAGATGGACAGGTTAAACATATAGCACAACATGATGGACAAAGTAACGGCCTTTAATCTACCTTAACAAATATGCATGTTTAGAACATCTTTAGATGCATAACTAGATGAGTTGGAAGTGAGGAGTTTGAGAAGGACGAACTAGTCCTCGTAGGGAGACTAACCTGGCTGGTAGTTCAGACAGGAAGTTGTGTGTAACATCCAGCACCTCCACCTTCCTACTGTCACACACCCAGTCTGGAAGGTACTCCAGCAGGTTCCTTTTCACAGATGTCACAGTCAACACAGTGGTCAGAGGAGATATAAGACCTTTTTACCTCCAACTGTACATATACAGTGCATTTGGAAAGTATTCAGACCCCTTGACTTTTTCCACATTTTGTTACGTTACAGCCTTATTCTAAAATTGATTAAATAGTTTTTTCCCCCTCATCAATCTGCACACAATACACCATAAAGACAAAGCAAAAAAACTGAAATATCACATTTACAAGTATTCAGACCTTTTACTCAGTACTTTGCTGAAGCACTTTTGGCAGCAATTACAGCCTCAAGTCTTAGGTATGACGCTACAAGCTTGGCACACCTGTATTTCCATACCTGTTGCTGCACAGCTATTTTCAGGTCTCTCCAGAGATGTTCGATCGGGTTCAAGTGTGGGCTCTGGCTGGGCCACTCAAGGACATTCATAGACTTATCCGAAGCCACTCCTGCGTTGCCTTGGCTGTGTGCTTAGTGTCATTGTCCTGTTGGAAGGTGAACCTTCACCCCAGCCTGAGGTCCAGATTGCTCTGGAGCAGGTTTTCATCAAGGATCTCTCTGTACTTGGCTCTCCTCGATCTTGACTAGTGTCCAAGTCCCTGCCGCTGAAAAACATCCACACAGCATGATTCTGCCACCACGCTTCACCGTAGGGATGGTGCCAGGTTACCTCCAGACATGACGCTTGGCATTCAGGCCAAAAAATTTAATCTTGGTTTCATCAGACCAGAGAATCTTGTTTTTCATGGTCAGAGTCCTTTAGGTGCCTTTTGGCAAACTCCAAGCGGGCTGTGCCTTTTACTAAGGAGTGGCTTCCATCTGGCCACTCTACCATAAAGGCCTGATGGGTGGAGTGCTGCAGGGATGGTTGTCCTTCTGGAAGGTTCTCTCATCTCCACAGAGGAACTCCGGAGCACTTTCAGAGTGACCACTGGGTTCTTGGTCACCTCCCTGACCAAGGCCCTTCTCCCCCGATTACTTAGATTGGCTGGGCGGCCAGCTCTAGCAAGAGTCTTGGTGGTTCCAAACTTCTTCCATTTAAGAATGATGGAGGCCACTGTGTTCTTGGGGACCTTCAATGCTGCAGAAATGTTTTGGTACCCTTCCCCTTCGACACAATCCTGTCTCGGAGCTCTATCTACAATTCTTTCGACCTCATGGCTTGGTTTTTGCTCTGACATGCACTGTCAACTGTGGGACCTTATATAGACAGGTGTGTGCCTTTCCAAATCATGTCCAATCAATTGAATTTACCACAGGTGGACTCCAATCAAGTTGTAGAAACATCTCAAGGATGATCAATGGAAACAGGGTGCACCTGAGTTCAATTTCGAGTCTAATAGCAAAGGGTGTAAATAAGATATTTGTTTTTTTATTTTATATACATTTGCTAATATTTCTAAAAACCCGCTTTTGCTTTGTCATTATGGGATATTGTATGTAGATTGATGAAGAAAATTGTTTTATTTAATCAATTTTAGAATAAGGCTGTAATGTAACCAAATGTGGAAAAGTGAAGAGGTCTGGATACGAATGCACTGTATATGAAAAAAGGTACCAATATACCAAGTTCATGATGAGAAGAATAATGTTGATGGATTAATAACATTATTAACACCTCTTCCTTACTGATTGAGAAACTGAGGCCCTGGCCACACAGCACTCACCGTGATAGGTCCATCTGTGTCAGCTGGTTGGGTACTGGGTAGATGTTGACTGTGGTCAGGCCTGTGGGTAGAGGAAAAGCAGTGATCAGCAGCCAAGCTAGTGATGGCTATATGCATTATGTAACAGTAACAGTGGTAGAGGGCCTGGAGAGACAGGGCCAGGGAGGGAGGTGCTCCACTCACGGTTGCTGCTGGCGTGGAGTGTGCGCAGGGTGAAGCCACTCAGTGTTAGGGCCCTCAGCTGGTTTCTCTGACAGTGCAGGGTTTCCAGGCTGCAGATGGAGCTCAGGTCCAGGGTGGCCAAGTGGTTGTCCCTCAGGTCTAGCTGGGTCACCTGCTTCACTGCCTCCAGGGCCTCACTCTTCACCCAGCGTAGACCGTTCAGCCTGCTTACAGTACACAGCATTAACACCCAGGCCTCATACGGTACACAGCATTAACACCCAGGCCTCATACGGTACACAGCATTAACACCCAGGCCTCATACGGTACACAGTATTAACACCCAGGCCTCATACGGTACACAGCATTAACACCCAGGCCTCATACGGTACACAGCATTAACACACAGGCCTCATACGGTACACAGCATTAACACCCAGGCCTCATTCAGTATACAGCATTAACACCCAGGCCTCATTCAGTACACAGCATTAACACCCAGGCCTCATTCAGTATACAGCATTAACACCCAGGCCTCATTCAGTACACAGCATTAACACCCAGGCCTCATTCAGTACACAGCATTAACACCCAGGCGTCATACGGTACACAGTATTAACACCCAGGCCTCATACGGTACACAGCATTAACACCCAGGCCTCATACGGTACACAGCATTAACACCCAGGCCACATACAGTACGTAAGGGAAAATCAACAAGGGGCTATGCATTCACGACGTGGAAGGTGTGTTCCAACACGACGCGCTAGCGGAGTGGAACTGACCTTTCAAGGAGTTGCATTTTCCAGAGAATACAGAGCCCCAAGTTGATTATCCCTTTTATACCATAATAATACTATGATTTAACACATTTACCACTAGAAGTGTTAATTTAACAATGTCAATAATGTTTTCAATTTGACTTTGCTTTCAAAAGCAGCTCAAACATAGAACATGTAAGAACTATAGCCATTGAATTCTACCCTGCTGATATACCGTGCGTTATAGGGAAATAATGCACACTCTAGAAGGCCCTTCAAGCCAGTCAGAAATTAGTATTCAACAATACCATGGTATAAACAGCATTATAAACTGGGTGATTCGAGCCCTGATTGCTGATTGGTTGACAGCGGTGGTATACCACGGGTATGAGAAAACATGTATTTTTACTGCTTTAATTACAATCGTAACCAGTTTATAATAGCAATAAGGCACCTCGGGATGTGTGATATATGGCCAATATACCACGGCTAAGGGCTGTATCCAATGAGTCGTGCCTAAGAACAGCCCTTAGCCGTGGTATATTGGCCATATACCACACCCCCTCGGACCTTATTGCTTAATTAACACACAGGCCTCATACACATAGAATTAAGATATTAACATCAACATGATGTTAAAGCACTGGCTTCAGACAAACAGAACACTGGGTTAGAATGCTGACAGCAGACAGACACAAGACAGAACATAGTCAACAACTAGAAAACAAGTATTGGTGCTCCTCCTCCAAACCAGAGGCCAGTTCAGGTGAGGAGTGGAGAAAAGCATTAGTCCATCCATCCTCTTTGCCTGGCTGATGAGTTCCAGACTGCCCCTGTGTGTCTCCCTGATCTGATCTCACTCCGCAGTACCTCTACTCTCCCTTTTATGAGCCCAACTGGCCTCCTAATCCTGCAGGCACCCAGCCCCCATAAATCCAGCCCATCCCTCCACCCAATAACTAATTCTCAAGGTGAGGCAGAGAAAGAGAGAGGGCGCAAGAGAGGTAGAAAGATGGGAGGAGAGAGATGAATAACGACTAAACTTTAAAACAGTGACAGGGAATCAAGGGGGTGATACTGCAGGTTTTTAGGGGATCAACCTCACTATCAATGGCTGCATCAGAGCTGGATAGAGAGATGAGAAAGGCATTTTATATGAAAATGGCTGGGTGAGGCAGGGTCAGGCATCGGGGTGTGGGGCATTTGGGGGGGGGGGGGGGCATTGAACTTCTGCTGCCAACTGAGATTTACTAACAGGGGAGCTCTTATTACCATTGTGTATTGATCCTGCATTATGCATGCTGTGACTGATGAGTAGTGTGTATACTGAGGGATGAGGGAGGGAGAGAGTGAGAAAGAGACAGCGAGCGAGAAATAGGAATAGAAAGAAAGACGGGGGGCCCGTACGACGCAGAGAGTACAGACTGGTCTAGTTCCTCACCGCAGGTCAATGTTCTTGAGGTGGCTCATTCTGGCAAGGATCCCCAGCTCCAGGGTCTCCACCCTGTTCCCAGCCATGGCTAGCCTGTCCATGCCACTCAGCCTATCCAGCACACCAGGGATGTGGGGGAAGTTGTTGAAGGAAAGCCCCAGGCTGCTGAGCTGGGCTAGGCCGCCAAGCTCTTCAGGAAGGAAGCTCAACTGATTCCCATCCAGAGACAGGGTCTGCAGACTGGGGGACAGAAACAGACATATGCATTTCTTTCATCTGTTTTCTGAGGATACACAACTGTTTGGCATTCCATAATGAGAGGTGAAAACGTCAGTGTTTGTATATTTGAAAATCATGCTGCAGTAAGTGAGCTGAGAGCATGAAAACTGGCCTGATTTTAAAGCTTTTATTTAATCTCATTGCATAACAACAAACAGCTGAACTTAAAGCATTGGTTCAATAAAAAATAAAACACACACACACACACACACACACAGCTATAACATGATCAATAATGATTCATTGCTAAGAGGAGCATGTGGACTCATGTGGCCAGAAAGGGGCTAATGTGAAGAGGCGAGCAGCGGGGCGAGTGGAGTGTACTGCACCCAGCAGCACAAAATGTCCAACCCAACATCCAGTACATAGAGGAACTGATACTCATACTCATATTGACCACCATGGAATTACACCCTACCTAACACAGCTAGAGTGGGAATATTATAATGTACTCTATACCAAACTGAAAAGATACAGTTGAAGTCGGAAGTTTACATACACATTAGACAAATACATTTAAACAATTCCTGACATTTAATCCTAGTAAAGATTCCCTGTCTTAGGTCAGTTAGGATCACCACTTTATTTTAAGAATGTGAAATTTCAGAATAATAGTAGAGAGAATGATTTATTTCAGCTTTTATTTCTTTCATCACATTCCCAGTGGGTCAGAAGATTACATACACTCAATTAGTATTTGGTAGCATTGCCATTAAATTGTTTAACTTGGGTCAAACATTTTGGGTAGCCTTCCACAAGCTTCCCACAATAAGTTGGGTGAATTTTGGCCCATTCCTCCTGACAGAGCTGGTGTAACTGAGTCAGGTTTGTAGGCCTCCTTGCTCACACATACTTTTTCAGTTCTGCCCACAAATTGTCTATGGGATTGAGGTCAGGGCTCTGTGATGGCCACACCAATACCTTGACTTTGTTGTCCTTAAGCTATTTTGCCACAACTTTGGAAGTATGCTTGGGGTCATTGTCCATTTGGAAGACCTATTTGCGACCAAGCTTTTAACTTCCTGACTGACGTCTTGAGATGTTGCTTCAATATATCCACATAATTTCTCGCCATGATGCCATCTCTTTTGTGAAGTGCACTAGTCCCTCCTGCAGCAAAGCACCCCCACAACATGATGCTGCCACCCCCATGCTTCACGGTTGGGATGGTGTTCTTCGGGTTGCAAGCCTCCCCCTTTGTCCTCCAAACATAACGATGGTCATTATGGCCAAACAGTTCTATTTTTGTTTCATCAGACCAGAGGACATTTCTCCAAAAAGTACAATCTTTGTCCCCATGTGCAGTTGCAAACCGTAGTCTGGATTTTTTTATGGCGGATTTGGAGCAGTGGCTTCTTCCTTGCTGAGCGGCTTTCAGGTTATGTTGATATATGACTCGTTTTACTGTGGATATAGATACTTTTGTACCTGTTTCCTCCAGCATCTTCACATGGTCCTTTGCTGTTGTTCTGGGATTGATTTGCACTTTTCGCACCAAAGTACGTTCATCTCTAGGAGACAGAACGCGTCTCCTTCCTGAGCGGTATGACAGCTGAGTGGTCCCATGGTGTTTATACTTTCGTATTATTGTTTGGACAGATGAATGTGGTACCTTCAGACGTTTGGAAATTGCTCCCAAGGATGAACCAGACTTGTGGAGGTCTTTTTTTCCCTGAGGTCTTCTCTGAGGTCTGATTTCTTTTGATTTTCCCATGATGTCAAGCAAAGAGGCACTGAGTTTGAAGGTAGGCCTTGAAATACATCCACAGGTACACCTCCAATTGACTCAAATTATGTAAATTAGCCTATCAGAAGCTTCTAAAGCCATGACATCATTTTCTGGAATTTTCCAAACTGTTTAATGCACAGTAAACTTAATGTAGGTAAACTTCTGACCCACTGGAATTGTGATACAGTGAATTACAAGTGAAATAATCTGTCTGTAAACAATTGTTGGAAAGATGACTTGTGTCATGCACAAAGTAGATGTCCTAACCGACTTAACAAACTATAGTTTTGGCAACAAGAAATTTGTGGACTGGTTGAAAAACTAGTTTTAATGACTCCAACCTAAGTGTATGTAAACTTCCGACTTCAACTGTATATTTTTGGCGGACTGATATAGGGTGTATGTGTGTGACTGTCTTACCTCTGGAGGTTGCCTATCTGTGCGGGGACAGTGTTCATGCCGTTACAGGAGAGGTTGAGCTCTGTCAGGGTGAGAATCTCACAGACAGACTCTGGAAACACTCCCAGGCGGTTATGTGAAAGGTTCAGGCTCTTCAGCTGGGAAAACCTGTGGAGAAGGAGAGGGTTTGAAAGACTGGACCTGGCTTTTCTGACATGTTCATTGAATGACCAAATATAAATATTTTCTTCTTGTTGCAAAGCTTTGCTTGTTGCGACAAGTCTGATTATACAAATATATGTATTTTGTGGGCTCATTGTGTTGGTTCAGGTTGTCTCGTTCATCTTAATCGCTCCATTGGAATTTGTGTCCTCGTTACTACGGGCTGCTGACATTTTACATTTTCGCATTGAGTCCTCTTCATGGACCGGTGGGTATCATATCCTTATCAAACCAAAATCCCATCTCTCACACACACACACAAAGTAGCAATACAAGCATTTTAGTGAATGAAGTGATGCAGAACGGATGGGGGATGGAGGTGGCCGTTATGAGTCACAACACATGTTAGAGCACAGACCACATCCAAGAAGAACCTCCCCACCCCCTCCTCCCCCCTCAGGCTCCATCAGCCTCCCTCACTCTCCTAGCCCTGCTCTGACTCTAAATATACAGATAAAGGGAGTGACAGGAACACACAGAGAGAGAGACACAGACAGACAAGACACAGAGAGAGAGAGAGAGATGGAGTGATGTGTACATTTTATTCCTCTCAGCTACCCGGCACAGTAGATCCTCTAGAATGTGTTCTTTCCACAGCCCTTCACACACGTACACCACTTATTCCATCTCGGCCCTTCCTGTAATGCTTGCCATACAACAGGAAGTACTACAGAGGGTAGTAGATCATTAACATTTAATATAATTCTCTCTTTTGAGAATGCTAGCTTGTTCAAATATGCTCCAGTTGTACCATAGGAGTGGACATTGAGCTAAGCGCCCCTCCACCCTCCCACAAGGTGATATGCAGGCTGAACCACTGTCTCTGAGCAGACCACAAACGACAGATATACAGTCAGAAGAACTTATCAGCACCGAATAGACCATAAAACAAGATCTGTGATAAACAACGTACATACTTGTAGAACATCATATGACATGCTTACATAATGCATTTGGGTAAAACGGTCAGACTTTGTTGTAACATTACCACACATTGCATTGTAACAGTGAGGACAAGTTGATCTGTCGACGGATTAGGATTTAGTATTGAGGTAAGGGAGTTACTGGGCAGGTTGAGTTGGGAGATTTGGCAGGATTGGTATTGGGCTACAGGTTTTGCTTGGCATGTTTGGACTTCGTATTAGGTAGGGTTTTCCTGAGTAAAGTGTGTCAGTGGTTGGGTGCTGCCCTGCCTGGTGAGAGAGTGTATTTACCTGGGGAGGTTGAGCAGTCCTCCGGGGCCCTGCAGGGACATGAAGTTGTGTCGGAGGTTGAGGTGGGTGAGGTCCTGGCTGTAGAACAGGTACTCTGGCACCTCCTCCAGACTGTAGCATGACAGATCCACCAGGCTGATGGTCTGAGAAACCACCTGCAAACACAGGACATGTCCCTTTACTGTTTACTGCTCCCAAATAGTTTTTTTAATGAAGCTTAGTGATAATAGAACAAGGTTTTGACCAGAAACCACCTGCATGGAGCAAATGAGGTTTGCACACAAACACACACAGAGTAACGGGCAACTTTAATTAAAAAAGGTTGAGTCGGTTCAATAATGATTCGATCACAGAAGGGAAGTTGGAGTCATACGCTGTCTTCAGCATTACAGAACGATTTATGGAGCATTATAAATAAAGGAATACTGATAAGGTCATGTTGTGAGTCCATAACAAAACAGGATGTTCACACAGCTCTAGTGTTGTGGTCAAGTAGAGTTGGCAGCATGAGCTCCACAGAGGTGTGTGGTACTTTCATGATCCTCACAGTAAGTGCTGTGTATATCCAGGGGTGGAAGTAGATTTCATTTCTTCCCGGAACGGGACCTTCTATGTGTGCAAGTGCTTTTAAAATTGTTTATAGTCCTAATCATAGAATTACATAGAATCCCTATTAATTGAATAGGATCTCTATGGGTCTAATAGTAAAGATTTGTCGTTTAACTTTCAAAATGTATAAGCTTACCTTTTAATGTGGCACACACACAGTCATGATGTTTTCATCTGATTGTCAAACAATTACTTCAAAAGGCTCATGTACAGTAGGCTACCTGCACACTTTACTCTGGGATGGTGTAATCATTTTTTTGAAAGGGGGGTGTGGAAATAAATTGTTTAAGCCTCATTTAGATCTTTTTCTGCTTATAATTTCCTACATTTGGTCGGCTACTTGTAAGCCACGGTGTCTATAATTAGATACATGCAGCTTCTCGTCAATACTTGATGGTTGCCTAGAAGACTAAATAAAGACTTTCTCACCAGAATGATGTCATAAATCATCAACAATCTACACTGAACAAAAATATATACGCAACATGTAAAGTGTTGGTCCCATGTTTCATAAGTTGAAATAAAAGATCCCAGAAATGTTCCATACGCACAAATAGCGTATTTCTTTCAAATGTTATGCACAAATTTGTTTACATCCCTGTTAGTGAGAATTTTATCCTTTGTCAAGATAATCCATCCACCTGACAGGTGTGGCATATCAAGAAGCTGATTGGACAGTATGATCATTACACAGGTGCACCTTGTGCTGGGGACAATAAAAGGCAACTTTAAAATGTGCAGTTTTGTCACACAACACAATGCCACAGATGTCTCAAGTTGAGGGAGCGTGCAATTGCAGGAATGTCCACCAGAGAATTGAATGTTAATTTCTCTACTATAAGCCGCCTCCACCATCATTGCAGAGAATTTGTCAGTACATCCTACTGGCCTCAACTGCAGACCACGTGTAACCATGCCAGCTCAGGACCTCCACATCTGGCTTCTTCACCTGCGGGATCATCAGATCGTCAACAAAATCTTGAAAAACGGTCCAACATGTTTCTGAGAGTATTTCAATTAGTCTTTGATGGATATTTTATGTGGTTGAAAATGGAATACTTTCAGCTTCTACGCCGCTGATAGAAATTGCACTTTTAGGCTACACAGCACGGTCCCTAAATGCTAGAGGTCGACCGATTAATCGACATGGCCGATTAATGAGGGCCGATTTCAAGTTTTCATAACAATCGGTAATCGGCATTTTTGGACGCCGATTACATTGCATTCTACGAGGAAACTGCGTGGCAGGCTGACCACCTTTTACGCGAGTGCAGCAACAAGCCATGGTAAGTTGCTAGGTAGCATTAAACTTATCTTATAACAACAACAACAAAAAAATCTCCACATAATCACTAGTTAACTAAACATGGTTGATGATATTACTAGGTTAACTAGCTTGTCCTGCGTTGCAAAAAATCAATGCGGTGACTGTTAATTTATCATCGAATCACAGCCTACTTCGCCAAACAGGGGATGATTTAAGCTCATTCGCGATAAAAGCACAATCGTTGCACGAATGTACCTAACCATAAACATCAATGCCTTTCTTAAAATCAATACACGGAAGTATATTTTTTTTAAAACCTGCATATTTAGTTAAGAAATTCATGTTAGCCGGCAATATTAACTAGGGAAATTGTGTCACTTCTCTTGCGTTCATTGCACGCAGAGTCAGGGTATATGCAACCTTTTGAGCCGCCTGGCTCGTTGCAAACCAATTTGCCAGAATTACACATAATTATGACATAACATTGGTTGTGCAATGTAACAGCAATATTTAAACTTAGGGTTGCCACCCGTTCACTGAAAGAATAAACGTTTTGTTTTTCAAAATGATAGTTTCCGGATTTGACCATATTAATGACCAAAGGCTCATATATCGGTGTTTATTATATTATAATTAAGTCTATGATTTGATATTTGATAGAGCAGTCTGACTGAGTGGTGGAAGGCGGCAGCAGGCTCAAAATTTACTGCGTTTTGCCAGCAGCTCTTAGCAATGCTTGAATCACAGCGCTGTTTATGACTTCAAGCCTATCAACTCCTGAGATTAGGCTGGTAATACTAAAGTATCTATAAGAACATCCAATAGTCAAAGGTATACTAAATACAAATGGTATAGAAAGAAATAGTCGACGCGTCATAATTCCTATAATAACTACAACCTAAAACTTCTTAACTGGGAATAGAAGAACTGGGAATATTGAACCACCAGCTTTCATATGTTCTTGTGTTCTGAGCAAGGAACCAAAAAGTTAGCTTTTTTTACATGGAACATATTGCGCTTTTACTTTCTTCTCTAACACTGTGTTTTTGCATTAAAACCAAACTGAGCATGTTTCATTATTTATTTGAGACTAAGTAGATTTTATTTATGTATTATATTAAGTTAAAATAAAAGTGTTCATTCAGTATTGTTGTAATTGTCATTGTCATTATTACACACACACACACACTCACACACATATATATATATATATACACATATATATTTTTGAAAATCGGCTCTTTTTGGTCCTCCAATAATCGGTATCAGCGTTGAAAAATCATAATCGGTCGACCTCTACTATACAGGCATTTGAATCATATTTTGCCACTCCTGTTCGAGACAAAAATGTACATTTGGTATATAATTTTACTGCGAGGAACACTTAATTCTGCAGGAGTTAACATTATAGTAGGCTACATATGAAGCCTACATTCAGTGTCCAGACTTCTGTTACTATTCCAACTATCATTCTGGCATCCATACAGTGTACTGTGCAACCGCCATTTGATAAATGCCAAGAGACATCAGTTCCAAAACACAAAAGTCTTACGAATGGCATTCTGTGATTGTCCTTCATTAGGCCTACAAGTCTTGTAACCTGAATTGATGTGTACACTCTGTCTGTGCGCGTCTCGGTCTTGGCCACTCATCTCTGCCTTGGCAAAATTTCAGTGCTATCGTCGAACCAAACGGCACTATTCCACACCTCTTCAAGTTTATTCACAAATCTTTCACATGACTAATGATAAATAGTGTAATAGGCTACAGTTTTCTTGGAATCTGTTTTAATTATTATGACAGGCTCATGTACCCTTACTATTTATTTTGCCAGGACTCTGTACTGGACCACTCTGGCTTACTTTCACCTCTGACTATATCTGATTTCAGTCTAGATGTTTTGCATTGTTCAGCACTCCCTGTCCCGCCACCGCTTTTCATTGGCTATGCTCATACAGTCATTGCTCACTTATCTACATGTGCAGAATCCAGCTGAACAGCATTTCCTTCAGCTCTGAAAAGATAGACTGTATAGTTGTCAGCACAGGGAGGACTCTGTCTGTCTGGGGGTTGTAGTTTAATAAATTTCTCAGTCTGAAAACATGCTCGCTTCAATCCACCACAGGACTGCATACTGTGCAACACCCCAGAAAATAGATTGGTTGCTCAGCAGAGCATGTCGTCACATTGCTTTTAGGGATAAACAAACACAAAATCTTAGAGTACTCATCAGCTAGCTTTTAAAAAGGCCATCAAGCGCTGGTCAGAGAGAGACAGATGAAGACAGTTGAGCGAGAAGGAGAGAGAGAGAAAGAGTTTTGGGGAAATGAGAGAGAATAGAAATTGAAATAGACAGAGAAAGGCTGGGGAAGTGACCTGCATGTTGACTGGCCTGAGAGAGGAGAGCAGCCTGTGGGGTAGAGGCTAGCTAGGCAGCAGTGGGAGCCCTTGATGCCCAGTGTGTGTGGCTGTGGAAGATGACCCCCTCCTCCCTGTATGCATTCAGACAGCCTCCAAGCCTTTCTGTCTGGGAGGAACTGGGCATGCCACAAGGCCACTCACCAGGCTCAGCTACTCACATACAGGCCACTGTCAGAGCAAGGAGCCATTAGCCAGCCAGCACAGCCCCCATCACACAGCAAACACCACAACAACCCCCCTCCCCGATTCAGAAACACACACACACACACACACACACACACACACACACACACACACACACACACACACACACACACACACACACACACACACACACACACACACACACACACACACACACACACACACACACACACACACACACACACACACACACACACACACACACACTAAAACAAGGGCTTTATTGTGTCCAGCCTGGCATGAGGATTGCCCCAAATCCACCATCTCATCCACCCTTCCTCTAATTCTTCTCCCCGCATCTCTCTCTGCCCCTCCAGTTCTCTCAATCTCAATTCTCCCCTCCATCTCAAGCACCAACTCTCTCTGCTCCTCCATACCTCTCTATCCTCCCCTCCATCTTTTCATCTGAAGCACCACCTCTCTGCTTCTCCATACCTGTCTTCTCTCTCACTCCTACATCTCTCTCTATTTCTCCCTCTGTCTTCTTCAGCCTGCCCTCCCCTCTCTCTGTCTTCATCTCCAGCCAATCATGTCACCATAGGAACATCTGATGTCTAACTCTCCTAAACTGCTCCCGTAGTAACAGGGCCACTCCAGCTCAGTGATCTGCACCACAGTGGTAGGTAGGTAGGTAGTGAGGAGAGAGAGAGAGCTGGAGAGAGAGGGAGAGAAAGCTCCTTGACTTAGCATGGATCTACTACTAATTGGATTTTCATTTTCAGTTGCCTTTTTTTCTCCACGGCTCATTGTGTGCCTGCTCTGCCTGGAGGCATTCACAGAGCTCGTTAGGGCCCAGTAAGGGGCTGGGACACAATGGCCATTAATTCAGAAATTAGAGGCACAGCAAGAGGAGCAGAGCAGCCAGGGAGGGACAGAGAAAGGGGCTGAGGATACTAACTTCATATAGTTGTACTGAGACCCATGTGCAAGCACACAGACAGTACACACAGACACAATCAATGACCCATGCACCCTCCTAGCCAGTTGTTTAATCAAAGCCAGACACTGCTGGTCCTCTGTCGTCGCTGCAGAGCCAATCACCGAGGTCACCTGTGTTCCACAGCAGGACTATGATTGAATGACAGACCAGGTAGTGGGCACTCTGTAACTCTGCCCTCTCAGCATACTGCACACTCTGATTCCCAGCCCAGAGGAACCAACCAGGACCACCCCTCACTGTGTTTCATGACAGAGACCTTGCAAAATTGATCAGAGAAAACATACACAAAGCTTTGGCATGCAGATTGTCCTACATATCAACTCTGACAGGTAAACACACTTACTTTTGAAGCCTGCCGATGCCACCTCTGATAGTCTGCCAGTGTGTCGAAGTTAACAAAGTATGTCTGGGCCTGAGGTCCGGCTGAGCTGAACATCAGACAGTGTTGTCTCCTCTTCACCTCCTCCACCTGAATGTACAAAACAGAGATGTTGAGGAGGACAGACACATCCACTGATGTTCCCAAGAAACTACTATAAGGCATTATGGTGCCTACTGGCTCCATCCATATAAGGCAGAGACACATGTGCTTAAGTGTGCCTGAATGTGCATGTCTATGGCTGCATTTACACAGGCAGCACAATTCAGATTTTTTTTAAACAAATTGGTTGTTTGACCAATCATATCAGCTCTTTTGCCAATAATTGGGCAAAAGATCAGAATTGAGCTATCTGTGTAAACACAGTGTGTATTTATGCCGTTCTCATTGTGCTGTACAGTGCATCCCCTCTGTCCGTCTGTCAGTCCCAGCTGTGTTGTTGTATCTGTGATCTGCTGTTGTCTCTGTCTCTCTTTGACCCCTGGGGAATGTATGGGTTTGGAAAACAACATCTCTCCAACCCCTGACCTCTAACCCCTCACCTTTCCCCCCACCAGGGGCAGGATGTGCATCTTCCCCGTCAGGCTGTCTTTGACGGAGGCCACAATCAAACAGGTGCCACACAGGAGGACCTGGCGCTCTGCCCACTTGTGCAGCTGGGTCTTCCCCTTCCTGACGCTGAACACGCCCGTCAGCAGGGTTCGCTCCTGCTGGTCTGCGTTCATTGGACACTCTGGGGAGGAGAGGGGTTAGTTAAAGAACATGGTCACATACACTGCATTCAGAAAGTATTCAGACCCCTTGACTTTTCCCACATTTTGTTACGTTACAGCCTTATTCTAAAATGTATAAAATTGTCTTCCTCATTCATCTACACACAATTCCCCATACTGACAAAATTAAAACAGGTTTAGAAATTTTTGCAAATGTATTCAAAAGAAAAAACAGAAATACCTTATTTACATAAATATTCAGACCCTTTGCTATGAGACTCGAAATTGGGCTCAGGTGCATCCTGTTTCCATTGATCATCATTGAGATCTTTCTACAACTGTATTGGAGTCCACCTGTGGTAAATTCAATTCATTGCTCATGATTTGGAAAGGCACACACCTGTCTAGATAAGGTCCCACAGTTGACAGTGCATGTCAGAGCAAAAACCACGAGGTAGAAGGAATTGTAGATAGAGCTCCGAGACAGGATTGTGTCGAGGGGGAAGGGTACCAAAACATTACTGCTGCATTGAATGTCCCCAAGAACACAGTGGCCTCCATCATTCTTAAATGGAAGAAGCTTGGAACCACCAAGACTCTTCCTAGAGCAGGCTGCCTGGCCAAACTGAGCCACCAGGGGAGAAGGGCCTTGGTCAAGGAGATCCTTGATGAAAACCTGGACCAGAGTGCCCAGGACCTCAGACTGGGGCGAAGGTTCACCTTCCAACAGGACAACAACCCTAAGCACACAGCCAAGAAAAGGCAGAAGTGGCTTCTGGACAAGTCCCTGAATGTCCTTCTGGCCCAGCCAGAACCCAACTTGAACCTGATTGAACATTTCTGACACTCCCCATCCAACCTGACAGAGCTTGAGAGGATCTGGAGACAAGAATGGGAGAAACTCCCCAAATACCGGTGTGCTAAGCTTGTAGCCTCATACCCAAGAAGACTTGAGACAGTAATCACTGCCAACAGTGCTTCAACAAAGTACTGAGTAAAGGGTCTGAATACTTATGTAAATGTGGTATTTCAGGTTTTTTTTCAATTATACATTTGCAAAAATGTATAAATACGTGTTCTTGCTTTGTCATTATGGGGTATTGTGTGCAGATTGATGAGGGGGGAAAACAATTCAATCGATTTTAGAATAAGGCTGTAACGTAACAAAATGTGGAAAATGTCAAGGGGTTTGAATACTTTCCGAATACACTGTATCACACGTACACAGTGCACATACATCCCACCCACACCCTGTACACAAACATTACGTTAATACCATATGTTCTCAAAAGGGGTAGTGTTATCAAGAGACAAAGACAAGGAGAGGGCTAGACGCTGCCAGAACATGAAGTCACACTGATATCAACAGGTCCCGATGATGTCACCTATGCATTAGTCAATGAATAGGACATCTCTTCCTGGAAGTGTTCTTATGTCATTAGATCAGCCCAGCCTATAGTCTCATTATCCTCCACATAGAGAGCTGATATCTCTAGAGCATGCTTAACATCTGCTATGACACACTGTAATAACGTATCAAAACCCATTTATTCACTGGATGGAATCTAAAGATAGTTTGAAGGCTTTATAATCTATGGCTCATCCATGGTAGAGATCAAAGGTGTGAGTGTCACTCCCTCTAACATCTGATCAGAGATCACTGGGCTCTGCATGTCTAGGCTGCTGACAAGGTTGATCAAAACACAAGGTGATACAGGTGAGCATTCATTGGCCCAACTCGAGGTGTCCCTAGCTTTTAATCAGTCTCCCCTTTTCATTAACACACACACAACTTTGCGATTGTTCTCAGAGATGCTCTAACCCAGATGCATCAGTCAGGTTGATGAATGAGTCAGAATTTTGTCACATTAAAACCCTCGTTCAATCTAATTATGTAGCAGGGAGGTAAGGCTAGGTGTTGCAGCCTGAGTATGCTGCTTCTGAAGGACACAAACAGCAGGCCTCACTCCCTCTGCTCCGCCAGGCCTCAAGTACACTCAGGTTAAAGGCTGGTCAAATAAGCACACAACAGCTTTTTTTTCTCCTCTGTTTTCAATTTCCCTTGAAATAACAAGGTCTGCGTTTTTCTTAAAACCACCTCATTGTCTCCAACTCCCAGAGGCAGGCAGACATGTCCTCGCTCTCTCTGCCCTTTTCTTCTCTTTCACGTCTAAGGAGTGGCGGCCAGGGATCAAAATGAAGTCAGGCTGCTTGACTTTGTGCTGTCTGGAAAACCCATAATGAACAAGACAATGGCATTTGACAGCAAAACTGGGCCGCTGGCGCTGGCTGGGGATCAATAGAGGTTTCTGATCCCCGGGCTTCCCCTCTGTGCTGGAATTGTGGTACTCTGGTCCTCTTCTCTCTGACAAAGGCCCTAGGGGCCAAGGGCAGCCAGCCTTAGAAGGAGAGGGAGAGGGGAAGAGCAATCGAGAGGGAAAGAGGGATAGAGAGAGAGGGGGGAGAGCTGCATCAGTGTCCTCTATGTGTCTGTGTCAGTGAGGGTGAAGGAGGTTGACCTGTCAAAGACAGACTTGTAGCCCTGTAGGTGCTCCACATACAGCCAGGAAGACACGGGCAGACAGGACGCTCTCTCCCACTGGCCCCACAGCAAATCCACTACAAACAGCCACATTCCTCCCTCATCCACACACTCATCCCATTCTATCCCCCAATGAACTGCTGGTTACCAGCCCCCTCCCCATAAATCTCTCTCACTTTCATATCTCGCCTTCCAACTGAATTAAACACCTAATAATCACCTCCCTGTTCTTTCCACCTCTCTGTGAAATGATCCAAGAACACAGCATGCCAATACAGCACGTCAATACAATCTCAGACTACTGACTCAGAGTCCCACTGAGCATTCTCACCTCCAACATCACACACAGGAAAAACACTGCCTCATTATTATAAATAGTGTTGACTCTGGTGCAGTGGGTTGTGAGAGAGGGAATGGTTGATATTGTGTTTGTAGCTAGCGCACAGTGATGACCCAAGTTGGAACAACCCCCAGAAACACTACAGATGTAAGCCCTCTCTGAACAATGGAGCCAGAGGGCCAGACTGAAAACGCCACATCTAACTAGAGTTAGCGTTTTCTACAGCAATAAGAGGAAAGTGAAAGTCACTCAATATTTGGGGGTTTGATTGCATTTTGAGAGACGGCAGCAGAATGTAGCTCAATGACAATACAGTGCTATTTTAAACAAACCGTAGCCCTAAAAAGCCCTTCAAATCAAATCTACTTCGAGATCTTCTGACTATTATGCAAGATGTCAACAAGCGTTTCTAAATTGGACATCCCCCTGGACTCGACTCCAAATCTGAGGAGCAGGCCTCTGCACAGAGCAGCATCAAGCTGAAAAAATTTAACGCACAGAGACACTTAGCTGTGCTCTGCTCTCCCTGCTCTGGCCATGGAAAAAGGCCACCCCCATTAACATGGTTGTGTGTAAATACCCACAGCCTATACTGCTGCATTGCTACAGGGTGTTGGCAAGTACGTACTTTATCATCTCATGCTATCAGAATGACGGGGAATACAAGATCATACTTCAGCAATAAGGCCTGAGGGGGGGTGGCATATGGCCAATATACCACAGCTAAGGGCTGTTTTTAAGCACCACGCAACACAGAGTGCCTGGATACAGCCCTTAGCTGTGGTATATTGGCCATATATCACAAACCCCTGAGGTGCCTTATTGCTATTATAAACTGGTTAACAACTTAATTAGAGCAGTAAAAATAAATGTTTGGTCATACCCATGGTATGCGGTCTGATATACCACGGCTGTCAGCCAATCAGAATTCAGGGCTCGAACTACCCAGTTTATAATTGATAATATAGGCTAATGGCATTCGCAGTATCTCAGATGTGGTCTCATCACCAATGGTACGCAATTACCACACAACTTTCCCCCCCTGTTGCATTAGGCTCTAATGTACAACAATTTACAGCAGTCAGCACAGCTCAAACACCCAGCCAACAGACCTGAAACATTCACAAAAACATACTCAACATTCTTTGTTCATTCTTTAATGAAAGACAACTCCACTGTTTGCAGTGTGCCCGGGATAGCGAGAACACTAACACTTCCTCTCCCAACACAACAATAACACTTTCTGACAATCACTCTCTCATTCAATCACAATGAAAACAAGTCTCAGCCATTCACGGCAAACTGCTGGACCCAAAACAAACACGCATGCTTTCCCACCATGTCAGAGTTGCCAGGGAAACGTTGAGTACCTTGGACTACAAGTCTGCTCCAGGCTGGTACATCTGCACCATCTACACTCCCCTGCATATTTATTTGAATATTGAAGCTATAACTTTAAGTTTGGCTCTATACTCTTGCATTTTGGATTTGAGATCACATTTTTCATTTGAGGCAACAGTACAGAATGTTACCTTTTATTTGAGGGTATTTTCATACAGATCTGTTTTACTGTTTAGAAATTAAAGCAATCTATGTGTCTAGTCCCCTCATTTGAAGGTGTCATAAGTATTTGGAAAAAAGTACTTGTGTATTAAAGTAGTCAGTCAAAAGCTTAGTATTTGGTCCCATATTCCTAGCACGCAATGACAGCATCACGCTAGATACGATACAATCTTGTTGGATGCATTTTTAGTTTTCATTCTGTTACAGATTATGTTGCTCCCAATAGACATTAATGGGAAATAATGTATTGTGTCATTTTGGAGTCTCTTTTATTGTAAATAAGAACAACATATGTTTCTAAACACTTCTACATTTAATGTGGATGCTACCATGATTACAGATAATCATGAATGAATCGGGAATAATGATGAGTGAGAAAGTTAAAAGGCACAAAGATCATACCCCCAAGACATGCTAATCTCTCATCATTACCATTAACAGGGGAGATTAGCATTTGAGGGGTATGAGCCAAATTAAAAGTTTTAGCTTCAGTATAGAGCCAAATTAAAAGTTTTAGCTTCACTGTCCAAATAAATACAGGTATGTCGGGGAGTGTATAATTACCCCTTCACCCCTGAGCAGCAGTCAGCCACTCCCACACCAGTGATTTATGATATGGACCAATCTCATTGGTCATAAAATGTGTACAGGTTTGGCAGAGCGGCCAGATGTTGTTGTTTAACTCTGTTCTCGCTCTCTCTTTCTCTGTTCTCAGGCTAGACTCCAGCAGCAGTTCCAATAGCAGCAGGGTGGGAGTCCTCGGCAGCAGGGGTAGAGAGAGGACATGCCTAATCACTAAACCTAGTCCCACTTCCGCTGCTCAGTCACTGCCAAGCCACAGAGACAGAGTAACAAATCACAGTGCATGTCCTGGGTGAACCCCCCTCACACCCCTGCCCTCTGTCCCTCAGCTCTAATGTCCCTGTCTCCTGTTGACGGTAGTCTTGGCGACAGTGGTCAAGTCTTTCTTCAACAGTCACCAGATGGGCAGGGGAGTGAGGTAGGTCAAACTGTCCCCTGTGGCATTGAAACTACCGTACAGAGACACAGAGTAAGAGAGAGAGCGAGAGTCAAAGGAGGTGGCAATGGGCCAAATGCATTCTGTAGACCCAACACTTGTACATCAACTTTCCCTATGGAGTATCAGCACCTGAGAATCCCCCAAACCAGACTACATTTCAGCTGTCAGCCAGACATGACTCCAGACAGCCCCGTCCGTCCATCCAGACTGAACAACTGCATTGATGTTCTGTCTCCAACAGGGAGAACTAGAAGAATATTGCATAGATTAGGTTAGTTTGCAGTGGGGGGCCAGTGGAGGCAGAAACAGGCTTACTGCAGCCCAGGATCAGAACAGCAGGTCATTTTTGGCAATAACATCAAATCAGAGCCGCGCAGGCCCCCTCCGTGACCTATTCTTACTGTAAGAAATGCAATTCATAAAGTCCTTAAGCTTGCTTCCATACTAGGGAAATAAAATAAAATTAATACTGCTTCAGCAGAATAATGCAGACAAGTTAGACAGAACTAGGGGACAGTGGCAGTGCTTACTGGATACTGAACAATGGGAAGGTAGAAAGTCCAGCTAGCATCTTTCCGATATGCACATCTTCCCCATCCCTCTATGGTTCAGCAATAGGATGGAGGGGTAATTTACCAATAAAGATTGCATTGAAATAGACCAATCTAAACTGACAGGATCCCATCCACCTCCGAGACACCCAGCTCTTTAAGTCACAGATTTGCATGACTCAAGGCTGAGGAGCCAGTGTCGGACCCTGGAAAATCTCTAGCAGTTGATTGCTGACTCACATCTAGAATCTGCATATAATATTGAGAAGAGAAGGTAGAGAGATGCAGAGACGCTGCTCGGGGGGTGGGGGGGTCATGTCTCATGAGTAAGAGCACTCTTCCTCTCCCCCTGGTTGTGCCATCCCTCTCCTACCCCCTCCTCCTCTCCCTCCCTCTGTTATTCAGTTCATCAGTTAGTGACACCAGGAAGTAGTGTACTGTAATCCTGCTCCGTCTGCTCTCTGCTGACCTGTCCCTCCAGGCACTGACCATTACAGATGGGTCAGTATGTAATAGGGGCCCAGCAGACCCCTGTGTGAGCAGCAGCCCAGTGGGCTCTATGGCCTGGCTGCTGGACCCCCTACGGTTTGCTCTGGCCCCTGTGTGAGCAGCAGCCCAGTGGGCTCTATGGCCTGGCTGCTGGACCCCCTACGGTTTGCTCTGGCCCCTGTGTGAGCAGCAGCCCAGGGGGCTCTATGGCCTGGCTGCTGGACCCCCTACGGTTTGCTCTGGCCCCTGTCAGCGCAGCTTAGTGCTTCAACGCTGTTTACTTAGTTTTCATTGGTATTTTCTGATAAGATCCTGGCAGATCAATAACTCATTAGTTGACTAAACTTGGTCAGCCCTCATATGATTAACTCCCCTCTGCTGAGACACTAAGGCTCCCAGGCTGGATGTGAGCTCCAGAGCACCGCAGCAGAACCAGGTACGGACCGGCTGAGGTGAAGCCAGACCCAGTGGACCAGTGCCAGGACTCACATGCCCCCTCAGAGCTGCAGCTGTACGCCATCCCCCAGGTCTCTGGAGCACTGTTTTCATAGAGAGTGCTTTATTAAGTCAGCATTTATTCATGTTTACTCCCCACTCCATGTTTGTTTTCATCTCATTGGAGCGCCACAGCAGGCTGTTGTGAGTGGGCAACAGGGCTGTGGTTCGGGGGGGCCCGGAGATTAGATTCCTGTACAAATAGAGCCGTGTGTATTTTAATAACTCACACAATGTTCCCTTATCAACACCTCTCTGACATGGAAAGAGAGAAGGAAGTCATAAACCTGTGCTTAGCAAAACCCTTCAACACCTCTGCAGTGTGAATACCAACACATTTTAGAACGGTGCGCACAGCTCTTGCACAGGCATGTACACCAACATACAGCACAGTGAACGCAGGATTCATGGTCACACCTTAATAGAAACACACTTAATTACGTATAAAGCTGAACTATTTAAGGGTGGTAAATGCTTTGTCATGTGTCAACTGATCACCCTTATTCCACCCTTTATATAGAATGGTATATGCTTATAACAACTGATTTGTGAAGCCTTAGAAAGGGTTTACAAAGACATCATTAAGTGTCAACATACTGACAAACCCTTCCTATGATGGCTGTACTGTTTACAGCTGCGGCAGAGATCCCCTCATCAGCTCAAATCAGGAGGTTAGGTTACCCCTGACAACGGCTGTCAGGCACCTGAGAAAGAGCTATGTACAGCACAGGGTTGTTATGGAGTTCTCCAACTAACACAGCCCATCTATTTCATCACCACTGTGTGGGTGGAGAGCTCTTTAACAACCCTTTAGATGTGTGGGTGGAGAGACTTGTTACCCCATGACTGTATGGGTTGAGAGTGGAGACATTTTACCATAGTTCTGTATGAGAGTCCTCATCTGATCCAATCCAGCCACCCTGCTAGCCTAGATAGGGTACCAGTGTTCCCTGTGTTTTCCCACAAGCAGCTAATAAAAGGTGAGGGAGATCTCTCCCAGGGCTTGGCCAACCTCCGGGCCACAGGTCTGCTCTGCTCAATAACACCACGGCACAGCCAGCTCTCACAGGACTGGGCCGAGCAGGGGAGAGACCAGCGCTGTTCTGTTCCCACTGTAGCCTACACACCGTGACTGAGAATGAGGTCTGCAATGTGCTGGAGAGCCGACAGCAAGACAGAGTTACAGCACTGAGAACCAACCAGACAGACAAGAGGGGCATGCTTTATTCTCAATACAAAATGCACATACACTTTAACTATAGTTTTAGTCTATTTTAGTACATAGTGACAGTACATGCACTGAAACAGCCTGAGTATGTTCAGAAGGATTTCTCTGGGAAGTATCGCGAGGCTGTGTGGTGAATACCTGAGCATGTGCAGTCAGTGGATGGGGAGGGAGTGGCTCTTTCACCACATGTGCGTGTGACAGTGTGAGAGAAGGCTTTGCCAGCCAGAGATTGTGGTCACGCTTTCTTCCCCTCGCGCTCTAGTTCCCTCTAGTTTTCGTTCTCTCTCTCTTTCATTCTCACTGTCTCTCACCACAGCATGGGCGCGGCCACAGCCCCAGCCAGTCAGACAGTGACACTGACTTAGCAACACAGTGCTAGGCCCAGCCAGTCTCAACCTGGTTATTAATAGGACAGGCATTACAGAACATCAGGTCCCCGCTCCTCTTCCTCTTACAGCAAAGCCTATCAGGACTGATAAGAGGATCATTAGACCTGCCACTACCACACAGGATCACAAAGAGGGAGGAGTGTGAGACTCGAGGTGTGTGAGAGAGACAGAGAGACTGACTGAATGATATGGACACATCACACCATTGTAAATACATCTTCCCCGTCCCCCTAAGGGGACCAGTGTGTTAAAATGAACCAGCATGCCACATCCATCCTGTATCTGGTGCCATACATCACAGTGACTCAAGGTTAGTTAGTTACTGTTGGGGCTGTGACAGAGCGGTGACACTGCCAGCCAGGCCCACAGGTTGACGTTTATTGTCATGAGTCTTGTCCTGGGGGCTAAACTGAGCAATTTCCCCTTAGTTTGGCCAGCTGCAAAGTCAAAATTGACTATATTGAAAAATTCATGAAACAAAAATGTGATTTTTGGTCTTAAATAAAGGTTAATAAAGAATTATCTAGGCAACAAATTCTTATTTACAATGACTGCCTAGGAACAGTGGGTTAACTGCCTTGTTCAGGGGCAGAACGACAGATTTTTACCTTGTCAGCTCAGAGATTAGATCTAGCAACCTTTCGGTTACTGGCCCGACACTCTAACCACTGTTCCTAGGCCGTCATTGAAAATTTAATTTGTTCTTAACTGACTTGCCTAGTTAAATAAAGGTGAAAAAAAACAACGAAGAGTTTGGTTTTCAACTAGCCACGTGCTAGAGTTATCGGCAGGCAGACGAGCAGTATTCATTGTTGTAGTACGGATAAAGCCCGAGCTGGAATGGAAAGCTAACTGAAGCTGGCTACCTTCAGAAAACCCTGAGTGGATCTAGCTTGCTTCGTAGTTTACCACTCTGGCCCTGATAAACCAGCCTGATTCCTCTTAAAGTACTAGACAGATTGAGACTAGCTGGGTGCTGAAGCTGAGTGTCTTCACTCAGGTGTTAAAGTATAGAGAGGCGCAGACAGAGAAAGCATAATCTTTTAAGTGGAGAACATGAATTCTTCTAAGTACAAAATGCTGCTCCACAATCTCTGACAGACCGATCCGCCAGCACGATCAGGTGTGTCTTGCTGCCAGTATGAAAGCTAAAGTACAACAAGCCCAGGCCGCTTGGCTCCTGCAAACAGACAGACAGTATACAGACCCAGACACAGAGATACAATATTAACAGATATGCATAGTTTCCTTGCCTATTGAGGTTTCTAGCATGATAATACGAGAAAGAGTACAATTTTTCCCCCAAAGTTACAAAGACTGTTACATGCATAAAAAGGTTACGCAAAAATAAACCCCAATCCAGGTGAGTGAAGCCTACTTCATTAAGTCAGGGTAGCGCTAACAGCCCTGCAGTTGGGAGAGTAGTGGAAAGACACAAACGTCATCACAAACACACCGGCACACACACTATGGACCAGAAAAACAAGACCCATCCCAGAAGCTGACAGTTTAGACTGCTCCATAACCAACAGAGCCAGGTCCATTGACAGGGCTCCAGGCCTGGTTCGAGCAGAACAGGCTGAGTCCAGTCAGAACCCAGTGAAGGAGAGCCTTGACAGGCCCCCTGGGTCACTACTCACCACTGTAGAAGCGGATCATGCAGCTGAGGTCTGAGTTGGCCGCCTCTCTCTGAACCCGCAGAGGGTCCTGGTAGCCTATAGCAGCCAGGTAGTCATACACCATCTGGAGAGGGCGCTCAGAGGGGTCCAGCCTCCTACAGTGACAGAAATAGAAACCGTCAGGATATACGCCAATCACAATCAATACCCTTAACAGACACCCAGATTCTCCTCGACACGTATAATTAAATTTGTACATCTTTGCCTCCACGCTTGGAATCCAACCAAAGGGGCATAGTTCATCAACCATTTCTGGCACACATTTGCATGCGCGCAAGCACACACACACACACACAAGCAGAGACATTCCAAGCCATCATTCCCTGTGTTATGACAGGTAAGGTCCAGAGGACAGCTGTCATGCCAATCAGCAGAGCTGGACACAGGCGTTTCACTTTCAGACTTGGGGAATTGCTGAGGCTCCTCTATCAAAACATTTACAGAGTCCGACTCCGTGCCGGATGTCAATCAAGCAGAGAGAGAAACTATCTCCGCACAGGTATCAGGTCCAAAGTTTGTAGTCAGATATGGAGGAAGAGCATCCTTAATCATATGAGGCACCTGCTAATGACCAACATGCACTCTAATAACAATAGCCCATCTAAATAATGCGTCTGAATGGTATGGTGATGTGATTGAACCCCTTTCTTTTATTGTCCTGTGTGAGACCTCTGCCTTATTGCCCTAATGAAATCATCAGCTCATTCCATGGCTAATCCTGTTAAGGGCCTCTCATGCTGCTATCAAACATGAGGTCTGCTGTGCCCGCAATCTGTGACCCCCAGCCTGTCACTGGCAATGGCATGCCTTCAACACAACACCGCTGATCTGCACCTGAACACACCAAGGATATCTGCTACAGAACCACCGTGAAGACATTACAGCCAGAACCACTGTGAACCACTCAATAAAATGTGTGAGGGTATTTTTCACAATGACCCACTGTCTATGGAAGCCCCAGCTTTGCCCAATAATTCATAATATGCTGTAAATAAATAAGCCTCAGATTTGACAACTCTTTGTGGCATACAGTGTGTGATTGTGTTGCTTATTCTAACGCATCTGTAACGCAGGTCAAATAATGTTGAATTCTTATCGTTGCTAGTGAGATTCCAGTAACCAATCATATTATACTATTGATATGTTTAAATTGACACCTATTACAATTCAGCTGTCAGAAGCTGTATGACGAGCAGTTTATTTTACATTTACATTTAAGTCATTTAGCAGACGCTCTTATCCAGAGCGACTTACAAGTTGGTGCATTCACCTTATGATATCCAGTGGAACAACCACTTTACAATAGTGCATCTAACTCTTTTAAGGGGGGGGGGGGGGGTTAGAAGGATTACTTTATCCTATCCTAGGTATTCCTTAAAGAGGTGGTGTTTCAGGTGTTTCCGGAAGGTGGTGATTGACTCCGCTGACCTGGCGTCGTGGGGGAGTTTGTTCCACCATTGGGGTGCCAGAGCAGCGAACAGTTTTGACTGGGCTGAGCGGGAGCTGTACTTCCTCAGAGGTAGGGAGGCGAGCAGGCCAGAGGTGGATGAACGCAGTGCCCTTGTTTGGGTGTAGGGCCTGATCAGAGCCTGAAGGTACGGAGGTGCCGTTCTCCTCACAGCTCCGTAGGCAAGCACCATGGTCTTGTAGCGGATGCGAGCTTCAACTGGAAGCCAGTGGAGAGAGCGGAGGAGCGGGGTGACGTGAGAGAACTTGGGAAGGTTGAACACCAGACGGGCTGCGGCGTTCTGGATGAGTTGTAGGGGTTTAATGGCACAGGCAGGGAGCCCAGCCGACAGCGAGTTGCAGTAGTCCAGACGGGAGATGACAAGTGCCTGGATTAGGACCTGCGCCGCTTCCTGTGTGAGGCAGGGTCGTACTCTGCGAATGTTGTAGAGCATGAACCTACAGGAACGGGTCACCGCCTTGATGTTAGTTGAGAATGACAGCGTGTTGTCCAGGATCACGCCAAGGTTCTTAGCACTCTGGGAGGAGGACACAATGGAGTTGTCAACCGTGATGGCGAGATCATGGAACGGGCAGTCCTTCCCCGGGAGGAAGAGCAGCTCCGTCTTGCCGAGGTTCAGCTTGAGGTGGTGATCCGTCATCCACACTGATATGTCTGCCAGACATGCAGAGATGCGATTCGCCACCTGGTTATCAGAAGGGGGAAAGGAGAAGATTAATTGTGTGTCGTCTGCATAGCAATGATAGGAAAGACCATGTGAGGATATGACAGAGCCAAGTGACTTGGTGTATAGCGAGAATAGGAGAGGGCCTAGAACAGAGCCCTGGGGGACACCAGTGGTGAGAGCACGTGGTGCGGAGACAGATTCTCGCCCCGCCACCTGGTAGGAGCGACCTGTCAGGTAGGACGCAATCCAAGCGTGGGCCGCGCCGGAGATGCCCAACTCGGAGAGGGTGGAGAGGAGGATCTGATGGTTCACTGTATCAAAGGCAGCCGATAGGTCTAGAGCCAATCAAAACTAAATACTCTTAGTCCCTTTCCTAACCTCACGTTATAACACCAGTTGGCTCCAACAAAAAAAAGTTAAATAAATAAAAGAGCTAGAGCTTCACGTAACGTGAAGAGCTACCGCCATTCGATGGAAGAAAAACGAAGTTTCAAATTGTTGAGAAGTTGTATAAAACGTCACTAAAAAAAGCGAGAACTGGATATTAACACTAATTTATCTATACATACGTGCTGTGAAGGGATTGAGGGAAAGATTGGCGCCAGGATTTGGTGAGTTCTCAAAAGGATAACAAGCTGATAGCGATTAGGCTAGCTAAGCTAATTCTAGCATTTTGTGCGTGTTCATACTGAACCAAGCATACGCACAAGCCGTTAACATTTAGGCTAGCTCAGTTATCGATCAATTGAAATAGCATACCTTAAGGGAACTCTATGGCGGGAGCCGTATGGTCGGTGAAGAAAGTCCCATTGCGAATGTACGGTCCCTTACTAGACGTCCGGCGACGTTTTTAAAAATCGCGGACGGCGTCGGGCCGCGGGCGGGGGAGAGCTCTTTCGGGAAGTCATCGAAGAAAACGTCTCGGACGTTCGGTTTCCGTTTTATAAAAGTTTTTGACTTTTTTCCGCATTCTCGAAAATTCCCACAAGAGGGAAAATAAATCATATTGCAAGCGCACGAGCACGTGGCAAACACGCGCAGCCTTTTCTCCTAAACGGAAAATATTTCTAAGACGAAACTCGGCGAGCGTAGGTTTGGAGTAACGGGCAGTTGGCCCCGAACAAGATCGCGTCGAGGCCTCGGCGCTTTTTGAGTTATGGCCATTTTTCTGGGATTAAAGGTCAAAAACGCAAGTAGGGTGCTAATTTGACCGCTTCACGTCAAAGTACATAAGCATACGGTGTCAGGAAAAAAAGAACCAGCCGTTTATCTATCGTAATTTAAGAGAAATCGTACATTGACCATTTGGTGATGTTCACAAAGAGGATTTTTCCCCCCAAAAAATTCACAGATCCAGTTGCAGTTTGTTCAGACGAACATTTTTAAAGTGGGTCTCGAAGCTCTGCGAGAATTCTGTGATTTTATGTGATTTTATGAAGTAACACATACTCATTTAACCCTCTGTTAATAAGTCAGTTCTTAACATAAAGACTTAAAACTCTATATTATATAAGAGCCTACCCCAAGGAGGGTATGTGTTCACGTTCAGCTTCCTATGTCAACTGGAAGTACCTTAAAATGGTGCCATAGGGTCAGGTTTGAAGGGTAATTAAGGTCAGATCTTTTCAAAACTTCACTTGTGTGATTAGACAACCCTCATGAACTGTAATCAGTCATTTCTCCCAACAGATGTCAAAGAAAAGCTCTCTCACACAAACACACACACACAAAAAGCAAGGATGGAGTGAAAAAGTACGGTGCTTAAAGACACACAAAGCCTGCAATGGCATTACTATTATCTCCAGGCCGTGCCGAGTTCAACGAGATGCCCCGCTTGACCGTAGCTCGCTCGGTCTGAGCGCAGCGACAGTGACAAGAAGACAGAGCAAAATGACCCTTTGACCTCAATGTCAATTTTATTTGCTTTTGGGAGACAGAGAGAGAACCGTTAAGGTTAGAAGCACAATTTGACCTCAGGAATGTTCTTAAGGTCCTCCCGATCTGTGCAAGCCTAACCTTGACCTTGTGGCATTAACCCTTAACAGTTAAAAGAAGGTGTTTACATCAAACAGTTTACAATGACATTTCGCCCCATAGGAATACATTGACTGCTCCTCTAAATTCAACCTGAAGCCTATGTGGGTTATGAATGTCTTATGAACCTGTCTTTGATGTCAGTCCATCAGGCCACCATGAGGTCTACCTGTGTCGATTCTAAGCTTCCTGGAGCAACCGGAAGTGGTTAAATCACCCTAAAAGTGTTTACCATACCCAACCTGCAGTTTGAGAGAAATAGTGCATTCAACCCTATGTAAATCAGTAAATTTTTAACATACAGACTGAAAACTCAGGATTCTGTAACAGCATACTCCAGTGAGTAAATGTGTTTACTTTCAGCTTCCTGTGCCAACCGGAAGTGCCATAATTGGTGTCAAAAGGGCTGTTTCGAAGGGTTAAAAATGTCAAATCTTTCCAAAACTTCATATTTGTGATTAGGCAACCCTCCAGAAACGGTAAATCAGTCATCAGTCTGGTAAAACGGTAAATCAGTCCCATCAGATTTCAAAGAAAAATTTACACACCCAAACAGAAATGATGGAGGGACACACTGAGGGGCTAAGAGGCAGACAGTGCCTGCGGTAGTTACTTTTGTTCCAACTTTTAAAAGAACCGTCAGACCTAGAGTTCTGAAACTTTGGAAACCTGTTCTAGACCTCAGGTTGATTGTGCACGGTGAGTTGTGGCTCTAGAAGGTTCTCGGACCGATAAAAAGCCTTGTGTATTTGCAATGTGTTCAATTCATTTTGAGCTTAACGAAACTGGCGACATTTAGAAAAGTCCCAGAGTCTCAAGACTAGGTGCATTGAAACCGGCTCGGCTCATAGAGACAGACCCCAACATGTCTGTTTGATTGCTCATTCAAGGACCCCGTAGCAAGGCAATGAAAAAAGTGGAATTTCAGCACCAATTAAGGTATTGCTCGGGCACCGAATGACCTATCGAGCCGAAACTTGGGATTCGAGGTCGCCTCACATAGGGCTAAACATAATGTGAGAATTGGACCCGCAGCTAGAACATAACTACGTATTATTTGTTTTATTATGGTTTAAATGGAAGGCGCTGTGAATTTTGGGCCTGCTCTGAAATTTGTGATAGTTGGCTTCTAAAGGAGTTGGTAAAAGTGAGTTTGGTGTCAGATGGTATCAGTTTGGTGTCTGAATATATCTATTTGACTGATGGACACCGACTTGCTAGTTGACTTTTGTGCATTTGCAATATGTTTCAATGGGGTACCATCACAAAAAGCGACATGATGAAATTTAACACAACGAGCGATGGAGAGGAACCACTATCACTGCCCGGCCATCCTGAGGTCATCAGGCCGTTCAATTTTGTATTTCTAAAGTATTTAAAGAATGCACGTTACATTTGCAATATGATTCAACACATCATATTGCAAACGTAACAGTGTGTGTTATGTTTGCAATATGATTCAACACATCATATTGCAAACGTAACAGTGTGTGTTACGTTTGCAATATGATGTGTTGAATCATATTGCAAATGTAACGTGCATTCTTTAAATAAACCCTATGTGGGTTATGAATGTCTTATGAACCAGTCTTCAATGAAAATCCATCAAGCCACTATGAGGTCTACCTGTGTCGATTCTAAGCTTCCTGGAGTAACCGGAAGTGATAAAATCACCCTAAAAGTGTTTTGCCATACCCAACCAGCAGTTTGTGATATATAGTGCATTCAACCCTGTGTAAATCAGTCAGTTCTTAACGTATAGACTTAAAACTCAGGATTCTGTAAAAGCATACCCCGATCAGGATATGTATTTACTTATAGCTTCCTGTGCCAACCGGAAGTGCCTTAAAATGGGGTCATAGGTGCTGTTTGGAAGGGTTAAAAAAGTCAGATCTTTCCAAAACTTTAAGTGTGTGATTAGGCAACCTTCATGAACTGTAAATCAGTCATTTCTCTAAACAGATGTCAAAGAAAAGCTCTCTCTCACACACACACACACACACACAGCAAGGATGGAGTGAAAAAGTATGGTGCTTAAAGACACACAGAGCCTTAAATGCTTTTAGGGGGGATCCAGACTTCCATACCCGCTCTGGGAGCACTATACTACGGGCAAAAATCAATGGGTGCTGGCCTGAATGATTTATGGAGGTTTGGGGGGTGATACGTTTTTTCTAATTTATTCACATTTTTGACTTCATATTAAATCAGATTGCAAATGCACAAAACATATTCCTTAAGTACAAGTAAACATTTTTTTAAAATATGATAGTAAAATGTGACAAAAGTATTTTCATACAGTTCTTACACATGTGTAATTGACAAAAAAAAAATGGAAAGAATTTCGAAAAATGGTCCAGAAAGCACTTTTTTAAGGGGGTGATAAGTTTTTGCCAAAACTTTCAAAATTTCAAAATTTTACTCTTGGGTCTTGACTTGCGTTACAATAAGCCTATGAAAAATTAGGATAGAACACACTCGCCCACTATAGGATTTTTGGGGTGTTACACAGCTCATTTACAATATGGCATTTGCCATCAACTTTGGATGAAACACCGCCAGAAGTAGTGTATTTGTCCATCGTGTATATGCTCCGCCCACTGCCAATAACTTGCCATGTTATTTTGTACAATTGGGGGGGGAGTTCCCTTACAAACGTTAGTAATCATGCATGGCAAACTATTTTAGTTTTCATACTTTTATAAAATGTGACTAAATAGCATCAATCCATTTTGGTACACTTATGTTTTAGATGACTTTATAAGAAATTACGTGTAGGTGTAAACACTAGTACTTTTCATTTGCCCGGGCTAGTTATTGTTCAGTCCACATGAGCTATAGTGCTATAGTTAGTGTAAAGCACTTTGACTAAGTTTTATTTTCTTATTCCTGAAAGAGATTAAAGCTAAGCACTATATTAATGGTTATATGAAAAGGTACTCATGGTATATATATATTGTGGGATCCTGTTTGTAAAACAGGTCAGGTTTTTTGAGTATGGATTCAGTTCTACCAAGGATGCCTGAACCCAGGACATCAATAAGATTTGCATGCAAAGATTTATTTTCCTTGGAAAACACTCAATTTACACTGCCATACTACAGTGTGTTAGGATTTTTCTTACAAGGCATCATTCATTGCATTGGGATTGTTATAAGCACATGCCGCCTGCTATAGACCACCCTCTGCCCCCAGCTGTGCTCTGGACACCATATGTGAACTGATTGCCCCCCATCTATCTTCAGAGCTCGTGCTGCTAGGCGACCTAAATTGGAACATGCTTAACACCCCAGCCATCCTACAATCTAAGCTTGATGCCCTCAATCTCACACAAATTATCAATGAACCTACCAGGTACCACCCCAATTCCGTAAACACGGGTACCCTCATAGATATCATCCTAACCAACTTGCCCTCCAAATACACCTCTGCTGTTTTCAACCAAGATCTCAGCGATCACTGCCTCATTGCCTGCATCCGTAATGGGTCAGCGGTCAAACGACCTCCACTCATCACTGTCAAACGCTCCCTGAAACACTTCAGCGAGCAGGCCTTTCTAATCGACCTGGCCGAGGTATCCTGGAAGGATATTGATCTCATCCCGAAGTAGAGGATGCCTGGATATTTTTTTTAAATGCCTTCCTCACCATCTTGAATAAGCATGCCCCATTCAAGAAATTTAGAACCAGGAACAGATATAGCCCTTGGTTCTCTCCTGACCTGACTGCCCTTAACCAACAGAAAAACATCCTATGGCGTTCTGCATTAGCATCGAACAGCCCCCGTGATATGCAACTTTTCAGGGAAGCTAGAAACCAATATACACAGGCAGTTAGAAAAGCCAAGGCTAGCTTTTTCAAGCAGAAATTTGCTTCCTGCAACACAAATTCAAAAAAGTTCTGGGACACTGTAAAGTCCATGGAGAATAAGAACACCTCTTCCCAGCTTCCAACTGCACTGAAGATAGGAAACACTGTCACCACCGACAAATCCACTATAATTGAGAATTTCAATAAGCATTTTTCTACGGCTGGCCATGCTTTCCACCTGGCTACCCCTACCCCGGTCAACAGCACTGCCCTCCCCTCTGCTACTCGCCCAAGCCTTCCCCATTTCTCTTTCTCCCAAATACAGTCAGCTGATGTTCTGAAAGAGCTGCAAAATCTGGACCCTTACAAATCAGCCGGGCTAGATAATCTGGACCCTTTCTTTCTAAAACTATCTGCTGAAATTGTTGCCACCCCTATTACTAGCCTTTTCAACCTCTCTTTCGTGTCGTCTGAGATTCCCAAAGGTTGGAAAGCAGCTGCGGTTATCCCCCTCTTCAAAGGGGGGGACAATCTTGACCCTAACAGCTACAGACCTATATCTATCCTACCCTGCCTTTCTAAGGTCTTCGAAAGCCAAGTCAACAAACAGATTACCGACCATTTCGAATCCCACCATACCTTCTCCGCTATGCAATCTGGTTTCAGAGCTGGTCATGGGTGCACCTCAGCCACGCTCAAGGTCATAAACGATATCTTAACCGCCATCGATAGGAAACAATACTGTGCAGCCGTATTCATTGACCTGGCCAAGGCTTTTGACTCTGTCAATCACCACATCCTCATCGGCAGACTCGACAGCCTTGGTTTCTCTAATGATTGCCTCGCCTGGTTCACCAACTACTTCTCTGATCGAGTTCAGTGTGTCAAATCGGAGGGTCTGTTGTCCGGGCCTCTGGCAGTCTCTATGGGGGTGCCACAGGGTTCAATTCTTGGACCGACTCTCTTCTCTGTATACATCAATGATGTCGCTCTTGCTGCTGGTGATTCTCTGATCCATCTCTACGCAGACGACACTATTCTGTATACTTCTGGCCCTTCTTTTGACACTGTGTTAACAACCCTCCAGGCGAGCTTCAATGCCATACAACTCTCCTTCCGTGGCCTCCATTTGCTCTTAAATACAAGTAAAACTAAATGCATGCTCTTCAACCGATCGCTGCCTGCACCTGCCCGCCTGTCCAACATCACTACTCTGGACGGCTCTGACTTAGAATATGTGGACAACTACAAATACCTAGGTGTCTGGTTAGACTGTAAACTCTCCTTCCAGACTCACATCAAACATCTCCAATCCAAAGTTAAATCTAGAATTGGCTTCCTATTCCGCAACAAAGCATCCTTCACTCATGCTGCCAAACATACCCTTGTAAAACTGACCATCCTACCAATCCTCGACTTCGGTGATGTAATTGACAAAATAGCCTCCAAAACCCTACTCAATAAATTGGATGCAGTCTATCACAGTGCCATCCGTTTTGTCACCAAAGCCCCATATACTACCCACCACTGCGACCTGTACACTCTCGTTGGCTGGCCCTCGCTTCATACTCGTCGCCAAACCCACTGGCTCCAGGTCATCTACAAGACCCTGCTAGGTAAAGTCCACCCTTATCTCAGCTCGCTGGTCACCATAGCAACACCCACCTGTAACACGCACTCCAGCAGGTATATCTCTCTGGTCACCCCCAAAGCCAGTTCCTCCTTTGGCCGCCTCTCCTTCCAGTTCTCTGCTGCCAATGACTGGAACGAACTACAAAAATCTCTGAAACTGGAAACACTTATCTCCCTCACTAGCTTTAAGCACCAGCTGTCAGAGCAGCTCATAGATTACTGCACCTGTACATAGCCCATCTATAATTTAGCCCAAACAACTACCTCTTTACCTACTGTATTTATTTATTTATTTTGCTCCTTTGCACCCCATTATTTCTATCTCTACTTTTTCTATCTCTACTATCTCTACTCTACTTTTTTTTTTACTTGCTATATTGTGTTTACTTCGCCACCATGGCCTTTTTATATTTTAATTTTATTTATATATATATTTTGTTTGCCTTCACCTCCCTTCTCACCTCACTTGGTCATATTGTATATAGACTTATTTTTCACTGTATTATTGACTGTATGTTTGTTTTACTCCATGTGTAACTATGTGTTGTTGTATGTGTCGAACTGCTTTGCTTTATCTTGGCCAGGTCGCAATTGTAAATGAGAACGTGTTCTCAATTTGCCTACCTGGTTAAATAAAGGTGAAATAAATAAATAAAATAAATGCTACACTTAAACACCTTTCAGTGTTTTTTGATAGGCACAGTCACTCACATTCTATTCCATGTCATAGTGGTTTATTAGTCAGTATTTGTGAATTGAGTGGATTCATGTTTATTGTATTGCTATTGAACTTTGAAATCAGAGAGACCCTCAGATTAAGACAGAGTTGGGGGCACCCTAGTAAACTATAGGCAGGATATATGGCCGATATCTATTGTACCATTGATGTTCTTCAATATTTACGCAAGGTGATACGTTTTTTTTGGTAAGTATTCTTATTTACAAGCCAGCATTCTTTTCCTAAATGATTCAGTAGTCTGGTTTTCATTTCCCCCTACTGCTCCAGTAGCAAACCTAACTGGTCCATTACAGTTTAATCTTAAACAGTAGCCCATAGTGTTAAGCAATTGTTACACATGACCACTTTAGAAGAAGTCATCATTGGCTCTCTCCATACATTCTAAGAGAGAGACCCACCCTAGTCGGGAAACGCCTGATAGCTAACTTCCAGCGCAGGTCCTCTATGTACTGTAGTTTATGATTACCATGACGCTAAGGCAGAAGTGACTAGTTTCCAGCCACAGCCCTTGTCACACCAGGGCGATGGTGAGGTGACACAGCGTCTGGTGGCTGCTGTGGCACTTCCTTGCCCACACTCCCTCTGCCAGCGGGGTCTAACAATCAGGATCATGTCTGCTGGTCACACACAGTCGTGGCCCCAGCACCTCACACAGGATTTAGACAGAACCCTGGCAGGCTCGGAGGGATGACTGTCAGTACAGGACTGCCTGTAGACCATTCACACAAGCTCTGAAAGCATGTATATTTATTCACAAATCCACTCGCCTCGTGACCACGAGTACAGGAGGCTCTAAAATCTACAGTCGCTTAATCTCTCAAAAGACACCAAAAAGCTCCTTTCCTTCATTTGGGTAGCTAGATACTTTCCCTTAATTTGTTGTGTATATGTGGGTGTTCTTAGACATTATCCAGAATTTTGGTGAAGTATATATCTATTTTAAACCTAGCGCTTTGCGCAAGATGTGTCAAAGTGTAGTTCACACATGCATAATCCATGTTCCCTAGTTTGAAAGGGATTTTACTGGAAGCTGTGCAGCGCCATTTTCCCTAAATTGTCCCCCACGTATGGCCAGCCCCCTAGCAATTAGAGTTTCAGCCAATGAGCTTTAGTTCCTCTGCATTTGAGTGACAGCTAGCAAGATGCACACACAGCAGAGAGAGCGAGAAATAACGTGATGCACACATCTACACATTTTCTGGAACCATTTTTGGCTTCTAAGTGCTACTTTCAGAACTACTGGCTAAAAAGTATACAAAGTACCGGAAAAACTCTTACTATGGGCCTTGAAATTGTAATAACAAGAATACAACAAACACTAATAATAAAATCAAAAGGTACATGAAATGACTCAGTGTTGACACTTCCACCAGGCAGCACAGTTATCCAACAGTCTTCAGGGTGTGGGAGGAGACAAAATGGCACTACTGAGATAAATCTGACATTGTATCACCTGTATGTGAAATGACTTCGATCAGAGTTCCCTTAAGGAGAGAGAGGAGAAGCCTAGGTGGTTACAGAACCAAACCTGAGAGGTTTTCAGGCTCAAATAAGAAAGAAAGAGACATGCCTGTGCTGATCCAGTCTTTTCAGAAAAGCACTTTACCAGCATAGTACTAAACTGCCAGTGCATATCCAGCTGTATTAATAGAATGTAGAAATGTAATTCACGTGGTAGAGGGCTCCAGCTGGTAAAATCAATACCATAGGGGGAGGTAAAGAGCATCCTACAGCAAGGTGTGTAATTCACTACAAATCTCAGTCATGTTATACCTTGTTTTTCTTCTGCACAACACTAAACCACATGACCCATTTAGTGCATCCTGCTGAGCGTTTAAACAAAAATAGTCTTAGAGGGAGTGAAAAGCATTCCCTTGCCTGGCCTGACCAAAAAAAGCCAAGAGGAGAGCAAGTGGGTGTAACCAGATTATAGCCTGTGTCAGAGGCATCATCATGAGGAGTGAAAATGTAAAAGTGCTGTCATAAACAGCTGTCAAGTCACTGTCCGTGTCAGAATACCCGTACTTGCGTTTCTAAATAGTAGGCGTTTTGGATTTGGGTATGCGAAACAAATGTTTTATAATATGTGCATTTTCGAAAATGTTGTATGCTTTAAATGCCAGGATGTCATTCTCATTTTGGCTTTTCATCTAGTAGAATTCGCTGCACACTATTGAGGAAGAGAATGGTCTTTCGAGACTCACATGTGTTTGACAACAGCTGATAATCAGGTGAGGGGACGTGCTGTATCAAAATGAACGAATAGCGGTAATCAATGCAATTGTGCATTAGATGACACATTCTAATTAGAAGGAGCCTAATATACTGATATTTGTTGTTTACTGCATTCTTTTTTTTACTAAACAATACGTTCTAAATAGCATGTAGTACGATTATTACACAGGATGCAGTTTAAGTAAGTAGTAGGCAAGACAGATTTTGGACACGGCCACCGGAACGTGCAGAATTGTGGGCCACATAGGTCAGTCAAAGTCTAGATCTATGAGCCTGCTCCTGTTCTAGATAAGCAGCATAGTTCTCATAAGCACTCAAGAAAACAGAGTACAAACCTGGCACAATGTGTAAAAATAGAATGGAGGATTCGGCAGTGCCAGAATGAGGTAATTTGTAACTACAACAGTATGAAAAGGTTTGAGACTGATGTAGCTTTGAGACTAGGTGAATAAAGCACAAAGATGTGATATTGAACATGAATGGGATTGTTTAGAATTGGAATTTAACACTGTAGCAATAAATAGAACCAATGACACTATGAGAATGCCATCTAACATATTCAAGAGTTGTGAACATAACACCGTGGTACTAGACGTGAGTGTCAGTGGGAGAGGAGAGTTGTAAAGGTGAGTTACCTGAGCAGGTCTCCATGGAGCTGCAGGTATAGTCCCTCTACTTCTCTCTGGGCACACAGCTCCTCCACCGTGGTAGTGGTGGAGCATAGCACCAGCCGCAGGTCTGCCTGGAGGGTGGAGGAGGCCGGTGGGCCCGAGGCTGGGGGCTGGGGGTCAACTGTTCCCCCGTACAGACACACACAGCCTCGCTGGGCATCCCCCTTCAGCCAATCCCGCTCCCGCGATCCAAAGCGGGTCTTCCTGGTAACACAGCCTCTGCTCCCATTCCTCTTCATGTTCCGCTGGAGAAACAAACATTAGATGAAAAGACTGCCACCACCGATACACTGTAAATATATTGGGCGTGTAAAAGAAGACAAGTTGTCTTGCAGCAGCCTTGCTCTGAATCAAGGATATCTCAAGCTGCATCATGTTCCAACACATCCAGAGGACAAATTCAATTAAGTCAATTTGTCAGGTTGGCAAAACAAAGTTCAAATGAGATTACCTGCAAAAAGCTCATGGGCATTGGTGAACTTAAAACGGGGTCCTTGCTAAATCTGTGAGCCCAACTCTGAATGACGTGTGCAGCGTGTGTCAGAATCACTGGCCTTATTTTCAAATCTGGAGAAGCTCGGAACAAATATTTACACAGGGCAAGAATGGCACTGTGTGAACTGGACCCTGGCTTTTGAGACTGGTGACCAGGCATTAGGTCATTAGTCAGACACTGATGAAGTCATCCTCCCACGATGCCCTGCATTCCCACAGCTGCCCGGCACAGGCAGGCAGCTGCTGGCATCCACACTACACTGCACCGCAGCACACACACACACACACAACAGAGTAGACAGCAGGGCCCCGAGCCGCAGCTCTTCAGCACGGCAGCTCCAAAGACACACACAACAGGCCTCAATGTGCAATGACAACACACACAGCTCAATGGGTGACAGGCAACATATGCACACACTCTCTCCCAAAAGCAGAGAACCTCACTATGTGCAATGACAACATATACATCAATGGCGACAGGCAACAAAGGCACACACCACAGGTCTCTCTATGTGAGTCTACAAGACGGGCAAACTCATTCACAGAGAGGCTGCCACGACCCTGAGCATCGACCATTTCCCAGACAGTCATTGCCCTCATTTCACTCCATCACCCCTACAACCATCCAAGGCCAGAGGGCAAAGAAAATCTGTCAAATAAAGCTCCAACAACTCAGTGATCAGAAGATCAATTAACAAACCATGTTCTGAGATGTCAAACAGGGATAAACATCAGTGCATTCATTAAGTATTCAGACCCCTTGACTTTCCACATTTTGTTATGTTACAGCCTTATTCTAAAACACAGCCTCATCAATCTACACACACACACAAATACCCCATAATCACAAAACAGGTTTAGAATTTTTTGCACCATATTTACATAACATTCAGACCCTTTGCTATGAGACTTGAAATTGAGCTCAGGTGCATCCTGTTTCCACTGATCATCCTTGAGATGTTTCTACAACTTGATTGGAGTCCACCTGTGGTAAATTCAATTGTTTGAACATGATTTGGAAAGGCACACGTGTCTATATAAGGTCCCACAGTTGACAGTGAATGTCAGAGCAAAAACCAAGCCATGAGGTCGAAAGAATTGTCCAGCTCTGAGACAGGATTGTGTCGAGGCACAGATCTGGAGAAGGGTACAAAAAAAAATGTATGCAGCATTGAAGGTCCCCAAGAACACAGTGGCCTTCATCATTCTTAAATGGAAGAAGTTTGAAACCCCCTAGAGTTGACTCTTCCTAGAGCTGGCCACCCGGCCAAACTGAGCAATCGGGGGAGAAGGGCCTTGGTCAAGGAGGTGACCAAGAACCCGATGGAAACTCTGAAAGTGCTCCAGAGTTCCTCTGTGGAGATGGGAGAACCTTCCAGAAGGCCAACCATCTCTGCAGCACTCCACCAAATCAGGCATTTATGGTAGAGTGGCCAGACAGAAGCAACTCCTCAGTAAAAAGGCACAACAGCCCACTTGGAGTTTGCCAAAAAGGCACCTAAAGGACTCAGACCATGAGAAACAAGATTATCTGGTCTGATGAAACCAAGCGTCACGTCTGGAGGAAACCAGACACCGCTCATCACCTGGCCAATACCATCCTTACGGTGAAGTATGGTGGTGGTAGCATCATGCTGTGGGGATTTTTCAGTGTCAGGACCAAGGGAAATAGGAACAGAGCAAAGTACAGAGATCCTTGATGAAAACCTGCTCCAGAGCGCTCAGGACCTCAGATTGGGGCAAAGGGTCACCTTCCAACAGGACAATGACCCTAAGCACACAGCCAAGACAACGCAGGAGTGGCTTTGGGACAAGTCACTGAATGTCCTTGAGTGGCCCAGCCAGAGCCCGGACTTGAACCCGAGTAAAGGGTCTGAATACTTAAGTAAAATGTAATATTCCCGATTTTTATTTTTGGTAAATTTGCCAACATTTAACCTGTTTTTGCTTTGTCATTAAGGGGGTATTGTGTGTGGATTGAGGGAAATAAACTATTTAATCCATTTTAGAATAAAGCTGTAATGCAACAATTTAAAAAAAGTCAAGGGGTCTGAATACTTTCAGAATGCACTGTACCTGAATTTGTCCAATAGAAACTCATTTGCAACTGTTGGACTAAAGATTACACCCTAGATCAGCTAAATGCAGGCAAGAGTGTGCAAGGCGGTTTTGAATGTGTCACGGTCACCTGGATTACTAAAAAGAATCTCGACATGTGCACCTGCCTTGTAAACTTTCATTCATAGGCTAGTTTAACGAACCTCATGATGAGTAGGTACAGGGAAAGTATCATGGAGTAGCCTAAACCTATTGAGGTTACATTGAGCTGGGTGAATAGAATATGAATGACAGTCAACCAATATGCTGTAATAGAAATAAGGCCATGCTCATGAAAAACAATTATCATCCTCCATCATCATAATGGCACCAACCGCCACTGATGTGTATAAACTCACCACTCATTGGTTTAAATCTTGGTTGGTTGAATACACGGCTACTGTTAGTTGCAGCAGCAGCCATTCATGATTCAATGAACATAAAAGGTAATGGTCCTTCCAATGAAGTTGTCTTTTCGATATTTATTATTAGTGCAATTGTAACTGGAATGTGTCATTCTCCATGACAATATCACATGAGAGATTGGTGAGATAAGCAGTCTATCCATAGAAGCATGGATGAGTTCCATGTCAGCCTATGAAATTTATTTTCTAAATTATTATGCATGGGGATAATTGGCACAAGCCATTATGATTTATGTAAATGGCCCTAATGGGTTCATGAGTGACATAATGGCGGAAGAACAGCACACGAATGAGTAAGGAAACAGTTAATCACATGTCTTGTCAATTGTGCTTGCTCACTGAGGGCTCGAAACTACTGAACAATCTCAGTCCAAGATTTCGATGGGGCCTACCGGTGGTCCGTTAGCCTACGCAAAACCGAGTCAATAGGCTATTTAAGAATTTCAATGTGGATTTTATCCAATGACAAACATGTAGCCTAAATGGCGTAACACATTGAAACGTTTACAAACGTTACTCTATCCATAATAGCTTAAGCTATTCATTTTCAGCAATAAACAGCAAGTTAAAACGTGTTTTGACATGTTCTGATCTATAGCCTAGGCTATATTGTTGTCATATTTGCAAATGATACACAACAGCAAATATAGTATGAAACATTTACAGTAGGATAGACTAACAGCTTAGCACGACAATATGTAGCAACATCTCGAACGACTGCCTACTGTAACAGTTCAGTCAAATGTTTTTGTTACAATCTAGAAAGAGTTACAGTGAAAGGAAGCTGCTGGCGATATGGTTCGATACATTGTTGCACTCAACGCTATACTTTCAAAGCCAACATAATTATCACTATATAAGAGAACACCAATGATGCTCAAACTGGATGACGCGTGAGTATAATTTCACACGCACTTCGGCCCTGTTAGAACCGGGAACTGTGCGATTGTAGTATTTTGATAAACCTTCAAATTTGACCTGCTTGATAGTTACCTTTAGAACGCGTATCCCCGTTCCGACACGGTTTCCTGTACCATTGCGGTCGCCACGACCTGCAGCTTGATTAGATCCCGCTTCGTAAACCAGTGTGTCCGTACAACCCCTGTTATCTTCGACACCACCTTTTTTTCGCTCCATGACGGTGCCATTGACCGTGCCCGGTATATTATCTTCTTCCTTCATTTGCATGTGTATATTTAACTACAAAACCCCCAAAAGAACGTGGAACATGACTGGTAAATTCCAATACATGCGGCAGCTGAAAAATACCATTCTCGTTCGGTGCGACGCCATAACGACTCTGAACCTCACCGCTGTCAGATAGACCCAATCAATAAACATTAGAGAGGCAGGGTAACATATTATTCATAAGGCACTGCCCATTTCAGAGTCGAGGCGTACTGAATTATTCATTAGGTTTCCTATACACCTATTACACGTGTGCTTTACCGCATTAACGGTCTTGCGATTTTGATTTAATGCACTCAATGTAGTCGTGGCCAAAAGTTGAGAATGACACAAATATTAATTCCCACAACGTTTGCCGCTTCAGTGTCTTTAGATATTTTTGTCAGATGTTACTATGGAAAACTGAAGTATAATTACAAGCATTTCATAAGTGTCAAAGGCTTTTATTGACAATTACATTTAGTTGATGCAAAGAGTCAGTGTTGACCCTTCTTTTTCAAGACCTCTGCAATTCGCCCTGGCATGCTGTCAATTAACTTCTGGACCACATCCTGACTGATGGCAGCCCATTCTTGCATAATCAATGCTTGGAGTTTGTCAGAATTTGTGGGTTTTTGTTTGTCCACCCGCCTCTTGAGGATTGCCCACAAGTTCTCAATGGGATTAAGGTCTGGGGAGTTTCCTGGCCATGGACCCAAAATATCGATGTTTTGTTCCCTGAGCCACTTAGTTATCACTTTTGCCTTATGGCAAGGTGCTCCATCATGCTGGAAAAGGCATTGTTCATCACCAAACTGTTCCTGGATGGTTGGGAGAAGTTGCTCTCGGGGGATGTGTTGGTTCCATTCTTTATTCATGGCTGTGTTCTTAGGCCAAATTGTGAGTGAGCCCACTCCCTTGGCTGAGAAGCAACCCCACACATGAATGGTCTCAGGATGCTTTACTGTTGGCATGACACAGGACTGATGGTAGCGCTCACCTTGTCTTCTCCGGACAAGTTTTTTCCCATATGCCCCAAACAATCGGAAAGGGGATTCATCAGAGAAAATGACTTTGCCCCAGTCCTCAGCAGTCCAATCCATGTACCTTTTGCAGAATATCAGTCTGTCCCTGATGTTTTTCCTGGAGAGAAGTGGCTACTTCGGTGCCCTTCTTGACACCAGGCCATCCTCCAAAAGTCTTCACCTCACTGTGCGTGCAGATGTACTCACACCTGCCTGCTGCCATTCCTGAGCAAGCTCTGTACTGGTGGTGCCCCGATCCCGCAGCGGAATCAACTTTAGGAGCTGGTCCTGGCACTTGCTGGACTTTCTTGGGCGCCCTGAAGCCTTCTTCACAACAATTGAACCGCTCTCCTTGAAGTTCTTGATGATCCGATAAATGGTTGATATAGGTGCAATCTTACTGGCAGCAATATCCTTGCCTGTGAAGCCCTTTTTGTGCAAAGCAATGATGACGGCACGTGTTTCCTTGCAGGTAATCATGGTTGGCAGAGGAAGAACAATGATTCCAAGCACCACCCTCCTTTTGAAGCTTCCAGTCTGTTATTCAAACTCAATCAGCATGACAGAGTGATCTCCAGCCTTGTCCTCGTCAACACTCACACCTGTGTTAACGAGAGAATCACTGACATGTCAGCTGGTCCTTTTGTGACAGGGCTGAAATGCAGTGAAAATGTTTTTTGGGCATTCAGTTCATTTGCATGGCAAAGAGGGACTTTGCAATTAACTGCAATTCATCTGATCACTCTTCATAACATTCTGGAGTATATGCAAATTGCCGTCATACAAACTGAGGCAGCAGACTGTGAAAATTAATATTTGTGTCATTCTCAATTTTTGGCCACGACTGTAGGCGATTTCTTATAATTGCCCTAGAGGCTTATGATACTTACATTTTGAAAAATGGTATATCTTTACATAAGCACTCATCAAATTATTCCTCATAGGGAATAAGAGCAGTCAATATCCCATTTCATTATGGTCTAAATTGGAACAAGTAGATTAATGACAAAAATACCCTGTTAAAAAGGCATGTCAAGATATGTCAATAAGGCAGGCCTGGGCTAGGGGTATGTGGTTAAATAAAGGCTAAAGGTTAAATACAAATAAAATGTTTAAAAAAAGGGGGGGGGTGAATGAGGTAACCAAGGCACTCATGTCTCTTCAGGGTCATGGAAAAGCAGTATAGGGGGTGGGTCTGAAACAGCAAATTCAGCCAGGTATCTTTCAAGCACCACTTGCCTGTTGCTTCATGACTTCTCCCTTGAGTTGTCCTCTTGAGTACTGAACTTATAGCAATGTCCAGCCAATGGGTTCATCAGCAAACATCAATATACCACAACTGTAAAAGCAAACAGATGTGTTAAAGTGGTGCATGAGAGAATCCTGTCACTTCCATTCCACCTGGATCACTGTTAATTGACTGCCATGACTTGGCTTCTTCCACTACTGTAGTTTGTTTGGCTCACAGAAAATCAATACTCAACTACCAGCCCACACAGAGGTACTTTTAACAGCTTGGACTTGATAATGTTCCTCAAAAGCGAATCAAGAATCACTGACCTAAGAAACTACTCCCGTGGAAACAGATACTGGAACTTTGATCGAAATTCTCCTTGTTTGTACGCTGCTCCAACCTCACTGTGACTCAATCTAGTTTAGTAGGACAAGTAACCTATGTATACTGAAACATGTCAGATAGGCTATGTTAAGCTGAAAACATCTGTGTAGGCCTGTTCTAAATCAGTTATGTAGGTGAACCCCATTTGTAACTATACTAAACAAAAATATAAATGCAACATTTTCAAAGATTTTACAGAGTTATAGTTCATAAAAGGAAAATCAGTCAATTTAAATAAATTCATTAGGCTCTAATCTATGGGTTTCACATGACTGGGAACACAGATATGCATCTGTTGGTCACAGATACCTTAAAAAAAGGTAGGGGCGTGGATCAGAAAACCAGTCAGTATCTGGTGTGACCACCATTTGCCTCATGCAGTGCAACATCTCCTTCGCATAGAGTTGATCAGGCTGTTGATTGTACCTGTGGAATGTTGTCACACTCATCTTCACTGGCTCTGTGAAGTTTCTGGATATTGGCGGAAACTGGAACACACTGATCCAGAACATCCCAAACATCAATTGGTGACATGTCTGGTGAGTGTGCAGGCCATGGAAGAACTGAGACATTTTCAGCATCCAGGAATTGTGTACAGATCCATGTGACATGTGGCTGTGCATTATGCTGAAACATGAGGTGATGGCAGCAGATTAATGGCACGACAATGGGCCTCAGGATCTCGTCACCTCTGTCCATTCAAATTGTCATTGATAAAATGCAATTGTGTTCGTTGTGTGTAGCTTATGCCTGCCCATACCATAACCCCCACTGCCATCATGGGGCACTCTGTTCACAACGATGAGATCAGCAAACCACTCGCCCACACGACGCCATACACGTGGTCTGCGGTTGTGAGGCCGGTTGGACGTACTGCCAAAATCTCTAAAACGGCGTTGGGAGGCGGCTTATGGTAGAGAAATGAACATTGAATTATCCGGCAACACCTCTGGTGGGCATTCCTGCAGTCAGCATGCCAATTGCACTCCCAAAGAGTTGATAAATTAATGAGTCTGGTCAACAATTTTGTTTGACTTTTTATTTATACCCTTGATCATCATTTCCTCCAACCCAAAGACAATAATACACAGCATAAGTCTAAAATATCCCATGTAGTTTACAGCCTCTCAGCTTTAATCATCATTATTCATATTTTCAGTCCATTCACACCCACTTTGAAGACATGGGACTGATTCAGTTCAAAATGTTAAACCTGTCTGGAAAAGTGAATTTCAAAAAATGTTTTTTTTCCTCCCCATCTCAAATCAGATATGTTGTCGTATAGTCGGGATAAATCTGAAGTTACATATAGATTCTCTTTCAAAAGTACAATGGACGCGTTATGATTTCACAGGGAAAGTGATAATAGTGGCTAAAGTCAGATGCGCCTTCAAACCGCTTTACACACAGAATTCACCTGGCCAAATATAGAAGTAAAAAACAATTACATCCGAATGAGTGGTGTGCACTTTAAACTTCCCCCCAAAATAAAAATACCCTCAACATTTTCAAATGTACAACCCAACAAGGTGGTGTGTTGAATTTGTTGAAAATATTTGAACTTTTCTTGCATTTCAAAAAGAGGATTACATAAAGAGTAGAAATGACACTATTTACATTGGCTCTCACATGCAGCTCAGAAGTTGTGAATTGAAATCATTGCAGCCAATTTCATGTCCTACCAGGTGACTGTAGCAAGACATGCCAACACTCTCAGAGATATTTACACACACACGTATACTGGCTGATTACACAAACTAAACACATCAAAAGCTGCTCAGACCTCTGAGGGGTTCTTTCCTTTACAAATGTCCTATTTAAGATGCAGTGTCCAAACCAATGGGATTTCACCTTCATAAGCATTTCTCATTTAAAACTATATGGGGGCACTGTATCCTTAAAAGCGTTAACTGGTCAAACATGATTGACACAGGGTCATGCTGACGGAATCGAACCGATTAAAAACAAAACATTCAAGACAAGATACAAGTATGAGATGTCTTTCCCTTCCCTATAGCCTTATATATCTTGACCAGCTCCCCCTTGTGGAAATGAGCTCACAGCACAGCTAACATGCAGCTTTAGCTCAGTGTTATAGTTGTGTCATATCACAAGGACAGGTTAAGCAGCACTGCATTAAGATCACAGGTCTTCTGAAAAAAATGTAGACACCAAAAGGCCATACACACAGCAGAGAGATCAGCCTCACACTTCAGTCCTGATTTTTGAATTGGATTTCAATATATAGAAAGGATCACATTTCATCTTAGAGAGCCTGAACATCATCTACCCCGCTGGCCGGTTCCCTGTAACAGAACCAGGCCTATTCTCTGCTCTCTCTACAAACCAGTCCATAAGACGGGTTCCTTAATGCAGTCATCAGGAGCGATGAACAGACTCAGTAATAGAGTGGATGATGACAGGCAGCCAAGAGCACCTTGTATCTGTCAACCCCAAGAGAGGATAAGCACTTAACTACTTAATGAATCATATACACCACACAGATTAAACCTCTCATAACCTGATAACACTCAGGATATTCAATCTCCACCTTACAATAAAAGGTATGTGCAACAGCATCACAAGGGTAAAAAAAAAAATGACCTCAACACTTCAGAGAAACTCTGGGCCCATTCTCATGTCTCTGAAATCCAATACAATTAACGTGGGGAGGTGAGATGCCAGATGGATGGGGAGAGAATCTATAGGTCCGGAGAAAAAACAAACAGAGAATGACCTGCGAATAGGAGACTTAAAAAGGGGTCCAACAATGAGAATCGCTCTCTTAGAAGGACCATGTGCACTGTAGGTAGGTCATCCATCCATTAATTAGCTTGCATGTCTGACAACATACATTTTCTCCAATTACTTTTGCTGGGAAAGAAAAAAAACAATAAAGCACATTACATACCAAAGGAGGCATTACAGCATCTTAGCAAGAGGCCTACTCTTAAGGAGCATATGAAAACAGATTAGGCCTTTGAGGACCACGAATACCGACAAGGTGCCACCTCGGTCACTGTGCAGCACTGTGCTCAGCTCACAGACCTCTCAGTAGTACAGTACATCACTCACAGACAAAACCAGTTCTGCCCAACCAAACCTTAAGAGGACATTATAAGAAACCAACAGCAGCCTACTCACCCACTAAATCATCAGAAAATAGAAGATACATCCAAACTTCAAGAATATGAGAATGCAGCTCATTTGCATCGTTTCCAGATTATTATTTTTTACATATATGTATACAATTATATCCTTAGCTAATCTGCACCAGTCTTCAAATGGGGTTTTATTTCATTTGATCATCTTTTGTTGTTTCGGTTTACAATAATATACAATGTACAGGCAGCCGATTATATCTTTTGCGATGACTGATGAAATAGGGAAGTCTTTTCTTTAGACCATATTGTTGACTAAGATCTATTCAGACAATATACACCGTGAGTAATTGGAAGTCTTAGAAAATAGTTGGTATCTAAAAAAAGGGATGAAAGAAAAGATATTTGACAAATCTTAAAAGCCCTCAATATATACAGAAAAAGCCAATATAGCATTGTCAAAACAGAAAAAAAGTTAACTGATAGAATTAAATCATTTTCTCCATATATACACATCATTGCGCAAAAATATTTCCAAAGCTTATTTCCAAAGCTAATAGCATCTCCGATTTGGTCACAAATGTTTGATAGTGTAGCATAGTGAATATCAATAAGCATATAGTGCGATTGAACATCTGAAGGTCTAAACACATACAGCATCATGGGGCAGCTAAGCGTGTTAGTAATGAGATGTCCTACAGGTGCCCACTTGATTGGAGATCATACAGAAGACTAAATACAGCTATCCAGGTACTGTACTGTTGATAGTTAACAGGAAGAGAAAACATTGTGAGGTATTCAGGTTAATGTTTCCGACAGCTTGGTCGGGATTCTGATTTGGAGAAGTATGACAGCCAAGGAATCACACCAAGCTACACTGATATCCGACTACATCATTTCCACTCTAAATGCCAGAAAATCAGAGTGAGATGTCTCTAAAATCAAAGGTCACATTCTTCTTCGACTCCTTCCATCCAGCCTGTCCGTCTTGCCTGCTCTCTAGTCAGGATATTACCCACAATGAGCACTCTCTGACACTCAAACCCTCTTCACACATATCAGATGAGACCAGTTTAGGGACTTCCCATCTAGTTATGTCAAAAGGCACATCATTTTAATATCGGGCAATAATGTTTAAGTCAAATCACTGCAAAAAAAACAAAATCATAATACCACAAAATAGTGCCACAGAAAAAGACTGCAAAGAAAAAGCATTCAGTGCATATAACTACATTCAAAATAGACTTAATGTACTTACGTAAGTGTCGTCTCTAGGCTGGCTATGTCCAGCCAGGTTAATAGTCTAAAAAGAGACAGACGTTTTGACGTCCCAAAGCTGTGAATCTTACATTTCAGGCTGTTTGTTCAGATGCGTGGAAGATTCAAATACTTACAAAGTTAATATTCAATGAATCTCTGTTTAAGGATTTGCCTATAACTAAGATGTGTCTCAGACCCGCACTGATATACAATATCCATATTGCTTCAATAACCTCAGCTTGATCTAAGCAATTAATTTTTGAATTTAACAAGATGGCTTGAATAAACTGTAAATAGTGCCCATCTATTTGAGAAAAACGGTGCTATACAGGGCAGTCAAACAAAGCAGTAATGTCCATCCTCTAGATTCCACCTCAGAAAATAAACTTTTTCAAGATAGCGGCGTACTATGGCTACCAAACTGCTGACAAAACTAAAGAAAATGGAACCATACTGTGTGTTTACCAGTCCATGACAAACAAACACACTCCAGCCTTCAAAATATGCACTTTATCCATTTACAGTATCTCAACCCTGCTGAGAGGCCTCTCTGGCCAACCAAGGTGAATGGGATTCAAACAACTCTCAAACTGACTTCAACAGAGAAAACTGATGGAATTCAAAACGACTCCACACATCTTTTGCCTTTTAAATCACTCATGAGATAGAGGGTCAAATTAAGTTTCCCCCAAAATGAATGAGTGCTCTGGGTCTTTAAAACCTTTCTGCTGCCAAAGTTAATGGATGTAAAAGAGGGGAAAAGTCATCATGTGAATGTTTGTATAATCTCAGTTACCCCAGAACTAAAATCTCACAAATTTGATCAGCTGCGTGATGTAGTTGTGGGACCATACGTATTAGAAATTGGGAGTTCCCGTATTAGAAAGCCCCCCCACTTCCACCAATTTCCCCACACAAGCGAAGCAGTCGAAGTTTAAGCACCGCCTTCGGCCAATCCTGATACATCCAAATAATCAGTGACAAACTGATCCTACGCATTCCATCCCGACAGATTCTTCAGTTTACACCCAGAATCGGTTCACGAGAGATTAACCTTTGTATTGCAACCGAAGACCTTGCATTTGAAGCATAGAGCTGGAGATCTTTATAACAGAATGTGTTAGTCACTTTGGAGACCAAACTAGATTAAATACTGAGAGCCAAAGTACTCCAAGTTTCCAAACCCAATTGGGAAAGTGGTGAATGGACAGTGTGCAAATGTCATAGAGTTAATTAAGTTACATCTCATTCAGGCTTGAAAATAGAAAGAAAAATACCCATGTTAAATTCCTATAAGATTAAAAACATGAAACAAAAGAAAAAAAGACTGCTTAAACAAGTGCATAGCCAACAGCTATTTTCTATGGTGGCTTAGAGGGGTGGGCATACCACAGAGAGTGCAATGTGGGTGTACGTGCATTGAGGGCAAGAAGATGGAAATAGTGGCAACTGCAAAGCAGACAGATTGAGGTGAAACCAATCAAGGAAAAGAAGGGTGAGTAACTGTATATGTTTTCACATATTTCTGGTGATGTCTATCGTCGTTGTTGTGGTTGTCGTCATCATGGTCTTCATACCATCTTTTTTTTGTGTGTTTGACATTCCGCTGCTTCCCATGCAACCCCAGGGCAGCAGTCTGCAGTGATGTCACAGATGGATCAGTCGGGGTAAAGGGGGGGAGGGGAGAATCTTTCCCATAGTTCCCTTGGCGGGGTCTTTAAGAGCGAGAGGGCACAGTCATCATTGCCAGGACTGAGGAGGAAAGTTGTTGACCTCGGCCAGGTCTTGGACAGGTGAGCCTTTGTGGGTGTACGTCAGCTTGACCCTCATGCGGAGTTGTTGCTGTAAATCATGAGAAAGACATGTATATTAAAGCAATATGAACTACTCAATGTAGAGCTGAACTCTATAGGAGCCCTCTGCACTAAATTCCTCTGATAGCACCAATAGATCAGGAAACTGAATAAGAATGTGAGGAAGATGAGAACAGACAGGAACATCTCTTACCTTCTGTGGGTTGAGAACTCTGATGACCTGTGTGACGCTTCCCTGGTTGAGTGCTGGGACAATATTACTGCTAGGGGACAAGAGCTGCAGCTGGAATGTCTGAAGGAGAGGAACACAGAGCTTAAAAAGACTGCTCCTGCCAAGTCTGCTTCGTAGGACATGCGCCTGCATATTCCCAACGTTCACTAAGCTGTACATTGCTACAAAGGTCAATCATAGAACCACACATATATTTCGTAATATTACATAGTTATACAAAATGTGACTGTCAAATCATGGCTCACCTTTGGTACTGCAGCCTGGAAAACAAACTCTGTCATGTCAGCCTCGGTGGTGTTGGTGGCGTGGATAGTGATGACTGCTATGTTCGGGTTCGGGTTGGCCCTCTCAAAGGTTAACTCTATTTTCAAGCCATTCTTGCTATACGCTGTCATGGGGGGAATAGCTAAAGACAAGAACGCACAAGTCAATACAATTCAGAGTGAAAAAGTAGTACCAAACATAACCCCCCAAAAACATTGTATGAACTTGTATAAGGTTGCATTGTTTTGAAAGGGATACATAGGGACACAGAGTACTCCACATACAACACCCGTTCTGCCAGTCACATTCTGTTAAAGGTCCCCAAAGTACACATCCCTGGGTCGCTCCTCTTTTCAGTTCACTGCAGCTAGCGACTGGAAAGAGCTGCAACAAACACTCAAACTGGACAGTTTTATCTCAATCTCTTCATTCAAAGACTCAATCATGGACACTCTTACTGACAGTTGTGGCTGCTTTGTGTGACATATTGTTGTCTCTACCTTCTTGACCTTTGTGCTGTTGACTGTGCCCAATGTTTGTACCATGATTTGGGCTGCAACCATGTTGTGTTGCTATCATGTTGTTGTTATGCTGTGTTGCTACCATGCTGTGTTGTCATGTGATGCTGGCTTGCTATGTTGTTGTCTCTCTTGTTGTGATGTTTGTTTTGTCCTATGTTGATATTGTAAATATAATTTCTTTAAATCCCAGGCCCCCTCGTCCCCACAGGAGGCCTTTTGCTAGGCCGTCATTGTAAATAAGAATTTCTTCTTAACTGACTTGCCTAGTAAAATAATAAATCAAATTTAAAAAATAAACATGGTGGGAGAGGGGTTTGGATCAAATGACAAATTTGAAAGCTTCCCTGATGAGCGCTAGCTCTCACCTGCTGAAGTATCATTAAACAGGGTCTGTGAGGAGAGGCCATCCAGGAGGAAGGGGGGCTGGGAGATGGGCACAGAGGGGGCAGGAGCTGGATCACCTAGGGAGGGGGACAACAACACAGGGGGTTCCAACAGGGTACAGGGAACCACACACAGACATAACAGTGATACCACTGGTGATGGTCAGGAATCAACTTGTCTTGTGAACTAAGTCAAGCAGGATGTGGAGTGACTAATGTGGTTTCTTGATGAAGGAAGGTACAGGGCAGGTGAAAGGGAGAATGGGTGAAAGAGAAAAGAAGAAACCAATCAAGTTGCCCTAACCAAGGACCACAGTTGGTCCACCTGTGCTTTGGGCTGGAGGGAAATAAAAGGAGAGAGAGATAGAGAGAGACTGTGGTCCTACCAGACAGTGAGAGGTCCCCCAGTAGGTCGAGCAGCTCTCCTCCAGCCGAGGCAGGCTTGGTGGGCAGGGTGGTTTGGATCACAGGCACCACATCATTACCTCCCAGCAGGTCTAACAAGTCATTAGCCTGGAACAGAAGAGAAACTAAATCATAAAGCACATGTAGACTGAACCTGTAATACAAGGCGGATTTGCAGATTAAACCTGTAATACAGGGAGGTTTTGCAGATTAAACCTGTAATACAGGGAGGTTTTGCAGATTAAACCTGTAATACAGAGAGGTTTTGCAGATTAAACCTGTAATACAGAGAGGTTTTGCAGATTAAACCTGTAATACAGGGAGGTTTTGCAGATTAAACCTGTAATACAGAGAGGTTTTGCAGATTAAACCTGTAATACAGAGAGGCAGATTAAATCTGTAATACAGGGAGGATTTGTAGATTAAACCTGTAATACAGAGAGGATTTGGACAAAACATCAGTGCTCTGAATAACATCTCATTTACGCTTTGTTTTATAACATGGTAAAATATTTATAACTCAAAAAAGGAAAATGTAGACTACTTTATATAATCTATAGATTGACATGCCCAGCAGTTTAATTTTCCTACCAGCAGGGGTCCTTGTTTGACCAGTTTGTAAAAGCATTAGCAGACTTACTCTGATTTGTGGACTTTCACCACATGAATAGAAATTAAAAAACTTAAAGAATGTGTGTGAGTGTACGTGTATTCGTGCGTTTTAAAGAGCTTAAGGGATCGACTCAATCCGTATCGCTGAAGATCTGCGCTACAGCGCAAACTACATTTTACAAAATGTTCCCGTACCAGCAAAGACCGCATTCACGGTAAAAGCTGCTACATTTGTCAGCTCAAACAGGAATTACCTTTACATTTCATTTGCGTATAACGCTGAACTTCAGTGATACGGATTGAATCAGATGTTGATCCACTGATTCAGCTACACATCGTCTGTGACAGAAAACCTCCCAGCAATGGTTAGTACAGATATGTCATGTGACCTTGCCCTCACCTGGTTGGCTGGCTGGGTGACTAGGGGCAGGTGTTTTGTGTCAGGCACCGAGGCCTCTGTCTCCCCATTGGTCTGCACGATCTCTGTAGGGCCATTGGAGGCCGTTTTCTCCATGATGGGCATTCGCTCCAGTAAGGCAGGCCTTTAGAGAATGAGATGATGGGGGGGAAATAGGTACATTTCCTTGACTTAATGGTAACTAAACAAGGGGAAGCACCAATCATTTCTACAGAAAAGTGCTTGTAATGAATGGGAATACATTTTGGAGCATACTCACCTCATGTGATCATATTTCTTGAAAAGTGCATTGTACTCCACAGCTCTCTGTTGCAGCTCCACGTCGATGCTGCTGCCGTATATTGACACCACCTTCTTGATTCGGCTGGAGATTTTAAGACAAAAATGTTAACCTTGAGTGTGCGTCCTTCCATTCAATTCAGAGCTAAGGGGGGGAATCATCATAACCTGTTGGATATTCTCTCTGCTCAACACAGATGGACTTACTTGACACTGCTAAAGCGAGTAGACAGCTTCATGATGGCAGTGAGGGAGTAACCACGGGTTACAGGGGCGGACAAGTTGGACACAAGAAGACCTTCCAAAACATCCAGGACTTCATCCTCTGTCACCTGTTGCAAACAAAATGGGAGAAAATATATACACTTCAACTTGAGGTCGGCAGTGCACGTAGACGTGTTGTGTGTAACGTTCTAGATGAAATAGTTGAGTGCTTGAGGAGGTCTACCTGGATGGGCTCCTCCTCCTCACACTGTCCAGATACCAGCAGGTCTCCATACTCCCCTATACACCAGGATGACACCTGGACCAGTGGTTGCTATGGCAGACAAACGCTTATACTTCAGAAAGATCAGATTCACTGTAACCAGTCCTCCTCAGAGAGGAAGGGAAACATCCACACACTGTTTGCTACTTCCAAATGTGATCTTTAGTGACCCAATAACGTTTCAATCAACATATTCATTGTCAGGTTCCTCTTATTTGCCTGGTTACTGGGCTGTTTCAATGTGTGTTTTCCCCTTATCATACAAGGCGTGTGTATGACGTGTGTATGACCAGAGATGTCTCGGACCTGTGAGATGTCATCCAGCAGGGCTTTGTAGAGTCTCTGCACCGTGTAGGCATGCATCTCCACACTGTTGGTGATGAGCTGGATGAGGTTGGGGACAGAGTCGTCTCGGACATAGCTCCCCGCCTGGACACAAAAAGGTGTTGTTAAAAATAAAAAAAATCTCAAAATGGATAATGAGGCAGATGATAATTTTGTATAGGGTCAGCAACAAAAACACTTTCAGGACTAGACACCAAGTGTCTAAGATGGTAAAAAGCAGCTGTTGTCAGATATGATGAGATCATCATTTGCAGTTCAGTCGATGGATCACTCAAGGATTCGTCACTCAACAGTCAAGCATATTTATTTATTTTACCATCATCTGTGCAGAGAAAAGTATTTGATGAAATTATACATATACCGTTGTCAGGACTCTCATGATGGTGTCAATGTGCCATCTTTTTGAAGGCGCATACCTGTGAAACAGAACACGCATCAGTCACCTCTGCATTACACTGAGTGGAGGATCATATAACCATGAACTGAAAAAAGTTGGACTGAGGTTTACGCTGTCAGAAAATATATGGTTTCAACAATGTCATGCTCTGACGATGGATCACTCATTTTTTCATCACACAGCATTTTAGTAAGTAAGCCACACACATTAACCGGAGGATGCAGAAACAATAGTTAATCATTGGAGGTGCTTGAGGCCACTGGCTGTAATCTATTCTCTAAGCCTACATTCCTAATGCAAGTAAACTGAGGCATTCCGTCAGGATCTGTGTGAACAGCCCACATGCAAAAACGACTGCTGCCATGGCCTCATGCAATCACTACTAATCCTTCTATTACTTCTCGAACCACTACTACAACTGCTGAGCAACGGCCAATAAACAAAATGAGGTGGTAAAGACCTACAAGCCACGGGACAATGTTGAGAACGGTTTCACATGGTGCAACTGCTTAATGTTGCTATGGAACTAGCAAGAACCTTCTGATTGGCAAAGACTGATCTCTACGGATCTTCCAGCTCTAACTGGACCAAACCCGAGCCTTACTTCTCTGCAGCCAGGAAGACTCCGGACGCACAGTCCGCTTTGAATTCTGGGTCACAGGAGTCCAGGAAGTAGAGCAGCTCCTTCATCATGCCTCGGATGTTATTCCCATTCACCAGGGCGAAGCTCAGCTCCATCGCACGCCTAGCGAGGAGAATGGGAGGACGATAAGACAAGGAAATCTCTACATCTTCTGCAAGTAAGGGTCCGAAATGTATGTACAGTGACTAGCAGTTTTATGTTTTATGTACTAATGTCTATACTGTATGTCACTCATGTTCTCCTCATTTAGGTGTAGGTCTCACCTCTTGATGGACACATCCAGGTCTTTTAGACAGTCCACAATGGTGCTCCGATGCCTCTGCACTGCATTGTGGTCCGTCTGTACAGTCTTAAGTAGGGACGTCAGTGCCACATATCTTGAGGGTGGACAAAGACACCATAAAAGTGTTATATTACCTGGGACTTTGATGACCTATGTTCAGATCATTCAATGAATTAGTTCCAAGTGTGTTACTTACCTAATATTTTTGTCATTGTTGAGAAGGAAGCGTCCCAGTATGTTGATGGCCAACACCCTCAATCCACTTTCTGATTTGATGTCCATTATGGTCAGTACTGTCTCGTAGAGGATTGCATTGCCTACATTTTTACTGGTCTCGGTGTTGGTTGCCACCTACAAGGGCGAAGAAACCATTAGTCTGATTGTAAGGCCATATCTCTAGGGCAGTAAGCCTTGAGTACTATTGATTAACCTATATTCTCACCTGTGCAAGAATGTCATTCATTGCTTCACTTGAGTCATCATCACTCCTGCCCAGAATTCGCAATAGTCTCAATATCCGCACCTGCAATGAGGTCAAGGGGCATCACTGACTGGCCTAGCCAAGTTTGTTACAGAAGATAAAATTATTTGAACTAAACACAAGGTTAAAGGTCTCACTTGCAGGAAGGGGTCACTGATGCCAGACACGTCATGCTCAGGAGAGTAACCAGACATGATCAGGTTCTTCAGGATTCTCACCAGCTGTGGAACCAACTACAAAAGACCAACAACAGGAGAGGGGTACCATCAAGGGTCAAGGTCTTTATTTCTATGGAATCGGTGTCCAACCTTGTTAGTGAAATAACTTGACAAAGTATTTTGTAGAATGTGCAGTTATTCTTTACATTCTCTTGATTTAATCGTCAATGTAACTTACATTTCTGGGTTATGGTAATCAAGACAGCATTGATTGTATGAAAACATTCAGTTAGGATGTTGGGTTTTAAAAAGCTAATCGAACTGTGATGTCACATTCAATCACATCTGGATGAAATTTAACCCGAATCATAATTCTTACCAGGAATGCTAGGCAAGAATATTCATATACAATTTGCACCAATGCGAATATATTTTTCTGAAATATATATTTGTACGCATACCCCCCTTTTAACAGACATAAAACCATCAGTGTCTAGTGAAAACACCGGAGGTGATCAATTGAAAACAGATCCATCATGTTGTTTTCAACATACGGTGATCAAACGAGTTACACATTAGGTTGATGATGACACATTGACAATAGTGAGAGATGTCTAAGAAACATTTTAAAAATCCTGTCATGATATCAAAAAGAGAACACCAACATATGACCGCTGTAAAAGTCTAAATCAAAAAGACAAAAAGGAACTTTACGGAACACAGATTTGATTACATCTACAGTGACCGTGTGATTACTAGTAACAGCATGCACCAGCTATGAAACCAGAATGTACTCTTACCTTCTCATTCTAACACAATGCAGGAATTGTAACAAAGACAAATGACAGAAAAAATATGAGATAGATGTTAGGGAAGATTCACTTTTAGAGAGCTCAAAGTCATGTTCTGATCATGAACATGAGGGGTGGGAGACTGGCTCAAGGTTGTTATGGCTAAGGGAAAGAGGTACAGAGCCACTAGAGATACAGCGAGGAAATAAGCGAGGCAAGGAGATACGATTGAGACATAGGCCTACTATGAATGTAGAGCAAACCTTAAGGGGAAATGTAATCCAAGGATTCAAAAGGCAAAATATGTTTGAAGTATATCCAAAACAGTCATAGTGAAAGGGAAATGAGTACTAAGAGAGAATGAAATGTAGAGTGAGCTTAGGACAAATGCTTAATTAACTCCCTAAAGATTTGATGACGTGTTACGCTGTTACCCAAAAACTCTTGATAGCAGTAATTTCACTAATTAGATTGTGGCTAGCCATACCTTTCTGAAGTGTAAGAGCATGTCAGGACTTCTTTCACACATTTCAGTGAGGAGGACAACAGAAGTATGGAGAACACCTTAAGGAGACAAAGAGAAACTTGTTGTTTGAATAAAGGTCAACAAACAGCATCCCCGATGGACAGTAGAAGCTCACAAAATTTGCACAGATTTCCTTGCCAATTCCCTGGGAGTCAATGTCTTAGCAATGTCACAGCATTGTTACTAAAATAAGGAACATAGTCTATGGGGAAGCTGTTTGCTGGTTCCGTTGTGGTGGTTTATAATCTGGATTCTCACTCTTAGTAAGTGTCAGTTTAACGTCATTAAGCCCAAAATTAGCACTACAAAGACAACTACGGGTATGTATCTAGCATCAACTTACCCTCCCCAAATCCTTACCTTGACCATTGAGGGGAAAAACACAAAACTGAACTTACAGTTTCTATGGGCAACTTAATCTATCAAACTCGTTTAGAAACATATTCGTAGCAATAACGTTGGTTCTGACAAGAGCATCACTTTATAAAGCTGTCAGAACATCAGCCATTGTACTATGACAACCATCAGTGTCTAGTGAAAACACCTGAGGTGATCAATTGAAAACTGAAGGACGCAGCAGCCCCACAGCTCATCAAGAAACAGTCATTAATCCAGCTCTGTTCACTGAAGGACATTTCAACTGTATAGAGGGCACCAGTCCAATTTTCCCTTTGAAGGACACAGCATCCCCATTTTATCTGTGAGTGACCAAACCCAATGCTCTCTGTGCAGGACATAGTTGCCCCCAGCCCCCGGTTGTCTCACCGTGGTTCTTCTCGCTCAGCAGGTTTTTTGTGGCTGGGAGGAACATCTCCATCAGCTCTGGGACCTTCCTGATGACGTGGACCGCACACAACGCCGCCTGGGGAGAAAATTCAAATGTTTTCCAAAGTGCTCAACTATGACATGCTAACACAGACCTGCCAACCTTAAATCATTTTTATGAGTACGACTTTACCGAGGCAACACCCACACTGCTCAAATCATAAGAAAATTCACTTTTTAGTTGTTGTTGTGCCTAACAACGATTTTGTCAGAAGACCGTCTCAGTAGGAATGCTAGGCTATAGACTGTTATGGGTACTTGGCTGCTCTTCAGTATCTAACCAGAAATGCATTGACATTTCTGGGGGGAGTATAGGGGAGATCTGGAGGGGGTCAGTCAACTTCCCGCTCAGAAAGTTGGAGCATTTTGCATTTATGAAAAACCTTTAACTGCCATTTCCTGAACAAAAATATAAAATGCAACATATAAAGTAGAGGTCGACCGATTATGATTTTTCAATGCCGATACCGATTATTGGAGGACAAAAAAAGCCGATACCGATTAAATCGGCCGATTTATTATAAAAACATATATTTTTTTAAATATATATATCATATACACACACACACACATTTTTGTAATAATGACAATTGCAACAATACTGAATGAACAATGAACACTTATTTTAACTTAATATAATACATAAATACACACACAGCTCTGAAGTGACAATGATACTGAAGAGTCTGCTTAGGAGACAAATACTCTCAACTGTTTGAATAAAAATAGACTTTAAGTTACCTGTGATGAATGTTGAAAACAAAAAAAAAACTGTCATTTCTATATGCAGGAAATCCTATTTTAATAATGGGCATGGTAAGAATTGACAACCAAAGTGCGAGTCATAATTTCCATGACACCTAGCAAAATCTGAAAAGCGGTTCCTTCATTTATTCCATAGGATATTTTTTAGATTCACTTAAAATAAGGTCTGTGTTTCATGTAGGCTTACATCACCGTGCCAATTTTATAACTGTGTAGATATCCATAGGACAAGGTAACTCTGATCAATATTGGCTAAATATAAGCGAAGATTTAAAAAATTGTAGAGTGGATTTATGAAAATATGTTGACAAACGTTACCTTATCCTAGTGAGATTTACACGGGTATCAAAACATTAAAAAAATTGTAGAGTGGATTTATGAAAATATGTTGACAAACGTTACCTTATCCTAGTGAGATTTACACGGGTATCAAAACGTCGAGGCGGTTTAAGCCTGCACGAAACACAGACCTTATTTGAAGTAGATCAAGACATTCTCTATGGAAGACATGAACGGTAAAATAACGAAGGAACCCCTTTCAAATTCAGCCGCAAGTTATTACAGGAATTATAACGCGTCGACTATTTCTCTCTAAACCATATACCTTTGACTAATCCGGAAACTATCACCTCGAAAACAAAACGTTTATTCCGTTCCGTATTTTATCTAACGGGTGGCATCCATGAGTAAATATTCCTGTTACATTGCACAACCTTCAATGTTGTCATAATTACGTAAAGTTCTGGCAAATTAGTTCGCAAAGAGCCAGGCGGCCCAAACTGTTGCATATACCCTGACTCTGCGTGCAATGAACGCAAGAGAAATGACACAATTTCACCTGGTTAATATTGCCTGCTAACCTGGATTTCTTTTAGCTAAATATGCAGGTTTAAAAATATATACTTGTGTATTGATTTTAAGAAAGGCATTGATGTTTATGGTTAAGTACACATTGGAGCAATGACAGTCATTGATTGATTGTTTTTTATAAGATAAGTTTAATGCTAGCTAGCAACTTACCTTAGCTTACTGCATTCGCTAACAGGCAGGCTCCTCGTGGAGTGCAATGTAATCAATGCAAGATTGGATCCCCCGAGCTGACAAGGTTAAAAATCTGTCGTTCTGCCTCGTTCCTAGGTTGTCATTGAAAATAAGAATGTGTTCTTAACTGACTTGCCTAGTTAAATAAAAGGTGTAAAAAAAAGGTATATATATATATATATATATATATATAAAATAAAAATCGGCACCCAAAAATACAGATTTCCGATTGTTATGAAAACTTCAAAATCGGCCCCGATTAAATCGGCCATTCCGATTAAATCGGTCGACCTCTAACATAAAGTGCAGGTCCCATGATCTGAAATTAAAACGTTCCATATGCACAAAAAGCTTATTTCTCTCAAATGTTCTGCACAAATTTGTTTACATCCCTGTTAGTGAGCATTTCTCCTTTGTCAATATAATCCATCCACCTGACAGGTGAAGCATATCAAGAAGCTAATTAAACAGCATGATCATTACACAGGTGCACCTTGTGCCGGGGACAATGAAAGGCCACTAAAATGTGCAGTTGTGTCACAACAATGCCACAGACGTCTCAAGTTTTTGAAGGCGCATGCAAATGGCAGGAATGTCCACCAGAGCTTTTGCCAGAGAATGTTATGTTAATTTCTCTACCATAAGCCACCTCCGTCATTTTAGAGAATTTGGCAGTACATCCAACCAGCCTCACAACCACAGACCAAGTGTCACCATGACACCGCCACATCCGGCTTCTTCACCTGCGGGATCGTCTGAGACCAGTCACCCGGACAGCTAATGAAACTGAGGAGTATTTCTGTCTGTAATAAAGCCCTTTTGTGGGGAAAAACATATTCTGATTGGCTGGGCCTAGCTCCCTAGTGGGTGGGCCTGGCTCTCAAGTGGGTGGGCCTATGCCCTCCCATGGCTATGCCCCTGCCCAGAGCACAGTCACATTTTTCTAGGTTACATTTAGGGGTTTTTGATTATTCTAATTAATAGGTGTCTTTATGTGGATAGTCTAGTAAAAATGTAAACTGGCTCCTTAAATTTTGTTTGGGGAGAACATTTAGAATAAGAGAATAATTAAATTACTGGATATAATGTAGTGGTCTAGCTTACTGTAGGCTATTTGGAATATGAAACAACTGAACAAGGTCTATATCAGCTTGTTTCAGATCTCCATCCTTGACCTAATCCATCAAGGTCTGACTACTAGGCTACCATTCATCAACATGCCTTGTCATTGGTGAACTGATTATTATCACAACATTACCTACTGTTGACATACAGCTGGATCAAGAGGCCAGATCAACAACTGATTAAATCAACATAGGCCTACTAATCTGTAAACTACCCACCCAATTTACCTACCTCACCCCCCATACTGCTTTTATTTATTTACTTTTCTGCTCTTTTGCACACCAGTATCTCTTCTTGCACATGTTCATCTGATGATTTATCACTCCAGTGTTAATCTGCTAAATTGTAATTATTCGATTTATTGCCTACCTCATGCCTTTTGCACACATTGTATATAGATTCTCTTTTTTTCTACCATGTTATTGACTTGTTTATTGTTTACTCCATGTGTAACTCTGTGTTGTCTGTTCACACTGCTATGCTTTATCTTGGCCAGGTCGCAGTTGCAAATGAGAATTTGTTCTCAACTAGCCTACCTGGTTAAATAAAGGTGAAATAAAAATAAATCAAAATAATCTTAAGACAGTCTAATATAACTTTCTGTGAAGGAGGGTATTAGCGGAACAGCTCTCTCTGCCATGTCTGTTGACTAAACACTGTAGCTAACTACATTTGTCTTCATGTAGAAGGAGCTAACCATGAAATAGTGGTTGTGTGCTTGACTAACACATACAACATTGGAAAATGTATTCGCCGAATAGTTCGTTCTCCATTTTCCCTACCCTTTTTTGTTACACATCAGCGGTATCAACGGACAAAGTGGAGAGCTGCCATTCAGCTCGAGGGAGGAAAATAGTAGACTACTACAACTACGGGGGGCGGGCCGGAGTGGAGAGCTTGAGATTTTTTCTCTTCGCCCAAGTCCTGATTGGCTCAGCTCCAACTTCAGACGGTTGTACCAATAGAAGCGTATTTTGGGGTACTTCTTCGTACCAGCATACTTCGACCTCAAATTGTGTGCATGTTACGTAAAACGAGTGCAGGTTGGCAGGTCTGCTAACGAACTTTAAACTGATCACCTGACTAACACTTCTTTGTAAAGAGTGAATGTGGGCTAGGTGAGAATGAGGTACCTTTTTCCTCAAGTAGGAGTTGGATGTTTTGAGCAGCTTCTCCACCTCTCCAGCCAGGTCTCGACACATCTCTGAGGAGCCCATGCAGCCCAGAGTGCACAAGGCCAGGCCCTGGACATACTGTGTGCTGTGATTCAGATCACTGAGGAAGGACAGGGGGAAGAATGAGTGGATAGCAGATAATATAACTTTATTTATATAGCGTATAAAGTAAAAGTGCTTCACATCATAAAATAAAAGTACTAACAAAGAAATATAGACAGGAGGAAGGAGAATGAAAAAAGATAACTAATTAAAAGCATCTTTATAAAAGTGTGTCTTCAAAAGGGATTTAAAAACAGGCACTGAATCTTCAAGCCTGATCTCTGGCAGACAATTCCAAAGTCTAAGGTTCTTAATGGCAAATGCCTTTTGTTTTCAACCTAAACTTTGGAATGTGGCTGTATCCCCGTTTATAGGGAGATAATAGATCAGAAATATAGGATGGCGCTGATAGGTAGAAGAGAAAGAGGAAAGAAAAAAATATAAGAAACAGGAAGAGGTAGGTAAAATGGACGACGAAGGATAGAGCGGGGTTTACAGGAAAGAAGAAAAATGTGCACGAGAGCAAGAGATAGAGAAAAAGATGCAACAGCTGGTCCGGCAGGTTATGGGGCTGTTTCCGTATCCAACATCAGAAGCACACGCTGCTGGCGAGAGCACCACTCATGAGTAACATTTCTGGCAGTAACAGAACACTGGTGTTGGTGCACATCACCACCTCCTGCAGCACAGCTCTTATCTCTACTCCCACACTACAAATCAGCAGCTGTTCCTGTCAGGATAGTGTGTTTGAGCCAATGCGGTTTTGGCCTGCCTTACTTCTTGATGCAGTTTGTCATTAGTAGATGGACATCCTGCCTCTCGTCCAACAGTAACATGGCTCCCAAGTACCCTATCCGTTTGTCAGTGAACTTCTGGGACGCAATCAACTTCAGGCACTCCAGCTGGAAAACAAAACTCATCAAATCAAATTATATTTGTCACATACTTACAAGCCCTTAACCAACAATGCTTTAAGCAGTTAAGAAAAAAAATACAAATAAATGTTAGGTAAAAAATGTAAAATAAAAGTAACAAATAATTAAAATAGCAGCAGTAAAATAACAAGCGAGGCTATATACAGGGGGCACCGGTACAGAGTCAATGTGCGGGGGCACCGGTTAGTCAAGGTAATATGTACATGTAGGTAGAGTTAAAGTGACTATGCATAGATAATAAACAGAGTACCAGCAGCGTAAAAGAGGGGTCTGGGTAGCCCTTTGATTAGCTGTTCAGGAGTCTTATGGCTTGGGGGTAGAAGCTGTTAAGAAGCCTTTTGGACCTCGACTTGGCACTCTGGTACCGCTTGCCGTGAGGTAGCAGAGAGAACAGTCTATGACTGGGGTAGCTGGAGTCCTTGACAACTTTTAGGGGCTTCCTCTGACACCGCCTGATATAGAGGTCCTGGATGGCAGGAAGCTTGGCCCCGGTGATGTACTGGGCCGTACGCACTACCCTCTGTAGTGCCTTGCAGTCGGAGGCCGAGCAGTTGCCATACCAGCCATTGATGCAACCAGTCAGGATGCTCTCGATGGTGCAGCTGTAGAACCTTTTGAGGATCTGAGAACCCATGCCAAATCTTTTCAGTCTCCTGAGGGGGAATAGGCTTTGCCATGCCCTCTTCATGACTGTCTTAGTGTGTTTGGACCATGATAGTTTGTTGGTGATGTGGACACCAAGGAACTTGAAGCTCTCAACCTGTGGGGGCGTGCTCCATTCTCCTTTTCCTGTAGTTCACAATTTGTCTTGATCATGTTGAGGGAGAGGTTGTTGTCCTGGCACCACACGACCAGGTCTCTGACCTCCTCCCTATAGGCTGTCTCATCGTTGTCGGTGATCAGGCCTACCACTGTTGTGTCCTCGGCAAACTTGGTGTTGGAGTCGTGCCTGGCCATGCAGTCATGAGTGAACAGGGAGCACAGGAAGGGACTGAGCACGCACCCCTGATGAGCCCCTGTGTTGAGGATCAGCGTGGCGGATGTGTTGTTCCCTACCCTTACCACCTGGGGCAGCCCGTCAGGAAGTCTAGGATCCAGTTGCTGAGGGAGGCGTTTAGTCCCAGAGTCCTTAGCTTAGTGATGAGCTTTGAGGGCACTATGGTGTTGAACGCTGAGCTGTAGTCATCCGTTCACAAAACTGCGCTCTTCAGCGAGAGACACATTCACTGCCAGAAACAACAAGACATTAGGTTAATAAATTAAGAACAGTGTTCTTTTTAAACATACCTGCCCAAAGTGCGCTGGGTAGCCCAGCATGTGCATGTAGAGTAGCTTAGCCACATTTCTACAGCGGTAAGTGTTGTCTTCCTCTCTGAAGGACGAGCGTATAGCAGCACACTCTTTCTGGATCATCTCACGCTCCTCTGCCTGGGTCCGAGCCGTCCGGATGGTCCGGATCAGCTCCCGCAGTCTGATCGGCGCTGGCATCCTCTGGAAAACACAGAGAAACTAAACATTTGGCACAGGTGTTCTTACTGCAAAGTCATATTCTAATCTGACAGCCGGTAGGTGAAAGTATGTCATTATGAAAGTATGGGGGGGAAAATGACAATAATATGAGTAACTTATTTGTTTCTCCAACATTTGTATTGCTTAAGGCGTTACTACAGCCGTAAATAGAGGACAAATCCATTAACACGAATGAAAGAAAAATGTCTGGGGTGATGGTGGGTCCACAGAGTGTCTGTTTGTATGCATTTCTGAGTTAAAGTGCATGTAGATGGGGGGCTAGTAAAATCACCTGACCACCACTTCTGTCTAGCTCATTATGGTTATCATTATGAAGCCATGGGTGCTCATTCATTCTATAAGATAAATGCATACTCCTGTAAATGGTATTTTTTGGTAGCCTATGTAATGAAAAACATTTGAATAGCAAATTAGCATTGTTCTGTGAGTACAGCCTCAAATGTGACAAGGAAGTGGAGAATTCCTTGCTCAGAAGCTTGTGAAGAGAACACTAAGGTTTCAAACCAGTGGAGGGTGATTAAATATTGAAGGGGCACATGCTTGGTGATGAGATTACATTCTCCAGTATTTACATGCAGCCACACAAAGGAATAACAATAGGAGCACAGTGCCCCATTTCTAAAACACCAGCCAGGTACAGACCTGGCAAACAAGAGAACTCACAGTACCGTGCCTCTATGATGTTACTAATGTACTCCCATTCTAACAAGAACGCTGCTCCATGAGAGGATGCAATCAGAATTAAATGATTAGACACAAGCATATAATCTCACCCCATTAATGATACAGTGGGGAGAACAAGTATTGGATACACTGCCGATTTTGCAGGTTTTCCTACTTACAAAGCATGTAGAGGTCTGTAATTTTTATCATAGGTACACTTCAACTGTGAGAGACGGAATCTAAAACAAAAATCCAGAAAATTACATTGTATGATTTTTAAGTAATTCATTAGCATTTTATTGCATGACATAAGTATTTGATACATCAGAAAAGCAGAACTTAATATTTGGCTGTCGCTGGGCAATACGGACGTTCAGCTCCCTCCAGAGATTTTCAATTGGGTTCAGGTCTGGAGACTGGCTAGGCCACTCCAGGACCTGGAGATGCTTCTTACGGAGCCACTCCTTAGTTGCCCTGGCTGTGTGTTTCGGGTCGTTGTCATGCTGGAAGACCCAGCCACGACCCATCTTCAATGCTCTTACTGAGGGAAGGAGGTTGTTGGCCAAGATCTCGCGATACATGGCCCCATCCATCCTCCCCTCAATACGGTGCAGTCGTCCTTTCCCCTTTGCAGAAAAGCATCCCCAAAGAATGATGTTTCCACCTCCATGCTTCACGGTTGGGATGGTGGTCTTGGGGTTGTACTCATCCTTCTTCTTCCTCCAAACACGGCGAGTGGAGTTTAGACCAAAAAGCTCTATTTTTCGTCTCATCAGACCACATGACCTTCTCCCATTCCTCCTCTGGATCATCCAGATGGTCATTGGCAAACTTCAGATGGGCCTGGACATGTGCTGGCTTGAGCAGGGGTACCTTGCGTGCGCTGCAGGATTTTAATCCATGATGGCGTAGTGTGTTACTAATGGTTTTCTTTGAGACTGTGGTCCCAGCTCTCTTCAGGTCATTGACCAGGTCCTGCCGTGTAGTTCTGGGCTGATCCCTCACCTTCCTCATGATCATTGATGCCCCACGAGGTGAGATCTTGCATGGAGCCCCAGACCGAGGGTGATTGACCGTCATCTTGAACTTCTTCCATTTTCTAATAATTGCGCCAACAGTTGTTACCTTCTCACCAAGCTGCTTGCCTATTGTCCTGTAGCCCATCCCAGCCTTGTGCAGGTCTACAATTTTATCCCTGATGTCCTTACACAGCTCTCTGGTCTTGGCCATTGTGGAGAGGTTGGAGTCTGTTTGATTGAGTGTGTGGACAGGTGTCTTTTATACAGGTAACGAGTTCAAACAGGTACAGTTAATACAGGTAATGAGTGGAGAACAGGAGGGCTTCTTAAAGAAAAACTAACAGGTCTGTGAGAGCCGGAATTCTTACTGGTTGGTAGGTGATCAAATACTTATGTCATGCAATAAAATGCAAATTAATTACTTAAAAATCATACAATGTGATTTTCTGGATTTTTGTTTTAGCTTCTGTCTCTCACAGTTGAAGTGTACCTATGATAAAAATGACAGACCTTTACATGCTTTGTAAGTAGGAAAACCTGCAAAAATCGACAGTGTATCAAATACTTGTTCTCCCCACTGAATGTGTCTGACTCAGAGATAGAGGGATTGGATTTGTTTTTATAGGTAGGCGGCAAGATGATAATGACAAATACACTGTACTACTTCCCATTTGATAAGTAGACTTCCTGTGTTGTATAACATTCACCACAGAGGCCAGCAAGGTACAGCAGGTTGACCACCTAGTCTATATGTGCACACAACTACCACAATCCAGTGGCCTCTGGTCAAGAAGAGGAAGCCTGCATGTTGGATCTATACACTAGTTGACTAAAATCGGTCTCATGCCCATTTCAGAGGATCAAATATACAAACAGGTAAATGAGACCTTGACTAAGTCAAGAGTACAGTATGAAGACAGGTTAAAACTGCTTCTCCCCGATCACACTTGTAGGCGATGTCATGGAAAATTTGGCTAGCTAAATTTGGCTAACTAAGCTCATGCGTAGAAACACATCATCGGGTCTAACGGTCATCTCTCTAACGGTCATCTCGCACCGAACTGCGTAGTTTTTGACGAAAATGTAAATGTGTCAGTTTGTCACTTTCACGAGGTTGAAGTAATAACATGTTCAACTACTTAGGACATTTTTTATAATCTAGGATGCCTTTAGACTTCGAGAAAATTAACAACCAAGGAAGAATTTCACTTCCCTTATTGAATTCTCAAACCACGGCCTGGTCTGTTTGTTCCGTTCTGCAAGCGTTCCCGAAGTCTCACGATGTTGCGCCTCTGGGTTTAGAAACTCTGCGTTAAAACCCTGCAGGAATTCGTTGGGTAAATGGTGCATGAGCACTGAGCTGCATCACAATCCTTCATGAATTGTCTGCTAGTGAGGATGAGCCCAGTGGTGGTGTGAGAGCAATCCGGAGACACAGAGGAAGGATTGCTCTCTTGGCAGTTAAGAGATAGTGACAAAATTGCTCAATAGGCTTTTAGCTTTAAAGATTCAGTAGAGAAAGAAGTAACAAACTGGCACAATCAGAGCCATGGATATGCGGTCTCCCTTGAGGGGAAACTACGAATGTGTAATAACTACACATGAAACACAGATGCCAAGTCATATGATGTGACTCTTACGACAAAAGAGCAACAGATCTCGGCATTCCAAAGGCACGTCGTCATTGGGTGTGCTAAACAAACTCTACTTCCTGCTTTCAGAAACCCCTATAGCAATGACACGTTTGACTTTCAACACCTGAGTTAAAGCAATTAACACTGCGGCCTACCCTCTAGTGTGGTACGTTCAGAAAGTGTACACTTACAGTACTACAGCCAGACACAGCAGAGTGACAGAGGATGTAAGAGAAACCCTGGGCAGGCTGAACAAAGTCAATGGCCTGGCACCAGCAGTGGGTCTGGAGGAGGCCTTGTTTATTGCAGTGAAGGGCCTGGTGAGAGGGGTGTGTGTTAATGCACCACCGCCACAACAGGGGATCCATCACGCGCACTATGCCAGGAACAAACAGGGAAAGTTATTACCGCTGGCTCCTGCATGCAGAGAAGAGGTGTTTTATGGCTTCCCATCTCAAAAGAAGCAGGGCTCTTATCTGTTAGCATGGATAATGTAATTAAGCAGTTACAGCAAGAGGGATGACAGTAATTAGTTGCTGAACAAAGCTATTTTCTGCATCTAGCCGCCTCAGAGCTGACGCTGTTACTGAAAAAAGAATGCACAGAGCAGAGACCCTCTTAGAACTAGGGAAAATATAAAGGCTGTACACACAAAAAGGACCATCAGATTACAGACAATCCAATAATAACACCAGTTATGTTATCACATCAAAGACTTCTTCCAAAACCAGGGTATACGGTATTACCGTTAGTGCACACAAATGGTTATATTTCTTTAAAAAATATATATATATATTTTTAGGCAACATAGATCTTAATCCAGGAGGGAATTGATTGTCTCTGCTGTAACCAACAAGCATTATCTTGACATCTAGCCCCTTAGAAAACCAAATGCATAGCTGGGGCCCTGAGCTGGATATAATTATCTAAGATGTGCCGAATTTAAGTTAACTTACACTCACCGGCAGGTTTATTACGTACACCAATCCAGAACAGCCTGAATTATTTGGGGTACTATACAAGGTGTCAAACGTTCCACAGGGATGTTGGTCCATGCTAACGCGATGGCATCACGCAGATGCTGCAGATTGGATGGCGGTCCAGTCATGCTGCGTACAGCCCGTTCCATCTCATCCCAAACATGCTCTATTGGGTTGAGGTCTGGGGACTGTGCAGGCCACTCAAGTAAACTAAACGTGCAGTCATGTTCCAGGCAATGTTTTTTCAGTCATCAATTGTCCAGTGTTGGTGATCGTTTGCCCACTGGATCCACTTCTTGTTTTTAGCGTATAGGAGTGGAACACGGTGTAGTCGTCTGCTGAAATTGCCCATCCGCGACGAGGATCAACCAGTTGTGCTTTCCGAGATGCCGTTCTGAACACCACAATTGTACTGCGCTGCTATTTGTTCGTTTGTGGCCTGCCTGTTAGCCTGCATGATTCTTGCCATTCTCCTTCGACTTCTCTCATCAACAAATTGCCCATCCGCGACGAGGATCAACCAGTTGTGCTTTCCGAGATGCCGTTCTGAACACCACAATTGTACTGCGCTGCTATTTGTTCGTTTGTGGCCTGCCTGTTAGCCTGCATGATTCTTGCCATTCTCCTTCGACTTCTCTCATCAACAAGCGGTTTTACCCCACAGGACTGCCGCTGACTGGATGTTTTTTTGTTTGTCACACCATTCTCGGTAAACCCTAGACACTGCCTTGCGTGAAAAGCCCAGGAGGGCAGCTGTTCTGAGATACTGGATCGGGCGCGCCTGGCACCGACGATCACATAACGCTCAAGTCACTTGTTTTGCCCATTCTAACATTCAATCGAACAGTAACTGAATGATGCCTGCTTTATATATAGGAAGCCACGGCCATGTGACTCACTGTCTGTAGGATCGATCCATTTTCGGGAACAGGGTGGTGTACCTAATAAACTGGCAGGTGAGCGTATAGTTATACATGTATAGAAGCATGCACCCATGCAGCCCCTGAGAAAAAAGTCAGGTCGAGTTAGCAGCACCATGGAATAAGGCTGGGCGATCAAATTCATTTGCATGCATGTTTTTGCGCGATATTCCAAATGCCTTTATCACAAGAATCAAGTTCTTATACATTATTCATTTTTATGAGCGTTTGTCCGCTTGTTCTCATGTCTTTTTGGTCTCGGCTGTTTCCATCATTCTCTGCTGTGTGCAATGACTATAGGCTGTATGCACCTTCCCATTCTCTCTCTCACACACACACACACACACACACACACACACACACCGCCCCTCCCCCTACCACTCACAACAACAAATATTAGAGATCACTTCTTCCTCTGATAAGCGGTTTCAATTCGAGGTTTCGTCCAACAGAATTGGTCAATTCCCCTTTAACGATACACTTTGTAATTGCGCGCAGAGCAGACACTAAAACGGGAGTAGCCATTATCATTGATTCTGGAAAATGAAGGCTCAATTTGTCACGCGCAGCATTGCTGTACCGCTAGCAGCAATTTTGCAGAACACCGTCATACTAGCAGTCTAGTATGCGTTTTATAAATGTGCAATAAACACAATTATATAAAGAATTGGCAAACTCGTTCTCATTGAGAAAAAAATGACAGTTGATTAACACATCTGAACAAAGTGGACAGGCTAGCAAACTGTCCAAACAGCTAGAGATGGACAGAAGGGTGTGTTCATAACAATTCAACTGTCCTACCTTGTTAACTAGCAAATAGATCCAATTTGGCTAAACTTCAAATAGAAATTAGCTGGCTACTCACTGGCACGTGAGCTTGCGCTTGAGAGATTGTTAATTTTCTATAATGCTTGCTACAAGAAGTGTCATTATTAGTGATTTGTGCATTATAATTGGTTCAAGTTCAATTTGTAAAAAAAATAATAAAAAATTGCATTTTCATAGACTTGAAAGCCAGTTTACTGATTATTGCAAAAAAGCAGGTTAAACTATTGTTACAAAATAATTAGTGGGTCTTGTGGTTGTGGAAGGCTTAAATGTAGCCTAGGTAACTTCACAAGCCCTCAATTCATTAGATTATTGCTGACTGTTTGACCTTTAATTGTATAGCAAAGCTTATTTAGATTTAAAAAAAAAAAAAAAAAAAAAAAAATGAGATATACACTATATATACACACAAAAGCATGTGGACACCCCTTCAAATTAGAGGATTCGGCTATTTCAAGCACACACGTTGCTGACAGGTGTATAAAATCAAGCACGCAGCCTGCAATCTCCTAGACAAACATTGGCAGTAGAATGGCCTGTACTGAAAAGCTCAGTGACTTTCAACATGGAAACATCATAAGCTGCCACCTTTCCAACAAGTCAGTTTGTAAAATGTTCTGCTCTGCTAGACTGCTCCGGTCAACTGTAAGTGCTGTTATTGCGAAGTGGAAATGTCTAGGAGCATCAACGGCTCAGCCGCAAAGTGGTAGGCCACACAAGCTCACAGAATGGGACACGTATCACATAAAAATCATCTGTCCTCAGTTGCAACACTCACTACCGAGTTCCAAACTGCTACTGGAAGCAACATCAGCATAATAACTGTTTATCGGGAGCTTCATGAAGTGGGTTTCCATGGCCGAGCATGATGAATAACAATCGGTAATCAGCATTTTTGGACGCCGATTATATTGCAATCCACGAGGAGACTGCGTGGCAGGCTGACCACCTGTTAAGCTAGTGCAGGCAGCGAGGAGCCATGGTAAGTTGCTCGCTAGCATTAAACTTATCTTGTAAAAAAAACAATACATCTTAACATAATCACTAGTTAACTACACATGGTTGATGATATTACTAGGTTAACTAGCTTGTCCTGCGTTGCATCAATGTGGTGCCTGAAATTGTGTCACTTCTCTTGCGTTCATTGTAAGCAGAGTCAGGGTATATGCAGCAGTTTGGGTCGCCTGGCTCGTTGCAAACTGTGTGAAGACTATTTCTTCCTAACAAAGACCATAATTCATTTGCCAGACTTTTACATAATTATGACATAACATTGAAGGTTGTGCAATGTAACAGCAATATTTAGACTTAGGGTTGCCACCCGTTCGATAAAATACGGAACGGTTCCGTATTTCACTGAAAGAATAAACGTTTTGTTTTCGAAATGATAATTTCCGGATTTGACCATATTAATGACCAAAGGCTCATATTTCTGTGTTTATTATAATTAAGTCTCTGATTTGATGTAGCAGTCTGACTGAGCGGTGGTAGGCAGCAGCAGGCTCGTAAACATGAATTCAAACAGCACTTTCCTGCGTTTGCCAGCAGCTCTTCACAATATTTGAAGCACAGCGCTGTTTATGACTTCAAGCCTATCAACTCCCGAGATTAGGCTGGTAATACTAAAGTGCCTATAAGAACATCCAATAGTCAAAGGTCTATGAAATACAAATGGTATAGAGAGAAGTAGTTCTATAATAACTACAACCTAAAACTTCTTAACTGGGAATATTGAAGACTCATGTTAAAAGGAACCCCCAGCTTCATATGTTCTCATGTTCTGAGCAAGGAACTAAAATGTTAGCTTTTTTACATGGCACATATTGCACTTTTACTTCCTTCTCCAACACTGTGTTTTTGCATTATTTAAACCAAATTGAACATATTTCATTACTTATTTGAGACTAAGTAGATTTTATTTATGTATTATATTAAGTTAAAATAAAAGTGTTCATTGTTCATTCAGTATTGTTGCAATTGTCATTATTACAAATATATACATACATACATATACATACATATATAAATATTTACATTTTTTTTAAATAAAACGTCCGATTAATCGGTATCGGCTTTTTTTGGCCCTCCAATAAATCGGTATCGGCGTTGAAAAATCATAATCGGTCGACCTCTAGTGTAAAGCTCACTGCTATTGGACTCTGGAGAAGTGGAAACATGTTCTCTGGAGTAATGAATCACGCTTCATCATCTGGCAGTCCGACGGACGAATCTGGGTTTCGCGGATGCCAGAACGCTACCTGCCCCAATGCATAGTGCCAATTGTAAAGTTTGGCGGAGGAGGAACAATGGATGGAGGAACAATGGGCTAGGCCCCTCAGTTCCATCGAATTGAAATATTAACGCAACAGCATACAATGACATTCTAGACGATTCTGTGCTTCCAACTTTGTGGCAACAGTTTGGGGAAGGCCCTTTCCGGTTCCAACATGACAATGCCACTATGCACAAAGCGAGGTCCATACAGAAATGGTTTGTCGAGATCATGTGGAAGAACTTGACTGGCCTGCAGAGAGCCCTAACCTCAACCCCATCGAACATCTTTGGGATGAATTGGAACGCCGAGTGCGAGCCAGGCCTAATCGCCCAACATCAGTGCCCGACCTCACTTATGCTCGTGGCTGAATGGAAGCAAGTCCCCACAGCAATGTTCCAACAACTAGTGGAAAGCCTTCCCAGAAGAGTGGAGGCTATTATAGCAGCAAAAGGGGGACCAACTCCATGTTAATGCCCATGATTTTGAAATGAGATGTTTGACGAGCAGGTGTCCAGATACCTTTGGTCATATAGTGTACATTGTGAATAGCCCATATGTTTGTAAAAAAAAAATTGGGCCATATTGCCCAGACCTACCGTGGAGTCTGGAGGAAATTAAATGGAACAAGGAAGGTGCAGAAAAAGGAACATAGTTGCATGAGCCAGTATGTTGATAATGTAAGAATTCAAGTGATCAAAGTGCAATGGAAGGTCAGTGCACATTCCAAAAGAGCAGGGGGACTCGGACTTCCTCCTTTCCATTAAAATTGAAACTGGGCAGCATAGATGAGATCCCATGGTAAATCGTACATGGCTTAGAGGTGTTCTTCTTAGGCACAATGCATTAGCAACCTCCGTCGCTACCCTGGTAGCACAAGAAACTACAATTAACTGCAACAAGTAATTCCCACCCTATAGTCCAGCAATCTGTTTAAATGCATGAATCATGACAACACACATTCAGCACCTAGGCTTAATGACTCGAGCAAAACAAATGCTTATATTTCCTGTGACTGACAAGTAACCAAAGCCCCAATCAGCCTCTGTGCTCATAAGTGTGCGCACACAACAGATATGGAAAATCCAGTCTGCTAGACTAACAAAGACTTTGAGGAAATTTTGGTTCTACTACAACGTTACAATAGCTTTTATAGGCACACATTCTTTTATTAATTACAACATGAAAGACATAACTTTTTCTTTATTATGTCCCCAAAAGCTGGCACAAAAGATGCATTTGGTCTCGACAGAAAGGACGGGTTGAGCACAATAGATGGATTAGGAAGACCATAGGTGGAGAAAGTTTGCACTTGCTGAACTGTTGGGCAGCTACCACCAAAGAAGCACTCACCAACATCCGCTTTGCTCAGGCTTACTTACTCTTCCAGGACAAAAACAGTACTGTTCAGCTGTATGGCCACGCTACAGATTTTAGTCCCGCTATATTTCACAGGAGCTTGGACAGCCAACACTGTCATTTGGTCAAGCCAAGTGACGCAAACATTGCTGTCAAATGGAATGACTGACGTGAGGCATTATCCTGATCAATTAGAGGGGGTGGATCTCAAACACCCCTGAACTTATTCCTGTCCCAGTTGAATTAGGCCCTTGTCCTCCACATGCATACTGATCATGCTACTTAAGACTGCTTTGGGAACAAATTGGGCATAAAGGAAGAAATAATAATGATAAATTGATTGTTATCAACACCCTCATATAGCCACAGAAGGGATCATATCTGACACCAGCTGTGGCAGATTTCCTGAGCGAATGGAATTGCCCATTCCTCTCCTGAGACTCTAGAAGATACACAAGCCTGCTGAGCCTAGCAACCAGTGGTAAGAGAAAACAACCTCAACACACGGTTGAGTCCACTGGGGACATAGGCTATTCTATTTCCAATGTCCAGACTCCAGAGACAACGCACTCCATCAATGAGGCGCTTTCCAATTGAGAACCCCGACGCTATACAATAATACAGCAACTGTATAGGAGTATGTGCCACAATTTACTTCCTCCTTACCCAAAGTTATGCAGATGAAGTTCATTAAGCTACAGAAACAATTCAAAGCCACATTGTAGAGGAAGCACTCCTTTCAACACAATATCCCAGCATATTGTTCTCTTTGACACTCATTTTGTTGTCACTGCTCAGCCAAGCTCTCACCGGGATATTTAATTGGTAGTGTTACAGCAGGCTGCTACCTCCATTCCAACCTAAAAACAATTCTGCAAGTAGTATGACAGTACATTTATACAAAACATTGACCTACATGGTTTAGCCAAGTACTGGCCTACCAATAAAAGTGTGTACTGTCAGAAAGCCTTCATTGAATAGGCTGAAAATGCAGGTAAAACATGGGCACTTGTCAGCTGGTTTAATGCAAATACAAAGAACATGCAATGAAAAAGCAAGTCGATCTGAGTATATGACACTGATGTTGACTTCAGGAGAATCGACTGACAGAAGAGGTGGCAAAAGGGAAACAGGAAATCACAATTCAAAAGGAGTCAAATATTTTAAGAACTTTCTACACAGATGCAAGCAAGCTCAAATAAAAAACCCAATGGCTGTACTAAATAGTCTAATAATCACAAGTGAAGCAGGTGGCATAATAACCCACTAATTTAAAAAGTCTGAGGATGGCACAACTTAAGAAATTAGAGGTTTGCTACAACTAGCTAACACACTTGAGAATTGACACTTGTCGAGGTGTGTAAACAACTTACATAATAACGTTAGTATATTAACATTCAATGTAACTTCCCTACACAACCAGTATGTGAGTATTGTAACTAGCTAGTTAACGTTAAGTAGCAACAATACCATAGTAGATAGCTAGTTTAAGTAACGTTATTAACCTTAAATTCATTACAACCACGTAGAAACAGTCAAAGCTAACGTTACAACAGTTACACCCAAGCGAGGTATAACACACAACTTATTTGAAGCGTGGGTATACGTTACAGTTCAACTTGAACACATCAAGGTATTGCGCTAACTAAGTTAACATTAGCTAGCTACTTAGCTAACATAATTGGCTAGCTACAGTAGTTAGCTAGGTAACTTCCACGTCGGTACATATCTACATTCTGCATACCAAGTAGCTGGCTAGCCAGTAGCGTTAGCTGGGTAGGGTGGTTAGCTTGCTACGGTAGATCACAAGCCCACAGAAAGATAGTTAAATTGCTCGTCATCTTTTCAACGCAATACTTTACGAACCTTTAACCACACCTGTCAAATATATTATGCATTGTCACGTTACCACTAGTTAGCATTGGCACTAACAAGCTAGCAATCTAACGTCCGAGCAGAGGCCTTTCAGGGCGAACATGGCACAATTACAGCCTAATTTCTCAGACATAAGTAAACCCTTTTAGCAAGTGAACATATAGTGCATAGCTAGATAGCTACGCAATCGCGAAGAGGCCTTCATCGCACTGACTTAGCAAGTTAGCTAGCTAGCTAGTAGGATTAGTTAACTAGATAGCTGCCTTTCCTACATACCTACCGGTACATCTCGTTTGAGTAACACAGCAAATAACCAAATGCAATATTGACATACATTGAAGGCGTATAAGCAAGTAAAAGTTAAGTATAAAAACAGATTTCTAAGGTTAAAGATCGCACAAGTACAGATCAGGTAAGCATACCAGCTAGCCGACACCAGGCTAACGCTTCTATGACAGACAACCCCCCACCGTACACTGGCTGGTTAGCGCAGCCTCACTTCCGATCCTCTGTAGCACCAACATGGATTATTGTCACCGCGGTTTAAGACAAAGTCGTGCTGATTTGTCAGCTATAATCAAATAAACAAATCTGTTTAACTGACATAGTTGTATAATGTTATACTCACTAGCCGTATTGATACCAGAAAATAGCTGGAATCTTCTCTATTTGCGACGGAGGGAGGAACAGACCAGACATTCAAAATGGTGGCTCTCCTAGCCTCGACACTTCTACCGCAGGCGGAGGGTTACACCGAAAAAAACAAAACTTCAACGTTTGTGGAATGAGAAAGAAACGAAGACCTCAAACAGGCGAGCGTGCAAATTATTTGCAGAACTCTCAATTGGCTAGCAAATCCACCAGCTTCGACACTGCTATGTGATATTTGATTGAGTAACATGGGTTGCTGGTATGTATGTAAGCATTACGGTAATACGAACATGTTTATTTAACCACTGCAATAATGCTATAGCTACTAGTAACTAGCTAAATAACCCCTTATAGCTAGCTAACATATGCATGCCCTTCTAGCTACACTTGTGAGCGGTTTAGAGATACTAATGCACGTTTCGAGTATTGTAATTATACCACAATCTGATTATGTTTATTGGCTGGTGTCCTACCTAGCTATGTAGCTATTTGATGTATCGTATTTAGATGTGTCCGAAATGTGCGGATGAGTAATAATGTGTCTATAAACGTCGTGCTGCGGTTCGCACACCTCACCTCGTGGCAATCAGTGATGACGTCAACCTGTAATGTTATGACATTTGTAATTTTGTGAGGTTTGTTGACTCCATCTAGTGTACTTTACAGACAATGCCGCACTAAGTTCAACCAGGACATGCGCTTCATAGCATCTTTATACTTTAAAAAATATATTATACATTTATTTCCGCCATCTGAAAATATACTGTATAGAAACAACTGGAGCGGTGTTTCAACCAGCGTCACCAGGTTTCGGACCAACAAGCACACTACTACATGTGCTATAAAGGTCCAGTACACTCCCATACTTGGAGGCACTATATTCCCCTTCTTCCGAAAGTATCCCATGCACAAACCAGAATGTGAACAGTGAAAACGTCCATTAAAGGCCAGAAAAACCATGGGTTTTCCACTGCTGGTACCAGTATGTGTTGCTGCCCTAATCCAACACCTAGCAACCTCATCAAAAGAGTCGGGACTACCACTCCGACTTCACTACACTGGTGTCAGAAATGGGATGGCCCCTGATTGTGCCTGTGCCCCAAGAGTGCAGGGAACTAGAGAAGTGCGAGCCGGACACCTCGAAGGAAGGTGGTAATGTGTAGCGACCTTAAGATTCTGATCTCTTAGTGTAAAAGCTAATGTGTTTAACAGTCGCAAACACCCGGCTTCAAACCCTGCCAGTTGTGACTTCCCTCTGATTTCTCCAAAATAAGAGCGACCAGCTGGAGCACGTTTTGAACCAGAAATGCTGTGGTTATGGGGTGAATCGAGTGCAGTACCACCTGTACCATAAAGGTCTAGACCTCTTGGTAGAGGCTGTAGTGTGCAACGTGCCACGTACAACAGGTAGGCTATGTGACTGTAATGTTGGAGAGCAGACTGAATTTTGCAACCATGTCATTGAATCAGTTGGTATAAATTGTTTTGTTACTTTTGGGGGGCTTTGTGAATATAGGCCTATTTCAAATTCACAATATTAAAATTGTCAGTGTGTTTTAAAATTACCTAACATACAGCCTAAAATCCTTAAAAAAGATGCAATATTTAAATATTATAATACATGAAATGAGGAGAGAAAGAAGTAGGCTCAATGTATTATTGTGTGCATTGTTGTCGGTAGTCCACTGCTCCTATGTCATCACAGGTTATCTACCCTCAAATGTTTTGAACATCCCACAATGCATTGCTGTGCGCATGTTGTGATCATAGATATCAGCTGTGCCTGTGGGATGAAAATTAAGACCATATCAAGGTCAGAGATGCAGTCCGAGATTGTTTGCTATGATGGATGACGAGGAGGAGACTTGGCTGACAATTGTGGCACGTATTGGGAGCATGGAGTGGCCAGAGATAGCCAGACTACTAAATTGGGCTAAGGAACAGAAGATGGGCTATCAGTGCATGTTCTGCAAGCAGCACTGCAGATGAAGCCATGGCATGAGCGTGGTGAACGGTTAGACGTGGTTATGGAGGAGGAAGAGCCGAGTGCAGTGGGAAGATGTGTGTTGAGGAAGAATGGCACCAAGTACAAACCGTATTCTGCTGTGTCTGATGGCTCAGAAAGTGAACCCAAGGATGAATTACCTGTGGTGGCATGTGAGGTGAAGACCTCCGATACTTGCTCCGATGGTCATGCAAAGGAAGATTCTGGCCCAGTGGGAGTGAGATTTTTGGAGAAAGTGGATCCTGCCTTTTGGCTGATCCATGTGTAGTCTCAGGCTGGGTAGAAAATAAGTTGGGTAATGTTAAATCGGTGAAGGTATTATCGGTGGGGAAAAACGGTCAATTGTGGGGGTGCCTGTGTTGCTGGGGATCAGAAGTGCCTGGTGCGAGAGAGACAGGCTGAAGTTTCCAGGGTCAAAGTAGAACAGAAGGTGTCACGCTGAGGCAGGGAAGAGAGTAGAGGATGATGGATCAAGGGTGAGTAGTAGGCTTAGGCCAATACAGAGTGATTTGAATTTGTGCTTCAGTAAGGTTGGCTTCTTAGCATTCATTGCCATGGTTATCAATTTGTACCGCAGAAATGGAATGTAAATCACAGAAGGTAGATGTTGTGGGGGCAGTACTTGGGTGTATAAGGTTTTACTGCGGAAGAGATACAAGGTGTGTTGAACCAGAGTCCGGTCCTCCCAGGCCGTCGGACTGGTGTAGGATCAGTTAGGGTCAAAGTAGTGGAATGAGGTGGTGATTATTATATATATATATTTTTTTAATTAAATAGGTGTAGGGTTAGTTGGTGGTGCAATTTTTTCTTCCCTTTCTCCCCTTTTTTTGTGTTACAAAAATTGACATGATGACCACACACTACCGCACAGTAGGTGGCAGCATGCACAAACAAAATGTGCGAACTTCATTATACCGAAGAAGAAGAAGCTGTGCCTGTGTATCGCTGCAGTGCATTGGCAAAGCGACAGCAACGCAGGATTGTAGCTGCTCGGGGCTGCTGAGCAAATACCATCTCAGGCCGGGTTGGATAGGACCCTATCGCAGTTTCTATCATTTGAAAATTATATATAGATCGACTGGAGAGTGTTTTAAATTTAAGTGGATCAGATTGTAACCAAGCCATTTGGGCTTATTTAAAAATTTTATATAGGCTATTTGTTTTGTATTCGTTTAAATGACCTCGACTCTCACCAATGGTGTAAGCTGTGTTCATCTCTACATGGGTAAACAATTTTGATCATCGGGTATTTTGTTATTTATTTAAAATCATTTTTTAAGTGATATTGTTGTACTCTCGAAAGGGAGTCCCTTTACGGAATACAGCTGGATTGCATAGGGGGATCTTCAAATCTGTCTGGGCTAGGAGGAGATTCGATTTTTGTCCAACCGGGAGTGGGGGATAATATGTCCAGGCGAAAACAGAACAACCCCTTCAAAGTTAATTGTAGGTATCTCAGGTATTGTAAATGCCATTTTTACTTGTTGAAAAGTAGTGAGGAGGATCATTTCCATCCCTCTAACTAGACGATTGTTTTCGCCACCGTTGCAATTGTGAACTGTAAGACAATGTGTCAATCACCATCGTTGATACAAGCGCCTGATACAATGTTTTAGTTCAACCTATGTGGCGCGTAGACGTCAACATTTTTATAATTTTGATGATACATTGAATCAACGCGCATGACACCGACGACTGTCTGTATCTTCGAACCAAAAAAATGATCATGAACCATTATTAGGCTACTAATACTATGATATTAATATTTGTATGGAGATGACAACCTCACAATTGCATGCGCAGGTCGTTTTCTCTGAGGGAAACTATTCAGATAGTTATTTCCATGTGTTTACCGGCGCTTATATTGGTGGTTTTTAATTACATTCTTTGTTTGAGGCAACATGAAAACCTGCTGTGGCATGCTTTTTTCAACTCTTGTTTTGAGAGTACGATATAGCCTACCAATGTAAATGAAAATAAATAATGTTAGTCTTGAGATTAGGACAGATTTCACCCTTCTTGGTCTCGGAATCCATTTAAGATGTTGTCCCTCATATAATGTCAGTTTAAACTAGGTACAACATGCTTTTGCGTTGACTGTACTTTCTGTTTCTCTGGATAAGCTCTCACATTGACATCTCAGATTCAGATACAGAACCAGTACAGCCAGTGGAGAATAGCAATGTCGGGTCATACTACTAGCATTGTCAATGCCTGGGGCCAAAATAAGAGACCATATATATATATATATTTTAAATGGAAAGGTGCACTGCTTGGTTTCTGTAATCAGAGCCCAATAAAACACGTTTCGTTAATCTATTTTTACGTTTCTGTTCCATGAGTGCTGTTGTGTCTCTGTCATAGTCACCATCTTAGGGGAGGGTGTTTTTAAGTGTCACTGACTACTTTGGCTATCTGCAAGAAACATTCCTCCAATTCCAATGGGAGACTACTCCAGAGCAGGTATAGTCTAGGTACTACAGGTTTGGTAGCTGTGTAGTTGCCTGACAAATATTTCTACTGATGGTGATGTCCTTTTCCTATGCATGCTAAAAGGTCAAACTGAGTGCATGATGAATTGGCCTGCTGATCCTTCACAGTGTAGGGTACTGGATGCCTGAAGACGCATAAGTCCACCCAAGGGGATCGAACCCAACAATACAGTGAGGTGACCATGTAGCCTTTAGGGTCCTTTTCTAAACATAGGCGAGGCTAGTTTGTTTAAATATTGTTCTAATGGCCTCAATAATCCCTATATGCTAACAACATCTGTAAGGGGAAACAGTAACACAGTAAGGATGCATGATGTGCTGATAGACGTATTGGTCCATAGAAGTCTGTTGTTCAAACACAGTATAGTAAAACAACAACATACATTAGCAATCTTAAGGCGTTTTTTTGGGGGCTTCTAAAGTGACGTCTCCAAGCTTCACGTACTACGTCTGACTGATAGTTATGAAATAACAACAGTCTTTTTTTATTACCCTCAGAATGAACAAGACTTTTGCACTTTCCTATGACCACATACAGTTGGTCCAAGATAAATTCACACACACACATACCACATAGGTTATAAAATGATAATAGGCCATTTTGTTAACCCACCATCTAATTAAATATTATAATAATCCTTAAAAGTGGTGTGTGTGTGTCCTGAACTGATGTGAAATGTCCCTCAATGTAGAGCAAACATTACCAGCATGGGAAAACTAATCAGCTAGCCTGTCTGAGCCAATCATGGCTGGGGTAGAGGGAAGGCATAACAGGGGAAACAGCAGCTCTGTTAGAAGTCTCATTAGCCCTGAAAGGGTTTGTGACGATAAACAGGTCTGTTTTGATAGCATGCGTTCAGGTTGTATCAGAATAGTCTTCATTGTGGATCTATAATGTATCATCTTCACAACACACATGCTTGAGGAAGCCATACAGATGGGTCATTTTGTGTTGATTTGTCTGAGCAGAGTTGGGTCATTTCAGACACTTCACTGGGGAGGAGGGCTCCACAGAGAGGGAGGGATTCTGGAGAAAAGGGGTGATGGCGGTTTCCTCCGTCTTGCCTTAATTAAATACCAGGCCGCCAATTAGGCGAAGTGAGAAATGATCTGGGAGTCTGGGATTATCTGATGTCTGTGTTTCACCATTCCCATGGTCCTGAACACCACAGTGCCTGTACATGGATGGAAGGCAGGGGCCCCAGCACTTCCTAGAGATTCAGACAGTATTTTGTGTGTGTGTGTGTGTGTGTGGCATCTGTCTGTGTGTGTTGGAGCAGAGGGTGGGTAAAAAAGAGGGGAGCTTGAATTCAACAGGAGCCCCATTGCTTAGTGTTTGAGTAGAGTTTTGGCATTCTCTCTTTTGTCTGTTTTGTTTTGTCCCCCTTTCCTCCTCCTCTCTCCCTCTGTGTCTGTTGGCTGATGAGTTTGTCTTTGTCTGGATTCAGTCAGACACTGCGTCACCTCCTGCCTACAGACACGCAGACTCAGAGATAACATCAGAGTGGCAGAGACATGGGGAGGGAGGGCGGGTGGGAGAAGAGAGACAGATGTACAGACAGAGCCTAGCAGTGGGGGATGGGTAGCTCTCACATCAATCATTGGCTGTGTGCCGTGGAGCCAGTCTGTAGCAGTTCATAGTTCAACAATCAGACCCACTCTACCAATGCTAATGAGTGCCTGGATCACTATGGGAAATGTGCCCAAACTATTTTCACATACTATACTCCGCTAAAAAGTTAATGCAGGAATGACAGCCCTGTGAAGATTAGAGGGGAGGTTTTTTTTAATGATAGATTTTATTCCTCAACCCTCTCGCACACAGACCATGCTCCTCAGTGGTGTGTTACTCCAGGATTAGAACAGAGGCTGTAATTACCTCTGCCAGCCTCAGGTAACTGAGTGGAAAGACTGGGCAGGAAGGGGAGGGGCAATTCATTGCATTCAGAAGCAGAAGGTGATAACTGGAGGGCTATGGAACCTAAACTGTTGCAGTTTAAATATATTTTTTCCCTTCGAGAGATATTAAAATGATCAAAATAAAACCTCCCGTTAACGTTTACTGATGACAGGAATGAGTGTACAGTCACTAACAACTGGAGATGTCCTGTGCTCCCATTCCAACCGTGTCAAGCTTGGGTGTAGATCGGAGGGGAATTGGGATACTAATGCAATGAGCAGAGATGCTGTAAAATGCTGAGCGCCATGTGAGGGGTTTAAGCAGATACATATGGGCTCCTTGGTATGAGGCATTGGCCTCCCCCTCAGAGCTGCTGGTATGGATATAGAACAGTCAGAGCTGCGTATGAGCAGGGAGGACAGAGGGTGAGCCAGGCTGTGCAGTATGTGGGTGGTACTGAGAGCGGGAGAAACACTGCCTTGCAGGCTGCTAGTGGAAAGGAGTGCAGGCTGCTTCCCCCTGGGACTGCAGCATGCCTGGATAAGCGTGTATGTTCATTCTGCTTCTGTGAAAATTGGGGGTCTGGTTGTGTGTGAGTACATGTGTCAATGTGCGCTTCTGCCATGTGTTGATGCAGCATTATATTGGCATGTCAGTGAATATGAAAGCATCCATGTCAACTGCATATAGGCTAGGTGAATGATTGTGTTTAAAGGTTTAGGCCTTTCATGTATTCTATGTTGTGTTTGTATAACCGTCTTGTGCTAGTGTATTATAGCAGCTATGATGGGTTTATGTGTGTAGCTACGACTCCTTTAATGCTGGATAGGCTTGCTATTCTAATCTGAAGCACTTTCTTCAGTATGCTAAGTGTGGTAGATTGCTTGGATTTTGTGGCTAGCCAGCACCTACACCAGGTAACTGAAGTGCAGGCTACACACCAGGCTCTCTGGTGTTTATGCCCTACATGTTAAATATTACAGGTCTGTGCTCTAGAAATGTCTTCCCCTGACTTCATGATCACGCTCCGCCATGCACTACTGACCTGTCAATCTTCTGTTCCAGGGCTGTCATTCCTATGCCTAGCACGTTTTACCTCCAAGGCTTTGTCTACTGGCTGTATTTTCCTGCATTGTCTTGTAATATATCAACTGTCTTTTTATACACACCTGACTCAAATTAATATATATATTTTTTTAATGTCATTGAGGATTGCCTCAATCAAGATTACGATGGGAAAGTGACCGCCCATTTTGCCTCGATCTTCCGGTTTTTGAATGGGCTTTAAGATTATACAACCAAATTCCCAAATGCTGTCATTTAAGATATACAATTATATTCTTATTTGTGTATTAATTTACTTCTACCTGACCTTTTAAGATGTTCAATTGCATCCTGTTTGCGTGTGTGTGTTGCGTTTCAAGAACATAAGAAAAACTAAAGTCGACATGTAGTGGTCACACTTTCCCATCCTAGCCACTCTAGCCACTCTTATTTTTGAACGTTGCTATGGGCACAGCCAAACAACGGAAGTGATGGATTCGACTTCCGCTTTACTTCCCTACTGCAGCTCGCCGGTGGCAAATTTGCCAATGTCAATTATTTGAAGGAGACATTTTATAGTGTACAGTATAAAAGTTAAGTAAACGAGTATGTAAGTGTAATTTTACATGGATTTCATCCACGTTCTCCATTAGCTAGACCTACTAGGCTAGTTCTGTTGTGATAATAACGTTAGTTGTGTTGTCAGAGTTAAGGGCCAGGCACCAAGCCAATAACTATAAAGATAAACTATAGGCTACATAACTATAACACGTTGGTGAGCATCCACACTAGAGGAAAGTTCTTATTGTTCTGAAGTCCTACACCTGTCAATCAACTGATCAACGCATCCTACTGCACGCTGTCTATTAATAAGGTGACCATGAGTTCTCTAACCACAGATACTGGTTCAGACCAGTGCTTTCAGGGTGTGTTCATTGTCATAGTGACAACTGCAAATAATATGTCAATGTAGGCCTAATGTAAAACAATATAATAACTCCTACTGTATTTAAATGTAGCATTTCAACAACAAACGCCATATTGCCTGCATATCTATTACACCATTGCTCAAGTGGTTTGCAAGTGACTTCCATTTTTCTAATGTTTGTCAGTTTCTTTGGGTCTTATTTTTCACTGTGCTCATCTCTCTGTCCTGTGCAACTATTTGCAATGCAACAGTGTTATCATAATAAGTGGCCAAAAGTAATCACACCAATGCACTTTCTCTCCTCAACAATCCGCAGGTACTGCAGGATTTTGTTCCAACTAGGCACCACACCTGACCAGCTGAGCTAATTGATCAGTTCAATGTTTGTCTAAATTCAACACACCTGATCCTCCAGGTCAATTAAATAATAAACATGAAGTGCCTGCGGCACTCCAGGACCAGTGTTGTCTACCCCTGCTATAGCCTGTTGTGAATGGGAACAGCTGGAAAGAGAGGCTGGTAATGTGTAGCTGACGTAACTTCGGCGGAAGTCGTGACAGTAATAAGCTAAATATTAGCTAGATATTAGCTAGATATTAGTGCTATAAGCTAAATATTTACCAGTCAAAGTGCAAGAAAAAAAGTTTTACTGTTATCATTTGAGTGCACAGTTATTGTCCATGTGATGTAGGCTAATTTGAATAACACCTCAAACGTCCGATTTTGTAAAAAGATAACTGCATATGGTTATGCCTGGTTATGCAACCATTTGGATCAGTTTGGGACTATTCTCAACAGTTAAGAAGGTCCAGAAAGGTACATAAGCAGGCCACTCGTGTGTTCTGTCAGGATGTAGCCCAGTGTTAAGATAGGCCTACTATAGGAAAATATGGGCTTCTCCTTTCCAACTCCCTGCCCGTTCTTAATGCTGTAGCCTATTTTACATTCCGCAAGCATGCATCTCTCTAATAGGCTATTAGTAGGCTAAAGAAAATAAGTTGAAATAAGTGTCCAACAAGCTTTTGTAGTATGGCTCTTTCTGGGACCCCACAAGATTTAAGAGGAAGAGACCCCAGGTGCGTAATTGCGCAACAGACAGACAGTCTACATCCCATGCCTGTCTCCTAAATTAGAAACGTATGCATATTAACCCGTAATTCATAAGCTCAATGTTAGGCTTAATACTGCAGTGAATATATACAGTCAATTTACAAAAGGAAAAACAAGTTTATCAGATAAGGAAATCATAGGTAGTCTACACTGTGCTATTGAGGCTGCGCTGAGTGCTTTCCCTCCCAGTCCTCTGGTACCAGCTGGAAAAGCTACCCTATTTGTTTTTTTTTAGGGACAATAAATGTATCCTACCTAGGCTTCAACAACACAATGTAATGAAGAATTGTATTGTTTTCAATTGAGTACATAACCTCTAGTCTAGGCTGTAGGCTATTCACTGTAGTTTGTCATTTGAGTAATGCTCAAAAGCCTAGCGTTTTTAATGTTAATTTAGAAATGGCTGCATCTAGCTTGCCTGATTGGCAACCATTTGGATCAGTTATGGGTTTTTACTCAGCTGTTAGCCTACAAGGTCCAGGCACATTAGCAGGCCAGTAATATGGTGTATTTCGTTCAGGATTTATCAGCGAAAAGAAACGTGCTAATGCAGGGATTTCTAGTGGCTCGAATATGAATTATGATAAGGAAGTTGTATCTGTAGTTTCTGCATTTGGCTTCCGTGTTTTAAGTGTTTGAAAATCAGGTGGATTTGCCTAGAGTTAAATTGGGCCACCCCTCCCTCGGATGGTCTTATCATCTCCCTGTGACTCCTCTGTTCACAGGGCCCTTCCACAGCACCGGCTTTGCAGGCCCCCTCCACACTATTAACATGGATGGCAGGGACGATTTCATTGAGGACACCGAATGCCACAGCAACAATTCCCAACAGGACAGCATTTCAGGTAGGCATTTAGGGCATTTCCCTGACCCTAATGTGACATACTCTCTGTAGGGGGTGTCGTGAGAGAATATGACTAGCTCTGTGTTCTGTTGTCTGTCTATATTGATAGGGCTGTGTTTGCCTCCATAGAAGACAGTGATAGCGACCTGGACAACCACGACTCATCCTCCAACACCTCAGCTGACGACCACATGACCTCCACCAAGAGAACACACCACAGGGGAGTTAAAGAAGTGAGTGTCACTGTCAGGGTTACCCATGGAGGGGTGTTCTCTCCTCCTAGCACTGTGTGGTCACTGAGTGCGGGCCTGCCTGGTTGCTGATTCACACATGCACTTCCTTCCTGATTTGTGTTCTACAGATCTCAGGGTCATCTGGCCTTCTAGACTTATGTGGAAAGGTTATTGCCCCACCCCGCACTGTCCATTTCCAGAATTATGTTATTCAATAATCCTACAGAAAGAGATGCAGCACAAGAATACGTCTGAATACATTGTGTTTGTAAATTGTAAACTGGCGATTCACAGAATATCCTCACACTTTCAGACCCCAGAAACAGAAAGCATCTCAGGTTGTGTGGTGTGATTCACAACCACGGCAGAGTCATACAGTGTGTCATAGTGACAGTCAATTAGTCACTGGGGGCCTGAGGGTAATTCTCTCTCATACTCTCAACCACACACACACAGAACCTTATGACCTACCACTCAGGATTCTTGCTCCCAGGACCAGCCATAGAGGTACTGTAGAGAGGATGAGCATATCCACCCTTTAGATGTACACATTAAATCCTCTTCTAATATTTACCCTACATTCTCAGTGTAGGCAGAACCACCATTACATAACTTACTGTATTATTACACAATCGTTAGCATACATATTACGGATGAAGCAGATCTGTATGGTAGCTCCACATAGCATCCACAGTATCTGGGTGTATAGTAGTACTGATGCCTCTGTGTTTCTCAGGAGAGCGAGGAGGGGGCCGACCTGATGAACAGCTGTGTGTGTCCTCTGTGCACCCTGGAGTTCAGCAGCCCCGAGCAGCTCATCACACACGTCTACCAGGTGAGGACAGTACAGTACCAGACAGCCCACCATGGCACCAAGTATTCAGATGGGGCCAAAGCCTCCTTAGCTTCAGCGGTTGGATCAGGGGGATAATGGGCTAGGGGTAGATAATTACCTTTAAACCTCCTATGAGCTACTGTCATCACTACCCTAAAGAGGGAAGGATAATTATGATCCAGTCATGTGATCAGTCTCTGGGTTATGTGTCAAACCTAAGGTTTGGATGTTTCAACTTGTTTTAAGTTATCAGTGTCTAACTGAGCCAGAATTACACGTTTACCACCAAACCACTTCCTCCTTCCATTCGTGTTCTTTCTCACATGATGGTGGAGTGTTAACCACATACGTTTATGCCACAATTTGTAGATATGTGTATTCTCAGATATGCACTGTTGGGGTTTGTCCTCACTTTTAGGTTGCTTATAAAATACACTGACAAACAAAGAGAACCATTGTGCTTTACCTAATTAAATAACTATAACTCTGTCTGTCTGTGTGGAGCAGCACACATCGTTGATGGGCAGCAGTAAGAACTACGTGTGCCCAGTGTGTGGGCGCACGCTCAGCTCGCCAGGCTCCCTGGGGCGCCACCTTCTCATCCACTCTGAGGACCGCCTTTCCAACTGTGCTGTGTGTGGGACACGCTTCACCGACACCAACAACTTCAACAGGTCTGTGCCTCCTCCACCACTGTAACTGACAATTAACCTGTAAGTCTATGTCGTTGTTTTTTGTTTTGTTTTTTTGTTTACGTGTTTGCTATGCAGGGGAAATGATAAGACAAGCGGAACTATGTGACTAAGAACTGTTGTAACGGGGATTATTATCGTAGCAACACACCGTTGGAGTGAAGGCAATCCCAAGTTTTCATGTCTTCGGGTATAGTTCGTAAAGGTTGAATTGTGTATGTTAGGAACGTTATAATAATTAAGGATGAAGCGTGAATTCATGCCAGGAATAATAAGTGTGAAGTTTTTGATTTCCTCCCTTCTGTATTAAGCAGCCAATGAGGTATTTTTCCTTTATTCATGTGTTTAATCTGATACTGTTATAGCTCCGGCTAAACTGTTTATGTATGTAAGCACGTCAGAGTTATATAAAGCTAATAAGTCACTCGTAAGACAAGAAAGTTGTAAGAGTGTGCTTAACCCTATTTTCATTTATTTTATAGTTCTCACGGAAGGTGATAATTCTAAAACTACAGAATAAAGCCGCCAGTTAAGATCAAGGAACGGTTGTGCTCGTGGTTACTGGAGGGAGCTACAACCACTACTACCTCATTTCAGTCCGATACCCTAGTATAGTGCTTCAGCCTTTCACACAGACAATGACATGGGTTATCTACAGAGTTTAGAGAGTTAGGCTGTCTGTCTGAGCTAGCCTGTAACAGCTCTGTCCTGTAACTACTCACATCTCTGCCCCCCTACACAGGGAGAAGCTCAGAGAGGTCCTGAACACAGGCAGCAGTATGGAATGCAGCAGCGGAGATGAGAACTGTTCCATGTCCCGGTCTCTCTCCAGCAGCCCCATGGGCAACCCCGGTCATGGCCTGGGACACGGCCACGGGCCCGGCCACAACCAAGGACACAACCCTGGCCGTGGCACAGGCCACATCCCGGGACACAGCCACGGCCCGGCATACAACCCCGGCCACAACCAAGGACATGGGCATGGCCCAGGACACAACCATGGCCAAGGTCTCGGACACCTCCCAGGCCACCCACTCCCCTCACTGCACCACAGCCTCCTCTCTTCACCCCCCTCCTTCCCTGACGCCCTCAGCCCCTCACCAGGCCTACCCCTGCTGCCAGACATCCTGAGCCCCATGCCTGTGCACCCGGCCGGAGTGCTGCTGGTGTGCAACAGCTGTGTGGCCTACCAGCAGCTGGTGGACGCCCAGTCTCCCATGAGGAAGTGGGCCATGCGCAGGAAGAACGAGCCGGTGGAGGCACGCATGCACCGTCTAGAGCGCGAGCGCTCCGCCAAGAAGACCAAGCGGGAGCACGAGTCGCCCGAGGAGCGGGAGCTGCGACGGCTTCGGGACCGCGAAGCCAAGCGGATGCAGAGGCTGCAGGAGACAGAGGAGCAACGGACACGGAGGCTTCTGCGCGACAGGGAGGCCATGCGGATGAAGAGGGCCAACGAGACGCCAGATAAGAGGCAGACCAGGCTGATCCGTGAGAGAGAGGCCAAGAGACTGAAACGGCGGCTAGAGAAGATTGACCCCTCCCTGAGAGGTCAGATAGAGCATGATCCAGCTGCTATGGCTGCCCTGACGGCAGACATGAGCCTGTTCCAGTTCCCCTGCCCCATGCCTGTCCCCTCTCTGGACAACAGCCTCTTCATGAAGCTGCCCTAGCAGGACCAGGTCACTGGGGGCAGCACACTGGGCCACTAACAGTTACAATGACCTCTCCACTACGCCTATGGGTTGAGAAGGCCACAGATGGAACCATTCCATGCTGGTTGAAATTCCAGCAGCTTCTGTGTCCAACAACTTGATACCCGAACTCCTGTGTCAACAAATAACATTAATTTATTACAGACTAGCAGGAAATAAGAGCAGATTCAAGAATGTTTCACTAAATGGTAGGTATTGATAAAGCATGTTGTAAAGAGATTTGATCTGTTTTGGGGGCTAGCAGACTTTGACTTACCAGCCCATTGTGACAGGAGCAGTTACACCCTTCCATATTTTGCACATGGACCTTCAGTGGTGGGAATGAGTCACATAGCCAATAGCTCTCTCCCTCGCCTCTGGTCCCTTCTGCTAGCCCAGTCGCTGGAGTTTACCGGTAGCTACACCTCTCTCACGCTGCCAACGTGGGTCTCTGCTCTGGCTAGCTCATATCCACCCAATCAACTACCTCAGTAAGGGCTGAGGCCGAGCCCTCTGGTCTACGTTCTGACTCCAAGCTTCTTTACACGTACACTACAGAAGAGAATGCGGGTTGTTTCCTTAGTTTGAGGGTGTGTTTATATCTTTAGGACGTATTCACAGCTCACCGGGAGAATATTCAACAGAACATTCAGTAAGACATAGTCCGAAATGTACGGTATAAAACGGGAACGATAGAAAACGAGCCTGTCGTATACATCACATTTCTATCCGCTATGCTCTGAATATGCTGTACTATTTAATGAGCCCTGTTTTGAGCAACATTATCCTCCATTCCAGCACATTCTCTTCAACTCAAAATATACTGCCACTACTGTAGGTCTCTTTGCCTTTTATTAGTCACATTGACCTTCCTCAATCTGTTTTTCCCTCGTACCTTCAACACTCATAACCTTTGCCAAGTAGTTGGTAATAATTTCCTTTTTACTTTATGTATCTTCTGTTGCATTGACATTTTTGGCTCATCAAACCACAATCTTTGCTGCTGTTACTGTTCTGTACATGTTAGTTACCTCTAGGACATTTAGGACTCAACATGTGAACTGAGAGTGCTAATTTACTAGCATTTTTCTAAATGCCCCAAATTGTCATATTTCCTTCCTCACCTAACCAACGTATTGAAATATGCTCATACAGTTGAAGTCGGAAATTTACATACACTTAGGTTGGAGTCATTACAACTAGTTTTTCAACCACTCCACAAATTACTTGTTAACAAACTATAGTTCTGGCAAGTCAGTTAGGACATCTACTTTGTTCATGACACAAGTCATTTTTCCAACAATTGTTTACAGACAGATTATTTCACTTATAATTCACTGTATCACAATTCCAGTGGGTCAGAAGTTTACATACACTAAGTTGACTGTGCCTTTAAACGGCTTGGAAAATTCCAGAAAATTATGTCATGGTTTTAGACGCTTCTGATAGACTAATTTACATAATTTGAGACAATTGGAGGTGTACCTGTGGATGGATTTCAAGGCCTACCTTCAAACGCAGTGCCTCTTTGCTTGACATCATTGGGAAATCGGCCAAGACCTCAGAATTTTTTTTCTCGCAAGTCTGGTTCATCCTTGGGAGCAATTTCCAAACACATGAAGGTACCACATTCATCTATACAAACAATAGTACACCAGTATAAACACCATGGGGCCACGCAGCCGTCATACCGTTCAGGAAGGAGACACTTTCTGTCTCCTAGAGATGAACGTACTTTGGTGCGAAAAGTGCAAATCAATCCCAGAACAACAGCAAAGGACTTTGTGAAGATGCTGGAGGAAACGGGTACAAAAGTATCTATATCGACAGTAAAACAAGTCCTATATCGACATAACCTAAAAGGCCGCTCAGCAAGGAAGAAGCCACTGCTCCAAAACCGCCATAAAAAAGCCACACTACGGTTTGCAACTGCACATGGGGACAAAGATCATACTTTTTGGAGAAATGTCCTCTGGTCTGATGAAACAAAAATAGAACTGTTTGGCCATAATGACCATTGTTATGTTTGGAGGAAAAAGGGGGAGTCTTGCAAGCTGAAGAACTCCATCCCAACCGTGAAGCATGGGGGTGGCAGCATCATGCTGTGAGGGTGCTTTGCTGCAGGAGGGACTGGTGCACTTCACAAAATAGATGGCATCATGAGGCAGGAAAATTATGTGGATATATTGAAGCAACATCTCAAGACATCAGTCAGGAAGTTAAAGCTTGGTCGCAAATGGGTCTTCCAAATGGACAATGACCCCAAGCATACTTCCAAAGTTGTGGCAAAATGGCTTAAGGACAACAAAGTCAAGGTATTGGAGTGGCCATCACAAAGCCCTGACCTCAATCCTATAGAAAATTTGTGGGCAGAACTGAAGAAGCGTGTGCGAGCAAGGAGGCCTACAAACCTGACTCAGTTACACCAGCTCTGTCAGGAAGAAATGGGCCAAAATTCACCCAACTTATTGTGGGAAGCTTGTGGAAGGCTACCCGAAACATTTGACCCAAGTTAAACAATTAAGGCAATGCTACCAAATACTATTTGAGTGCATGTAAACGTCTAACCCACTGGGAATGTGATGAAAGAAATAAAAGCTGAAATAAATAATTCCCTCTATTATTCTGACATTTCACATTAAAATAAATTGGTGATCCTAACTGACCTAAGACAGGGAATTTTTACGAGGATTAAATGTCAGGAATTGTGAAAACTGAGTTTAAATGTATTTGGCTAAGGTGTATGTAAATTTCCGACATAAACTGCTTGTGTCAGGGTAAAAGCTATATTTTGAATAACTAATCTTTGCATTTTTCCAGTGATCTCACTTTGCAGAGTTCCACTCTCCAATGAGCATGTTCTAGACTCATTATTAAACCCGTTGACCCTCGACCAGTTGGGAGAGATCTCTGGTCTTATGTTTCATTGACCTCATTCCAATTGATATTTATGCAACATGTGAATATATATTTTGTTGAAAAAAATTTGGGGATATTTTTTTTGTTTGGTATAGATAGATGAATAGATGAAAGTACACAATTTGCCATGTTTGGTTCTATACTGTATGTATTTGTTTTTTCCTTCTCTTTGGTCATATGTTCTCAATTTCTTGCCACAAAGGTTACCTCCGATACGCAATGTTTCACAACTGAGCTCTGCAGACACATATTGACAATGTTACAGTACATGATTCATTTTCTGGAGTATTCCTTAAGATGGGAACTAAGACCGGTTCTCAGTTTGAGCCACTACCAGGCTAAAGCCCACAACAGAATAGCATCCCGCTCAACAGGGAAAAGCTATTATATTCTAATTGTCCTTAAGAGTGTAGGAGCGGTTCAAACCTCTATGCAACAGTGCTGTTTATTCCAAGGGAAATTTGACTATTAAAACTATGCAGAGTGCAGGAAAAAACAAATGGACTCAAATGTATGGAATTGTGCAACTCAGGCGATGCAACTCAGTGAGGCCTCTTTGGCCATAGATTCAGCGCCCTGGTCCATGAACTTCTTTTCAGCAGGGTCATATCACTATCCTAATTTAAGATACACAGAGAGCAGAGCTATGCTCACGACAATGTTGTCACACACGGTCATTATCTTTGCTACAAAATCTGTACCAACATTCCTGCCAAGTACTGAACGTATGGACACCTTTTCAATAATGAATACTGGGTATTCTGACTGATTTGAACTGGCAGCTGATATCATCCTCACACAGTGGAATAATGCAATGGAAAATGTGGAGTACGCTCTTCTCTGACATTAAAATACTACAAAAGGAAATTGTATCAACAGTTTCCCAGGTTCTGTTTGTGCTTTTGAACAGCACTGTCTAAAGCTCTGCCTAGCGTGACAGTGGATTAGGTTAACACTGCATGTCGTGAAACTGCATTTGTCCTAGAATGGTTCAATATGAGCTTGTATTCTACTGTTATTCTATGCCTGCCTGTTTTTGTTCAATTTAATTGAAAGATGTTCTTTGAACTTTGGCCTTTTTACTAGTCTATCAGGATATTCTCTTGATGTCCATGTTTACAAAGGAAATCCTTTTAAGAAGGCCAAAATCAATGAGGGTAAACAAAAGTGAAAAACAGAACACTTTATGCTCGTTCTGTTGTCACTGCTCAGAACGGTACTTTTACGGCAGCCGTTCTGCTACTGGATTAACAGATGTACAGATCATGTTGAAAGCAGGAATAGAATGTGGAAATAAACATTGACTTTGACACCTGCGCTGTGTAGTAATCTGTCTCTTCTCTTTCAGTTCACCCTACACACCAGTCAGCAAATAAACCATGCCACTCAAATGGACTGGCTCTCTCCAGGCCACAATGGCCTCTCTATTCATGGCAGACACAGTGTCATAAACCTCTATAACACTACACAGAGTAATGCTAACTCTGGGGTGTGAACAGAGCAGGAACATGGAATGAAAATATCACTGGTGTACTGTAGTTAAACAACTCTATAGTTCATTCAGACATGATCCTGAAACTCAAGTTTGACCTCTGTGGTAATTAAATCATTGATAACCCAAAGCTGCAGATGAGATGGTTTATGACCCTGGAACTAGCTCCAGAACCCACATATCACCTCTCCATGTGGACCAGTCAAAGAAGAGACCAAATAAAACACAACTCCGGACATAGGGTAATAGTAAGTATATATATATATATATATATTATTGTGTTTACTTAACAAACATGATAAATGCAATGTCTCCAAGAAGTTAGCTGTAACAATAAAAATACAATATCTTTGTGTCCTTAAGTACATAGAATTAAAACAGCAAAACAAAAACAAAACAGCCTTAAGTAGTTCACAGCGGTACAAATATACAGTACAAATCTATTTTATTCAAAAAGGGTACAAATAAAATAACGCAAACAAAATAGTTATTAATGCTTTGTAAAGTTCAGATAGGTGTAGGGTACTGTATTCTAAGGGAGCACTTTGGGTAGACAACTAAGGCTTTTGATAAGAATCAATACATATTGGTACGGCCATACAATATTAAAACTCACTATACAAAAGTTTATACAACCTGGATTATATTTGAGGATTGAATATTACATATACATCATTGCATATATTTTGCAGATTTTATACTTTAAAAAAAGGATGCTGTTTCTTTTAAAACTGGTCAAATGTCACGTAAAAAGCAGTAACTTTAGTGCCAAAATACAAATGTCAAATCTGAAAATACACAACAACTCCATTAAAACTTTTAACCATTCCCATCTTCCTGATTTAATTATGCATCTCTAGTGCCTGGCAACAACACCATCCCATCCAGTCTATTTACCTCAGTCATACAAGATCAGACCAACAGGGCTACTTTATACAAGGGTCATAAAGCCTTTTTCCATAATCACAAAACAAAAACAGATCATACAGTTACCAATAAAGGAAAGTTGTCACTGGTTTGAAAAGCCTCACATTCTCTCCCATGTAGATCAGACAGGACCAGAACTAAAATACATTGAGCACAACCTCACCTTCAGGGACCTACTCCCAACGTCCACTCACATTAACAACAGAGGGTGGTGCGTGTGTTTAAAAAAGAAAAAGAAAAGAAACAGCGAGTCAGTTACTGGTCCAGCTTTCAAGCAGTGCTAGGGACTCACTCTTACATGATCCCTCCCTGTAACCTATCCCTATCCAGAGATACAATCCATCTCCAAATGCCTTTCTGCTTATGAATAAAACACCGGGAGAGTGCCAAGAGGGGGTCAATACAACAAGAGTGAACTGATCCACCTTTGCAGCTACAGAAAAACAGGGAAACTGGGTCACTTATAAGCATCATTCCATTAACACATTGTACAAAGCAGATCTTAAGGCGTTATTGACAAGCTTGATAATAGCCACATAAAATATTATCTCTACAAACATGCACAACAGTCAAGTGATTGTTTCATTGGGTTTTGTGTTGTTTAGCGCTAATAATTAAAAACTTCAATTAACTAACCGTTAATTTTATAATACTATAAAGGATGGCAAATTAGTGCAATTTTCTTTCTTGAATAAAATTGTAATAAGAAGAGTGAGGTCAAAAACGTACAGGTCAAATGTTTCCCCTTTCTTACGATGGTTAGAGTTAAGAGAAGAACCTAGAAACCGGCTGAAGTACCACTTTCACGCTCCAAGCAGAAGTCTGAGAACGATGCTAGTCTGAGTGTAACAGAGGGCGTGCTGCTAATGTGCCTGTCCACTTGACTGTCTCCTGAGAGTCAGAGTGGTCATACAGCCACTACCACATACTGTGTTCAAGACAGAGAGGAAGAGGTAAAGAAACAGGAGGCACTGCTTGCACCTAGAATGGTTGTCCCAGACCAGAATACTGAGTTTGATACACATGTTGTGTGGCATGGCAAAGGGAGGAGAGGAGGTGGTAAGACACAGAAGTGCTGTTTGTGCATGTGAGGAGTTCTGTTCCATGATATTTTACTGCAGTAAGAATATCTGGAGGAAAGAGTGATGAGCAGTGGGGTGTTCCAGCAAGCAGGATCATTACCATAGCCAGTTAACTTTGATAAGCAGCCAAATAAATCTCTTAATTTTCATTGAGAAAACTAAACCTGAATATGGATTGTTGGTTGTCAAGTCAATTATACCATTACAAATTTCAAGTTCATAATTCTCGAAAGAAAATGCTGTTATTTACGTTTTTTGGGGGACCGTTAGCTGGCTAACTCATTGATCCTGCTTTCTGGAAGAGCCCCCAGGGAGGTGGGACATGAGATGCAACCCATTCCCAAAACATTTGACAACAGTGCACAGACACAGGCAGGCTGTTGACATCGTCCTTTTTCAGAGCATCTGCACTCTCCACACCATCTCCTATAAAATGTGAGACAGGCCCAGCTGTGAGCCCTTGGTAAGGCAGTACATTTTGGAGAGTAAAAGTTCACCAAAGAGAAGACTCTGACCCTACAGGGCTGAATACACACCTTAACATTCATACCATATCTAAACAAGGTATTGCTACACGTGACCAAGAGAGGTCATAAGGCCAAAATCTAACTGGATATCCATGCACATAATTTGAATTTCAGCACAAATCCATAGATGTCAATGACAGATTTACATCAAAATTGGAGTTACACATGCATACCTATCTCTGGTCATGATTTGTCCCGTACTGCCTGGCAGCGGAAGGTGGATGTCATAGGCTGAGCTGACTGGAACAAAACACTGTGCTGAACGTAGGTTAGTGACAACTAAGGGTCTGAACAAAAACTTAACCTGACAAAATAAATCCACTATATTCAGACACCCAAGAGTGGGCACTGATAAGCAATAGTACTCAGAGAAATCAGTGTACAATGACTGCATCAGCCACCTTCTTATATACATTACAAACCTGTCCTACCCCGTAGTAGGTGCACTTTGACACTGAAGAGCAGAATACTTCAGAGTTTACTGCATAGCACATGCTTATACTACATGACGTTTTCAGGTATTCTGTGTAACTCTATTGCTTATAGCAAAAAACATTTTAACAAACGTAATCACTGTAAAAAATAAATGAATAAGTATTGAGCGGTTTATGGCTAAATGTCTACTGCTCCACTGTGTAAAATCATCCAGCTCATCTCTGTATGGCATTTGACCACTACCGTATTTAAAAACATTTATATTTCAACAAAATTTCAGATTGGTTGTCATGACGGTATCAAATGGTATGTGACTCTGCCCTGATCAGGCCTAACGGACCTCCCCTCTCCTTGTTGTCGAAGACAGTCAGAGGTTTTATCCTCAGTGAACCGTGAGTCCCTGGGGGCTCCACTCAACAGAAATGTTGTGGAGGCAGTGGGGTTGGAAGGGGTGTATGAACTAGATTTGACACAGCCATCTATAAATAGCGTGGATGAGGGACTCCAGTCCATTAGAAGGCATTGGGTGTCAACACACACAATCACCAGTCTTCACCTCAGAGCTCAAAGCCCAGGATACAGGTACAGACAGGCCAGTAGATAGATGCTCTAACACACAGTTACCTTCTCACACAGTATCAGTGAGCCTGGGATATTAATGCTTGGATCTGTGTTGGAGCACATCTTGTGACACAGGTGATATCAAAACAAATACACATCATTTACAGACAGGACTACCGGTTCAGAAGTGACCAGAGACATTAAAACTAGACAAAACTGAGGTGAAATGTCTTTCTGACAAGAGCATTAATAGTAAAGACATTTTAGAATAAAAAATAACTGGAATTACTATAAACTAATGGGAATATCTGACTGCTTTGTGGAATGACATATCAAACTGAATGTCTGGTTGCTTTATGGAATGACATATCAAACTAAATGTCTAGCTACTTTATGGAATGACAAACTAAATGTCTGGCTGCTTTATGGAATGACATAAACTAAATGTCTGGCTGCTTTATGGAATGACATAAACTAAATGTCTGGCTGCTTTATGGAATGACATATCAAACTGAATGTCTGGCTGCTTTATGGAATGACATATCAAACTGAATGTCTGGCTGCTTTATGGAATGACATATCAAACTGAATGTCTGGTTGCTTTATGGAATGACATATCAAACTGAATGTCTGGCTGCTTTATGGAATGACATATCAAACTGAATGTCTGGTTGCTTTATGGAATGACATATCAAACTAAATGTCTAGCTGCTTTATGGAATGACATATCAAACTGAATGTCTGGTTGCTTTATGGAATGACATATCAAACTGAATGTCTGGCTGCTTTATGGAATGACATATCAAACTGAATGTCTGGCTGCTTTATGGAATGACATATCAAACTGAATGTCTGGTTGCTTTATGGAATGACATATCAAACTAAATGTCTAGCTGCTTTATGGAATGACATATCAAACTAAATGTCTGGCTGCTTTATGGAATGACATAAACTAAATGTCTGAGTGATTTTTACATCTGCTCTAATTGCACTTCATCTTGATTTTATCCACTTGAAGTTTCTGTGACTAAAATCTGTGTCCGAAAAAGGAAACTGCAGCATTTTGTCTTGGCTAATTTGTAAACAGTGTCAACCATGCAAGTTAGCTTCTCTATTGCCAAAACTACCTTAAGAATACTTTTTAAAAAATGTAATAACTACAAAAACATTTGTAATTCCCATTACAAGGTCAGTGTGAATCAACAGGTGAAGTTTTCTATGTGCAATACAAGACAATCTTAAGGTCCACTGGAAATAATATTGCCATGGACAAAATAAAACAATTCTACATAAACCATATAGGGTAACCATATAAAACCATATAAGGTAACCATAAAAAACCATATAAGGTAACCATAAAAAACCATATAAGGTAACCATAAAAAACCATATAGGGTAACCATATAGGGTAACCATATAGGGTAACCATATAAAACCATATAGGGTAACCATATAAAACCATATAGGGTAACCATATAAAACCATATAGGGTAACCATATAAAACCATATAGGGTAACCACATAGGGAAACTATATAAAACCATATAGGGTAACCATATAAAACCATATAGGGTAACTATATAAAACCATATAGGGTAACCATATAGGGTAACTATATAAAACCATATAGGGTAACTATATAAAACCATATAAAACACTATCAGTGAGGATCAGAGCCCGAACCACCAGTCCGTCAAAAATGAGACTATTCTCTCCAGAAGAAATGCCTGGTTTTTGAAAACAAATTATTTTCAAAAGGCATGCTTTGATTGTGAATCTGTAATAACCATACAAAGAACAAAACATTTCAGAGACAAATTGTGCATCACCTTTGAAAAGCAGGAACGTTTCAGGTCAGGGTTAAAGATAGTATTAGGTCTGATACGCAAGCTGTATATTTATATAAAAACAATAACAAAATACACAGAAAACACCAAATAAACAGGAACGCCACTATTGCTTTGATTTTGGTAACTGAGCAAGGATTGACTAGACTCATATATCCATTTCACACAGTCGTGTATGCTGACCTGGCCAGATAACATATCTAGCGCCATCCTGCTTTTAAACGAGCAGAGGCACATAGTTAGCTAGCCATGAACAACCTAAACCAGGATGGAAAATGGCAGGCTAACCTTAAACCAATTATATTCACTGGAAAGCAAGCCAAAAGATCCCCCCAGTTTGTGTTGAGACAATAGTGTGAAATAGGTATGAAGCAGGGCCAACTCCATCCCCTCCAACACACACAGGGCTCCCCTCATAGGCCCAGGGGCTGCTGCACTGAAAGAGATTCTATGGGTGCCAACATGGCTCTATGGGGGCGGGGGTCCCACTCTTTGGCCCTCACCGTCCACGACGGGCTGCGGCCTGAGCAGGCCAATTGCCTGCAGCCAGTACTGCTCCATGCAGGCTTCATTCCTACAGGTGACATTAGTGGAGCAGCCCGTGCCTCCAGTAGTGGTACCTACTAATACAACGACAGTAAACAGTCACCAGTCAGGCAGAGGAATGCTGAGCGGTATAGCAGGCAGGGAGGGCTGCATTCGGGAAGATGAGTGTTGTGTTGTCTTGTGGTCACTCTGATAATCACTATGATACTGGAATGCATGATCTCTTTTGGTTTCTTTCGAAAGGTTAAACTGACATGTAACCGTGGCACAAAGTGGGGTTGGGGTGTAAAATGAAAAACGGGGAAGCGTGGTTGGTGCCTTACGAAAGGAGTGAGCGGTTTCCTAGGTTCTGATTGGTTGATTGAAGGAGCTGATTGAAAGACCTCTAAGGCTGCCTGCCCTCCTCTCAGACCCTCTCTCAGCAGACTGGGCCCTACGAGGAGAGGCAGGGAGATGAGGGAGAGTGTCTGTGCCTTAGTAGAAGTCCTCTGCTCCTACTAGAGAAGCACACTAATTGACGATGACACGTCAAGAGTCTGCATCAAGAGAACTAACATCATTAGAGGGAAAAGCATCTATGTGCCGATGCCAGCAATTCAGCACCGCAAGTGTGCCTTTAGTCTTTTCTTCTTTTTGGGAGAACGCTTTTGAAGGTAACAGACCAAAATAGAAATGTGGGGGGAGACAGAGCATAATAGGATAGCTATGTTCTTGTCACTGTGTCAGACCCTGTTGTCTGTCTACCAGACATGGGCTATATATTCTCCCCAGTCTTGGGTTTCCAGAGGAGATAGTTTGGTCAAAAAGAGAAAGTCCAGTGAATGCGATCACCTCTGATAAGGATGGTTCTGAGGGGTTGGTTCACCTCTGATAAGGATGGTTCTGAGGGGTTGGTTCACCTCTGATAAGGATGGTTCTGAGGGGTTGGTTCACCTCTGATAAGGATGGTTCTGAGGGGTTGGTTCACCTCTGATAAGGATGGTTCTGAGGGGTTGGTTCACCTCTGATAAGGATGGTTCTGAGGGGTTGGTTCACCTCTGATAAGGATGGTTCTGAGGGTTGGTTCACCTCTGATAAGGATGGTACTGAGAGGTTGGTAGGGCGGAAGGAAGATGCAGTCTGAAGACTTTGGTAGGTGATTCACCAGCTACATACACTCCCTGCTTCTGCATCCGCTCCCTGTCAGCCTGGGAGAGCAGAGACCCAATCTCCTGATCACTGGACCAGGAGCTGTCCTGACTGACTGACAGGCAAATAGAGCGGACCTGACCAGCCTCCAGACCAGGTAGTTCCCATGAAAACAAAGAACTTGTAATCTTATTAGGTGTGCAAAATATCAAACATTCAGAGGCTACATTCCCACTCTTTTTCCCCTTTCCCCCTCTCTGATGCTTTCACTCCTCTGACAGTCTCTTCTGTGGTGTGGACTGCCATGGTTGGTGCTACTTCCCAGCATTAGAGCGCCCCTCGATGGACAGTTTGACCTCCTGTGGGATGAAGGAGGGTCGAGAGGAGCCGGAGGGGCCCAGCTGAGGGTGCGCCCCTTCCTCTACCTTCATGTATCTCTGAAGGCCGGGGGCGGACCAGCGCCTCTGAGACGTGCTCGACACTGTCGACACCACTCCCACCCCCGCCCCTGGACGAGCAGAACCCTCTGTGTGCAAATAGTAACTGCTCTGGCTCCTAGTGTGCTCTGCTGAAGTCCTATTTGGTCTGGTGGGCATCTCACTCTGCCCAACACCCCCTAGTTGCATGGGCTCCTCTTTATCCCCCCTCTCCCTCTCTCTGTGGACACGTTCCATCCTGAAGTGAGGCTGTGGCCTGGGCTGCTGGGGGGCAGGGGGCCCCATGGGCTGGCCGATGGCCCCTGATGTGGAGTTGACTTTGGTGGAAGTCCTGGCTTGGGTCTGCTGCTGCTGCTGTTGTTGCTGCAGGGGCTGTTTCTGTTGCTGGGGCGGCTGCTGCAGAGTGATGGACACACACACGTCTCCTACCTGCAGGTGGTGGCAGGCCAGGCCATAGAGCTGGACCGTGCGCTCTGGGCTGCAGGAGGACCAGCCCTGGCCAAACACAAAGAAGGGATGTTCCGGGGGCACGTCAATAGTCACCTTGCTCTGCTGCTCGCCCACTGTGAAGTGCAGCGCCACCAGGCCGAGTCTCTGCTGGCTGGTCCTGATGTCCACCACCATGCTGGAGTCGATCTTCAGCCCCCCGCTCACCTCAGCACTCCGCACAAAATCCTGAGTCTGCAGGTCCTCCACGCGCTTCAGCTCCCCCGTGGCCAGCTGGATGATGGCCCCCTTCATGAAATGGGAGGGATTGGAGGGGGCAGGGGTGGGCGCCGGGGCAAGGGCCTGCGTGAGGGCTGCCGCGAATGGGACAGAAATAGGCTGCTGCTCCACGGCGGCCAGTTCCACCACAGCCCTGTCTGGGAGGCACACTCTGGCTGGAGACTCAGAGGCTTTAGAGTAGGTGGTGGGGGAGGCCATGGTGACAGCAGAGGTGTCGTCACTGGTCTGGCTGGGGTAGTGCTGGGGTGGCTGTTGATGTTGGTGATAGTCTAAGGGGACCAGGACTGTCTGTCCATTGGCCAAGATGACCGCGTGGCCTGGCTGCCCTGCCTGCTGTTGATGGGCCGTCACCCTGGGGTCTCCATACACCGCAGGGTGGATCGCGTATGCTGTCCGGCCAGCACTCTCCCCTGCCTCCCCATGAGCCTCTCTGCCTCTCTGGGAGCCCTGGGATAGGTTCAGGGGACCAAAGGACACCTCTTTGCGCCCTCCACTCACACCTTGGACAGGAGAGGCTAGGCGACCAACGACCTGCTGAACCTTGAGGATGACAAAAGATACATCTTAACACATTTCAATCAACCTTTTTATCTTTAAAATGTAAAAAATTGTGTCTGAGAAAAAGGAAAAAAGACTGAAGTTTTGTCCTCCTGTACCTCCTCTCAACCACCATTATTAAGCCTCGGAAAGCAGTGGTTTCTTATCAACTCTAGTCGAGACCACAAACCAGAGCATTTTTAGTCTTTCCTTGAAGCAGCAGGCAGTGTGTGGATGTGACTGGTTGCCCAATGATCAGCACACCCTCAAGTAATAAAGGAAGGAAGTGGAGGGGAACATGGATATTGTGCAACTGTCACAGCAGACACTATAAAAAGTAAAGTGCACTAAATAAAGTCAGAATTTTGGACAATTCAAAATCAAATCAAAACTCTCCTTATTCGAAAACAATTTGAAAATAAAACATTTATTTAAAATAAATAAGTGTAAGTTACTACAACAAAACCTCAAGTCTTACCTCCAGGTCAGTGTCTGGGGTGCTGCGCTGCCCAGGCGAAGCCCTCTCGTCCAGCCTGCGGCTCTTCAAGCTTCTGTCCTGTGCGTGCTCCAGTGCTGCAGAGGCAGATGCTGCCTGCAGCAGCCTTGCATTCCTGGCATTGTAGACTGAGTCCTGGAGCATCTCCCTGGCTGCCTGCTCCCTCTCCCCCCCATTCACCTCCCTATCCCTGTCTGTCTCCTGCTCCCTGCTGTAGGGGTCCCTGGGGGCAGGCGCAGCCCTGGTGCCCTGAGGGTGGTAAAAGACAGGCACTCCCCGAGGACTGAGCTCTGCGGCGGGCAGCGGGCCCAGGTGCTGCTGGTGCTGGGCAGCCTGTTCCGAGGTCAGCATCAGCGGGACCCCTCCGGACGACCCCACTTTGGCAAAGGCATGGGCAGATACATGGGCCTGGGTAGGAGGGGAGACCAACCCCTCCTGTATGACTGACTGGTAGGGGACCAGGTGGGGCTGGGAGAGGGCAACTGAGGGGGAGATCAGGGTGCTGGGAACAAAGCCAGGGGGAACTGCATAAGGGACTGCACCGTATGGAGAGACAAACTGGAAAGAGGAGTGGGGGATCTGGGCATAGCCTAGAGGGGGATAGGAGATACCTGGATGATGCTGTAGGAGAGATGAGGGGACAGTGTAAGCTGGAGAGATATGGCTTAACACTGGGTGTAGACTGGTCTGGGAGTAGGAGACAGAGGGGAGAGCCACCCTATAGAGCATGCTGTACTGGTCAACAGGCAGCCCTTGGAGGCCCTCAGCACTCTCTACTCCATAGTGTAGACCAGGCTGAGCATGCAGCCACTCCTCTGCTGTGCCACCTCCCTGAGTGTCACCACCGACCCCTGAGCTCTGAGTGGAGGGCACTTCCTCCCCCCCTCCCCCACCACCACCCCCTCCCACTCCACTGCCTGCCCCTCCTCCCGCACTACTACTACTACTGGTGCTGTTGTTGAGATCCCTCTTCTTGGGAGGCAGGCACTCCTGATTGCGCTCGTGACCCGGCTTCATGGCGGTGTCGTGTGGTCTTGTCTGGGCGTGAAAGGCTCTTTACTGTGCAACACGGGGAGTGGAGCCTGTTGGCCAGGCAGTCAGCACCACAGGAACCAGCTCTGAGAACCTGCAGCTGACCTCGTCCACCGCTTCACCTAGAAACACAGAGAGAGACAGTGTGACCAGCCGCCAGACGACCGCAAGGATTCACCTTAACATACTACATCAACACATACTAGACCCACGTCACAAGCCAGGCTTAGAGTGCCAAGATGTTTGAGAGTGTGTTTTCAGACCTAGACACAGGAGATCCACAAAAAGATGGACACAAACAAACAGAATTTCAGTTAAAGATGCACTATTCAGGAATCGCTCCGCAATTTACTGATTGCTCAAATTCTAATAGTTTGCCTGATTTCAGTTTGGTGACAAAACAAGCAAGTATAGTATAGAGAATCATTGTACCTTCTAAACTGCTTTGAAGTATATTTTCCATAACCAAAAATATTGTATATTCAGCTGTTTGAAGCTGGTGTACAAAACCTAAAGTAAAAGACGCAAAAACAACACTTAAGGGACAAATAGAAATAGCGCACATAGAACACATCTACTGCTTCTTAGACTTGCTTTCAATCAGAATGACAGATCTATAACACACATCTATGTGAATTTGGTCAGGTCGCCCAAAAAGCTACATATTGCAGCTTTTAACTCTGGATATTATTTCCTTGAATAATTAGGCCTATTTGCCATCATGTGACGACAGGAGGTGAGAAAACCAACAGCCCCATAAAGATCAGGCACACACTTCAACTCATTTATGGTCTATGCCATATTGCTTTCTCCCCATGGCAACAAGTTATGTTACAGGCTGAACTGTATGACATAGTGAATCACAGCACAAGAGGGAGAGTGAGTAAGAGAGTAATGGAGAGACTTCTCTACACCTCAGCTGCTGCAACCACAAATGCTTTCAGATTATTCAGAACCATTTTTTTCAGCTAGCCTAATTATATATTGTCTTGTCCCATGACGCGGTTGTGTATTTTCTCCACAGTCAATTGGATTATTAGTAGGAAGCTAGGCGAGGGAAACGTAAGGGTGAAGACAGATGAGACTGTTAAACACCTACACAACAAACCCTCTTCCACCCACACACATCCTCCCTTTCTTTATAAAACCTTATATAAACGTGTTAAATGACCCACATTCATATCACATGCCTCACTTTCCATGTGAAGAGGAGCGCAGGACACTTGATATTTTCAGAAATCTAGTGCCAACATTTCCCCCAATATAACCAATCTTTGACATGTCCATGAAGAAATTAGCGTTATTCGCTACAGTAGGCCTATTTGGTGAAAGATGCTGTTGTCATCTTTTTTGAATAGGAGCAATGGTCTCAAGGCATAGATCATGTTGTCATTCGCAATGTAAAACATTGGACAAACTGCACTATAACTTAACATGTTCACATCTGATATTAAATTGATTAAGCTCTCTTGATAGTTCTATAGCTAAAACTGAAATTTGAGTTGGGATGGGAGTAAAGAGTAGCAATCTAGTTGGGTGTTTCCTCATGTCATTCAAACAAGCTTGAGAATACTCATACTGGCTACAAAACATGATCAAATAATTGGATGACAATTACCTACTGTTGTGGGCATAGTTAGAAAAGTAAACTTTCGTGGGGTGAAAATAATAGTGAAGTGAGAAGGCCAGGCAAAGTCAGAATTTATGGCTTGACATCAGCGAACACTAGTCATGGCTAGCTAGCTAGCTGGATAGCCATTTATCACCTGTTATTATCGGTCAAATATTGTATCTCCAGACGCCACGACTTCCTGTCTTCTCGTGCACTTACCTCCAAATATCATTGTGGATATGCCTCGACTGCCTTAAGCTTTCGGAATAGTTAATATGATAAAGAAATATGGATGAAATCAGGGCTGATTAGTCGAGCCCATTTCGGAGGCCAGCAGACGAAAACCCAGTGGCGCTCCTAGATGACGTCAGACATAGTAAATTCGATTTCCTGGATGATTTTGAGGCATATAAATCCGATCATTTTCATAAATTTGAGCTTCGTAGCCAATAAAAAAATACGCATGTTTACCTTCTGCTAGGAATACTTGATTTGCCATTTCCCCCCGAATGTCTGCATGCACAATTATCTATTTCCCTTTAGAACACACATTGCCTTGTTCCTCTCTAAATGGCAATCCTCAGGCAATAAAAAAAGGTGGTATTTTAGCCATTATGGGTATCTCCTTGAGATTCTTTAGGAGGTGCTTGAATTATGAATGCAGTCATTTCTCAGATTTACAGTACCGGTATATTATTGTGACGTGTTGTTTTTGCAATTTTCCCGGTTGATGCTCCGAATTTACAGCAGGGGGTGCCGGTGGCATGCTTATTGATATACGTTACAGTGTGTACAGTAGCTTTGCATTTTCTTATCCATACACTGACTGTAGTATGATCTGGTTTGAATGTAATCAGACCTGCATATAACATGGTTAATATATTAATTTGAATATCATGTGAATATTTTCAGTTTCCCTCATAAATCTGTGTTGCAGACATTGCTAATCGTTTCATTTTGACAGCTTTGCAATCCAGCCCAGTCACAAGCGTTGCAGCCATTTTATTGGGTGTCTGTGAAATACTGAGTACAAGAGTTTTCACACATATCTCCCCCCCATAACAAAAAACAATGACAACTTCAAAAATTGTTAGCATTTTTATTTGCTCTAAGTTACTTAACATTGAAATTTGGCCTTACAGCTGTGATCTCCTGTGGTCAGAGTGTTGACAGTGCTTTTGCACTTCAGAACCCTCAATTTTCCAACAAGTGTTCTGCAAGCATTAAATGTGTATCTCCAAACTTGACCTAACACATTGACACTCCACAGAGCACAAAGGTACAACATAACATTAATCCCAACATGGTACTTCAGATCAAGCACTTACATTTGGCTTCCAGATGCAGCTTTTGAAGTACTCAGTCTCTCCTAATGTCATTACTCTCGGTGTAACAACATGCATAGTAGAATAAGTGATAGAAGTGAACCGGTACATTGAACACAGTAAGTAACCCAAATTTCCATCTAAAAAGGAATTTCCTACATTCCTGTTTTAGACCATTTGCATAACTGAATAAATATGTGCACTGTTGATCAATATCAAATTGTGTTAAATGAAGAGCACAATTGTTATACAATAACAGTGCTGAGTGCACCAATGGTGTGAATTAGTGGTAAACTAAAACAAGGGCTGTGCATTCATGGAATATAAACTAAAAGTAGGGTCTAAAAATCAGTAAGTACCATAATTAGAAAATAGTCAAATAAGTAATTTCAAGCAATAAAACTGTACATTATTTGCCAATATTATTTTCACCTTCTCAGAACTCAAACAACCATCACCATTACCAGTAGTTATTTCATACAGCTTTACTTCATATTTGGGATTTGTCTTGTTAATATCAGGTGAAGGAGCAATGAGGGCTCATTAGAAAAAAGAGATTCCAACTGTTTACATGTCTCCACTTCAAACCCACTCTGAAACACATCACCTGACTATGGTGAATAGACATGCCGATTGTCTGAGCATCAGTTCAGGCGGCGTCCAGCCATTAGCAGCATCAGTTCAGGCTGTGTGGGTGTACAGTAATGATAGGACAGGTATCCAGCCTGCCCAGCAGTTCTTTACTGCCCACAGCTCCAAATCATACATGTCCAGAAACTAATGCATTTCAATGCCAAAGACATCAAGGGAAAAGTTGATTGATGAATGTCCACAAATGTATTGTCTCGAACGGTGAAGACATTTTCCAGTGCCAGTTCCCTGGCATTTTATTGGTGTGTTGTGTGATTGAAGATAATTTCCTGCAAGAAGGCCTAATAGTAAATAGCCCTGTCTGTCCTTCTCCTTTCACTATTCATGATTTGGTTATTATTCATTCTAGAAATAATGCAGTACCTTACCAGAAGGTCTCTAGAAATACAACTAAACTATATTAAGTGATACAAATAAAGCGATAAGTGTCTACCACAGATTTAACTCCTCCTCATAACTCCTTTTTTCCTTCGCAAAGTGTCATCAGCACTACATCAATGTCACTACAAAATCATATTCCACTAACATTCTTCTACATACTCAACTGAATCTAAAACTAGAAAGTGAAACTGGAAATCAAAATTGACTTCCTACAGAGAGCAACCCTGGCAAACCCCTGAAGAAATGTGCGATTTAAGCAAAGATGAATAATCTTGTGCAAAAACAAACAGCCACATCACCACATTCAACTGAGCTAGCCTCTGGCCTCTAGCATGATAGGACATCCCTTCTGGACTCTAAGCACTGATTTGAGTGAGAACTTTAGCCACGGGACCTCAGAGTGCCTCATTGGCCAGAGTTTCAGTGGAGAGCCATATCTTTGCCCCGTTCAGGAACTTGCTGAGAGGAGTGCCCAGGATGCTGCGGCGGCACATGTTCCCCACGGGAGAAAAGGGGAAGGAGGAGCTGAGGTACTCTGGAGTTGAAGAGGGCTCGTGGGTGGAACCGGCCTTAAAGTACATCCTGCTGTGGTCTGATGGGGGGGCGCTGGGGTTGGAGGTCGGGGTGCTGCCCCCCTTGTACTGGCGTAGCTGGCTCTGCAGCTTCTCTACCTCATCAGCCAGCTGGGAGAGCTTGTGGTATGCGGTTACAGGGCCGCCCTTGGGGATGCTGGCTTCAGGGACCCAGCGCAGGAAGTAGAGCCTCCACAGGGCCAGGTGTGAAGGCAGGAGCTGGGGGATGAGCATCCCCTGTAGGTCTGCGGGCCGGGAGACCCAGTCCCTGAAGAAGCGCTCTGTTGGGCTCTCCACCACTTCTCTGATCTGGGAGAAGTCTGGTTTGAGCCGCGGCACCAGGGAGTTCCGCCTGGTCAGGGTGAGGCTGTCATGGCCGTCCATCAGAATGTTCCTCAGGGAAGAGGGCATCCCTCGGAGTGTAGAACTGTAGTTTTTCTGGACGAGAAAGGAACACACACTCATTTACAAGTTATTTCATTTAGAATTTAGAATGTACATACATGTAGATGGTGTTGATTTTACTTTGATGGACATGACATTTTGATCTTCATGAATTCAGGTTATTTCCAGGCATCTGGGACTGTCCCTAGATAGTCTTGCATAGCTATTCTTGCAAAGCTCCCTAATTTACTCATCTAGAATTTAATTGTACTTATCCTGTTAAGGGGTAGTTGACAACTCTCTTTCATTGTATTCATTTGCATTCTCAAACAAAGAGAGCAAACTGACCTTGGTGCGTCTGAAGGACTTCACTGTTCCATTCTGAACACAGGTGGCACCTTTTCCAACATACATGGGGTTGTTGAAGAGGGCCTGGTCTTTGGGGGTGAACTGCTGTGACCAGTCCCAGACAGGGGGGAAACGCAGGGCCTTCTCCTCCCCCAGAGGGATGCACTTACTCTTAGCAAAATCCTGTGGAGGAGGACAGTTAAGGTTACTAATACTGCACACAGCTGCACACAGATGCGTTGACAGAGTTGAATACAACCGCAACTATGTTGTTAAGGGGGAACCTCCTGTGTTTGTGGCTTTTTGTGTGTGTGAGCTCCTCACCATGCTGTTCTCAGTGCGCTGCTGGGGACAGTTGAAGAGGAAGGTGCTGAAGACAGGGATCCACATGCTGTCACTGAGCACAGTCAGGTATGTCTCAGTGAACTCAAAGGCTGCTGGGTACTGATTTATAATCTGCCACACACAGTCCAGGAACAGCTGGAACAGAGGAGACTGAGGGGATGGAGGAGAGGAAGAGGGGGAAAGGTAGAGAATATTGTGATTAAGGGCGGCAGGTAGTCTAGCGATTAAAACCGTTCGGCCAGTAATCAAAAGGTTGCTGGTTTGACTCCCTGAGCCGATTAGATGAACAATCTGTTGATGTGCCCTTGAGCATGGCACTTATCCTGAGCGACTTACAGGAACAATTAAGGTTAAGAGTGTTTGCTAAATGACTAAAATCCCTGGGCACAAAAACAATGACAACATTTCAAAGTACATCTCCATGTCAAGTATGCAAATAGACTACCTCCTCTTTGTCATTCTTCTTCAAATGGTTGCACCGGTCGAGGAAGCGATGGCCAGCCATCACCCACTCCTTCTGCACCAGGCTCTGGAAGCCAGTGAGGCTACGGAAGTGAGGGTCCAGCATCAGTTGTACCAGAGAGGACACCACACAGCTCAGGTCCCTGTCTTCTTCCTCTGGAGAGAGAAGAGAGGCGAAAGAGAGAAGAGAGAAAGAAAAGAAGAGAGAAATACAGGTCAGAGACAGACAGACAAACAGAGGGGGAACTATACTTATACAGGAAACAGACAACTAAAGGACAAAACCATGTATTTCGTTACCTTGCAGAATGACAGACACATGTTTTCCCTCCAGCAAGTAGACTACCTCGGCTGAATGCTTCAGGAAGGTCCTGGAGCCAGGAATATGAAAGGATACAGTTGACTTTACTCTAGGTACAAATATGTAACATTTACACATACATCTTAAGTACGACATTCATTAACTCTGACCAAAAGTTAAGTCCAACCAAAATGATCCTATACTTGTTCATGAAATATTACCACTATTAAAAAATGTAAATAAAAGGACTAATATATATACCAGATGGTAGAGAGAGAACCAGCAGGAGCGTCTGTCAATGCTAGTACTTTTCTAAATTAAACTTCATGCAGGACAGGACAGCGGCAATGCCAGTGCAAACAGCATGGTGAGCCAACCTGCAGGGCCAGTGGCGTCTAAATATTTGTACATACCTGACATACTCCAGCCATCGAGAGCTTTCCATGGACGACAGCCACTTCTCCTCAGACTCCTCAAAGGGCTCTGCACACAAACAAACACACAGTCAAACATCCCAAGAGCTTTCAGAATCCCTAAGAGCAGCAATAAAAGCCTAAGAACAACAAAGTGCCTTCATAAAAAAATGAATTAAGCAACAAATAGATCACAACATTAATTTGATTGATTGATTTCAATTCCTCCGACTTACCGATGACACAGATCTGCCGCACTTTGACAAAGGCAGCCTGGATGTCCTGGATGTTGGGCAGGTTCTTGTCCAGGTCGGACTTGAGGACGTCACTGCGCTGTGGGTGGCTCTTTGTTATGGCACTACAGATCCTACCACAGCACAGAGCAGGAAAAGACTGTTGGAAATGTTCTTAACAGCACTACTTATTTGACAAGCAGTTTATTTACTTCTCTTTGGTACTGCGAGTCTGGACAGAATAGTTTGGCAATCTCACTTGTCAGTTATGCCAAAATAACAAATCACAGTGCTGACATAATAATCACACTATTTGAAAGGAAATTGAAAACAGATGATTGTAGTAAACAATATGAAAACGTCAACAAATATAAATGGATTCATTGATATTCTATTCAGTCTTATTATACCTCTGGTCCAGCTTCCTCTGCTGCAGTGGGTCACTGATGCTGGCCATGCGCACCAGGGCACTCCCGTTGGGGTGATTCCAGCACCACAACTAAGGGAAACACACACAAACACATACCACCGTGTCATGTTTCAGCAGTCACACACAAACAGTCCCCCTTGTTCTCTCACTTACAAACACTCCCATATGCTCAAATGCATAGTCACTCCTCTCAAAGCACTTAACAAATCAGAGTCACTAATACTTGATAGAAACAGTCGGTCTAGGGAATTCTGTCTAAAACAGCAAGAAAGGCTTTTATTAGGCAAAAGCTGTTGTTTTTTGGGATGAAAGAGGCTGGCCACTCACAGGTATGCGGTGAGCAGTGAAAAAACATAAGTACTGCTTCAGGTCTTGATCCGCCAGGGACACTGGGACCACAAAGTACTCTGGGAGACTGGACAGAGAAATATAAGAGGGAAATATGCATAACAGAGATTTGATGTCACTGAGTCGGGCGTCATATTAGCCACAGCAGATTCTGAATGGTTCACCACAATATGAAAATAAATAACTCAAAATCTGTGGCAGCAAGTGAAGCAATTACTACATTTCCATCTCCACAAAGATTATATTATATAAAGTGTCAATGGAAGCCATTACCTAAGTGTGTTACATAAAGTATTACCATTCTGCCTGATGAGGATTATGACACTAATGAGCTATGTTAATCATAATCCAAATTTAGAAAATGAGCTCAAGGCCTGCAGTAACCCTCCCTCCCCCTCATCCCCACTCCTCTAAACTATGTGGGCCCCACCTGGATGAGACGATGTAGCCCTCGTTGATGGAGCACACCCTCCACTCTGCTGCACCTGTTCTCTTGATCTCTCTGTCCCATTCAGAGGGCCGGTCAAACAGGGGCATCTGCAGTCCTCCTCCGGGATCTACGCCATTAACTCGCTCCCCTGCACATGTAGCAGTGAGTTCTTGCTAATTAAAGACACACCTGCTTGCTGTATTTCCTTCAACTCAAACATTGCAACAATTGTAAATATCTGTTGATGCCCCAGTGTTCCAACGAAACTCAATTGATCACATTGTTCTGTTAACAGTGTATTCAGCATGTTTTCCCTTAGGTTTCTCACACGTCAAGACATGTACAGTGGGGATGCTATTGATAGCTAGAACAGTTTGGCAGGCCACAGGGAATAAGGGTGTGTCAAAGCCTTTTCACTCAGAACCAGATGATTAAGCAATGTACTGTATACTTACCCAGGGATCCATAGTATTGCTTCCCTACGTACTCGAAGCCAAACAGCAGCTGGGGATCAGCGGGCTGGGAGTAGTGAGCGATGGCCAGGCAAACCTTAAATCAAAGGGTGGGGCAAACAGATGACTTCAAAAAGGAAGGAACTGAATAGGTCCAGGCAAATATACAGTACATACAGTGCCTTTGGAAATATTCAGACCCCTTGACTTTTTCCACATTTTGTTACGTTACAGCCTTATTCTAAAATGGAAAACATTCATATTTTTTCCTCGGCAATCTATCATATATCTACATAGTTTATAATTGGCTCTTTCATCCCCCTCCTCTCCCCTGTAACTATTCCCCAGGTCGTTGCTGCAAATGAGAACGTGTTCTCAGTCAACTTACCTGGTAAAATAACGGTAAAATAAAAAAATTAAAAAAAACATACAAACCCCATAATGACAAAGTAAAACATGTTTAGATTTCTTTGCAAATGTATTAAAAATAAAAGAGAGAAATATATATATTTTTTAATTTGCTAAGATTTCTAAAAACGTGTTTTTGCTTTGTCATTATGGGGTATTGTGTTAACTACCTGTAGCTCAGGCCCTGAAGATAGAACATGCATATTCGTGGTACCATTTGAAAGGAAACACTTTGAAGTTTATGGAAATGTGAAAGGAATGTAGTAGAATATAACAACACAATAGATCTGGTAAAGATAATACAAAGAAAAAAACAACCATTATTTTGTATTTTTTTGTACAATCATCTTTGAAATGCAAGAGAAAGGCCATAATGTATTATTCCAGCCCAGGTGCAATTTTGATTTTGGCCACTTGATGGCATCAGTGTATGTGCAAAGTTTTAGACTGACCCAGTGAACCATTGCATATATGTTCAAAATGTTGTATCAAGACTGCCCAAATGTGCCTAATTTGTTTATTAATAACTTTTCATGTTCAAAATTGTGCACTCTCCTCAAACAATAGCATGGTATTCTTTCACTGTAATAGCTACTGTAAATTGGACAGAGCAGTTAGATTAACAAGAATGTAAGCTTTCTGCCAATATCAGATATGTCTATGTCCTGGGAAATGTTCTTGTTACTTACAACCTCATGCTAATCGCATTAGCCTACGTTAGCTCAACCGTCCCACACCGATCCCGAAGAAGTTTTAAGATTGTTGAGGGGGAAAAAAACAATTTAATACATTTTAGAATAAGGCTGTAACATTACATAAAATGTGGAAAAAGTCAAGGGGTCTGAATACTTTCCGAATGCACTGTAGGGCCTAGTTATACGAGCCTGGAAGTTTTCCTTTGCTGCTTTTTGACTGTAACACCAGAGTATATGCCTTTATATTATACTAGGGAAATTGTTTCCATAGCTAAGGCTGGCAATGAGGACTAGTGAAGAGCAGAATAAACAACCTCTGAAGAATCAAAACTGTTGCTTTGTGAGGTGTTAAAGTTCATTGTAAACCATTGTTATGTAAATGCAGGATGAAAAGTAGCAGTGGCCTGGCTTTGGCCCCAGGTGAGAGCAGATCTGCCGGAGCCATGGCCCAATGAGACATGGGTGCCGGCACACATAGATGGAAACAGAAAAGTCTTAAGACTTTTGGGTAAAACACTGCGGTAAATCCTGTATGGAAATGCACCACTTGTCAGGTCAGGGAGTCTGGAAAATCTCCTGGCCCCAACAATACAATCTAAGGGAGATGGTCTGCTAGAATCTTTAAGATGTGACGGCAGATACTTCTGTACTGTGAATGGACAGGTTTCAGTGACTCCATAGGATACGCGGTCCCATTTCAATGAGTTGTGTCTTTGAAATGCACTTTGAGGCACGTTCTGGCTGCCTCGGAGTCTGCTGACCACGGCCAGAGTGTTTTTCTGTTCACCTTTTACAGGAGTTGTTTTTATTCATTTGGAGGTGATGCTTTTATTGGCTAAAGACTCAGGAACCTGCTTGGCAACTTTCAATAACACTTCAAGCTGTGCCTTGGCTACAAGGGGCCTCTACCTTTACTACAAGATCCCACCATTTAAAAAGCAGAATGTATTATTTAGCCCAGACATTCTCAACTGCTGAGGCACTAAGTCATGTTTTCTGCACCTTGAAGGGTAGATAGTATTCCTGTGTGAGAGTACTATGAAGAGTCAAATAGATTGTCAACCTTGAATTTGACCATTAATAAAAACACAAGTAATTTCACCACGTGCTGTATTTCATTTTAAGTGAGTGACGAAGACATTCATTTATGTCTCACTATTTCTAATAAAAGGCAAACGTTGAAAAGCAAGGGAAAACATTTGAAAGACTTCAACCATTGAACCATACTCATGTATTTGTAAGTGTGCCTTGGGACTATCTGGGAAGCTAAGTTGCGCCAAGCATTCAGACTTAAGCGTGGCAGCCAGGATTTCATTTAAGTGAAACCTAGGAAAGCAAAACTTAGCAGAAGGCCTATTTCTATTGGGATAGAGGGCTGAGTCTGGCGTTTGGAGCTTTCCATCAGTGGCAGTTGCATAGAATTACACAATGCTGTCCATTCATTGGAGGAGCTGCGACCAAAATACAGGACACAAGGAAGGAACTTGGAAGGAACTTGTGTGTGTGTGTGTGTGTGTGTGTGTGTGTGTGTGTGTGTGTGTGTGTGTGTGTGTGTGTATGTATGTATGTGTGTATATTTGAGAGACTGCTCCCAACTCTGTAAATTCCTTTGGTATAATAAGCTATTATAGAATGGCTTCATTCCATATGTCACAAACAAAAACAAGGATCAAGCCCTGGTTTAGCTCCCCACAGTAATTACACTGTGTCCCCATATAGAAATAGGCACAGTGAGTGCAGTTAAATCCCACTCTGTACCATTCCAATACTTACAGCAGAAGCACCCATTCATAAAAAACATCATGTGTAATCAGAAACAACCAGGAGTTACCATTGGACTTTAAAACAGCAGTCATAACAGTGCCCAAGACACAACAAATCAAATTGTCATGGGTTACCAAACCCCCCCCCCCCCCCCAAAAAAAAAATAAAGGGCCCTGGAAGGCAGAGTAGCCAGGTAATGTTAATAGTTACTTCTTAGTTCAATATCTTTCAGGTGTGTGTTGAAGCGCTTCAAGCGCTAGCTCCCCCTTTCTCTGACAAACTGCTCCCATGTGGCATGCACCATGTGCTCTGGCTGGAGATCTAAGGTCACGTGTGTACATAGACGCAGGCTGTCAGGAAGATATACTGAGGTCTGCGGTCTCCCTGCCACGGCCTTGCAGAGGACTCAGGGCTGCTGCTAAGAACTCTTGGAGGCCTTACTCCACATAACACAGAATTCACTTTTGGACCAGAACCTGGGGTGCAACAGCATCTGTGTTTGCAGAGTGATCAGAAACTAGAGGGCTGAATGGATGTTTTGTTCCCTGGTTGTTTTTTGTGGTGACTTTAAAACCTCTCTATCCGGCTTCATATGTTCCAAGGGGCTTGCAGGTTATATCCAGGGTGGCTCCTTCTCCTTCCTACCCGGTTCCTTCTCCGCCCTACCCTGCTCCCTTCTCCCCCCTACCCTGCTCCCTTCTCCCCCCTACCCTGCTCCCTTCTTCCCCCTACCCTGCTCCCTTCTTCCCCCTACCCTGCTCCCTTCTCCCCCATACCCTGCTCCCGGCTCCCCCCTACCCTGCTCCCGGCTCCCCCCTACCCTGCTCCCTCCTACCCGGCTCCCTTCTCCCTCCTACCCGGCTCCCTTCTCCCTCCTACCCGGCTCCCTTCTCACTGCATCACATTGTCTAGCATGAGCTCAACAGGCCCACAGGGCTCGGTAACACTGTATACAGACTTAATTTGTTTATATTGTGTTATTGACTGTACGCTTGTTTATTCCATGTGTAACTCTGTTTTGTTGTTTGTGTCGCACTGCTTTGCTTTATCTTGGCCAGGTCGCGGTTGTAAATGAGAACTTGTTCTCAACTAGCCTACCTGGTTAAATAAAGGTGAAATCAAAATAAAAACTCCAGGTGAATGCTCTTACCAGGCCTGTTTGTTGGCTTTGCTGTCAGAAATAGAAGAGGGGAGAAGAGGAGTGGAGAGGGGAGGAAAGGCACAGAAAGGAGGATACAGGGCAGCCTACATCGCCCCAGAAGGGCCTCCTCAGTGTGTTTGTCAATGGGGTTACCATACACATACAGTCCTGTTTGGTTTTCTGGGAGAGGACATAGCACACATGGCATTTCTACTCATCCAAAATAAAGGATTAACTAGTGTCATTGCCAGCATGTTTGCTCTCATACTCACATAATGGGACTTAATACTGATAATCATGTAGACTAGCAAGAGATGATAAAAAAAAAAAGTTAAATCTGACAGTGGCAGTCTTTTGGAAACAGCTATACTGACAGCAGAGGCATTCCATTCCACAGTGAATTACCAGTGAAATCCTCTTAGAAACTAATCCACTGTAGTGGTGAGGCAGAGTTGAGTTGGAGGATTACCATGCTAGATGGCTGGTATTTAGCCTCAGGTTCAATTCAAGAGTCAACACCATGTAAAATGTATATAGTGTTTATACATCAAAAGTGTCCATTTTGTTCAGAAAGCTTATATCGCAAACCTTCTTGGCGCTTTGAGGCCCAGCCTCGTCAAAGCGGAACCTGATGATTCGGAAGTCCTTGCAGTAAAGGATGAGCTCGGTGGGATTAAACTTCAGCTTCTGGTTGGAACACAGAACCTTCTGCTTCCCCTTAGCATCGTTCACTGAGAGGAACAAAGACAAAACAAAGACCAGTGCTTATTAGGGCTAATGGATATGCAGATAGTAACAGTAGTAGCCTGGTCCCAGGTCTGCAGGCCTAATGTTTTTTAGACGAGTTGGGCTAAAGCACATACAGTACAGATCTGGGACAACACTAGTATAGTGTGGTGTAATGTACATGTGGGCAGCTGAGTGACCAAAGATTCCACAGAAAAACTGATTATCTATGTCACCACAGAGGAAATTCAACCAAGTAAGAAACTGATCCACAAGACCTCAGCTGTATAAAAACGGAACTGAAAATCATCCACAAGACCTCAGCTGTATAAAAACGGAACTGAAAATCATCCACAAGACCTCAGCTGTCTAAAAACAAATGAGGAACCTCATTCTTCATGTTCAGATGACCCTTTATGTGATAATACTCTAAATATACTTATGTTATTCTGAATACAGAATAAACTTCTTCAGAGGTTCCTCGAGTATTACATATGGTAAAACATTTTCCACAAGATTCAACTGTTTATTTCACCCTCTGAAATATACTGAACAGAATTATAAACGCAACATGTAAAGTGTTGGTCCCATGTTTCATGAGCTGAAATAAAATATCCTAGAAATGTTTCATATGCACAAAAAGCTTATTTCTCTCAAACGTTGTACACACATTTGTTTACATCCCTATTAGTGAGCATTTCTCCTTTGCCAAGATAATCCATCCACCTTATCGTCCACCTTATAGGTGGCATATCAAGAAGCTAATTAAACAGCAAGATCATTACACAGGTGCACCTTGTGCTGGGGACAATAAAAGACCACTCTAAAATGTGCAGTTGTGTCACACAACACAATGCCACAGATGTCTCAAGTTGACAGTGTGTGCAATTGGCATGCTGACTGTAGTAATGTTGTCGTGTTAAATTACTTAATTAGACATACTATGCTGTTTTGACTTACATAATTGTCCATTGTTATATGATAGTGTTTTTTCCTTCTGATGCAGGCTTGTTGTCTTGTGGGACAGTTATAAGTCTGGGTTTGCAGATAAGAGCTGGGTGCGACCGCAGTATGTGACATCCCGTTTGTACTATCTGTAGAAACTCCTCTGTATGGAAACTTGCAGGAAAGAACAGACAATGGTGGCAACGTCAGCTATCTACAGAGACAAACTAAACGCCTTTTATATACTATGTTCCCCACCCCTGTTTGCACACATCTGCTAACTGCCACATAAACAAAAAGGTTGAACTTTTCTATAAAAGCTGAGAGCCAACTCTGTTCGTAGAGCTTTCAACTCTGACTATTCTTAGTGATGGTTGATTGCTTCATTTTTGCAAATCATATAATAAAATTGTTGTTTGAAAGAATCTGCAGTCTCTCTTCCTCTGACAATTTGGCGACAAGGACGGGATGGCTAACTCCGTTTGCTGATTGCTCCTGGGGAGACCGAGGTTGCGTTAGACGTGGCAGGGAGCCCCACACTCCGACTAAGCAGCGCAGAAAAGGGACCCGCTCGGGGGGAGCGTCAGTGAGTGGATACGTCATTCAGAACAGACAAAATAAATGTATTGAGTATGTATGTAGTATGCTTATTGGTCTTAAGATACAAATTCATTGATTTGACAAATGTTAAGAAAATGTTGAGCAATGTTATAAAGTAATGACTTCAAATAAGTGGTATAGTCGTTGTGCGTTCTCAATGGTCATTGTTAATTCTTGTTGCCAGCAGCACAGTTACAGTCACCAACACTTTGGATAACCAGCCCTGCTAGGGTGAGTAAAACAGTCAGAGTGAGGTGTTCTCTTATTTGTGTCTGGAAGTAGCTAGCTACTTTACTATTTATATTTTTGACAACTTTTACTACATTCCTAAACAAAAGTATGTACTTTTTACTTCTTACCTTTTCCCTGACACCCAAAAGTACTCGTTACATTTTGAATGCTTAGCAGGACAGGAAAATGGTCTAATTCACACGCTTATCAAGAAAACATCCCTGGTCATCCCTACTGCCTCTGATCTGGCAGACTCACTAAACACATGCTTTATTTGTAAATGATGTCTAAGTGTTAGAGCGTGCCCCTGGCTATCTGTAAATAAATAAAAAACAAGAAGATGGTGCTGTCTGGTTTGCTTAATATAAGGAATTTGAAATGATTCATACTTTTGATATTTTATCAATTACATTTACTTTTGATAGTTAAGTATATTGAAAACCAAATACTTTTAGACTTTTACTAAAGTAGGATTTTACAGGGTGACTTTCTCTTTTACTTAAGTCATTTTCTATTAAGGTATCTTTACTTTTCCTCAAGTATGACAATTGGGAACTTTTTCCACCACTGGTGAAATCCATAGATTAGGGCCAAATTTATTTATTTCAATTCACTGATTTCTTTATATGAACTGTAACTCAGTAAAATCTTGAAATTGTTGCATGTTGCGTTTATATTTTTGTTCAGTATATAATGATCTTAGAACCAGAAGGGGATTATTTGCATGTTTCCATGGCACACCAGAAATCTAGTCTTGGCCTGTGTACCACCACCTGCACACACCTTCACTACCTTACCAGACAAGGATAAGACCTATGCCTCGTCTCGGTTTGTGGTGGGTGGAGCGTTGGGTCAGTGTTTTTGCCAAGCTACGGCTCTCATAAAGGACCTTTGTTGAGGGCGTACTGAGTAGAAAACATTGCTTCATGCTCTATCAGCTCAGCACAACAGCCCCACGCTCCCAGCCATGTCAGCAGAGAGCGAGGCTATGAGTTACACAAACAAGGTTAATCCGGAACAGGCTTTTCAGCCAGGGCCCTCTGTCTGGGCTATGACCTCATCTATGGAGATACTAAAAATGGATCCGTGACCAGGGGGAGCAGGCAGGCAGTCACCAAAACTGGTTAAAGTAAATGGTGTGTGTCAAAAATCAGCCTGGTATCAGCCTAAACACAGAATCTGGGGTCAGCCAGATGGGACGTGATTGGATCTGAGAGATCCGACTGGTCCCTCAGCCATCAGAAAAAATCCATTAATGGGGATTTCAAAGGAGGAGAGCACAACCTGTCCATTGTGCATTCATAGTTCAACAGCTGGGTGTAAATGAAGCATTACAGCTGCAGCGGTCCAAGAAGTGTGGGGGGTCTTACAAAATCCACTATATCGGTCATAAAGACAGAATCGTGGGGGGCAATGCGTTTCATAGGTAATTTATTTTACACAGGCTATAAAATAAAATAAACATTACCTGTCAGGAACCTAAACTGCTCTTTATTTCTGGACTAAAGGGACTGCCAGTGTCATATGAGTAGGCTACTTTCCACTGACAGTTATATTTTGGTGGAGATTGCTGTTTGAGTTTGTTTACGATCTCGTCACCATGGTTAGCATAATAGCACATGGTCTTACCTGTCACCACTTGCTCCACACACGCCAGGGGAACATCGTGCTCTCCAAGCAGACGGTTGGCAACCTGGAACCTCTGAGAGAACAACACAGAGATCAACATGGTGAGGAGTGGAGGTACCTGGGGAAAAAGCACACAATAGTTCCAGGGAGACCAGAGGTTTTAACTGGAGCGGAGTGAGACTGCACCACATGTTATCAACAGCTGAGAGGAGAACATTTGAACCATCTGGAAATGCTCTGCCAGGAACACTGATGATGATACTGTCGTTTTTGTATTTCAGTGAAATATAATGATTAACATGGAATCAGCTGATGAATGGAGATCATTGACAACTTTAGAGCAAATGTGTGAATCTAAAAGTTACCCCATTTGCACTGAAAGGCAAATCCACAATTTTGCCATCAATGAGGACCATTAAGATCAAGGCTGATTTCCAAGAGCAGTGCAATCCTTCCACGAGTTCGATAAACTTTTGTTTTTCAAGTAAACAGATCTGGGATGACTCACTTAAGTTGTTTAAGAGGTGAAGGCATCAAAATATGCTGAACACAAAACAGGTGGTCTAAAAGCACAGGGTGGGAAGTTACATAAAACATCTGCCACTGGAAGAAAGACACCAGTGTCCTACAAACCTTTTTGTTGATGGGTATTTCACAACAGACAACAGGCCTATCCCACATGCTGCTTATCATGTGACAACCTTGACCACACTTTCTCCAATAAACTCAGGTGTGATCATGTAGGGCCAATCCCCCGGAACACAGATTAAGACTAGTCTTGGACTAAAAATACATTTTAATGGAGATTGTCTCGGATTAATCCGTGTCTGGGTAACTGGCCCATAGAGCTACAGTCATTTTTGGGAGAGAGGCACACATAATGTACCACAGGAGGTTGGTGGCACTTTAATTACGGAGGACGGGCTCGTGGTAAAGGCTGGAGCGGAATCAGTGAAATGGTATCAAATACATCAAACACACGGTTTCCATGTGTCTGATGCCATTCCATTCTCGCCGTTCCAGTCATTATTATGAGCCGTCCTCCCCTCAGCAGCCTCCACTGGAGTGCACTCACATTGAAAATATACCTGCTTGGGGAGGGCATCATGGGTGATGAAGGAAACCTTGAAGTTGGTGCATATCAGCTTCCCCCACAGGTCACCATGGCTGCTATCTGCTCCGATGCACTTCCTCACAAAGCTCACTTCGTTCACCACAATCTCGCCTGAGGATGACAAACAGGAAGTAACATGAACCATGACATTTAGGTTTCAAAGAAAAGAGGTAGAAAACATAGTCCTAAAAGGGACAGAAATTGAAGGTGTGAGTGTTAACCACAAAGTTATTTTAAGTCTTACAGCGATGAAACAAAACCTGGGCTGATGGCTGAGTAATATGACATGAATGAAGCTTGGGAAAATGTGCTATGGAAGTGGAATGATCATATACTGAGATGTCTATCTCCTAGTCTCACTCAGGACTCTGCCATTCAGCCAGAGGCATCCTGTTACGCTGCTGGAGAGTGATCTGTGCATTTCTCCTCTCAGGCCCTCGAATTGGCTCTAATGATCCCACCTGGAAATACCTGTCATAGAATAGCTAGACCTCTTCATGACAGAGGAGGTCAACACAACACTCTCTGTTGCCTAACCTATAGGCCTAGTAGCCCGTTGTGAACTCTACTCTTTAACCCCTCTTTGGTTCCAGTAGCACCTCAGGACAAAACACCAACACCCACACCCTAACAACAACCTGGTGTCTGAACCAAAGAGAGTTCCCTCCATTTACAGGACTTTCCTCTCCTCCTCACAAACAGATGTTTTTAATTACCTCCATAGCCCAGATGCACACGGCTCCAAGAGGTATTTATTTTTCAATATAAAAAAGAGCCCATGATGAGTCACATACACTGCTGACTGTTTCTACTCCAGGATCCTTCTCTCTCTCTGGCCATTCAGCGAGAGTTCACAGACTCAGCACATGCACTAAGGGCTTGCCAGGAAAACCCCATGAGCCAGAGAATGGGGATCAGGTGGGCCTAGCTGTCCTCCTCCTGGGAAAACGATCTGCCATTAAGAGAACTGAGAGCTCAGCATAAACTTTTAACTGAGCCCAGCCTCAAACGGACAGAGACCGCTTTGGTTAGTAAGGCTGCTTGATGGATCGAGGTCCTCCTCTCAAGTTTTACATCCAGATCAAAACCCCTCTTCATCAAAGACAGGTCTACCCAGTCCTAAACTAGGCCTTAACTTTCTAGACTAAACCATTCATGTTCTTTTTATTGATGTTGCCGTTTCCTGTGTCACTGAACAAGGACCTAAGAGGTCTGACAGTAATTAGCTCTCAACCTCGCTGGCAACATTGAAGGACATTAATGTTTATGACGAACCATTGTCTCTCTCTTAAACACTTCAAATCTAAACAATGACAAGTTCAATGAATGCAGCTGCTACCTTTGCATAGTGCAAAATTCCTGGCATTTCATGACAGATTAAGCATGAATTTACCATTGCATGAAGTGAAGACCTAAAGTAGTAGACACTGTAAGATAGACTAGATCATGAATGCAGTGCAGTGGTGATTCCCTTTCGTTTTATAATCGCGGCAGTATGGTTGAGTGACACTGCAGCATCGCTAGACTATAACAGCTGGAGCTGCTTTGCAGAGGGTTACCGTAGGCCAGGCAGCGAACAGCCAAAGAGAACCAGGCCCAGCACTGTAAACAGGATCATCACATGTCAAAAGTACAGTTTTTCCCTCAGTCAGCATGAGTTTAACCCATTCAGCCCAGCTGTAATCTGTCACTTTCTATTTAGCTGGTTTCTTTTGATACAATCGTTCAGATTAAACACTGCATTTTCTATGAGAAAATTAGAGCCTGACCGTACATTGAAATTAGAGCCTGACCGTGCAATCAAAATAGAGCCGGAACGTGCATTCAAATTAGAGCCTGACCGTACATTGAAATTAGAGCCTGACCGTACATTGAAATTAGAGCCTGACCGTACATTGAAATTAGAGCCTGACCGTACATTGAAATTAGAGCCTGACCGTACATTGAAATTAGAGCCTGACCGTACATTGAAATTAGAGCCTGACCGTACATTGAAATTAGAGCCTGACCGTACATTCAAAATAGAGATTGACCGTACATTTACAGTTGAAGTCAGAAGTTGACATACACTTAGGTTGGAGTCATTAAAACTCGTTTTTCAACCACTCCACAAATTTCTTGTTAACAAACTATAGTTTGGGCAAGTGGGTTAGGACATCTACTTTGTGCATGACACAAGTAATTTTTCCAACAATTGTTTACAGACAGATTATTTCACTTATAATTGACTGTTTCACAATTCCAGTGGATCAGGAGTTTACATACACTAAGTTGACTGTGCCTTTAAACAGCTTGGAAAATTCCAGAAAATTATGTCATGGCTTTAGAAGCTTCTGATAGGCTAATTGACATAATTTGAGTCAATTGGAGGTGTACCTGTGGATGTATTTCAAGGCCTACCCTCAAACTGAGTGCCTCTTTGCTTGACATCATGGGATAATCAAAAGAAATCAGCCAAGACCTCAGAAATACAATTGTAGACCTCCACAAGTCTGGTTCATCCTTGGGAGCAATTTCCAAACGCCTGAAGGTACCACGTTCATCTGTACTAACAATAGTATGCAAGTATAAACGCCATGGGACCACACAGCCGTCATACCGCTCAGGAAGGAGACACTTTCTGTCTCCTAGAGATGAACGTACTTTGGTGCGAAAAGTGCAAATCAATCCCAGAACAACAGCAAAGGACCTTGTGAAGATGCTGGAGGAAATAGGCACAAAAGTATCTATATCCACAGTAAAACGAGTCCTATATCGACATAACCTGAAAGGCCGCTCAGCAAGGAAGAAGCCACTGCTTCAAAACCGCCAGACAAAAGTCAGACTACGGTTTGCAACTGCACATGGGAACAAAGACCGTGCTTTTTGGAGAAATGTCCTATGGTCTGATGAAACAAAAATAGAACTGTTTGGCCACAATGACCATCGTTATGTTTGGAGAAAAAGGGGGAGGTTTGCAAGCCGAAGAACACCATCCCAACCGTAAAGCACGGGGGTGGCAGCTTCATGTTGTGGGAGTGCTTTGCTGCAGGAGGGACTGGTGCACTTCACAAAATAGATGGCTTCATGAGGGAGGAAAATTATGTGGATATGTTGAAGCAACATCTCAAGACCTCAGTCAGGAAGTTAAAGCTTGGTTGCAAATGGATCTTCCAAATGGACAATGACCCCAAGCATACTTCTGAAGTTGTGGCAAAATGGCATAAGAACAACAAAGTCAAGGTATTGGTGTGGCCTTCACAAAGCCCTGACCTCAATCATATAGAAAATGTGTGGGCAGGACTGAAAAAGAGTGTGCGAGCAAGGAGCCCTACAAACCTGACTCAGTTACACCAGCTCTGTCAGGAGGAATGGGCCAAAATTCACCCAACTTATTGTGGGAAGCTTGTGGAAGGCTACCCGAAACGTTTGACCCAAGTTAAACAATTTAATGGCAATGCTACCAAATACTAATTGAGTGTATGTAAACTTCTGACCCACTGGGAATGTGATGAAAGAAATAAACGCTGAAATAAATCCTTCTCTCTACTATTATTCTGACATTTCACATTCTTAAAATAAAGTGGTGATCCTAACTGACCTAAGACAGGGAATTTTACTAGGATTAAATGTCAGGAATTGTGAAAAACTGAGTTTAAATGTATTTGGCTAAGGTGAATGTAAACTTCCGACTTCAACTGTATATACACATGGAGTACACGGTGCAATGAAATGCTGACTTGCAGGTGAATCTTGCACTGTGTAGGCTACTCCTTGTAGATGACGAATAAACAAATGTGAACATGTTACTTATGAATTACGCCCAAGGCTAGGCCTATTTGTTCTTGCCTGTATTCCATGTTAAACATTGTTTACAAGCTACATTATATCACCCATGTCACTGCATCACAAGTTGTTTAACGTATGCACAAGAATGTAACAATAACACTTTATGGCCTGTGAGTCTTATTGAAGATGAGGAGTGGGTATAGTAGGGTGGAGTTCTACTGTTATGTTTCACAGCATGGATTAAGATCAGACAAGGAACAGAGAGAGAGACTGAAGAAATAGGTTGTCACTCTTTAATTGTGGGACCAGTCAGCAACCGCCCACCATCACTACTGTGTTTACTTCCAAAGCTGGGTCTAATAATCTGCTGGCTTGATGAGTTAACAACTCTTTTGTTGTTGACAAAAGTACAGTACTGCCTGGACTGCAACTCTGCCAGTAAGTAACCTGGGTTACCACAACATCTAACAAACAGTACTGTGGTCATGTCATCAACCGCTTACATCATAGCACTCTCTGTTTATCACAGAGTTGGCTACTTTCAGTGCCTATTCAGATAAATGTCAGTTGGCCAAGGTCATGGTCTATCATGTGACCAGAGGTAACACAGATTGAGAACAATCACAAGGCCTATCCTGTGTGTGATTGGCATGTCAAAAACATGTATATCATGTAATCATACTGGAGGAAACAAACACTTCTTTGGATGAGGTTCTCCAAAGCAAAAAGCAAAAGCAAAACCTAAATCAAATAGGGCTATTCATGTGATCACACCTGCCAACTGACCCAACCTGGCTTTGCTTCCTGGGATTTTGTAGCTTTCAAAGCAGGCCAAATGTGTTTGTGTACAGCACCTAGCAGACCAGATCACAGTTTGGACATCTGGTGGCGAGGGACAGGCTCAGAGACCCAACATGGTCTCTGTATACAGTGATTATCACAATCCTCTGAGTCACACAAGACTAGGGAGAAATGCCTCAGTCACAACACAAAGATGGCAGTTAAAGGGACAGATATGCTTCAGCGATCCACCTGTACAATAGTAGAGTACAGTGCGCCAGTAACACCATCACATTGCTGATGGATAGCGACAGTACACGTCATTTTGAGAAACTCATGACTTTGCCCATATTAGCCTAGCTTGTGTGATTAACGGAGCAGAACTCATGTGATGACAAAATAAGTGGTGAAGAGAGACTGAGGACAGTAGGAGTATGTGGGCCAGAGAGGTGAGAATGTGTTTGGGAGTACAGAGAGTTAGCTTTGCCTCATGCAAACACCACTGCCAGGCACATTTTTCCACCGCCTAAGGAGAGGCCTCAGCTCACATTCTCCTACTGAGAAAACAACAGCGGGACATCTATTACAGTACCTGTCTAACTATCATTACAGATGCCTACAGTTCAGAGGAACGTGTGTCATAAAGGTGACAGTGTGTCAGCAAGGAGCCTAAACAAAACAGTCAATGTTGGTCATCTATGTTTGGACACCCACACACACACACTCCAGAAACACAGGTCACATACAAAGAGAGAGAGAGTAAGAGAGAGAGAGTGTGGGGGATGAGAGAACTAGGCCTAGAGGAGGAGAAAAATAAAAACATTCAGAGAGAAGAGGGAGAAACCCAACCAGACAGTTCACTAATTAGAGGTGGGCAGCCAGCAAAGGATCCAGCCAGGGATGATGAGAGAATCTGAGGAGGACAGAGAGATAAACAGAGAGCTACAGAAATTAAGGGAGGAGGACAGATGAACAGAGAGAGAGGGGAAGATAGAAGAGAGAGGAGGACAGTTGAGATGATTTGTTGAGATGAGTTAGCCCCACTGTGGTCCTCTGTCTGGTCAGTTTGGTGTGCACTTGAATGGATCATTCAAACAGAGACCCCTTTGAATGGGTCATATTCAAGTCGCATAGCAACACTACCGAGGAGCTGGGAGGCCCACAAATAAAGCCAAAGTCTCTCCATTCAGGGCCACCCTCACAGAGCCATGAACTAAAGATCAGAACATAGACCATAGTGTAAAATCAAACCTGAGATTCAATGTAGGCTAAACTGTTCGTAGTCCAGTTGAGGGAGAGGAGGTGACTATCGTATTTTGTAAAGCAAGGCCAGGTGGCACTGCGTGAGTGCATCATGTTTACTTTCACTGCCAGCATTCATTGAAACACACTGGCAGAACCCAGCAATAACAATAGCTAAACCTCCAGCCAAGGAACAACCAGTAACCCTCTATAAAACAAACCAGCGTCTTAAAATAAGCAGCTGAAATAGATGAGGGTAAAACTATACAACCAAAGCAAGGCTACACAGGGTGACAGTTTTACTCACATATGCGCCTAAATATTGCCGTGCAATGTAAAAAGAAAAAGAAGGATTCTAGTTTTATTACAACAAATATTAGTCATTGTGCTCCTAAATGTATTTGTGTACGCAAACATTTTCCAATTTAAGTCAGTGTAAAGCCATGCAAAGCAGAGAAAATAGAAATAAAGTGCAAGAGGGAAATTTTGTTATTATTTCAGCAGCGTAAGTAAAACCAGGCAAGGCGCATCTATTTTAGAATGAAGGAAGGTCCATCCTCTGTTGCTTAATTATAAGGAGTGAACGCCTCAAAGGGAAATTCGTCCAACAGCACAACCTCTGATTCACAACTTGTCCTCAGACTCAGATATAGGCCTAATGACACTTCAAGGTTATACGGTCAAGTGTTTCTCAATCTTGCTCCAATATATCAGTGAGCTTCCGCCTCCATAACAGCCATGAATGAACCGAAATGCTTAAGAATGTTGTTGGCTTTTTTCAACAATAGTTTATGGGGGGCAACATGAATTGAGTGGAGGGTCATGGCCCCTCCCTGTACACAGATTGATGAGTGGTGAGTAGACACATAAATAGACTTTTCATTATTTACATTCTCTTTAAATGTCTCCTTGTTTATCTTAATACACTGGAGCAAAATGTAATATGGAGAGGTTGGGTGTCAGTTTAGCTCACACACAAACACTGCCAACTTAATGGGAAAAAAGTAAACAACCCTGAGGCCCTGCCACGCATTAAAAATTCAAAGTTGCAGAGAAAAACACACAAAAGGCGAGAAATAGTTTTCAGTGAATGGTGCTCTGTGAACAGGAAATACCCTTGTGAATCTCTTATTGTAACCTCCTTAAGACAGTCATTAACCAACTCGCATCCTCTCTGAGCTGGGATTTGACTGAAAAATCAGGAGGCATATCTGACACAGCCCATTGTTAACTAAGGCTAAATTATGCAGAGTTAGTTGCAGTGATGAAAAGGGGGCCAGGCAGGCACTGCATTGTCATGGTGACTTGAGACAGCCCAGAGCGAACAGACTTTCAGTTGGATGAGATTACCACAGCCTAATGATGCGACAATAAGGGATGCCAAAGACCTGTGGGGAAAACCACAAGTCAGGTGCACTGACAGAGAACACATTCATACAAGAAATTACATTTAGCTGAAGAGATATGGGAGTTTTCACTGGCTGGTCATTGAAATATCAGTCATCTTCTACCTTAGCATGAGAAGAAAGACTATAGCTGGATGAGGTCAGCCTTTACTGGTTATTTTTCAGGAGCGGGATATTTTGATGGGTGGTTTAATTTATGTAGCCTCTACATACTCATAACATAGTTGTTATTTACAAATAGAACAGTCAGAAACAACAAGCTAGCTGTGGCAGAGGGAACTGTAAACTCACCTGGAAGTAACTTGGCCTCTAACTTCTTGATAGGTGGCTGTGGAGTTTTTTTCAGATCAGTCTGCATGAAATATAAAACAGTCTATAATAAGCAACCTACATGATGCACAACATATAGCTAGTGAATTGAACAAGTAATCCTAGCTAGCTAACTACTCAGTAATAGCAAGTAACTGTTAGTATACCGAGGACAGAACTTTGCTAGTCAACTAAGGTTACTCACCTGTACAGGCAGAAGGTAGGATTTAAAGGTTGGTTTCAAGGGCTTCACAGAAAACATTATTAATAGCTTGAGTCCAATAACTAAAGATGATTAATGGATACTTCCAAGATTTCAGTGAGAAAAGAATGTCAAACGTTAACAAACTTGTACCTTGGCTAGCACAATAACAACAGCTAAAAAATAAACTGCTGAAAATGTGAAGTAGTCAACAATACAGTCCATTTTTCGAGATAGATTTCCCCATTTGGATCAGGCCGGGATAGCTTGCTGGGTATCTCCTTTCGTTTCGTGTCAACACAGATGCTGTTCTGGCGAGCTCTGGTTGTCCTCCTCGTGAACAAGTTACTAGTAGCCAGCTAGCCTTGTAGTTAGCTGCTAGCAAGCAACTTTTACTTCGTCAAACAACCTAGCTAGTTTTAGCTAACTAGCAAGCATTACATTCGCAAAACTTTGCGAACGCCTAGCTGCAGACCGTGAGTTAATTCACTAATTTACTGGAGAAGAACTCCACAACGTAAACCCTGCAGGCATACATCAGTGATAACTTTCGTATTTAGCTAACAGCATTATATCCAAGGCTTTGCTATCCTTTTTGCTATGGACACAACGGCCATGTTTACATTCGGGAGGAGACAGACAGGGGAGGAGCATCGGTCTATGTTGCACCCCCAAGCACAGATCTGGGACCAGCTGTAACTGACTCCTGTTCAGATTTAAGATACAAAACGGTGAAAAAATAAATTTAAGGGCTTTTGACCTACAACGGAGGGTAGGGAGGGCCCCAGAAAGTGCTATGTCTTACTCTCTTGATTCCTCAAGCATCGTCTAGTCCATTCATTTATGTCTATTTAAGACACATTTTGATTTGATTAATCATGTTTAGTATACACTATTGCCTATTGATATTGCAATGATTGAGTACAATGGACCCCCCCCAAAAAAAAAAAATCACGTACATTTTATTTCTGCAATGTTTATTCAATGTTACAAAATGATTAGGTAATCACACATATGACACAATAGAGAAACAGTAAGCACAACTGTAGGACTGAGCACTAGCACCATCTAGTGGAAACGTTCAGTAGAGCATGAATGAACACAAAAACATTCAATTAAAAAAGAAAGTGAATCCTCCTTTTCTCTTTAATGTAACTTAATTTTTGTGATCTAAGTTTTTATTGAGTCACATAACCTGTACAATCAATAAGAATCACAAATGTTTTTTTAACCAACACTCAACCCTCCCACCCGCCATGAAAGACCAATCATGAAAACATTATCTTTAGCTCACTTTATCTACATCATATGAGTAACTATTGGCTGCTAGTAACTCATATTTTCGCTCCAATCCTTAGGGGGCAGGTGGATGATGTCTGAGTGGCCTGGGGGTCAGAGGCCTCATACTCAGTATTGAGCATGACTACAGAATATTGCTCGACAGCAACAGCAGCATGTTCTTCAGCTCCGTTCTGTGCAGTCACAGGATCTCTCACTTCAGTCAGCTTCAGAAGTGAGAAGAGCCCCTCATCCTCTCCTCTGCCCTCAGCATATGGGGAGCCTACACCCAGAAAGAGGAAGCAGTGGGGTTAGATGGGTTTGAAAATCTGTCAGTACTGCAAATTCCTTTTATGGAGATAATATGCCAACTTACAGTCTGAGTTAAGTGTCTCCTCTCCATCTTGTTCTCTGCAATGATTAAATAAAGTATTTATTATTATAAAATTCCATATCAGCAACATGTAATTAATTGATGGCTATCGGAAATGTTATTTTCAAATAATGAAATACCTTTTCATTCTCAGAGTGTGAGATTCTGCTGGAGGAAGAAAGAAACAGAAAGCCCATGTCAATAACATTATATGATTTTTTTTTTTAAATACATACCTGATGATAGAGCATACAGTATGTGGGTTTTTACTCACCTTGCGAAATCTTGGTATTTTTCATCATGACAATGACAATGGCAGTAACAAACAGGCAGGAGAAGAACAAGGCTCCCACTACATACAGTGGTATGTAAGGATCCCCTTTTAATAAAACACAAAGCATTCAGAATGAAGATCAATTAGGTATTATTCATGATCATTTTATGTATTAGTAACAACAATATACTGTGACTCACCAGGAGTATATAACGGGGCTGTGTCATTCCTGTTGGTGTGGTTGTTGAATTCTCCATTCACAGTGACTGTGACATTAGTTATTACCTTCCAGTGCCCTTTTCTATTCTTAAGCACCTGTAAGGCACAAACATACTGTCCGCTGTCTGAATATGTGGCATTGCTGATCTTAAGGTTATGAAAGATAGGGTTTGTTAGGGGAATAGATGAAGTATTTGACCTTCGTTTCAGCAGGGCCTCATCAATGAGACAATGGTGGTCATATAATTCTCCATGACTATCATAAGAATAAGAATAAAGACATGTGCTACTGTTGCCACTGATGGTTTTGATCCAATACACTGAAAATGGAAGGCTAGAGTAATCTTTGGCTACTGTGAAATTACATGCAAGGTTGACTGATTCTCCATGATGTTTGGTAACAGACGTTTTAGTTTCCACACCAGGGTAGCATATCACCACTACAGAAACAGAACATAATTTGATGTTAAATATTTTCATAAACAGATATATGTCTATATACAATATATTGTACAGTATACTGTAATGTGAGTGGTATATCATTTACAAATTGTGAAAGTTAGGAAATGTGAACTTACTCTCTGGTTCAACAAATGCCACAATAAATGAATCCACCTGATCTTTTGAAGGTTTAAAGGGGAATAAGTATCGATCATTTGATGGAAAGGTATGAAAACATGCAAAGAATCCAGTGACGTGTTTCTCCAATTTCATATTTAAACAATGTTTGATACTGTTTTTGCAGGGGGTTTTTTCTAGTTCAAATGCTATAATATTGCACTTCAAATCTCGGTCACATTTCTTGTCATTGTCACAAAGACTGCAATTAAAAGTGCAATCCACTATGTTGTCTTCATCTAGATCAAGTTGCCAAATTCTCTCTTCACATTGTAGGGATATAGCTTCCTCTTTCTCTTGATAATTTAGATAAGTGTTCCCTTTGAGAGAGAAAAAGGTTTCCAAAGTTAGAATCCAGCTCCTCGATTGTACACTCACAAACCCTATTATTCAAGTCTTAAACTGTTGATAAAAATAGTTACCGACCTTGACATTTTCCTACGAGAGTCATCACCATGAAGATAAATAGCATATCCATGATCATTGAACTGAGATTACAAAGCCGTTTTGTTCCTGATTCACAGAATGAGGAAACAGAGGAAATATCACAGGAAGGAAGAATGAACAGAGGGTGTTTGTGGTGTTTGTATGATATACAGTTGATGTTGAAAGTTTAAATACACTTAGGTTGGAGTCATTAAAACTCTTTTTTCAACCACTCCACAATTTTCTTGTTAACAAACTACAGTTTTGGCAAGTCGGTTAGGACATCTACTTTGTGAATGACACAAGTCATTTTTCCAACAATTGTTTACAGACAGATTATTTCACTTATAACTCACTGTTTCACAATTCCAGTGGGTCAGGAGTTTACATACACTAAGTTGACTGTGCCTTTAAACAGCTTGGAAAATTCCAGAAAACGATGTCATGGCTTAGAAGCTTCTGATAGGCTAATTGATATAATTTGAGTCAATTGGAGGTGTACCTGTGGATGTATTTCAAGGCCTACCTTCAAACGCAGTGCCTCTTTGCTTGACATCATGGGAAAATCAAAAGAAGTCAGCCAAGACCTCAGAATTTTTTTTTTAGACCTCCACAAGTCTGGTTCATCCTTGGGAACAATTTCCAAATGCCTGAAGGTACCACGTTCATCTGTACAAACAATAGTACGCAAGTATAAACACCATGGGACCACGCAGCCGTCATACCGCTCAGGAAGGAGACGCGTTATGTCTCCTAGAGATGAAAATACTTTGGCGCGAAAAGTGCAAATCAATCCCAGAACAACAGCAAAGGACCCTGTGAAGATGCTGGAGGAAACAGGTACAAAAGTATCTATATCCACAGTAAAACGAGTCCTACATCGACATAATCTGAAAGGCCGCTCAGCAAGGAAGAAGCCACTGCTCCAAAACTGCCATAAAAAAGCCAGACTACGGTTTGCAACTGCACATGGGGAAAAATATCGTACTTTTTGGAGAAATGTCCTATGGTCTGATGAAACAAAAATAGAACTGTTTGGCCTTAATGACCGTTGTTATCTTAGGAGGAAAAAGGGGGAGGCTAGCAAACCGAAGAACACCATCCCAAACGTGAAGCACAGGGTTGGCAGCATCCTGTTGTGGGGGTGCTTTGCTGCAGGAGGGACTGGTGCACTTCACAAAATAGATGGCATCATGAGGGAGGAAAATTATGTGGATATATTAAAGCAACATCTCAAGACATCAGTCAGGAAGTTGAAGCTTGGTCGCAAATGGGTCTTCCAAATGGACAATGACCCCAAGCATAAAAAATTGCTTAAGGACAACAAAGTCAAGGTATTGGAGTGACCATCACAAAGCCCTGACCTCAATACTTTAGAAAATTTGTGGGCAGAACTGAAAAAGCATGTGCGAGCAAGCAGGCCTACAAACATGACTCAGTTACACCAGCTCTGTCAGGAGGAATGGGCCAAAATTCACCCAACTTATTGTGGGAAGCTTGTGGAAGGCTACCTGAAACGTTTGACCCAAGTTAAACAATTTAATGGCAATGCTACCAAATACTAATTGAGTGTATGTAAACTTCTGACCCACTGGGAATGTGATGAAAGAAATAAACGCTGAAATAAATCCTCCTCTCTATTATTCTGACATTTCACATTCTTAAAATAAAGTGGTGATCCTAACTGACCTAAGACAGGGAATTTTACTAGGATTAAATGTCAGGAATTGTGAAAAACTGAGTTTAAATGTATTTGGCTAAGGTGAATGTAAACTTCCGACTTCAACTGTATATACACGTGGAGTACACGGTGCAATGAAATGCTGACTTGCAGGTGAATCTTTCACTGTGTAGGCTACTCCTTGTAGATGACGAATAAACAAATGTGAACATGTTACTTATGAATTACGCCCAAGGCTAGGCCTATTTGTTCTTGCCTGTATTCCATGTTAAACATTGTTTACAAGCTACATTATATCACCCATGTCACAAGTTGTTTAACGTATGCACAAGAATGTAACAATAAAACTTTATGGCCTGTGAGTCTTATTGAAGATGAGGAGTGGGTATAGTAGGGTGGAGTTCTACTGTTATGTTTCACAGCATGGATTAAGATCAGACAAGGAACAGAAAGAGAGACTGAAGAAATAGGTTGTTGCTCTTTAATTGTGGGACCAGTCAGCAACCGCCCACCATCACCCCCATCCATCACTACTGTGTTTACTTCCAAAGCTGGGTCTAATAATCTGCTGGCTTGATGAGTTAACTCTTTTGTGGAGACAGAATGCTGACAGGACTGACAAAAGTACAGTACTGCCTGGACTACAACTCTGCCAGTAAGTAACCTGGGTTACCACAACATCTAACAGTACTGTGGTCATGTCATCAACCGCTTACATCATAGCACTCTCTGTTTATCACAGAGTTGGCTACTTTCAGTGCCTATTCAGATAAATGTCAGTTGGCCAAGGTCATGGTCTATCATGTGACCAGAGGTAACACAGATTGAGAACAATCACAAGGCCTATCCTGTGTGTGATTGGCATGTCAAAAACATGTATATCATGTAATCATACTGGAGGAAACAAACACTTCCTAGGATGAGGTTCTCCTTTTTGAATAAGTCCACAAAAACCTAAATCAAATAGGGCTATTCATGTGATCACACCTGCCAACTGACACAGCCTGGCTTTGCTTCCTGGGGTTTTGTAGCTTTCAAAGCAGGCCACCTGTGTTTGTGTACAGCACCTAGCAGACCAGATCACAGTTTGGACATCTGGTGGCGAGGGACAGGCTCAGAGACCCAGCATGGTCTCTGTATACAGTGATTACCACAATCCTCTGAGTCACACAAGACTAGGGAGAAATGCCTCAGTCACAACACAAAGATGGCAGTTAAAGGGACAGATATGCTTCAGCGATCCACCTGTACAATAGTAGAGTACAGTGCGCCAGTAACACCATCACATTGCTGATGGATAGCGACAGGACACGTCATTTTGAGAAACTCGTGACTTTGCCCATATTAGCCTAGCTTGTGTGATTAACGGAGCAGAACTCATGTGCTGACAAACTAAGTGGTGAAGAGAGACTGAGGACAGTAGGAGTATGTGGGCCAGAGAGGTGAGAATGTGCTTGGGAGTACAGAGAGTTAGCTTTGCCTCATGCAAACACCACTGCCAGGCACATATTTCCACCACCTAAGGAGAGGCCTCAGCTCACATTCTCCTACTGAGAAAACAACAGCGGGACATCTATTACAGTACCTGTCTAACTATCATTACAGATACCTACAGTTCAGAGGAACGTGTGTCATAAAGGTGACAGTGTGTCAGCAAGGAGCCTAAACAAAACAGTCAATGTTGGTCATCTATGTTTGGACACCCACACACACACACTCCAGAAACACAGGTCACATACAAAGAGAGAGTAAGAGAGAGAGAGTGTGGGGGGTGAGAGAACTAGGCCTAGAGGAGGAGAAAAATAAAAACATTCAGAGAGAAGAGGGAGAAACCCAACCAGACAGTTCACTAATTAGAGGTGGGCAGCCAGCAAAGGATCCAGCCAGGGATGAAGAGAGAATCTGAGGAGGACAGAGAGATAAACAGAGAGCTACAGAAATTAAGGGAGGAGGACAGATGAACAGAGAGAGAGGGGGAGAGAGGAGGACAGTTGAGATGAGTTGTTGAGATGAGTTAGCCCCACTGTGGTCCTCTGTCTGGTCAGTTTGGTGTGCACTTGAATGGATCATTCAATCAGACCCCTTTGAATGGGTCACATTGAAGTCGCATAGCAACACTACCAAGGAGCTGGGAGGCCCACAAATAAAGCCCAAGTCTATCCATTCAGGGCCACCCTCACAGAGCCATGAACTAAAGATCAGAACATAGACCATAGTGTAAAATCAAACCTGAGATTCAATGTAGGCTAAACTGTTTGTAGTCCAGTTGAGGGAGAGGAGGTGACTATCGTATTTTGTAAAGCAAGGCCAGGTGGCACTGCGTGAGTGCGTCATGTTTACTTTCACTGCCAGCATTCATTGAAACACACTGGCAGAACCCAGCAATAACAATAGCTAAACCTCCAGCCAAGGAACAACCGGTATCCCTCTATAAAACATACCAGCGTCTTAAAACAATCAGCTGAAATAGATGAGGGTAAAACTATACAACCAAAGCAAGGCTACACAGGGTGACATTTTTACTCACATATGCGCATAAATATTGCTGTGCAAAGTTTAAAAAATGAAGGATTCTAGTTTTATTACATCAAATATTAGTCATTGTGCTCCTAAATGTATTTGTGTACGCAAACATTTTCCAATTTAAGTCAGTGTAAAGCCATGCAAAGCAGAGAAAATAGAAATAAAGTGCAAGAGGGAAATTTTGTTATTATTTCAGCAGCGTAAGTAAAACCAGGCAAGGCGCATCTATTTTAGAATGAAGGAAGGTCCATCCTCTGTTGCTTAATTATAAGGAGTGAACGCCTCAAAGGGAAATTCGTCCAACAGCACAACCTCTGATTCACAACTTGTCCTCAGACTCAGTTATAGGCCTAATGACACTTCAAGGTTATACGGTCAAGTGTTTCTCAATCTTGCTCCAATATATCAGTGAGCTTCCGCCTCCATAACAGCCATGAATGAACCGAAATGCTTAAGAATGTTGTTGGCTTTTTTCAACAATAGTTTATGGGGGGCAACATGAATTGAGTGGAGGGTCATGGCCCCTCCCTGTACACAGATTGATGAGTGGTGAGTAGACACATAAATAGACTTTTCATTATTTACATTCTCTTTAAATGTCTCCTTGTTTATCTTAATACACTGGAGCAAAATGTAATATGGAGAGGTTGGGTGTCAGTTTAGCTCACACACAAACACTGCCAACTTAATGGGAAAAAAGTAAACAACCCTGAGGCCCTGCCACGCATTAAAAATTCAAAGTTGCAGAGAAAAACACACAAAAGGCGAGAAATAGTTTTCAGTGAATGGTGCTCTGTGAACAGGAAATACCCTTGTGAATCTCTTATTGTAACCTCCTTAAGACAGTCATTAACCAACTCGCATCCTCTCTGAGCTGGGATTTGACTGAAAAATCAGGAGGCATATCTGACACAGCCCATTGTTAACTAAGGCTAAATTATGCAGAGTTAGTTGCAGTGATGAAAAGGGGGCCAGGCAGGCACTGCATTGTCATGGTGACTTGAGACAGCCCAGAGCGAACAGACTTTCAGTTGGATGAGATTACCACAGCCTAATGATGCGACAATAAGGGATGCCAAAGACCTGTGGGGAAAACCACAAGTCAGGTGCACTGACAGAGAACACATTCATACAAGAAATTACATTTAGCTGAAGAGATATGGGAGTTTTCACTGGCTGGTCATTGAAATATCAGTCATCTTCTACCTTAGCATGAGAAGAAAGACTATAGCTGGATGAGGTCAGCCTTTACTGGTTATTTTTCAGGAGCGGGATATTTTGATGGGTGGTTTAATTTATGTAGCCTCTACATACTCATAACATAGTTGTTATTTACAAATAGAACAGTCAGAAACAACAAGCTAGCTGTGGCAGAGGGAACTGTAAACTCACCTGGAAGTAACTTGGCCTCTAACTTCTTGATAGGTGGCTGTGGAGTTTTTTTCAGATCAGTCTGCATGAAATATAAAACAGTCTATAATAAGCAACCTACATGATGCACAACATATAGCTAGTGAATTGAACAAGTAATCCTAGCTAGCTAACTACTCAGTAATAGCAAGTAACTGTTAGTATACCGAGGACAGAGTAACTTTGCTAGTCAACTAAGGTTACTCACTTGTACAGGCAGAAGGTAGGATTTAAAGGTTGGTTTCAAGGGCTTCACAGAAAACATTATTAATAGCTTGAGTCCAATAACTAAAGATGATTAATGGATACTTCCAAGATTTCAGTGAGAAAAGAATGTCAAACGTTAACAAACTTGTACCTTGGCTAGCACAATAACAACAGCTAAAAAATAAACTGCTGAAAATGTGAAGTAGTCAACAATACAGTCCATTTTTCGAGATAGATTTCCCCATTTGGATCAGGCCGGGATAGCTTGCTGGGTATCTCCTTTCGTTTCGTGTCAACACAGATGCTGTTCTGGCGAGCTCTGGTTGTCCTCCTCGTGAACAAGTTACTAGTAGCCAGCTAGCCTTGTAGTTAGCTGCTAGCAAGCAACTTTTACTTCGTCAAACAACCTAGCTAGTTTTAGCTAACTAGCAAGCATTACATTCGCAAAACTTTGCGAACGCCTAGCTGCAGACCGTGAGTTAATTCACTAATTTACTGGAGAAGAACTCCACAACGTAAACCCTGCAGGCATACATCAGTGATAACTTTCGTATTTAGCTAACAGCATTATATCCAAGGCTTTGCTATCCTTTTTGCTATGGACACAACGGCCATGTTTACATTCGGGAGGAGACAGACAGGGGAGGAGCATCGGTCTATGTTGCACCCCCAAGCACAGATCTGGGACCAGCTGTAACTGACTCCTGTTCAGATTTAAGATACAAAACGGTGAAAAAATAAATTTAAGGGCTTTTGACCTACAACGGAGGGTAGGGAGGGCCCCAGAAAGTGCTATGTCTTACTCTCTTGATTCCTCAAGCATCGTCTAGTCCATTCATTTATGTCTATTTAAGACACATTTTGATTTGATTAATCATGTTTAGTATACACTATTGCCTATTGATATTGCAATGATTGAGTACAATGGACCCCCCCCAAAAAAAAAAAATCACGTACATTTTATTTCTGCAATGTTTATTCAATGTTACAAAATGATTAGGTAATCACACATATGACACAATAGAGAAACAGTAAGCACAACTGTAGGACTGAGCACTAGCACCATCTAGTGGAAACGTTCAGTAGAGCATGAATGAACACAAAAACATTCAATTAAAAAAGAAAGTGAATCCTCCTTTTCTCTTTAATGTAACTTAATTTTTGTGATCTAAGTTTTTATTGAGTCACATAACCTGTACAATCAATAAGAATCACAAATGTTTTTTTAACCAACACTCAACCCTCCCACCCGCCATGAAAGACCAATCATGAAAACATTATCTTTAGCTCACTTTATCTACATCATATGAGTAACTATTGGCTGCTAGTAACTCATATTTTCGCTCCAATCCTTAGGGGGCAGGTGGATGATGTCTGAGTGGCCTGGGGGTCAGAGGCCTCATACTCAGTATTGAGCATGACTACAGAATATTGCTCGACAGCAACAGCAGCATGTTCTTCAGCTCCGTTCTGTGCAGTCACAGGATCTCTCACTTCAGTCAGCTTCAGAAGTGAGAAGAGCCCCTCATCCTCTCCTCTGCCCTCAGCATATGGGGAGCCTACACCCAGAAAGAGGAAGCAGTGGGGTTAGATGGGTTTGAAAATCTGTCAGTACTGCAAATTCCTTTTATGGAGATAATATGCCAACTTACAGTCTGAGTTAAGTGTCTCCTCTCCATCTTGTTCTCTGCAATGATTAAATAAAGTATTTATTATTATAAAATTCCATATCAGCAACATGTAATTAATTGATGGCTATCGGAAATGTTATTTTCAAATAATGAAATACCTTTTCATTCTCAGAGTGTGAGATTCTGCTGGAGGAAGAAAGAAACAGAAAGCCCATGTCAATAACATTATATGATTTTTTTTTTTAAATACATACCTGATGATAGAGCATACAGTATGTGGGTTTTTACTCACCTTGCGAAATCTTGGTATTTTTCATCATGACAATGACAATGGCAGTAACAAACAGGCAGGAGAAGAACAAGGCTCCCACTACATACAGTGGTATGTAAGGATCCCCTTTTAATAAAACACAAAGCATTCAGAATGAAGATCAATTAGGTATTATTCATGATCATTTTATGTATTAGTAACAACAATATACTGTGACTCACCAGGAGTATATAACGGGGCTGTGTCATTCCTGTTGGTGTGGTTGTTGAATTCTCCATTCACAGTGACTGTGACATTAGTTATTACCTTCCAGTGCCCTTTTCTATTCTTAAGCACCTGTAAGGCACAAACATACTGTCCGCTGTCTGAATATGTGGCATTGCTGATCTTAAGGTTATGAAAGATAGGGTTTGTTAGGGGAATAGATGAAGTATTTGACCTTCGTTTCAGCAGGGCCTCATCAATGAGACAATGGTGGTCATATAATTCTCCATGACTATCATAAGAATAAGAATAAAGACATGTGCTACTGTTGCCACTGATGGTTTTGATCCAATACACTGAAAATGGAAGGCTAGAGTAATCTTTGGCTACTGTGAAATTACATGCAAGGTTGACTGATTCTCCATGATGTTTGGTAACAGACGTTTTAGTTTCCACACCAGGGTAGCATATCACCACTACAGAAACAGAACATAATTTGATGTTAAATATTTTCATAAACAGATATATGTCTATATACAATATATTGTACAGTATACTGTAATGTGAGTGGTATATCATTTACAAATTGTGAAAGTTAGGAAATGTGAACTTACTCTCTGGTTCAACAAATGCCACAATAAATGAATCCACCTGATCTTTTGAAGGTTTAAAGGGGAATAAGTATCGATCATTTGATGGAAAGGTATGAAAACATGCAAAGAATCCAGTGACGTGTTTCTCCAATTTCATATTTAAACAATGTTTGATACTGTTTTTGCAGGGGGTTTTTTCTAGTTCAAATGCTATAATATTGCACTTCAAATCTCGGTCACATTTCTTGTCATTGTCACAAAGACTGCAATTAAAAGTGCAATCCACTATGTTGTCTTCATCTAGATCAAGTTGCCAAATTCTCTCTTCACATTGTAGGGATATAGCTTCCTCTTTCTCTTGATAATTTAGATAAGTGTTCCCTTTGAGAGAGAAAAAGGTTTCCAAAGTTAGAATCCAGCTCCTCGATTGTACACTCACAAACCCTATTATTCAAGTCTTAAACTGTTGATAAAAATAGTTACCGACCTTGACATTTTCCTACGAGAGTCATCACCATGAAGATAAATAGCATATCCATGATCATTGAACTGAGATTACAAAGCCGTTTTGTTCCTGATTCACAGAATGAGGAAACAGAGGAAATATCACAGGAAGGAAGAATGAACAGAGGGTGTTTGTGGTGTTTGTATGATATACAGTTGATGTTGAAAGTTTAAATACACTTAGGTTGGAGTCATTAAAACTCTTTTTTCAACCACTCCACAATTTTCTTGTTAACAAACTACAGTTTTGGCAAGTCGGTTAGGACATCTACTTTGTGAATGACACAAGTCATTTTTCCAACAATTGTTTACAGACAGATTATTTCACTTATAACTCACTGTTTCACAATTCCAGTGGGTCAGGAGTTTACATACACTAAGTTGACTGTGCCTTTAAACAGCTTGGAAAATTCCAGAAAACGATGTCATGGCTTAGAAGCTTCTGATAGGCTAATTGATATAATTTGAGTCAATTGGAGGTGTACCTGTGGATGTATTTCAAGGCCTACCTTCAAACGCAGTGCCTCTTTGCTTGACATCATGGGAAAATCAAAAGAAGTCAGCCAAGACCTCAGAATTTTTTTTTAGACCTCCACAAGTCTGGTTCATCCTTGGGAACAATTTCCAAATGCCTGAAGGTACCACGTTCATCTGTACAAACAATAGTACGCAAGTATAAACACCATGGGACCACGCAGCCGTCATACCGCTCAGGAAGGAGACGCGTTATGTCTCCTAGAGATGAAAATACTTTGGCGCGAAAAGTGCAAATCAATCCCAGAACAACAGCAAAGGACCCTGTGAAGATGCTGGAGGAAACAGGTACAAAAGTATCTATATCCACAGTAAAACGAGTCCTACATCGACATAATCTGAAAGGCCGCTCAGCAAGGAAGAAGCCACTGCTCCAAAACTGCCATAAAAAAGCCAGACTACGGTTTGCAACTGCACATGGGGAAAAATATCGTACTTTTTGGAGAAATGTCCTATGGTCTGATGAAACAAAAATAGAACTGTTTGGCCTTAATGACCGTTGTTATCTTAGGAGGAAAAAGGGGGAGGCTAGCAAACCGAAGAACACCATCCCAAACGTGAAGCACAGGGTTGGCAGCATCCTGTTGTGGGGGTGCTTTGCTGCAGGAGGGACTGGTGCACTTCACAAAATAGATGGCATCATGAGGGAGGAAAATTATGTGGATATATTAAAGCAACATCTCAAGACATCAGTCAGGAAGTTGAAGCTTGGTCGCAAATGGGTCTTCCAAATGGACAATGACCCCAAGCATAAAAAATTGCTTAAGGACAACAAAGTCAAGGTATTGGAGTGACCATCACAAAGCCCTGACCTCAATACTTTAGAAAATTTGTGGGCAGAACTGAAAAAGCATGTGCGAGCAAGCAGGCCTACAAACATGACTCAGTTACACCAGCTCTGTCAGGAGGAATGGGCCAAAATTCACCCAACTTATTGTGGGAAGCTTGTGGAAGGCTACCTGAAACGTTTGACCCAAGTTAAACAATTTAATGGCAATGCTACCAAATACTAATTGAGTGTATGTAAACTTCTGACCCACTGGGAATGTGATGAAAGAAATAAACGCTGAAATAAATCCTCCTCTCTATTATTCTGACATTTCACATTCTTAAAATAAAGTGGTGATCCTAACTGACCTAAGACAGGGAATTTTACTAGGATTAAATGTCAGGAATTGTGAAAAACTGAGTTTAAATGTATTTGGCTAAGGTGAATGTAAACTTCCGACTTCAACTGTATATACACGTGGAGTACACGGTGCAATGAAATGCTGACTTGCAGGTGAATCTTTCACTGTGTAGGCTACTCCTTGTAGATGACGAATAAACAAATGTGAACATGTTACTTATGAATTACGCCCAAGGCTAGGCCTATTTGTTCTTGCCTGTATTCCATGTTAAACATTGTTTACAAGCTACATTATATCACCCATGTCACAAGTTGTTTAACGTATGCACAAGAATGTAACAATAAAACTTTATGGCCTGTGAGTCTTATTGAAGATGAGGAGTGGGTATAGTAGGGTGGAGTTCTACTGTTATGTTTCACAGCATGGATTAAGATCAGACAAGGAACAGAAAGAGAGACTGAAGAAATAGGTTGTTGCTCTTTAATTGTGGGACCAGTCAGCAACCGCCCACCATCACCCCCATCCATCACTACTGTGTTTACTTCCAAAGCTGGGTCTAATAATCTGCTGGCTTGATGAGTTAACTCTTTTGTGGAGACAGAATGCTGACAGGACTGACAAAAGTACAGTACTGCCTGGACTACAACTCTGCCAGTAAGTAACCTGGGTTACCACAACATCTAACAGTACTGTGGTCATGTCATCAACCGCTTACATCATAGCACTCTCTGTTTATCACAGAGTTGGCTACTTTCAGTGCCTATTCAGATAAATGTCAGTTGGCCAAGGTCATGGTCTATCATGTGACCAGAGGTAACACAGATTGAGAACAATCACAAGGCCTATCCTGTGTGTGATTGGCATGTCAAAAACATGTATATCATGTAATCATACTGGAGGAAACAAACACTTCCTAGGATGAGGTTCTCCTTTTTGAATAAGTCCACAAAAACCTAAATCAAATAGGGCTATTCATGTGATCACACCTGCCAACTGACACAGCCTGGCTTTGCTTCCTGGGGTTTTGTAGCTTTCAAAGCAGGCCACCTGTGTTTGTGTACAGCACCTAGCAGACCAGATCACAGTTTGGACATCTGGTGGCGAGGGACAGGCTCAGAGACCCAGCATGGTCTCTGTATACAGTGATTACCACAATCCTCTGAGTCACACAAGACTAGGGAGAAATGCCTCAGTCACAACACAAAGATGGCAGTTAAAGGGACAGATATGCTTCAGCGATCCACCTGTACAATAGTAGAGTACAGTGCGCCAGTAACACCATCACATTGCTGATGGATAGCGACAGGACACGTCATTTTGAGAAACTCGTGACTTTGCCCATATTAGCCTAGCTTGTGTGATTAACGGAGCAGAACTCATGTGCTGACAAACTAAGTGGTGAAGAGAGACTGAGGACAGTAGGAGTATGTGGGCCAGAGAGGTGAGAATGTGCTTGGGAGTACAGAGAGTTAGCTTTGCCTCATGCAAACACCACTGCCAGGCACATATTTCCACCACCTAAGGAGAGGCCTCAGCTCACATTCTCCTACTGAGAAAACAACAGCGGGACATCTATTACAGTACCTGTCTAACTATCATTACAGATACCTACAGTTCAGAGGAACGTGTGTCATAAAGGTGACAGTGTGTCAGCAAGGAGCCTAAACAAAACAGTCAATGTTGGTCATCTATGTTTGGACACCCACACACACACACTCCAGAAACACAGGTCACATACAAAGAGAGAGTAAGAGAGAGAGAGTGTGGGGGGTGAGAGAACTAGGCCTAGAGGAGGAGAAAAATAAAAACATTCAGAGAGAAGAGGGAGAAACCCAACCAGACAGTTCACTAATTAGAGGTGGGCAGCCAGCAAAGGATCCAGCCAGGGATGAAGAGAGAATCTGAGGAGGACAGAGAGATAAACAGAGAGCTACAGAAATTAAGGGAGGAGGACAGATGAACAGAGAGAGAGGGGGAGAGAGGAGGACAGTTGAGATGAGTTGTTGAGATGAGTTAGCCCCACTGTGGTCCTCTGTCTGGTCAGTTTGGTGTGCACTTGAATGGATCATTCAATCAGACCCCTTTGAATGGGTCACATTGAAGTCGCATAGCAACACTACCAAGGAGCTGGGAGGCCCACAAATAAAGCCCAAGTCTATCCATTCAGGGCCACCCTCACAGAGCCATGAACTAAAGATCAGAACATAGACCATAGTGTAAAATCAAACCTGAGATTCAATGTAGGCTAAACTGTTTGTAGTCCAGTTGAGGGAGAGGAGGTGACTATCGTATTTTGTAAAGCAAGGCCAGGTGGCACTGCGTGAGTGCGTCATGTTTACTTTCACTGCCAGCATTCATTGAAACACACTGGCAGAACCCAGCAATAACAATAGCTAAACCTCCAGCCAAGGAACAACCGGTATCCCTCTATAAAACATACCAGCGTCTTAAAACAATCAGCTGAAATAGATGAGGGTAAAACTATACAACCAAAGCAAGGCTACACAGGGTGACATTTTTACTCACATATGCGCATAAATATTGCTGTGCAAAGTTTAAAAAATGAAGGATTCTAGTTTTATTACATCAAATATTAGTCATTGTGCTCCTAAATGTATTTGTGTACGCAAACATTTTCCAATTTAAGTCAGTGTAAAGCCCTGCAAAGCAGAGAAAATAGCAATAAAGTGCTAGAGGGAGGTTTTGTTATTATTTCAGCAGCGTTAAGTTTAACCAGGCAAGGCGCATCTATTTTAGAATGAAGGAAGGTCCATCCTCTGTTGCTTAATTATAAGGAGTGAACGCCTCAAAGGGAAATTCGTCCCACAGCACAACCTCTGATTCACAACTTGTCCTCAGACTCAGATATAGGCCTAATGACACTTCAAGGTTATACGGTCAAGTGTTTCTCAATCTTGCTCCAATATATCAGTGAGCTTCCGCCTCCATAACAGCCATGAATGAACCGAAATGCTTAAGAATGTTGTTGGCTTTTTTCAACAATAGTTTATGGGGGGCAACATGAATTGAGTGGAGGGTCATGGCCCCTCCCTGTACACAGATTGATGAGTGGTGAGTAGACACATAAATAGACTTTTCATTATTTACATTCTCTTTAAATGTCTCCTTGTTTATCTTAATACACTGGAGCAAAATGTAATATGGAGAGGTTGGGTGTCAGTTTAGCTCACACACAAACACTGCCAACTTAATGGGAAAAAAGTAAACAACCCTGAGGCCCTGCCACGCATTAAAAATTCAAAGTTGCAGAGAAAAACACACAAAAGGCGAGAAATAGTTTTCAGTGAATGGTGCTCTGTGAACAGGAAATACCCTTGTGAATCTCTTATTGTAACCTCCTTAAGACAGTCATTAACCAACTCGCATCCTCTCTGAGCTGGGATTTGACTGAAAAATCAGGAGGCATATCTGACACAGCCCATTGTTAACTAAGGCTAAATTATGCAGAGTTAGTTGCAGTGATGAAAAGGGGGCCAGGCAGGCACTGCATTGTCATGGTGACTTGAGACAGCCCAGAGCGAACAGACTTTCAGTTGGATGAGATTACCACAGCCTAATGATGCGACAATAAGGGATGCCAAAGACCTGTGGGGAAAACCACAAGTCAGGTGCACTGACAGAGAACACATTCATACAAGAAATTACATTTAGCTGAAGAGATATGGGAGTTTTCACTGGCTGGTCATTGAAATATCAGTCATCTTCTACCTTAGCATGAGAAGAAAGACTATAGCTGGATGAGGTCAGCCTTTACTGGTTATTTTTCAGGAGCGGGATATTTTGATGGGTGGTTTAATTTATGTAGCCTCTACATACTCATAACATAGTTGTTAGTTACAAATAGAACAGTCAGAAACAACAAGCTAGCTGTGGCAGAGGGAACTGTAAACTCACCTGGAAGTAACTTGGCCTCTAACTTCTTGATAGGTGGCTGTGGAGCTTTTTTCAGATCAGTCTGCATGAAATATAAAACAGAGACAGGTTGTTAGTCTATAATAAGCAAACTAAATTTTGCACAACATATAGCGAGAGAATTGAACAAGTAATCCTAGCTAGATAACTACTCAGTAATAGCAAGTAACTGTTAGTATACCGAGGACAGAGTAACTTTGCTAGTCAACTAAGGTTACTCACTTGTACAGGCAGAAGGTAGGATTTAAAGGTTGGTTTCAAGGGCTTCACAGAAAACATTATTAATAGCTTGAGTCCAATAACTAAAGATGATTAATGGATACTTCCAAGATTTCAGTGAGAAAAGAATGTCAAAAGTTAACAAACTTGTACCTTGGCTAGCACAATAACAACAGCTAAAAAATAAACTGCTGAAAATGTGAAGTAGTCAACAATACAGTCCATTTTTCGAGATAGATTTCCCCATTTGGATCAGGCCGGGATAGCTTGCTGGGTATCTCCTTTCGTTTCGTGTCAACACAGATGCTGTTCTGGCGAGCTCTGGTTGTCCTCCTCGTGAACAAGTTACTAGTATCCAGCTAGCCTTGTAGTTAGCTGCTAGCAAGCAACTTTTACTTCGTCAAACAACCTAGCTAGTTTTAGCTAACTAGCAAGCATTACATTCGCAAAACTTTGCTAACGCCTAGCTGCAGACCGTGAGTTAATTCACTAATTTACTGGAGAAGAACTCCACAACGTAAACCCTGCAGGCATACATCAGTGATAACTTTCGTATTTAGCAAGCAGCATTATATCCAAGGCTTTGCTATCCTTTTTGCTATGGACACAACGGCCATGTTTACATTCAGGAGGAGACAGACAGGGGAGGAGCATCGGTCTATGTTGCACCCCCAAGCACAGATCTGGGACCAGCTGTAACTGACTCCTGTTCAGATTTAAGATTAAAAAACAGAGTAAAAATACATTTAAGGGCTTTTGACCTACAACGGAGGGTAGGGAGGGCCCCAGAAAGTGCTATATCTTACTCTCTTGATTCCTCACGCATCGTCTGGTCCATTCATTTATGTCTATTTACGACTAATTTTGATTTGATTAATCATGTTTAGTATATACTATCGCCTATTGATAATCCAATTGATATTGCAATGATTAAGTACCATGAACCCCCCCCCCCCCCAAAAAAAAAAAATCACGTATATTTTATTTCTGCAATGTTTATTCAATGTTACAAAATAATTAGATAATCACACATATTACACAATATCAGAGAAACAGTAAGCGCAACTGTAGGACTTAACACGAGCACCATCTACTGGAAACGTTCAGTAGAGCATGAATGAACACAAAAACATTCAATTAAAAAAGAAAGTGAATCCTCCTTTTCTCTTTAATGTAACTTAATTTTTGTGATCTAAGTTTTTATTGAGTCACATAACCTGTACAATCAATAAGAATCACAAATGTTTTTTTAACCAACACTCAACCCCTCCCACCCGCCATCCCAAACAAACCCCTGGCAGCCCCGCCCCAATCCTGGTCTAAACCCAATATGAAAGACCAATCATGAAAACATTATCATTAGCTCACTTTATCTACATCATATGAGTAACTATTGGCTGCTAGTAAACTCATACTTTCATTCCAATCCTGAGGGGGCAGGTGGATGATGTCTGAGTGGCCTGGGGGTCAAAGTCCTTGTACATGACTACAGAATAGGGCTCAACAGCAACAGCAGCATGTTCTTCAGCTCCGTTCTGTGCAGTCACAGGATCTCTCACTTCAGTCAGCTTCAGAAGTGAGAAGAGCCCCTCATCCTCTCCTCTGCCCTCAGCATATGGGGAGCCTACACCCAGAAAGAGGAAGCAGTGGGGTTAGATGGGTTTGAAAATCTGTCAGTACTGCAAATTCCTTTTATGGAGATAATATGCCAACTTACAGTCTGAGTTAAGTGTCTCCTCTCCATCTTGTTCTCTGCAATGATTAAATAAAGTATTTATTATTATAAAATTCCATATCAGCAACATGTAATTAATTGATGGCTATCGGAAATGTTATTTTCAAATAATGAAATACCTTTTCATTCTCAGAGTGTGAGATTCTGCTGGAGGAAGAAAGAAACAGAAAGCCCATGTCAATAACATTATATGATTTTTTTTTTTAAATACATACCTGATGATAGAGCATACAGTATGTGGGTTTTTACTCACCTTGCGAAATCTTGGTATTTTTCATCATGACAATGACAATGGCAGTAACAAACAGGCAGGAGAAGAACAAGGCTCCCACCACATACAGTGGTATGTAAGGATCCCCTTTTAATAAAACACAAAGCATTCAGAATGAAGATCAATTAGGTATTATTCATGATCATTTTATGTATTAGTAACAACAATATACTGTGACTCACCAGGAGTATATAACGGGGCTGTGTCATTCCTGTTGGTGTGGTTGTTGAATTCTCCATTCACAGTGACTGTGACATTAGTTATTACCTTCCAGTGCCCTTTTCTATTCTTAAGCACCTGTAAGGCACAAACATACTGTCCACTGTCTGAATATGTGGCATTGCTGATCTTAAGGTTATGAAAGATAGGGTTTGTTAGGGGTTTAGATGCAGTATTTGACCTTTGTTTCAGCAGGGCCTCATCAATGAGACAATGGTGGTCATATAATTCTCCATGACTATCATAAGAATAAGAATAAAGACATGTGCTACTGTTGCCACTGATGGTTTTGATCCAATACACTGAAAATGGAAGGCTAGAGTAATCTTTGGCTACTGTGAAATTACATGCAAGGTTGACTGATTCTCCATGATGTTTGGTAACAGACGTTTCAGTTTCCACACCAGGGTAGCATATCACCACTACAGAAACAGAACATAATTTGATGTTAAATATTTTCATAAACAGATATATGTCTATATACAATATATTGTACACTATACTGTAATTAGTTGTATATCATTTAGAAATTGTGAAAGATACGATATGTGAACTTACCCTCTGGTTCAACAAATGCCACAATAAATGATTCCACCTGATATTTTGAAGGTTTAAAGGGGAATAAGTATCGATCATTTGATGGAAAGGTATGAAAACATGCAAAGAATCCAGTGATGTGTTTCTCCAATTTGATATTTAAACAATGTTTGATACTGTTTTTGCAGGGTTTTTTTTCTAGTTCAAATGCTGTAATATTGCACTTCAAATCTTGGTCACATTTCTTGTCACTGTCACAAAGACTGCAATTAAAAGTGCAATCCACTCTGTTGTCTTCATCTAGATCAAGTTGGCAAATTCTCTCTTCACATTGTAGGGATATAGCTTCTTCTTTCTCTTGATAATTTAGATAAGTGGTCCCTTTGAGAGAGAAAAAGGTTTCCAAAGTTAGAATCCAGCTCCTCGATTGTACACTCACAAACCCTATTATTCAAGTCTTAAACTGTTGATAAAAATAGTTACCGACCTTGACATTTTCCTACGAGAGTCATCACCATGAAGATAGATAGCATATCCATGATCATTTAACTTAGATTACAAAGCTGTTTTGTTCCTGATTCACAGAATGAGGAAACAGAGCAGAATATCACAGGAAGGAATTAATGAAAAGAGGGTGGTTGTGGTGTGTGTATGATATACACTATATTAACAAAAGTATGTGTACACCTGCTCATCGAAAATCTCGAACAACATAACAAAATCATGGCCATTAATATGGAGTTGGTCACCCCTTTGCTGCTACAACAGCCTCCACTCTTCTCGGAAGGCTTTCCACTAGATCTTGGAACATTGCTGCAGGGACTTGCTTCCATTCTGCTGCTCTTTAATTACTTGTTATTTTTATTTTATTTCTTATTTTTATCAATTTTTTACTTAACATGTATTTTTCTTACAACTGCATTGTTGGTTAAGGGCTTGTAAGTTAGCATTTCACTGTAAGGTCTACAAATACAATTTGATTTGAAGAGGTCAGGCACTGATGTTGGCGATTAGGCCTGGCTCGCAGTCGGTGTTCCAATTCATCCCAACTGTTTTCGATGGGGTTGAGGTCAGGGCTCTGTGCAGGCCAGTCAAGTTCTTCCACACTGATCTCGACAAATAATTTCTGTATGGACCCTCTGTTTTCCGTTAGACAGGTAACTCTTTATCCACAATATAGCAGGTGGTGTAAAGCCAAAACACATACGTTTTTCCAGCAGCAGACTATGATCGATAATGTCAATAGCCGCACTGAAGTCTAAAAAAACATCCCCCACAATATTTGTATCATCAATATCTCTCTGCCAATCAGCAGTCATTTGTGTAAGTGCTGTGCTTGTTGAATGTCCTTTCCTATAAGCATGCTAAAAGTTTGTTGTCAATTTGTTTACTGTAAAATTGCATTGTATCTGATCAAACATATTTTTTTCCAAAAGTTTACTAAGGGTTGGTAACAGGCTGATTGGTCGGCTATTTGAGTCAGTAAAGGGGGCTTTGCTATTCTTAGGTAGCGGAATGACTTTTGCTTCCCTCCAAGCCTGGGGGCACACACATTCTAGTAGGCTTAAATTGAAAATATGGCAAATAGGAGTGGCAATATTGTCCGCTAGTATCCTCAGTAATTTTCCATCCAAGTTGTCAAACCTCGGTGGTTTGTCATTGTTGATAGACAACAACAATTTTTTCACCTCTTCCACACTCACATTATGGAACTCAAAATCACAATGCTTGTCTTTCATAATTTGGTCAGATATACTTGGATGTGTAGTGTCAGCGTTTGTTGCTGGCATGTCATGGCTACATTTGCAAAATATTGCCAATGAAAAAATCCTTAAAGTAGTTGGCAATATTAGTTGGTTTTGTGATGAATGAGCCATCTGATTCAATGAATTATGAGTTTTCTATTTTCCACAAAATGTAATTTAAGGTGCACCAAAGCTTTTTACTATCATTCTTTATTTCATTTATCTTTGTTTCATTGTGTAGTTTCTTCTTCTTTTTATTCAGTTTAGTCACATGATTTCTCAATTTGCAATACATTTGCCAATCGGTTGTGCCGCCAGACTTATTTGCCATTCCTTTTGCCTCATCCCTCTCAACCATACCATTTTTCAATTCCTCATCAATCCACAGGGATTTAACAGTTTTTACAGTCATTTTCTTAATGGGTCCATGCTTATTAGTAACTGGAATAAGCAATTTCATAGATGTGTCAAGTGCAGTGTCTGTTTGCTCCTCATTACACACCACGGACCAACAAATATTCTTTACATCAACAACATAGGAATCACTACAAAACTTATTGTATGACCTCTTATATACTATATTAGGCCCAGCATTTGGATCTTTGGTTTTCCTAGATATGGCTACTATATTGTGCTCATTACATCCAATGGATCCGGATACTGCTTTAATAAATGGAACACTAGTCACTTTAATAATTCCACTTTAAGAATGTTTACATATCTCGCATTATTCATCTCATATATATATACTGAATACTGTATCCTTCAGTATCCATTCTTTACTATCTATTGCATCTTAGCCGCTCTGTCACTGCTCATCCATATATTTTGTACTTATATATTCTCATCCCATTCCTTTACTAGATTGTGTGTATTAGGTTTTGTTGTGGAATTGTTAGATATTACCTGTTAGATACTGCTGCAATGTCAGATCTAGAAGCATAAGCATTTCGCTACACTCGCAATAACATCTGCTAGTCATATGTATGTGACCAATAAAATTGTATTTTATTTTATTTGAAGCAAATTTCTGCAGCATTAGTAAAGATATGATCAATAAATGTTAATTATTTAATTCCTGTGCTGTTGGTAACTACCCTGGTTGGTTGACTGATAAGTCACTGGTTACAGTTTGAAGCTTTTTCTTGAGTGGGCAGCTTGATGAAAGCCAGTCAATATTTAAATCACCTAGAAAATATACCTCTCTGTTGATATCACATACATTATAAAGCATTTCACACATGTTATCCAGATACTGACTATTAGCACTTGGTGGTCTATAGCAGCTTCCCACCAGAATGGTCTTCAGGTGAGGCAGATGAAGCATATTACTTCAACAATATTTAACATGAGATTCTCTCTAATCTTTACAGGAATGTGGTTCTGAATATAAACAGCAGCATCTCCAACATTGGAATTTCTATATTTTCTGTAAATGTTATAACCTTGTATTGCTACCACTGTATCATCAAAGGTATTTTCTAAGTGAGTTTCAGATATAGTCAGAATATGAATTTCATCTGCTATTAGCAAATGATTGACTTCATGAACCTTGTTTCTTAAGCTACATTATGTTACCGTGGGCTATTTTGAGCACTTTTCTTCTGCAATGCTTACTTGTTTTTATTGCTTTACTGGAAAGCTTAGCAGCAGCAACTGTGGGCCCTGTCTATATAAGGTCCCACAGTTGACAGTGCATGTCAGAGCAAAAACCAAGCCATGAGGTCGAAGGAATTTGCAGCAGAGCTCTGAGACAGGATTATGTCGAGGCACAGATCTGGGGAAGGGTACCAAAAAATGTCTGCAGCATTGAAGGTCCACAAGAACACAGTGGCCTCCATCATTATTAAGAGCCCAATGGTCACTCTGACAGAGCTCTAGAGTTCCTCTGTGGAGATGGGAGAAACTTCCAGAAGGACAACCATCTCTGCAGTACTCCACCAATCAGGCCTTTATGGTAGAGTGACCAGACGGAAGCCACTCCTCAGTAAAAGGCACATGACAATATTCTCTGGTCTGATGAATTATATATATTTTTTTCATTTAACCTTTTGGGGTTAAATTAGCAAAAATGTTAAAAAAATAATAATAATTTTTGCTTTGTCATAATGTGGTATTGTGTGTAGATTGATGAGGGAAAAACAACAATTTAATACATTTTAGAATAAGGCTGTAAGATAGCAAAATATGGAAAAAGTCAAGGGGTCTAAATACTTTCCGAAGGCACTGTATAGTGTATGTCAGTGTGGTACAGTTTAGAGAACTCCCAACTATTTTGCTGTTCTTTACATTTAATTGAAAAAGAAACTTGTTTTTAAAAAGTTCATACTACACATATTTATGCATGACGTCTCAAAATTCGGCCCATTATAATAATCTGCATAGGAATATTCATATCTATATGATTACTTACTACTCCAATGTGCTGCAGATATGACTAAAACATTTGTTATTGGACATTAAATAGAAGTAATTCAAAGTATCTCAAGGTAAGTAAGGAAAAAATCTAAATCACCGGAAAGGGTGATTTAGATTTTTTCCTTACTTACCTTGAGATACTTTGAATTACTTTGAAAAATCTAAATCACCGGAAAGGGTGATTTAGATTTTTTCCTTACTTACCTTGAGATACTTTGAATTACTTCTATTTAATGTCCAATAACAAATGTTTTAGCCAGTGATCCTTTTGCAGCCTTAAGTTCCTCTCTGGCCAATGTTTGTGTTTAGAGCTTTTGCCCTGCAGATGTCCCTACTTACCTGTTTTTACTGGCTTTGCCGTGCATCTGTAACTCTTCATCAACGATTAATGTTCATATTATATTTTAACCATTATTAGACTCTCCAAATCTTTGAATATCAAAATTACATTTATCTCTCACACACACATACATCACTGGTGCAGCACACACCCCTGCTGCCCGCGCAAGGCGGGGTCCCACAAGCCTTTGGATTGGGGTGCCCCCGGAGCGCGGACCCCCAGATAACAAACATATGAACATCTCATAAACCTCATGGAAAAATGTGTAGAATACAAGGAAATTAGCTCCAAAACAGTAACATTTTCTCTTAGCCTCATGGCAAAATTTGTAAAATAGCAAGAGATTAGTTATAAAACTGCACATTTTTCTCTCTGCCTCATGGCAAAAAGAAAAAGGTTTGTTTCATACTTTATTTGGATAATTCCAAGTGGATGGTTTGTGAATGTTCAATTTCATTTTAGTCAATGCTCAAGGGCACCTCAGCAGATTTGTTTCCTCGTCGGCTCAGGGATTCGAACCAGCAACCTTTCAGTTCCTGGACCAACCACTAAGCTACCTGCCACCCACAATAACTTTCAACAACATTTCAACTAACTATCCACTAACCTTAACCTTTATCCTAACCCTAAACTTAACCCCAGCCATAAACCTAACCCTAACGCTTAGCCTAAACCTTATTCTAAAACTAACCCTAACTGTAACCTTAGCAAGCATTTGCTTACCAACATACACAGTAGTTTTTTGATAGTATGACCATCTGTAGATCATCTATTTGGGACTATCCAAATAAGGTGTGGCCAAATTATTATTATTTTGGTTGGGGTGTCTTGCTCGAACTGCGCTATGCCACTGACATACACACACACACACGTTCTACAGATGTTTGAAATCAAATCAGTTGGTGATCATGGCAGCAGCATAACCTGATACAGATTGACATGGGCAGCATGCCATCCCTGCATGCCATTGTTAGGCCTGTCAGACAGGTTACAACTACATTACACCCACAGGTTACACCTGCTCCCTTCCTGCCTCACTCCACATCCAAACTGTGCCCAGTTAAAGATCTGGTGCACAGGAGATGTCATCATTTGTGTGTGCTACATATTGGTGACAGTAGATGTGGTGAGCTGACACATGATGGAGTTGGAGTTGACAGAGTTGACTTGTCAAAACATTACAGATATCCAATCAACCAAATTACATTTTGAATTTGGCTGTGAGAAACAGATTTTTTGCAATTGTATATATATACATATATATATAATTTTTGTTTTAATTTAACCTTTATTTGACTAGGCAAGTCAGTTAAGAACAAATTCTTATTTACTATGACGGCCTACAAGGCCAAACCCAGACGACACTGGGCCAGTTCTGCACCGCCCTATGGGACTCCCAATCACGGCCGGTTGTGATACAGCCTGGGTGAACTCTTTCTATATTTGACACAGTGAACAATGAGTGCTTTGTCTTCATCCCACTACTCCAGATATTTGTGATCACACAGTTGTTTACATCTGTCACATGAGACATTTTTAAATGTAATACTGTAACATTCATTCACATGGTTGTTATTTGGGTTATGTTAATTACAGCGCCTTCTGTAATTATTATTACAGAAGTATTCACACCCCTTGACTTTTTCCATATTTTGTTGTGTTATAGCCTGAATTTAAAATGGATTAAATTAAGAATTTATTTGTCACTGGCCTACACACAATACCCCATAATGTCAAAGTGGAATTATGTGTTTTACATTTTTTACAAACAAATTCAAAATGAAAAGCTGAAACACCTTGAGTCAATAAGTATTTAACCCCTTTGTCATGGCAAGCCTAAATCATTTCAGGAGGAAAAATGTGCATGGACTCTAATAAATTGCATGTGCAATAATAGCGTTTCAAAAAATGTAATGACTACCTCATCTCTGTATCCCACACATACAATTATCTGTAAAGTCCCCCAGTCGAGCAGTGAATTTCAAACACAAATTCAACCAAAAAGATAAAAAAGATATATTTGTAAAAGCTATCACAGGAGTGATCTAAAAGTATCATAAAGTGTATAATGCTTGTACAATATGGTCCTCTTTCGGAATAAATTATTATTAAATTCAAAGCTCTAATTTGTCTGATTTGATTGCGCAACACTTTCTACCCACAGCAAATGCGTTCTCCAACGAGCCCAAAATCATCTGGTGGGATTCCCTCTGGAGTGACGCGTCCAGATCCCGCTCCTATTGGCTGAGGGCTAAAGACGAATTTTCCATTTATGGATTGTTTGGTTAGGCTGCTCAGTCAACAGCCTCGAAGTTTAACTTCACGGCTCAAACATACTGCAGCATTCGGAGCCTGAGTTTAGTTCCTGTGCCTATCCACTTTTAGACAAAGCTACAGTATGGACAGAGCAACCAGGGCCTGAGGAGAATCCGTGCGTTCCTGCTTGGAAGGCATCTGGGATCCTATTGTTTATTTGGAATTTGTCTTACTGCAAAAACACCAACGTTTTACAGTTTTTAGTACTAGACGACTACTGAGACAGCCCCTGTTCAATACGGAATACAAGGATACATTGTTACTGTCTGGGGAAGGAGAGAAAATGGTAAGATAACTTATCTGTTACAGACTGTTTTTTTGGATAATCATGTCATATGACTATGAAGGAACACGATAATGTATATTGTTGAAAGGGATGTGACAATTCTTATAGATTCTTAAATATACAGAGATCTGATGGATTCGTGACACTATGACGTAAAATTTCCATCACATGTCATAACATTGTTATAAATCTCAAGATCAGCATATTCCTATTGCACAGTATCAATACTGTCAATACAAGGGGATAATGTAATTTTATGAAATATAATCTTATGTTTTAGCCTAATGACCATATCATTTTTATGAATTGTGAAAAAAGGTCGATATTGCATCCTGTATATTGTCACCAGACTATTTGGAGAAATGTTTAGTTTAACTTGGTTAGTCGTTCAACAAGGTCATGTTGTCATGTGTCATAGCCTACTGAGGGGCTGCAAGGGTCATTTTTAGAGGCTGTTGTGAAGTTGCCTATTATTGTAACCAATAGCCATTATGTTTTTAATTGCCATAGAGAATAATAACATAGCTGGATGTATGAGTGCCTACTTCACAGAATTATATATTTTTAAGTAGACAGGAATTGCAATCATGTTAGGTTTTGTTTTGCTACAGTGTAAAGTTCAATTCAAAGAACAACATGGACTAAATGCTTATTCTAGTCTCCTTTATGCCATCAATCCAATCTAGCAGGTTGTATGGAATGTTGATAAGAATGCAACAACAATCCAATCCACTATTTTCCCTCTCCTATTTGGGGAGTAGCCTACCTACCATATGTTTATGATAAAAGTTCTCTCTCTCACCCTCCCTCTCTAACTGAGCAGGATTTTGTATGTGGACGAGAGATATAGTAAACCATTAAACATTGAACCAATAAAATGTTTTGGACAACAGTGTGTATCGGATACCAAAGCCTTAGTGAGACATGCTAAAGATAACTGGATCATGGATCTCTTGAGATCTAGGTCTGCCCTGTTCGTTGTTAAACTTGTTTGTTTACTCTCTGTGATACAGGTGGGTCACACTGCTCACAACTAAGTCACTATGTCAATATGGAAGTAAACATCTCCTTTTTAACTTTCATCTCACTTACCATATAATTATACATCTGTAGGGGGGGGGGTGTTGTAAAAGAAAGGGCGCTTGCAGATACAGTCACTATAGCAACCACCTATATTGACAGACATGCAGCTCCCACTTCCTAGGTATAGTGTTGGTGCGTGTAGTAGGTACGGCCCTACTTTGAATAATACAGGTTGGTCATGGAAGAGGAGACAGAGAGCAGCGCGTGTGTTATCCACATGGAGACCGGTTTCTCCTGCTTACTGAATGTCATCCCAGCAGCTTAAGCATACCGGTGAGCGTTATGGAGAAAGTTGTCCCTGTTGCATGGCCTCTTCCTTTGTGTTTAGACCACAGTTCATGAGGCCATTGCCATTGTGGCAGATATCCCAATGTGGATATCTGCTCAAATACTGTTTATTGAATCCAACAGGTCAACTGCAGTATTACATTATCTTTAAAGGCAGAGGTTGGGTCTAATCAATGATGTATATTTTCTTTTGTTTGATTTAATTAAATACGATTTTTTTTACATTTTGTATCATTTGTTCCGCTTGAATTGCCCAAATTCACTGAAGGACGTTGCTTGACTTGTAATGTACTGTACACTTACTGTACAAAACATTTAGGAATACCAGCTCTTTCCATGACATAGACTGACCAGGTGAAAGCTATGATCCCTTATTGATGTCACTTGTTAAATCCACTTCAATCAGTGTAGATGAAGGGGAGGAGACGGGTTAAAAGAAGGATTTTTAAGCCATGAGACAACTGAGACATGGATTGTGTACGTGTGTCATTCAGAGGGTGAATGGGCAAGACAAAAGAGCCTTTGAACAGGTTATGGTAGTAGGTGCCAGGCGCAGCGCTGCTGGGTTTTTCACGCTCAACAGTTTCCCGTATGTATCAAGAATTGTCCACCACCCAAAGGACATCCAGCCAACTTGACACAACTGTGTGGAGCATTGGAGTCAACATGGGCCAGCATCCATGTCGAATGCTTTCAACATCTTGTGATGTCCATGCCCCGGTGAATTGAGACTGTTCTGAGAGCAAAAGGGGGGGGGGAACTCAATATTAGGAAGGTGTTCCTAATATTTTGTACACTATGTGTATTCTGATGTTACCAACCCTGCCCTATGTCCATATATTGTCTCTCTAGAACAGGTCAACCCTGTTATGCAGTCTCACTGCTCTGCTCCCAGTGCACAGTGTATGGATCCTGTAGATCTCAGAAGGAATCCAAGGAACAAACCTTTACATAATACATACTCAGTAGCACATAACTGAGCTCTATACCTTAGCTAACAGTCAAACTGAGAACATAAAGTATTTTCATGTTATATCAGGACAATGAGGTATGATTATAGGAGATTTAACGGAACTATTTTACTTGAGCTTCCATTGGGGTAAATCCATATAAATTGAATAACTTCTTGACAGCCTCCCTTTTGATTTAAACAAAACTTTCCATACATGTTTGCCCATGGAAGAAGTGCTCAGGAAGTGCTCAAAAAGTGACATGGATATCTCATGGTATGGTGGGGTATGCAAAAAATATCGACTTTGAGCACCTTTATGGAAGCACTCTTTATCTCTTTCTGACCACTTCTACAGTGGGCAAATATGTATGGAAGGTTTAGTTCAAATCAAAAGGGTTGCTGTCAAAATTGATTGAATTGAAATGGATTTACCCATTGTCCTCCTATACGAGGTACCAAAAAATGCATGCATTTACATTGCTTGATGACTGGACGACCCCCTCTCTGTAGGCTCATAGTGGTTTTAAAAACATTCTTTCTCCTTCTGTAGTAGATTCCAATGAATGAACCCAGATATGAGGATAGATAGATTCAGCATGCTGTGCACACACCATCTAAATGAGCCAGCATTAGACAACTTTTAGCCTTGAGGCACAATCTGACTCACTTCAGAGGTAATATTCTGCAGTGAACCCACTGCAGAATAATGCAGGCCTTTGATATTCCCCTGGTTCTGCTGAAGTTGGAGATATTCCTATTTAGGCTAGCGCTTGTGGGCGGTTCCCTGGCATGGGTGCTGAATTGCATGCTGAATGACCAGAAGGAAATGGAGTGGTGTCCTTCTTGTGAGGTAGCTTTAATGACAGTAGAACATATACAGATCCCTTCATCAGTGACAGATTTATTGAGCATAATATTCAGTAAGCAGAGAATGGTAAGGTTGAGTTCAAAACAATATCAAACTGTTGGACACAACTGAATGTACCCTTTCAATGAACCAGGTGGAATACATTTAATACGTCTTGCATCTTAACATTTTGCACCACTGGAAAAATTGGACATGAAAGGAGCAATTGTTTTTCCAGGTTTTCTCCAAAAGTAGGTTGCTGTTTTGCGTACAAGATCATAGCACGTCATCTGGATGTGTCAGAACCTGGGCTCGTCAAAAACAGACTTTCTGTCAAATAATAAACCTTCCCCAGATATTCTCCTCTCTTTGGTCTGATGTCAGAGATAAAGAGTGAACGTAATGCACCAATGCGAAACACAATGCAGTTACTCGGTGCAAAACTCTTCCTTTTTGAAAGGCTTTTTGGGGCCACATTGAGCGAACTCTAATATTTGGCTTGTGTGGAGAGAAGCAGTCTGTCACTCTGACTGTCTGGAGCACCAGACGGTAGCATCACTCATAGGCCCCACTGCCAGATGCTGAATACTAGGTCAGTATGACAGCATATGGTTTTTATCAGCTTTTCTTGCAGGGAGGTGAATGCTCAGTAACATCGCTCCATTTCAAAGCCTGCGCTCCATTTTCCACCCAGCATTGCTAAAAATATTTTTTGCAGGAATTTGAGACCTTCTCTAGAACATGGCGAACACCCCTTCTGTAGAACTAGGGAACTTGTTAAATTTGTTCACAGAGGTCCAGTAAACCTACACTCTCCTCTTTATCAATCCCACACATATTGGTCTTTGTTACAAAACTCCATCTTCATGTTCGTGGCGTTCCGTAAGCCATCACACAGGTTCTAAGTTCCGACTTACTGACTTCCAGAACAGATGGCAGAATCAGACTGGATCAATGCTCTGCCATTGTCCTCTGGAAGATGTAGAATCAGATTTATTCATGGGTGTTATTCATGGTCTGGGCTATACTATTCTGATAATGTTCTCACAGAAGCTCCTCTGAAGGATATGTACTCATTAGTTGTAACCCCTTGTGGTTTGTTTGTGCAAAATGAAAAGTTAAAAGGACGAATTAAACATAAAATGAGCATTGCTTTAATTGAACCTTTTATTGAAGGTTTAACATTTTCATTAGTTTTATGAAGAGCTGATGTTGACCTTTCTGTCTTCAAACAGATATGCTGTCTGATGTGATGCCACATCCTGCCATGTCTTTTAAAGTGCATCACATTAGAGGATACCACTTCATGGTGTCCATTCATGATGCCTTTAACACAGCAACTTCCTCTGTTTGGCACTTACTTAGTATTCCTCAGTAGTTGAGCATGGTGGCAGTTTGTTCTCCAAACCAAAACCCCATTGTTCTTTACTGACAAGTAAATGTTCCCTTTGTGCAAACTAATAGCACCTGCTAACTGTGGCCATTGATGCCTTTATAATGTAGGGTTACCTGTCAGTCTAGTGGTTTTGGAGCAAGCAAAAATATAGAGGATTCTCCTTTTTAGATCCAATTGTATACCCATTTTCTGCCTCACCTTTGTTTAATGAACGTTTCCATAAAAAAAAAAAAGATTCTGCTTTCCTCAGTCGGTTAAGTGATGGCACAGTGATAAGGCAGGCCTTTGATATTCTTTGAAATCTGAAACACATCCCTCAGCAACCTGGGCCAGCTGTGAATGTGGTGATCAGGTGAGGAACAGCCAGCTGCATTTTCCCCTCTGTAAAGTGATCTGGGTCTGTGTGTCCCGGCCAGCCCACTCTCAGCTCCCCTCTTCTCTTCTGGCTTGCCCAGGTTTCCTGCTGCCCAGCCCTTGGTACAGCACACTGTTTGTGAGCCTGGCTCTCGCACCACTACCCACAGGACTGGGAGCCCAGCAGGCCTCTAGCCTCACTGGGGCTGCAGCCCAATGGAGAGCACAGTCTGTTCTCACAGCGAATGTCTCCCATTACCCCAGTGAGGGATGGGGAGGACTGTACCAGGCTGCTCTTTGGTCCCATGCAGTGGAGGCCACTTTTGGTCAGACTTCTAGGCTGATGTGATATCTTCTCTCTCACAGACAATACCCACCTGTTCTAGTCTGGGCCACAATTAAACAGCTGCTATGTTTTATAAAGGTGTCATGTGTAGTAAATGGAAACTCATGTTTTTCCTTGAAGTATATAGGTTTGACGTATTTTAGGCAATTTCATGCTGTGAGACAAAGATTTCACAACATTTGTCACTATAATTTTCATATTTTCCAAACGTAGTTACCATGATATCAGCCCCATTGGGCACAGCTGGAGTCTTCTGTCTGCCTCTGGATATTTTCTGTCTTGTCTGTGGATCTGAGCTGAAGTGACAGGGTTATGTTTGCTCACTAGCATACAGACAAACATGCCCTGAATTCCATGGGTGATGCCTGTGTTCCAGTAAAAGGATAGCTCATCTCCCAGGTCTATCAAACTCTTTCCTGGGTGCACAGATTAATCATCAGTCGCATGTCAATGTTTATGTCACTTTAGTGTTACTGGTGCATAACTGTAATAATTCTTATTATAAACTGAGTGGTTCGAGTCCTGAATGCTAATTGGCTGACAGATGTGGTATATTAGGCCCTATACTACAGGTATAAAAAAATAAAATAAAATAAAAACATTTACTGCTCTATTTACGTTGGTAACCAGTTTCTAATAGCATTAAGGCACCTTGGGGGTTTGATATATGGCCAATAAACCATGGCTAAGGGCTGTATCCAGGCACTCTGCGTTGCTTAGTGAGTAGGAACAGCCCTTAGCCGTGGTATATTGGCCATATACCACACCCCCTCAGGCCTTATTGCTAAATAATAAACAAGTAGCACCACAGTGAGAGACAAGTACACCTTTTTTGTAATTTTCAACAGATATCCACTGTCTACAGTCTCCCACACTAAGGAGGTGAAACTCTGTTCAGCAACAAATAAGTAATAAAAGTCCTATCTAAAGCTTCTATTTGCATGTGTTTTCTCACCCGTTAGGACAGCTGTGGAGATGGAAAAATGTCACGCTCTGCCAAGAGCTGAGTTCCCTTTATCTGTTCAGCTTGTTTCCTTCCCACTGTCGCATTATGTCAAAAGATCATAGGCCTCTGATTCAGTGTTTGGGCTCCAGCACTGCCCCATGGAGACTTTATCAACCCATCTCAGTCTGTCACCGTGCCCTAGGTCACCATTGTTATCACCCTGCGTCACTTCTCAGATTAAGTCTAATGGGTCATTATGGCTTTCCTATAATCATCAATTAGCATACTATTGTGCCACACAATTTCCCACTGTATTGTGCCAGTAATATCCATAATCTCATTAGCTACACGACCAGTCAAAAGTTTGGACACACGTACTCATTCCAGGGTTTTTCTTTATTTTTACTATTTTCTACATCGTAGAATAATAGTGAAGACATCAAAACGATGAAATAACACATATGGAATCATGTAAGATGTAAGATGGCGCCGAAGAACATGGCTGACATTTTACATTCTCCAAACCAACCAGGTTTTTTTTTTTTGCGTTTTGTGTAACTTATTTTTAACTTATTGTGTACATAATGTTGCTGCTACCATCTCTTTCGACCGAAAATAACTTTTGGACATCAGAAAAGCGATTACTCAACACGGACTGGAAGAAACTTTTTTCTTTAACAAGTCCGACGAGAAGGATATCCTGCTTTCACTGGAAAAGGCCCAGATCCATGCCTTTTGCGTGAAGAATAGACGCCGGAAAAGGGGACGCGATCGGGGATCCTTCTGAGAAGCCAGAGGTGACCGAGTAAACTCCCAATGCCTTCCATTCTCCTTGCTAACGTGCAATCGTTAGAAAATAAAATTGATGACCTATTACTAAGATTATCCTACCAACGGGACATTAAAAACTGTAACATCTTATGTTTCACCGAGATGTGGTTGAACGAAGAAACAGACAATATAGAGCTGGCGGGATTTTCCATGCACCGGCAGAACAGAGACGTTACCTCTGGTAAGATGAGTGGTGGGGGTGTGTGTCTTTTTGTCAATAACAGCTCGTGCGTGATGTCTAATATTAAAGAAGTCTTGAGGTATTGCGCGCCTGAGGGAGAGTACCTTATGATAAGTTGTCGACCACACTATCTACCAAGAGTTCTCATCTGTATTATTCTTGGCCGTCTTATTTACCACCACAAAGCGAAGCTGGCACTAAGACCGCTCTCAACCAACCATAAGCAAAGAAGAAAATGCTCACCCAGAAGCGGCGCTCCAAGTGGCTGGGGACTTTAATGCAGGCAAACTTAAATCAGTTTACCAAATGTTTACCAGCATGTCACATGTGCAACCAGGGGGGAAAAAAATCCTAGACCACCTTTACTCCACACACAGAGATGCATACAAAACTCTCCCCCGCCCTCCATTTGGCAAATCTGACCATAATTCTATCCTCCTGATTCCTGCTTCCAAGCAAAACCTAAGGCAGGAAGTACAAGTGACTCGATCAATACGGAAGTGGTCAGATGACGCGGATGCTACACTACAGGACTGTTTTGCTAGCACGGACTGGAATATGTTCCGGGATTCATCCAATGGCATTGAGGAATACACCACCTCAGTCATTGGCTCAATCAATAAGTGCATCGATGACGTCGTCCCCACAATGACAGTACATACAGTGGGGAGAACAAGTATTTGATACACTGCCGATTTTGCAGGTTTTCCTACTTACAAAGCATGTAGAGGTCTGTAATTTTTATCATAGGTACACTTCAACTATGAGAGACGGAATCTAAAACAAAAATCCAGAAAATCACATTGTATGATTTTTAAGTAATTAATTTGCATTTTATTGCATGACATAAGTATTTGATACATCAGAAAAGCAGAACTTAATATTTGGTACAGAAACCTTTGTTTGCAATTACAGAGATCATACGTTTCCTGTAGTTCTTGACTAGGTTTGCACACACTGCAGCAGGGATTTTGGCCCACTCCTCCCTACAGATCTTCTCCAGATCCTTCAGGTTTCGGGGCTGTCGCTGGGCAATACGGACTTTCAGCTCCCTCCAAAGATTTTCTATTGGGTTCAGGTCTGGAGACTGGCTAGGCCACTCCAGGACCTTGAGATGCTTCTTACGGAGCCACTCCTTAGTTGCCATGGCTGTGTGCTTCGTGTCGTTGTCATGCTGGAAGACCCAGCCACGACCCATCTTCAATGCTCTTACTGAGGGAAGGAGGTTGTTGGCCAAGATCTCGCGATACATGGCCCCATCCATCCTCCCCTCAATACGGTGCAGTCGTCCTGTCCCCTTTGCAGAAAAGCATCCCCAAAGAATGATGTTTCCACCTCCATGCTTCACGGTTGGGATGGTGTTCTTGGGGTTGTACTCATACTTCTTCTTCCTCCAAACACGGCGAGTGGAGTTAGACCAAAAAGCTCTATTTTTGTCTCATCAGACCACATGACCTTCTCCCATTCCTCCTCTGGATCATCCAGATGGTCATTGGCAAACTTCAGACAGGCCTGGACATGCACTGGGTTAAGCAGGGGGACCTTGCGTGCGCTGCAGGATTTTAATCCATGACGGCGTAGTGTGTTACTAATGGTTTTCTTTGAGACTGTGGTCCCAGCTCTCTTCAGGTCATTGACCAGGTCCTGCCGTGTAGTTCTGGGCTGATCCCTCACCTTCCTCATGATCATTGATGCCCCACGAGGTGAAATCTTGCATGGAGCCCCAGACCGAGGGTGATTGACCGTCATCTTGAACTTCTTCCATTTTCTAATAATTGCGCCAACAGTTGTTTCCTTCTCACCAAGCTGCTTGCCTATTGTCCTGTAGCCCATCCCAGCCTTGTGCAGGTCTACAATTTTATCCCTGATGTCCTTACACAGCTCTCTGGTCTTGGCCATTGTGGAGAGGTTGGAATCTGTTTGATTGTGTGTGGACAGGTGTCTTTTATACAGGTAACGAGTTCAAACAGGTGCAGTTAATACAGGTAATGAGTGGAGAACAGGAGGGCTTCTTAAAGAAAAACTAACAGGTCTGTGAGAGCCGGAATTCTTACTGGTTGGTAGGTGATCAAATACTTATGTCATGCAATAAAATGCAAATTAATTATTTCAAAATCATACAATGTGATTTTCTGGATTTTTGTTTTAGATTCTGTCTCTCACAGTTGAAGTGTACCTATGATAAAAATTACAGACCTCTACATGCTTTGTAAGTAGGAAAACCTGCAAAATCGGCAGTGTATCAAATACTTGTTCTCCCCACTGTACATATCCCAACCAGAAGCCATGGATTACAGGCAACATCCGCATCGAGCTAAAGGCTAGAGCTGCCGCTTTCAAGGAGCGGGAGACTAATCCGGATGCTTATAAGAAATCCCGCTATGCCCTCAGATGAACCACCAAACAAGCAAAGTGTCAATACAGGATTAAGATTGAATATTACTACACCGGCTCGTCAGATGTGGCAGGGCTTGAAAACTATTACGGACTACAAAGGGAAACCCAAACGCGAGCTGCCCAGTGACGCGAGCCTACCAGACGAGCTAAATGCCTGTTTTGCTTGCTCTGAGGCAAGCAACACTGAAAAACAGGCCAACATTCACAAAGCCGCTGGCCAGATGGATTACCAGGACGTGTACTCAAAGCATGTGCGGACCAACTGTCAAGTGTCTTCACTGACATTTTCAACCTCTCACTGACCGAGTCTGTAAAACCTAAATGTTTCAAGCAGACCACCATAGTCCCTGTGCCCAAGGAAGCAAAGGTAACCTGCCTAAATGATTACCGCCCCGTGGCACTCACGTTGGTAGCCATGAAGTGCTTTGAAAGGCTGGTCATGGCTCACATCAACAGCATCCTCCCAGACACCCTAGACCCACTCCAATTCGCATACCGCCCCAACAGATCCACAAATGATGCAATCTCAATCGCACTCCAACCGCCCTTTCTCACCTGGACAAAAGGAACACCTATATGAGAATGCTGTTCATCGACTACAGCTCAGCGTTCAACACCATAGTGCCCACAAAGCTCATCACTAAGCGAAGGACTCTGGGACTAAACACCTCCCTCTGCAACTGGATCCTGGACTTCCTGACGGGCTGCCCCCAGGTGGTATGAGTAGGCAACAATACGTCTGCCACGCTGATCCTTAACACTGGGGCCCTTCAGGGGTGTGCACTTAGACCCCTCCTGTATTCCCTGTTACCCCTCAACTGCGTGGCCAAACACGACTCCAACACCATAATTTAAGTTTGCTGACGACACAACAGTGGTAGGCCTGATCACCGACAACGATGAGTCGGTCTATAGGAAGGTCAGAGAACTAGCAGCGTGGTGCCAAGACAACAACCTCTCCCTCAATGTGAGCAAGACAAAGGAGCTGATCGTGGACTACAGGAAAAGGCAGGCCGAACAGGCCCCCATTAACATCGCTCCATAGTGGAGCGAGTCGAGTGTTTCAAGTTCCTTGGTGTCGACATCACCAACAAACTATCATGGTCCAAACATACCAAGACAATCGTGAAGAGGGCACGATAAAACCTTTTCCCCCTCAGGAGACGGAAAAGACATTGTCAGAGACTCCAGTCACCCAAGTCATAGACTGTTTTCTCTGCTACCGCACGGCAAGCGGTACCGGAGCGCCAAGTCTAGGACCAAAAGGCTCCTCAACAGCTTCTGCCCCCAAGCAGGACAATCTACATTGACCCCCTCTCCCCTGTACACTGCTGCTACTCGCTGTTTGTTTGTTACCTATGCATAGTCAATTTGCCCCCACCTACATGTACAGATTACCTCAACTAGCCTGTACCCCTGCACACTGACTCGGTACCGGTGCCCCCTGTATATAGCCTCATTATTGTTATTCTTATTGTGTTACTTTTTATTATAACTTTTTATTTTATTCTACTTGGTAAATATTTTCTTCTTCTTGAACTGCACTGTTGGTTAACGGCTTGTAAGTAAGCATTTCACGGTAAAGACTACAATTCTTGTATTCGGCGCATGTGGCAAATAAAGTTTGATTTGATGTAGTAACCAAAAAAGTGTTAAATAAAAAATAAATGTTATATTTGAGATTATTCAAAATAGCCACCCTTTGCCTTGATGACAGCTTTGCACACTCTTGGCATTCTCTCAACCAGCTTCATGAGGTAGTCACCTGGAATTCATTTAAATTAACAGATGTGCCTTGTTAAAAGTTCATTTGTGGAATATCTTTCCTTCTTAATGCGTTTAAGCGTCAGAGGAGACTGCGTGAATCAGGCCTTCATGGTCAAATTGCTGCAAAGAAACCACTACTAAAGAACACCAATAAGAAGAAGAGACTTGCTTGGGCCAAGAAACACGAGCAATGGACATTAGACCGGTGGAAATCTGTTCTTTTGGTCCAAATTTGAGATTTTTGGTTCCAATCGCCGTGTCTTTGTGAGACGCAGAGTAGATGCACGAATGATCTCTGCATGTGTGGTTCCCACCATGAAGCATGGAGGAGGAGGTGTGATGGTGTGGGGGTGCTTTGCTGGTGACACTGTCTGTGATTTATTTAGAATTCAAGGCACACTTACCCAGCATGGCTACCACAGCATTCTACAGTGATACGCCATCCCATCTGGTTTGCGCTTAGTCCCATTATCATTTGTTTTTCAACAGGACAATGACCCCAAACACACCTCCAGGCGGTGTAAGGGCTATTTGACCAAGAAGGAGACAGATGGAGCGCTGCATCAGATGACCTGGCCTCCACAATCACCAATTGAGATAGTTTGGGATAAGTTGGACCGCAGAGTGAAGGAAAAGCAGCCAACAAGTGCTCAGCATATGTGGGAACTCCTTCAAGACAGTTGGAAAAGCATTCCTCATGAAGCTGGTTAAGAGAATACCAAGAGTGTGCAAAGCTGTCATCAAGGCAAAGGATGGCTAATTTGAAGATTTTAAAATGTAAAATATATTTTGATTTGTTTAACACTTTTGGTTACTACATGATTCCATATGTGTTATTTCATAGTTTTGATGTCTTCACTATTATTCTACAATGTAGAACATAGTAAAAATAAAGAAAAACCCTTGAATGAGTAGGTGTGTCCAAGCTTTTTACTAGTACAGTATGTATGTATGTATGTATGTATGTATGTATGTATGTATGTATGTATGTATGTATGTATGTACATTTACATTTAAGTCATTTAGCAGACGCTCTTATCCAGAGCGACTTACAAATTGGTGCATTCCCCTTATGATATCCAGTGGAACAACCACTTTACAATAGTGCATCTAACTCTTTTAAGGGGGGGGGGGGGGGGGGGGTTAGAAGGATTACTTTATCCTATCCTAGGTATTCCTTAAAGAGGTGGGGTTTCAGGTGTCTCCGGAAGGTGGTGATTGACTCCGCTGACCTGGCGTCGTGAGGGAGTTTGTTCCACCATTGGGGTGCCAGAGCAGCGAACAGTTTTGACTGGGCTGAGCGGGAACTGTACTTCCTCAGAGGTAGGGAGGCGAGCAGGCCAGAGGTGGATGAACGCAGTGCCCTTGTTTGGGTGTAGGGCCTGATCAGAGCCTGAAGGTACGGAGGTGCCGTTCCCCTCACAGCTCCGTAGTCAAGCACCATGGTCTTGTAGCGGATGCGAGCTTCAACTGGAAGCCAGTGGAGAGAGCGGAGGAGCGGGGTGACGTGAGAGAACTTGGGAAGGTTGAACACCAGACGGGCTGCGGCGTTCTGGATGAGTTGTAGGGGTTTAATGGCACAGGCAGGGAGCCCAGCCAACAGCGAGTTGCAGTAATCCAGACGGGAGATGACAAGTGCCTGGATTAGGACCTGCGCCGCTTCCTGTGTGAGGCAGGGTCGTACTCTGCGAATGTTGTAGAGCATGAACCTACAGGAACGGGTCACCGCCTTGATGTTAGTTGAGAACGACAGGGTGTTGTCCAGGATCACGCCAAGGTTCTTAGCACTCTGGGAGGAGGACACAATGGAGTTGTCAACCGTGATGGCGAGATCATGGAACGGGCAGTCCTTCCCCGGGAAGAAGAGCAGCTCCGTCTTGCCGAGGTTCAGCTTGAGGTGGTGATCCGTCATCCACACTGATATGTCTGCCAGACATGCAGAGATGCGATTCGCCACCTGGTTATCAGAAGGGGGAAAGGAGAAGATTAATTGTGTGTCGTCTGCATAGCAATGATAGGAGAGACCATGTGAGGATATGACAGAGCCAAGTGACTTGGTGTATGTATGTATGTATGTATGGATGGATGGATGGATTAACTGTACATATCACTGAACCAAACATCAACTGTAACCCTCAATGAAAGGGTGTGATGTAGCTCTGCAATCAATTAGTAATTCTATAGTGACCAACAAAATATAAGATTAATGTCAGAGAATCTAGAGAATGTCAGCTGGAAATAATTGAAACTGTGCTATATTGTTCCCTTCAAAGCTGGAGAGGACTACAAACAGCCTAATGCAACATCTATCATTTTTATTCTTCTCACATTTTAACTGCACAAACCCTTTGAAATAAGATTTTAAATGAGAAATGTATCAAGTATTGCAGTGAAATCTGGTGTGTGAACATTTGCTTTGTGACAGTGAAGCTGATTGTGATTCATTAAGGTTATCTTTGTGGAATGTAAATGTTTGTCATTGGATTCATTGTGTATATTCAGAACAGTATGTCATGAAGCTGTATTTGGGATAATTTTTCAATGTGTGTGTGTGTCTGTAGCAGTGACTGAGTTTGAGCTCTCTTCCATAATTTTTTTTAGAGCTGGTCAGCTGCTTGGGCTGTTCAGACACAAAGTAAGTCAGTGACAAAACAAAGTATTCCAAAATAAGTATTTTATTTTGATCTCTCTGGGCATGCGGTGTGGAAACACAGTGACAGACAGCAGCCTCATACCCAGTCCCAGACAGACTGTAAATGCATGGGTGTGTAAAGTAAAGGTCTGTGCCAGTGTTCTGTTGGGTAGGCCAGGTTATTACCAGTGTTCTGTTTGGTAGGCCAGGTTATTAGGCCATACTTGGGGAGGGTGTAATGCTTTCTGGCGAGAGGTCGTTGTTGATGACTTCCTGAGTGTTTAACGTCAGCTCAGATGGGAGTTGTGCTGCTCTTGGTCGTCAGCCAGCACCCATTTCCCGGAGCGCCTGGGCGTAAGATGCTCTAACCGGCATCGTTAGTCTGCCTGTTTTCTATGCCATCAGGAGTACACACAGCCCTTCATCTCTCTGATGCTACCTTCCTGGGAGCCATGCCAGATATGATCATTTAGGATAAATTATCACCCAATCTGGCTCTACTGTTCCTAGGACATCCCTGTTTTTTTTCATGCACCCAGTTGAATTTGAGTATGACTGTGGGGAATGTTCAATCTTTTTATTCAGTCCAAAAATAGATGGCAGAAAGAGAGTTTTAGTTCTTGCTAGTGTTTAATCAAGCTCCCACACGTCTGGCTTTGATTAACTTCTCGGTTATGCTTCCCTTTTGTGGGCTGCTAATATCTCTTAAAAGCTGTTGTATATTTGTATGAATCTGTCAAACTTTGTTTAGGCAGGGCAGTTTTATGGCAGGCTGTAATTTATGCGCTCTAGTAGTGGACTTACTGTACAGTTGGCACCTAGTGTCCTCTCTGTATAAGTACACAGCGGCAGCAAGGCCCAAAAAACAAATATTGACTTGTATAGAAGCTCACCTCTGTCGGACAGCTTATCACACAACTGATGTTATTGACACAGGCGGTTTATGTGTCTTTGTGTCCTCTTAGGGAAATTAATGTGTTCTCTGCTGTTGCCCTTTTGGACTGATCGCTATGTCAGGCATCTGTTTGCCCCCCTGAAAGGACTGGTTCATAAGCAGAGGAATGAACTTGGTGGAGCCAAAGGAGGAAAATAACCCATACATCCAATGTATAAACTGGGCCCTTATTCTATTTATACCATGAACAAGCACAAGGCATGCTTTTCTACACACCCAGCCAGCCACACCCCTTATGACGAGGTTCTCTTTCACATTTATTTCTGACGTGTCGCACCACCACCACCACCGCCTGTATCCCTCCTGTTCTGTCACTGTCGAAGTTATCTCTCTTACTCTCCATTGCGGTGATTAAAATTCCAGGCGCTGAAAGCACTCAACGTGTCTTAGAGAATATACATCCACCTCTCTTTGCTCCAGCCACACAATTCAACAGTGTCTGACCTTCACATACCTATCCCACAGTAACTTGAGGCACTCTGGGCTCATTTCAGCCATGTTATGCCACAGTAGTACTGTGCCCAGGACCCAGACAGTTTTGGTACACATTGTAAAAACAACTCCTGCTGCATTGATGTGTTTTCCAGTGAGTGGCCTTCCCTCTTCCCCTTCTCCCATTCAGGAGTTCTCCTGTCTAGTCCTGGGAGGTCCTATGTCATATATCTGTTTTAAATGGGCCAATTAGTCCAGTCCATAACCCATTACTGCTGCTGGGCTAAAGCCTCACTAATTCAGAGGGTTTTCTGTTTATGGCAATTGACTCTCCTCCTGGCAACAGTCTCATCACAAGAGGAGATACCAAACTTCTTACTGATGCAGAAGGTGTCTTAGACCCTGAAGATGGAGTGTTTACCATGTCATGAAAGATTTATAGAGTTGATTTCAAAAGGTCTATCTTCAAGATACCCAGTGGATATTGAAGGGTGCATTGGATTTATGAGAAGTGGTTGGCTCCTGACTAGCAGGTGATTTCACAGCTTAGAAGCAGTATTTGGTATAATCCTTCAGTCATAGGGGTTTTCTTTTGAGAAAACATCATTTAGAGTGGTAATTTATACTATAAAAACACGTTGCTAACTGGCAGTGTTGTAGCTTGACGTTTTATTCCAATACTGACTCCTAGAGAGTGCTACCCATATCCCTTATGAATGAGTATGAATGTCAGACCACCCAGATGTGTTCCACAGTAAAGGGATATTGAATGACCGTATAGCAGGGGTCCCCAATTACATTCAGCTGTGGGACGATTTATCCTTGAGTGGATGGTCGGCAAGAATCCCAAACAGTATTTGACAAAAACAAAAAGATTTCAAACCTTTATTATATTGGGATAAAATCACATATGCCTCTCTATTTATGCGAAGGAAAACTTGGGAACAGATTTCCTAAATTTAAATGACGTTCAGCTGATTTCCTGGTGATTTTACAATATTTTATGTCCAACAACAATTTTATTTTTTATTTTCTGCAAAGAGAACTTAGGGGGGACAAATAAAATCATCCAGCGGCTGAATTTGGCCCGCAGGCTGCCTATTAGGGAACTCTGCAGTATGGTACTACTTGTTGGGAATGGGAGGGTATCCCTACAGGTGTCACACCTCACACAATGGCATTTTCTTATCAGCCATGTTTACAGGAGTTAATTGAGGTCTACCTGATTTTACAGGGAGTGAATGTTGTTGCCACAGCAATGTTAAGCAGTGACATGGGACCCACTTAGGTCTAGTTCAGGGAATTCTATGTGTGGCACGCATCCACCCGGTAATGTATGGCAAGCTGAAAAAGAAGGAGGGAAGGTTCTCTTTGACAGAGAGAGCAAACCGCCATACAAAAACTGAGACCAGGGAGATATTGTCTTTGCAAAAATATATAATTTCTATTATTGTCGCTGGACATTTGCAAGAATTCCCTTCCTATTCGAGGGCTCCTAGCTGGAAGCTGTGTGACTGAAACCTGAGACTGGTTAGGACAAATAGCAGCCGCTCTGTGGCACAGAAAATCATTGGTACAAATGAGAGCCCGCTGCAAATGGTTTGTTTGCATTCAAGCAGCAAGAAAAATAGTGTGGCTGTTCTTAAAAGAGTAGCTCTACCCATGGCGACATCTAGCTTTTTTAAGTCTTTCTAAGTTCCACCCTATACCATAGCATGTGATATTACATTTAATTATTATTTTTGTGTGGCTTGAAGTGGGTCTTAACATAAACATTGTCATGTATTTAAGGGGGAATTATAAACTCTAGGTGTATTCTCATGAAATATGACATTTCACATGAGTTTCCATGGATCAGTACATAGGAGGAGAGGTTTCAAAAGAGAGGTTCCTCTATCTCAGCTTACACCTCTCCTTATCTCTCTGTTTGTTCTCCCTGGGGAGGACACAGGCACCCAGCTATACAGCCCTACCTAGCCCTGCCCAGCCCAGCCCTACCTAGCCCTGCCCAGCCCAGTCCTACCTAGCCCTGCCCAGCCCAGCCCTACCTAGCCCTGCCCAGCCCTACCTAGCCCTGCCCAGCCCTACCTAGCCCAGCCCAGCCCTACCTAGCCCTGCCCAGCTCTACCTAGCCCAGCCCTACCTAGCCCTGCCCAGCCCAGTCCTACCTAGCCCAGCCCTACCTAGCCCTGCCCTGCCCAGCCCTACCTAGCCCTGCCCTGCCCAGCCCGGCCTAGCCCAGCCAGCCCAGCCCTACCTAGCCCTGCCCTGCCCAGTCCTACCAAGCCCAGTCCTACCAAGCCCTGCCCAGCCCAGCCCAACCCAACCCTACCTAGCCCTGCCCAGCCCAGTCCTACCTAGCCCTGCCCAGCCCAGCCCTACCTAGCCCTGCCCAGCCCAGCCCTACCTAGCCCTGCCCAGCCCAGCCCTACCTAGCCCAGCCCTACCTAGCCCAGCCCTACCTAGCCCTGCCCAGCCCAGCCCTACATAGCCCTGCCCAGCCCTACCTAGCCCTGCCCAGCCCTACCTAGCCCAGCCCAGCCCTACCTAGCCCTGCCCTGCCCAGTCCTACCAAGCCCTGCCCAGCCCTACCTAGCCCTGCCCAGCCCTACCTAGCCCTGCACTACCTAGCCCTGCCCAGCCCTACCTAGCCCAGCCCTACCTAGCCCAGCCCAGCCCTACCTAGCCCCTGCCCTGCCCAGCCCTACCTAGCCCAGCCCTACCTAGCCCAGCCCAGCCCTACCTAGCCCTGCCCAGCCCAGTCTTACCTAGCCCTGCCCAGCCCTACCTAGCCCTGCACTGCCCTACCTAGCCCAGCCTAGCCCTACCTAGCCCTGCCCTGCCCAGCCCTACCTAGCCCAGCTCTACCTAGCCCAGCCCAGCCCTACCTAGCCCTGCCCAGCCCAGCCCTACCTTGCCCAGCCCAGCCCTACCTAGCCCAGCCCAGCCCTACCTAGCCCTGCCCTACCTAGCCCAGCCCTACCTAGCCCAGCCCAGCCCTACCTAGCCCAGCCCTACCTAGCTCAGCCCAGCCCTACCTAGCCCTGCCCTGCAGGCTACAGCTCTCTCCAGTTCACACTACCCTCAGCTACCATCTAGAGTTGATTTAGTACAATTATGTAACAAATTCTTAGAAAAATAGGGCCTCTTTTCACTTTACGTAAAAGCTTATTCAACGTGTACGTCAGCCCTGGCCCAGATAAACAGTATAAGAACTTAGACAGTTAAGGAGTATTGGTGGTTTTCTCTGCATTATTGATGTTGGTATGTCTTTTCTAAGCAGGTGACTTCAGGGTAAGCTGCACAGCAGAATGAGAGAAGCACTGTAGCCTGGATTCTCATGTCTACCACTTATACCTAATAGATATAGACCAAACCTGGGGTGGCAGGTAGCCTAGTGGTTAGAGTGTTGGACTAGTAACCAACAGGTTGCAAGATCAAATCCCCGAGCTGACAAGGTAAAGATCTGTCGTTCTGCCCCTGAACACGGCAGTTAACCCACTCCGTTCCTAGGCTGTCATTGAAAATAAGAATTTGTTCTTAACTGACTTGCCTAGTTAAATAAAGGTTTAAAAAAATGCATGTTTCCAGGTGTTAATGTCTCCCAGACAAACACTGAATTGACTCTAATCGGTGTAAGTCATAGTTTCATACCCATGAGCTTTGGTAGCGGGTTCCACTGGCTCTGGGTATTTTCATTCATGGGTAGTTATGGCTGCCAGGCTAAGAGACCCAGACAGGGTCAGAAATGTTTTTACTTATTGACGCAAGACAACTATTAGTCCAAGTCTGGGTAGTGTTCTTAGGCTTGGCATGGATGTCTCCTCTACTGGCATGGTGCTGAGCAGTGGTGAAGCTGGCTCCCCGTTGGCTGTACCCTGGGTGTTGCTGCCACTTAGACAGCAGGCGCTGCCATGGTGACCATGGTCCAGTCTGGGTCCAGATCCAGCTGAGGAAGAGGCTGCTGTCTAGGGTGCTCTGTGACCCTAATGAATATCCCATCCCATGGAGAAGCTGTGCATGGCAACAGCCCCATGATGCTGCTTATTGTTACTTCTCTTTTCTCATCTTGAAATACCCCGGATGATGATTCAGACTGTTCAGACTAGTGTCTTTAATATTAGAGACACCACAGTATTCTCAATCATCATCCAGGGTTTTTCAACCTCTCTCTTTGATTGCTTTGTTTTCTCCTCTTGACTTGTGGAAGGTTTACTCTCTGTCAGCACTCTGTTCCTGGCACTGCTCTGAAATGAGTGGTTTTTAAAAGTGCAGATTCAGCAGTTAATCCAGAGCAGTGATAGAGTCCAGGTGGAAGCACTGCTTATTGTTGGCCTTGATTTAGTTCTATTTAGTTTATGTCAGTTAAAGGGACAATCCGGAGTTGAAATAATAACAAAGCGCCCCTGTTTCGGTAAAACGTTGAGAGATGGGGCTGGAGACACCACTCTCAAATTCATAGGCCGAGCTATCAACATTATAGTTTTAACCATGTTTTGAGGCTATATGGTGTTTGTTTACATTTACTTTGTTTACAAACATTGAAGTAAAACAAGCTGATATCTTGGGTTCTGAAGGGGTACGACAGTTTAAGCTCATGAGGCATTTATAAGTTATATTCTTCAAGAATCAATTAGTACGCACCAAAGATGGATGTTACAACTGCAAAGGTCATAGCTGATGTATGGCTGTGTGACCTGGCTGTGACCCGGGGTCATGGAGACAGGAAGTACTAACTGACATCATGCCTTCCAATGCTAGATATAGTGTGGGTGGTGTGGAGGATCACAGAGTATTTTCTTTAAGGTTTGGGGTGGTTGGGGGATTGGGATTTTTTAATCAACAAAATGCATGATGGCATTTCATACTGTAAGACTTAGTATATGTGCATCTATCCAAAGCTTCTCAAAACGGTTTAAATGAAATCAAAAATATTTGATAAAATCATAATCCTTCTCTGGGGAGGGCAACCTGACTCAGAACGGAGCTGCTTTCAGAAATCAGGTCAACTGAACTGCTACATGGTAGCACATGTATGCACTTATCCAACACTGAGTAAAACCCTTGCATGAACAAAATACATGTGTAGCCTGATCCTGGCCACATCCCAAGCTATATCCACCAAGATACCAGCATTTTAGTACAGTTTAGCTATGGGGCATTTCCCATGTAGTTCAAGACGGTACATGCAAACCGGCGTTGGACACTGCAGCTGGGTTTGTGTCTTAGTGAGGTTTACTGTAGACATCTGTCAAGCCCTGACCTTAGAGAGCCTTTTTATTTCTCTATTTGGTTAGGTCGGGGTGTGAATTGGGTGGGCATTCTAGTTTTTATATTTCTTTGTTGGCCGGGTATGGTTCCCAATCAGAGGCAGCTGTCTATCGTTGTCTCTGATTGGGGATCATACTTAGGCAGCCTTTTTTCCACCTTTAGTTTTGTGGGATCTTGTCTATGTCTAGTTGCCTGCGAGCACTACATAGCTTCACGTTTCGTTGCTCTTTGTTATTTTTGTTTGTGAGTTTCATCGGAAATAAACATGTGGAACTCTATGCACGCTGTGCCTTGGTCCGCTCATTTCAACAAACGTGACAACATCCAATAGCCTCTGTCTTCATCAGGACCAAGAGGCTCTCTCCTGCAGTTTGCACTGAAGACCATCACTTCATTAACAAACCCTATCTTAATCTGTTGATGACAGCCCTGAGTCTTTGCTTGGACTTGGCCAAACCACAACATGCTGGGCAGCTCAGCCTGCAAGGCAGCTGTGGGAGGGAGGGAGGGAGGGAGGGAGGGAGGGAGGAGGCTGCACATCAGCCTTTTTTATTGCTTTGTAATATGATATCACACAGTTATTCAATTTATCTTTTCAGTTGACAAAGACTGTGAAAGACATATTTGAAGATGTTTCAAATGTCATATTTTCATGTTTCAAATCTTCAAACAATCAAATAACACTGTTGTAGCATGAATAATCTAGGCTAGTAAAAGATAATCATATTTATCGAATGGAGGAGAGTTTATTCTCATAGATTGTTACTGGAAAGAGATCCAGTTCTGTAGTAGTGCAGCACCCAGGAAGTGGTCTTCTTAACACATGGTGGGCTCTGTGTCAAATCCAAGGTTGGAAAAGGAGAACAGAGTAAAAGTGTGGAATGGGGGGGAAAAGTGCCGCCTGTTGTACTGAATCAAACCCAGCCATTTCCTGAGTTCAGCTCTGCTCGGCACTCTCCATATATGGTAATGGTATTTGCATGGAAAAAAGCCTGGCATTATGAATCTGGGGTTGGTGCAGAAATTCCTCAAATGCTGTCGGGATAACTTTAAGGAAAAGGTCTGGTCCCAAACCTGGGAGACTTTAAGGAGTTGATTGTTATTTCAGAGAGAGAATGTTATTTCAGAGAGAGAGTGAGATCAAGTAATGAATCAGGTTAATCCTAGATCTCTTTGGACAGAGGTCCCAATCATACTTCCTGGGATCAATGTTGTTTTGGCATCTGTGAAACACATAATATGTGACTGGAACTGTACAGAAGCAAAGATCATTAGTTATGACTGATGCTCTGTAGTATGCTGTTACTAAGGGCGGTCTGTGTGTAGAAGGTGGTTGTTAAGATGTACTCAGAGGGAAGTCAGTGCTGGTTCCATGGTGATGTTATTATTGGTAGCTCCCAGTCAAATCTGTCTCCTAAGGGACTGTATGCTCTCCGACCTTCAGCACGGACTGACTCACCTCAACTTTTCCACTAACCTGGGGAATCACTTACCAGAGAGAACAGCATCCTGCTCTAGGCCAGATCTCAGTCAAAACACATAGGTAGGTTTCAACCAGAGCCATACATCAGCAGTTTATGGCACAGCATCCAACAAGCAGTCACAATGATTGGCTTTATAACCACTGTCATCAATAAGCCATTATACATTCTTATCAATGTTTATAAACTATTTTGTTGGTGCGTATTGATGAAAGTTATTAGAAAATCTCAATGTACCCAATGTTCTCCTCTAACCCCCATGGAAAATACTCTGAACTTTTGGCTCCTGTGTTTCCGGCTTACGTCCTCTCCCTCTTCAAGTAGAACATTATCATTCCCAACAAAGCAGCAACAGGATAAATATAGCACTCTAAATAGCCTAATGTGGTACTTCATTTTCATTTGTGGATGTAGGGTTGTGTCCTACAGCATACATGGTGCTGGCTTTAATAACATTTGCCTGGGGTTGGTTTATAGATCTGGGCTGTTTTATGCATATGTGTGGTGGGCCCAACTGCAACATCTGTAGTAGATTCCAAGCACAATGCAGTTAATGTCATTGCCACTGCATTAGAGCATGACAATGAGATGAAGCTGATGTGTTGGATTTCAGATGAGTATGGAAATATAACAGAGAAGCTCAGTATAATATTATTATATGTTATTGATCAACTAGTCTTTTGTTCTGAATGTTTATGATAGCTGCCAGGAGACTGTACTGTTTCTCCTGTGTAAAGGGTTCTGTGAACCTCTGACTTGGCTCATGCTTTATCAAGAGTCTGTCTGAGTAGTCTCACATACATATTTTGATTGTGATGTAGTCAAACATGGAAATACAGTATAACAAATCAGCTGTCTGTGACCAGGTGAAAAAACCTCTCCAAGCCAAACCTTCATATCATAATCGCTATACACAGCCTAAATCGTTGTCACCGTATTAGCTAACGTCATAGTCAACATAACTACTAGAACTATCGCGTTAATAAACCTTCTACAATCATGCAATACGGTCAGTCAGCAAGCAGTTTAGCAGTTACACCGGTGGGCCTTGGTGGTAAAAAATTTATAAAACCAGAAGTTTACCTTGACTTGGAAGCAGGGCCTAAAATTAACACCCGCCACGTGCCAAGTCCCGTGTGGCTCAGTTGGTAGAGCATGGCGCTTGCAACGCCAGGGTTGTGGGTTCATTCCCCACGGGGGGACCAGGATGAATATGTATGAACTTTCCAATTTGTAAGTCGCTCTGGATAAGAGCGTCTGCTAAATGACTTAAATGTAAAATGTAAATGTAAATGCGGGTAGATTTAGGCATTGGCGGGTAAGATGTCTATTTCACCAATTACTAAAAAATTATTTGATCTATTTTAGAATAAGGCTGTAACGTAACAAAATGTGGAAAAAGGGAAGGGGTCTGAATACTTTCCGAATGCGCTGTATATCTTCAAATTCCTGAGACAACAATTTCCCAGTGTCCCATCAATATTCTCTTCATTCACACATCTCCATTGAGGTGTTTATGAGCTCCCAGGGTATGGAATCACATGTAATGCACCCTGCTTAGCGTGCCAATGAGAGGAGAAATCAGCCTTTTCTTCTTCTGTTTTAAAAAAAGTAGTAAAACATGATAATGGGAACCGTCTGGAAAATTAATGGAGCAGTAATTTATGTCTTGGCTCCTGAGTGAAAATGCACATAGAAATAGTCTGAGAAGCTATTAACATTACTCACTATGTTCCATGCTAAGAGTGAGTCTGTAAAGAGAGGTTGTGGTATTTATTTTGTTGGTGTAAGAAAATTGAGCCACCCCTGAGAACGTTAAGGGTTCATTTGAGCAGACTCTCTGCTTGACTTTGTACAAGTCAATTACTGAAAGTTACCATGGCTTTCCATTGGTGTATTAAATCTACTGTGGTGTTACTTTATTTTCCTGTAATTTCACCATGGTTTTGCTCTGTGTTGCTTTGGTAGAGAAAGTACATCTTAGTGCAACTGTGCTTTTTGTCTTCAACCACAAATTGCCATTTAACAAGTGATTGTCACTTGTTATTCAGCAGCATTCAGTCTGTTGTAGCCTATGGAATCTGAAATATGGAAGTGTTGCTGCCATCTAATCTATGCACAAGCCCTTTCCAATCTGAACCGCTTCAAAAGTTTAAACAAAGCATTCCAGAACCAGGAAGAAAAAACAGGCGTAGAAATACAAATCGTTCAGCTGTACAGTATGTAAAGCTGCACTCCAGTTGAAAGGTAAACTAAAATAGAATAGGGGGGGTTAAAATGCTCTTTCTCAGTAGAATCAGGAGGCAAACAAAGTGTTAAATGGCATTGAGATGTGTCCAGTGTTGACTAATGTTCTGGATCTGGTCTGTGGCTTTAATTGGTTCTCCATCCAGGAGAATAAGACTCACTCCTCACAGCACATTGTAATCCTTTCCCCAGTAGCCAGATGACATTGACTCACAGCACATGATGAATGACCTAAGCTTTCTGGAGACCCGCTCTCAGAAAACAAAATCTAACTGGAACGGAGGTAGGAGAGGAAGAGAGAGGGAGGTAAAGGGAAAGGTCTGACAGCAGTCAGAACACAACATCAAAGAGCCAACATCAAAGAGCCAACAACACACTGAAAGCACTTTTGGGAATCCTGACCTTGCACCTATTAGAAGTTTAAAAAAATATCAAAACTCTGCATGGGTGAAAATGAGTTACTCATGGGAAAGCCCAAGTTCATTTCAGTTGTTGGACAGTTTTCTGCTAAAAGTTTTGACTGCCTACTCTAGTACTCTCACCAAATGTGATGATTTCAGTCCCAGGTAAAGGTAAGCTTCTGCTAATTAAGTTTCTATGAGATTATAGGACCATGATTTTTTTCCCCTGGTCAGGTCACGCGGTCAGGGAAAAATATTATTCTGTCCTTTATAGTTTGATGCGGCTGCAAGCAGTCTGAGGGCACTAGTGGTCTGAAGGCACTAACAGATGTGTATTGTGTTCTGTGTGTTCCAGGGGAGCCGGGGCCATTACCGGTACCACTGGCAGAGCCACAATGTCAAGCAGAGTGGAGTGGACGACATGGTGCTCCTCTCCAAGATCAACGAGGACGCCATTGTGGACAACCTCAAGAAGAGATACATGGACGACTACATCTTTGTATCCTTCACATTCACACACAGTTCACACCTCGATGAAGAATGGCTAAGCCCTGCCGTAGACACACTCCCACTGTTCCCAGAATAGCTGAGTGACCATTCACAGTGCTGTAATAACTCAGATTAATGATCTAGTGTTTGAGGCTCCAGACACTGGGCTACTCCCACCATGTATCGCCAGTGGAGAGGGGGAGACGGGCCTCTGCGCCCCTATCTGGACCCCTGACTTCAGCTTCCTTCAGCTTCCTTCTCCTCCAGGCTGGAATGGATCTTAATCAGGTTTACTCTGGTTTAATCTCACCATGCAGCAATATGGAAAGAGGCTGGGGGGAAGGGTTGCTGAGAAATGTACAGTATGCCTTGCACAGTGAATGTGAGCAGTGCAGCTACTTTCCTACAACAGTAATGGTTTTGTGTGGCTGTGCTGAGAGCATTCAGGGCCAGATCTGTAAATGCCCCAGGCCTGTAGGCCTATACAATCCCTAAGAAGAGTATTCAGCTTCACTCTTACAGACCTCAAGAATATATTGAGGTTTAAAGTTTTGTTCTTGTGCCCATATAATGTATCCAAGTAGTGTTGAAATGTTTGGGTCTCTGAATGACCCTTTTGATGGAAGATGTTGAACGTTCTCGAAGGAGCTCATTAATTAAAACCTCATCTGTGTCCTGGCAGTCTTTTGGATTATAGAGTTGAGCGGATGCTGGCCGTTTTAGATTGAAAACTCTGAGTCAATCCTCTGATTGTGGTCAGAAAATAGCATCAACACAGAGTGTTCCAGCCAGTGGCGTACTGGAGCTGGGGTCACTGCAGGGCGCCCTCAATACCAGCTTTATGTGCCGGGAGCTGCTTTGGGCTGCAGGGCCAAAACCTCACATCACTACACTGCTGGGCTGTTCACTCTGATGTGTGAACACTGTGTCTTTACAAGGCTTGTGTCCAATCACCACACACTCCAGTACTACCACACAGATGCACATTGCAATGACGTCATGGGCCCAATTACTCACAGTTAGGTCATTTTTCTCCATCTACTCCGAAGAGAGACTCCGTCAAGATTTATAAATGTGTTCTGAAACTGCATTGTCTTAAAGAGTAAAATGAGTGGAGGGTTGTCATTGGTGCTCAATGCAGATGACTAGTGAGCTCTGGGAATTCTTAGTGTTCTTTTTTCCTTTGACCATGTGAGTCACTGGGACCTGAACAGTTGATATTACTGGTACTTATGTGTCATTAGTTTGACCCTTAACCCATAACCTCTACAGACTTACATTGGCCCTGTGCTCATCTCTGTTAATCCGTTCAAGCAGATGCCATACTTTGGGGACAAGGAAGTGGAGATGTATCAGGGCGCGGTGAGCAGCCTTTTCTCTTTCGACAGGAGTATGAGACAGGGTACCAAAAGGTTTTTCTATTTGGGAAAAAATACAACTCTGCTATCAATGTATTCAACTTGTATCCTAATTGTTTGCACAACGTCACCTCATACCTCATAGCAGCTAAGAGTAATTGTACTTGGAAAAGTTAAGATAAGTCATGTTTTTAGGATGATTTTATCGGTAGAAAGAACAAAGTTTTAAATGAACTGGGTTAGGTGTGCTTCAAATACCTTTTCCAGCAGCACCCCTCAGTTGGAGCAGATTTAGAAACGTGCATTACCCATTGAAAAGGCCTGGCAATACCTTCAGTACAGCCTGTTCAAGTCTGTATTATTTAAAGTGTTCTTGGCCAGCGTACTGAAAGTGGCCTTGGCTGCCAAATCGGATGTTAACTATGCTTGATAAAAACAGTTAGCCCTCTGACTTTATTACTTCATTACATGAATTACTCCTAATTCCTTACAGTCTTGCCCTTACAGTCAGTTTTCCACTTGGGACCAAGAAAATGGACCCACCCAGTTTTTTTAATGAGATATGCTTAGATCATGATCTCTGTTGAACCCCCAGGCCCAGTATGAGAACCCTCCTCACATCTACGCCCTGGCAGACAACATGTACAGAAACATGATGATCGACAGGGAGAACCAGTGTGTCATCATCAGGTGAGTCTGCCTGCCTGCTTTTCTCGTTATTATGTCTCAGGCACCTCCCCTCCCTTTCAATGTTTGTGTATGGGGAGAAAGGGTGACAACTGACAACCATAACAACAGAGCTGGTATGTGGGAAATGCCTGTGAATGAGGCAGAAGTTGAGAGGCAGGGAGGGGTAGGAGGAAACTGCATGGTGACACAGGTGGAAGAGTGCTGCTGTTGAATGTGATGATAATAGATAGGAAGGGAACCAACAGGATCCACCACCTGACTGGGAGGAGTGCTGCTGAATGACAGTGCCCTGCTCAGTCTGGGTTCTTCAACCAGTCTTAATCCACCCTCCATATATCACAGCCTGCTGGGAAAGGCAAACTGGGAAAATACACCTTCAAGTCTAAAAAAAATGGCCTCAAGTCTCTTTTCTTGTGTCAGCTGGTTGATTTCAGAAAATATTCTCAGGATGTAGAATGAAAACAAAACACAGCGTCTATTTATGCATTAGCTTCCTGCTTTTATAAAACAGGAATTGCACCTGCATAGTACTTTGTTGCCCATGCATGGGTCCTCTCTCATGGTACAGGAAGGGGGAGGGACTGTTCCTCTGCTGTTATGGATTGAGAGTGGATGAGTAGTGACAATTAACACATTTGGGAGTATACTGTATAATACACATGGATACGGATTATTCGCCTCAGACAGACAGAGGATCACAAGATTGTTTGAAAATGTAATGGACTCTTTGGCTATGCTCCAAATATAGCTTCCTTTCCTCTTTAGACCACTCAGCTGAAAAGACTTGACAGTTGAAAGCAATATGATTGAACCAAACCAGAGTCGGTCTTACCAAGCAGTGGTCAAGGAGGAAATGTAAAATAGCCAAACTGGCCATTAAAATGTGTTTGGTCACAGCCCTGGATTCCTGGAAGCTAGTGGTAGTCCAGAGATCCTTCCCTAGTGTTGTGAAGCCTATAGTGGGTAACATGACTGTACAATGGGTTCCCATGGGAGGAGGCCTCCCAAGGGAAAAGTGTTGTCTCATAGTTGAGGCTTTATGTTGTGGGCCAGTCACCTGAGGCCCGGGGCTTGGACGGTTACTGTAGTGCTTACCTCATGGCGAATGGCCCCTGGTTCAGCACTTTCCTCCCGTTGTTTAGACAGCTGCCAGTACAGATTCCCACATGAAAGGAATTGATGTGGATTTGTGATGCACCAGATCAGCAAACAAAGCCCTCCATGAAATTGCTGTCCAGGCAGTGTGGTCAGCACTGTACTGTGTTGGACCTTTTTCTTTCCCACTTATTAAAGAAGTCATTCAACATGACATGAGTCATCTGACGTGGTCAAGTGGTGTTGACTGGGCTTTCTGTCAGGGCAATAAAGGGCAATAAAGATGTAGAGTATTATTATAAAATAGTTTTACATTTTTTATTAACTAACTCCCTTAGTGGTTAAAACACAAATGATGCCATCATTTCATATATAGAAGTGCTTGCGCTTCTACAAACACTGACGCTGCAATATTTCGAATCACATAGCACCATTTGTGTTGTGCACAGTTTTTGCCGTCCTTTCTTATCAAGGCTCTGGCCAGTGAGTTTACAGCTCTATCCCGGAAAGGGTGGCCTGAAATGTAGTGTCTAATGACACACTATACTCTACCCTCTGCTCATATAACAGTTTTCTTCTGCTTATTAATGTTACCCTCATACTGAGTAGAGTTATTCCTTTGGGTTTAGTTCTGTAGGGAAGTGTATTTTCTCCTCCATTGATATGACATGCTTGGTAATGGGTCATTGTTTCATGGGAACAATGACATGGGAAATGGAGAATCCATCTAAGTTTTACAGTTTGTCACTGTTAATGGATGGACCCTTCAGTTGCAGGAAATTATGCTATCCAACAAGTTGAAATGAAGCCATACTTCAGTCACACCTTGTGTGTGTGTGTGTGTGTGTGTGTGTGTGTGTGTGTGTGTGTGTGTGTGTGTGTGTGTGTGTGTGTGTGTGTGTGTGTGTGTGTGTGTGTGTGTGTGTGTGTGTGTGTGTGTGTGTGTGTCCGCCCGCCCACTTGTGTCATACGGTAGTGGCTTGGGAACACAATGTGCCTAATCATACAAATATGCATAACTGGTATCCATCGTCCCACATCATACTCAGCATGCATTCCGTTTCACTCATAGCTGATGTCTGTAATGATCACTTCAGGTGCTTTCTTTGTCAAGCTGAGCTGTGAGTGACATCAGTGAGCCCAGTGATTCAGCACTGAATGTAGTACTTTACAGTAAGCCGTCTATAACGACATGACTCTCCTTCTGTCCTTGTTTGGCCAATAAATGGGAGAGGAAGTCAACAATGTGTTAAGCATCTGCGTGCTGTGTAATTACAACAATGGGCGCACCCCTCAGGAGGGTAAAAATAGGATGTGATTCAAACTCCAGCCCCTAGCCTGCTCCAGCTGAAAAGGACATGCCCATAAGTCCACCGTGTGCAGATGGGTTCTCTTAATGGTTAAGGTCCTACAAATGCTTATTGGCAAAGATTAGAGGGAACATTGGATCACATTTGGTCACTAGTCAGTGTACTGACTGTATTTTGAGTGCATTGTAGTGACCACTATATCTAGAATGATTATAGTTGTTTTGGTTTTGAATAGCTGTGTAGCAAGCTAGACTGAATACTATAGAGGAGCAGAGTCTAGTATCGGCCTACGGGAGATGAATAAGCATATAGAGTTGCTTTGATGACTTCTTATGGCGTCCTCTAACGGTCTGCAGCTGGCTCGTCTCAGAAGGGCATTACCGACATGACTCCCCTTCAAAAATGAAATAAAAAAACAGACTCCTGTCATCCACTGCCAAACCACATATGTCTAAATAAGTATGACCCTGGTGAAGTGAAAGGACAGGAGGAAAAATGCAAGGAGAGGTTGAGGAAAGAGAAGGAAGAAAATAAACTGGGCAAATGTGACAAAACAGGATTAGTGTTATTAGCCCCTTCTAGAGTGGGAGGTTTACTGCTGAGATGAGTCTGATTTTGGTTGGCATAAACCACAGAGAAGGAGAGCTGAGTGAATATAGGAAGTGGAGTCTCTGTGGACAGGAAGTCAAGAAATGGCATTTCACCTGGTAATTCTGGATGTTTGAAAAAAGTTGCTTTGAAGTGAAGGGTTTGGCTCAGCTGGGAGAATTAGAGGAAGAGCATTTTGACTGGCTCAACTTCTGTTCCTACATCGCACATTAAAGAGAAGAGAAAAGAGGCATGGGTCAAATCGAGAAATCCCCTCCTTCAATAGTAGGCCACCTTCATGCTAATTGGGGATAAGAAGAGACAATAATGGAGCTTTTTGGTAAACCCTTACTGACCCTCTTAAAACCAGGCTTAGAGGAGATTTTCATGGAGTGTTTTTAACATGCTACTGTCTGGTACCATAAATCTACAACTGCTTTTTCAGCTTCGCAGTTCAGTTGAATTTCCACAGAGAAAGTGTATACTCTCATTTACTTGTTATTTCCAGAATTGTGATGTCCTCTTGAATAACAAGGCAAGGCAAGCAGAGTAATTACATCATCTGGTTACTGACAGCCATTAACTGTCAACTGATACAGTTGACAACAACGTGGGCATCCTTGAATTGTACATTGTGTTTCAGAGGACTGCCCTGTTATATGCACCATTCTGACCTTTCTACTTTGTGTTTCAGTGGAGAGAGTGGTGCAGGGAAGACTGTAGCAGCCAAATACATCATGGGCTACATCTCCAGAGTATCCGGAGGAGGACCCAAAGTGCAGGTGAGCCCAGAGAAGCTACTTCCATTTTACACCGTAAAACACCGCTCAACTACAGTTGTGAAAATGTGATTAATCTCAGACGATCACACACACATCCACTGTCATTTACAATGTACCTTATGAGGTCAGTCCATCCTAATGACCGGTTGCTGCTTCCTGTCTAAACCTCCCTTTTCCGCACCACCCAAACCATCTCCTGCCATCCCTCCCTCCCTCCAATCTCCCATTATCATTATCAGTCCATCATCAGCCCATCCAACCCCCAAATACCCTTCTTCCCAACCCCCCCCCCCAGCAGCCATCTGGCCCCCACACTACTCAGCAGATGTCCTGTCCACAAGCCACCCCTCTCCACCAGCCTCCCTGGTATTATTGGCCCACTGAAAAGGGCTTGGAATTTCCAGTCTGTAGGAATATAAGCTGGATCACAAGATGCTTCCACTCAGATGCAATTGTGATGGTAGTCATTTTTTCAGTCTGATTAGTACAGTGCTTTTTCCACACTGGAATTATTGTAGTTTAGTCAAGGTTTCAAGTTCAAAGCTAATGTTAGCTATCATGCTCTCAGTGAGTCATGTGGAAAAGGGTGTATGACTAATTACTGTACATTTTCAATGTAAAAAGGGTTCGGAAAATATTCAGACATTTTGTTACGTTACAGCCTTTTTCTGAAATGGATTCAATTGTTTTTTTCTCTCATCATTCTACATAATACCCCATAATGACAAAGCAAAAACAGGTTTTTAGATTTCCTTTGCAAATGTATTACAAATAAAAAGGATTACATTTACATAAGTATTCAGACCCTTTACTCAGTACTTTGTTGAAGCACCTTTGACAGCGATTACAGTCTTCTTGGGTATGACGCTACAAGCTTGGTGCCTGGTTTCCTCCAGAAGTGACGCTTGGCAATCAGGCCAAATAGTTCAATCTTGGTTTCATCAGACCAGAGAATCTTATTTCTCATGGTCTGAGAGTCTTTAGATGCCTTTTGGCAAACTCCAAGCGGGCTGTCGTGCTTTTTACTGAGGATTGGCTTCCGTCTGGCCACTCTACCATAAAGGCCTGATTGGTGGAGTGCTGCAGAGATGGTTGTCCTTCTGTAAGGTTCTCCCACCTCCACAGAGGGACTCTGGAGCTCTTTCAGAGTGACCATTGGGCTCTTGGTCACCTCCTTGACCTCCTGGCCCTTCTCCCCCGATTGTTCAGTTTGGCCAGGCGGCCAGCTCTAGGAAGAGTCTTGGTGGTTCCAAACTTCTTCCATTTAAGAATGATGGAGGCCACTGTGTTCTTGGGGAACTTCAATGCTGCAGAAATTTTAAGGTAACCTTCCCCAGATCTGTGCCTCGACACAATCTTGTCTCGGAGCTCTACGGGCAATTCCTTCGACCTCATGGCTTGGTTTTTGCTCTGACATGCACTGTCAACTGTGGGACCTTATATAGACCAGTGTGTGCCTTTCTAAATCATGTCCAATCAATTGAATTTACCACAGTTGGACTCCAGTCAAGTTGTAGAAACATCTCAAGGATGATCAATGGAAACAGGAGGCACCGGAGCTCAATTTTGAGTCTCATAGCATAGGGTCTGAATACTTATGGAAATAAGGTATTTCTGTTTTTTATATTTGCAAACAAAACTTGTTTTCACTTTGTCATTATGGGGTATTGTGTGTAGATTGATGAGGGGGGGGAAATGATTTAATCCATTTTAGAATAACGTAACAAAATGGGGAAAAGGTGAAGGGTTCTGAATACTTTTTGAATGTACTGTACATGGTTCTGCATTGTTACTGGCTATGAGTCTTATGTGCCTTGCATCTTTTAAATCATTTTAAGATGTACTGAAAAGTGTGCTTGTAACGTTTGTTAAAGAATGTATTTAAAATAAGTCTATGTGCGGTCTATGTAGTATATTACAGAAATTGCCCTTGGAATTTCTATTGTTTTATTGAATAAGGTCTCCATTGTGTTGGAAACCCCCTACCTCTCTCAATACCCTTCCTGCCCCGTTGAGCTTTGTCAATCCCTCTGCCCACATGTCTCATTCACATGGTCTCCCCAACTCCTGTGTGCTTGTGGTAAGTGTAAGTGCCTGTGGTGTGTGTGTGTGTATGGGGTGGGTGTAATGTTTTGTGAGTGACTGTCACTTCACTACCCCTGTCAAACACTCAAACAGACAGACTGAACAGCAAAGTAGTTGTCTCTGATTATCGTCACCCTATATCCGTTTCTGACTGCAGGATGCATATCAGATTACCATGCTGCTGAATCATATGCATGCAAATCGATGTGACAGACACAGCATGTGTTTTTAACCTGGAAATTGTAAGTGTTTTGAAGTCTCACGTGGCTCTCACAGAGCGGTTTGATTAGTTACATAAATATGTAAGGTTTAACTGAGCCCTGGGGTAAGTACAAAAAGCTGTTACACTAGAACCGCCATGCCACTAAAGTTTTTTTTCTTCATAGAGGACAATAGTTCAGGGACGCAAAAGGATTCCAAGAAATGCTACCACTCCACTTAAGTATTCAATAATAGAGAGGATAATAGTTTGGTCTCCACGACGCTGTGCTGATTTAAAACTCATGGGCTCCTGATATGCAGATGGCTCATGGGAAAGATAATGTGCTCCAGACGCTATGAGAGCAGAGCGACGGTGGAAGACGGTGACGGTGCATGTTGATCTGCCAGCAGGGATGTGGATCACTGCAGAGTGTAGTAGTGTCTCCCTACCCACTGCCTCTATACCCTACCTGTCACACTAAAACGAGCCTACTGTCTGTCTGCTCCCTCACAGCACGTCAAAGACATCATCCTCCAGTCCAACCCCCTCCTGGAGGCCTTCGGGAACGCCAAGACAGTGAGGAACAACAACTCCAGCAGATTTGTAAGGGTCCCACGTCTTTCCAAATCTCTTTTTTTATTAGCGGAATGGGGGCGCCTAACATCATATGGTTGGCACTGTGTTCTGCCCTGGAATGATTTGAAGGTGCTTTGCGGTCGTTTCCGGAACCAAAGCAAACACAAGGACGTCCAGTGCAAATAGAGAAGAGAAAAAAAGGAGATAGTGAATTACAGTGTGCTCCTCTTTTTATAAGCTGTGTTACTGCCTTCTCCTGTCTCCTCTTGGCTGGGGCTGCTAGCCTCGTGTGGCCTGGTTAACCAGGGCTGTGGGGACACACTGTCCAGAAAGAGTGGGCACTCCACTGCCAGTAAAGATGCACATAGAAAAACACATACTATACTTTAAAGACAGTTAGTTAGCTTGGAAAGAGGTTTTAAAGGCAGTCTTTAGTGCCCTCTAAAGCCAGTTTATCTACTTACAGCATTCACAACAGAGCTTAGTGGTAAGTATTGTATTCAGGTTGACAGACAAGGCAGTACTGTCTCTGTTCTTAGTTTTCCTGGTTTAGTTTGGGGAAAGTAAATGAGGCTTGACACATGGTCTGAGAAATGGTTGAGGAAGTCTCCCTGTAGGAATAGTGTCTCAGTGTCTCAGTGCACTTTGGGGCTTCAGACTGGCTGGGAATGGGATAGACATTACAGAGGACAGACCTGTCTGGAGGAAAGAGGGAAAGGGCGAGGGAGACAGCGAGAGAAAGGGGTTAAACTTTAGTACACACATACCACTGGGTTGCAGGTGTGCACCCAAAGTACAACTCATGTGATGGTTGTTATTTCCTGCTCGGAGAGGTCTGGGTTTTAGCTTAAGCGAGGCCTGCGCTGATACTAAAGCGCCACACTCTCCTCCTTCAGGGGAAATACTTTGAGATCCAGTTCAGCTCCGGCGGCGAGCCAGATGGAGGGAAAATCTCCAACTTCCTGTTGGAGAAATCGCGCGTCGTCATGAGGAATCCTGGAGAGAGGAGCTTCCATATATTCTATCAGGTGAGGGACTCCAGTAACATGGTGTGTTTTTATCATTTTCCTGTTTAATAAGAGTGTTTATGCACATTTTAGAACTGGGGAAATGTGTACAGGAATTGGCTCACAGTGTCTATGAGTGAAATTCAGCATTCAGGACACTAACAGTAACAAGTGCCATTTGGCTCCTGAAAGCAGGTCAGGTTGTTCTCACTGTGTACCACTTGAGGTCTCTGGAAGAGAGGCAGCGGTCAAACACCCATAATGCAACTTTCTTGACACATGAAAGGAGAATAAAGCATATGACTCTAAATTGGGTGTAAAACGTGTGGTGCTGATCACTTAATGAGCATGTGTATATGGTGCTGCCTGTCTAAAAGACATCTGACATGTAGAAATGTGAGGAAAGACAATGTGAGTTCACAGGTTGAAAGCTCCTGTAGACCTTTGAGTCTAGAATTACTGTATACAGGTTCTTACTTAACAGAAGTGTAATCATCTAACACTGTCTTCTGTTTGTGCAGTTGATAGAGGGAGCCACTGGAGAACAGAAGAGCAGCCTCGGAATCACAAGCCTAGATTACTACAATTACCTCAATCAGTCTGGATCCTACAAAGTGGATGACATCAACGACAAAAGCGATTTTCAGGAAACTATGGTACGTTTACTTTCTTTCCATTGTGACGATTCTCTCTCTCTCTCTGCCTTTCTTTCTCTTCTTCTCCGTCTGTCTTCCATTCTCCTCTGTTGTTTTCATTTTGTACCCTGTACTCCACCTGTTTTTGTTTTACCAGTGAAACCACAACAGGAGTAATTAGAGGACATGGTTTAGGTACCACAGCAGTAAGTAAACACACGTTTCATCCCTGGGTTCATGTCTCCTGTTCTGTCTCTGTCCTCTACCAGCATGCCATGGAGGTGATTGGCATCTCAGGGGAGGACCGTGGGCTGGTGCTGCAGATTGTAGCCGGAGTCCTGCACCTTGGGAACATCAACTTCAGGGAAGCAGGGAACTACGCCGCCGTTGAGAGCGAGGAGTGTACGTACCAACCCTTGTAACTTTGTTTATGTAGAGGGCTAGGTAGAGCTTGTTGCTTGCACCAATCCAGTCCTTTCACATCTGTGATGGTGGTCAGGTTGAAATGCAGTTAGACTGTCTCTGTCTCTTCACTCCCCAAAGCGTCATTGTGTTAATGCAGGGCTGCAGCCAAGCTCCAGGCCACACTGAATTACCAGAGAAAATAAAAAACAATTTTCAAGGTCTGGGCACATTACATCACAGACTAAAATTACTCAGAGAAACGCAGCCTCTTCCTGCCCCACTCCTACTCTTCCCCCGCCCCTCTCTTCCCCTTCCTCCCTCCCTCCCTCCTCTACTTCCTTGCCCACCTCACAGCCACCCATCCAGGCTGAATGATGCAATGTATCCCCTCTGGTTATCCAGGGTACAAAGCGGCGTTGTGTAGAGTCTGCGTTTCCTCTTCCCCCTATATCACTTCCAGTCTGACTGCAATGTGTTTCACATATCAAGACCCCTGGTTCCCCATATAAAACCACACCAACACAAGTCTGCATAAACATCTGCTCACGCTCAGCCAAACAAATCCCTGCCTCAGATCCACTAGAAAGAACACTCCCTTGTACTGTACATATAAACCTCTAACCATCCATCAGACTGGTATGGATCATTATTTTGGGTATAGATGAACTGGCTGCTCGTCATTGATACTATCTATATCCTCTTTGAGGGAGAGTGCATTGGCAGGCTACAATAGGAGATGCAGCATGGTCCTGAGGATAGACTTGGCCTGTGCTGTGGTATGGAGTACAGTCAGTCACACCCTCATTTCCCAAACGGGGGCTATTTGATCCGTCTGATGCATTCTCAGACACCGTCAGATCCAGAGACTGAGATCAGTTTCCTTCTGGGGGAAGTGACTCAGTGTAATGAGGCAGGGAGGGGCTCTCAGGAGAGTCCTAATGGCCCTCCGAATGCTCAGGCCTCTGCTAGGAGAACCCAGTTGTTGTGGCTATGGCAGGGAGGAGGGAGCAATGAGTCATCACCAGACTTGATTGCATCCCGTTTTGTTGTTGAACCCTTTATTTAGTTAGATCCAACGTATTCAGAATGTACTGGTGTTTTGTTTCATGAGGAGAGTGTGTGCCACACATCTGTCTGTCTCTTTCTTCATTCTCTCTCGTCTCTCTCTCTGCAGTCCTGGCCTTCCCTGCTTTTCTGCTGGGGATTGACCAGAAGCGGCTGAAGGAGAAGTTGACCAGCAGGAAGATGGACAGCAAGTGGGGCAGTTCTATGGAGTCCATCGATGTGACACTGAATGTGGAGCAGGCGTGTTACACACGGGACGCCCTGTCCAAGGCCCTGCACTCACGTGTTTTTGACTTCCTAGTAGAGGTATGAATGGACACTCCTTCTCCATGACCTGTTGACCTTTAGAATAATACCCGGTCCTCTCCCTTCATAAATGGCCAAATGTAACAAAGCATTTGTTTTCTGTTTCAGTCCATCAACAAAGCCATTGTGAAGGTTCATCAAGAGTTTAATATTGGCGTGTTGGATATCTATGGATTTGAAATATTCCAAGTAAGTTTTCTGTAGATTTTCCCTTTTATGTTTTGTGATTTACATATGGAAATCATAGCAGAAGGTGATACATGGTCACTACATCTCAGTAATCATAGTAAAGTTTGGGTAGTTAAACAGCTTAAAGACAGAGGATCAGACCGATTTTGTAAAGTGTCTGGATTATGTCCCATCTCTTGATTGGGACAGCATTCTTTAATGGACCTTTCTAATCTGATTAGCTGTTTGTTTGGGTTGCATTATTGGGGGTCTCACTGATGCCCCCCGAAAAGGACTGGCCTTGATTAAATAATGAAACGGGACAGCTTCAGTGTCGTAGCTGGGCTACAGTCTCAAACCATGATGTACCTGTCCTCTGATATCTAACATGAGCTAATGTAAAGCTGTAAGTTTAGATAGCATACAACTGTTATCTAAACAGTGGTTGGGTCCGTCCACAGTCCTTATGTTAATACACAGGCCTATTACTAAACAAAGCACAGAGAAAATAAACCTCCTGTGTTAGTGCTCAGACGACCTGAGATGGGATATATTGGGTTTCTTTAGATAAAACATTAGTCTCAGGTCCCAGGTCTATTGTGGTGTAAAGTATTGTGGAGATGTTTTCCTCCAGCCACACCAGGCTGACTGGTAGATATCCTCACCTCATAAACAGGGCCCATTCAGGAAGCCCAGAGGAGTTCCCAGCTCTCTGTGTCCGTACGGATGACTTCACTCTCACAGCCTCTCTGGTTTATCACTAACACACCATCTCTTTCTGTGTAGAAAAATGGCTTTGAGCAGTTCTGCATCAACTTTGTGAATGAGAAACTGCAGCAGATCTTCATTGAGCTCACGCTTAAAGCTGAGCAGGTAATGTTTTGGGCTTTTTCACTCATTGTTCTCACACCTTTTCACCAGCAGAAGCTACTTGTCTCATGTTTAAGTAGAGAATCATCGTCAGACCAATCACTCTCCTCCCCCCTCTCTCTCTAGGAGGAGTATGTACAAGAAGGCATCCGGTGGACTCCTATCGAATACTTTAACAACAAGATTGTCTGCGATCTCATTGAGAGCAAACTGGTAAGTAGAGTCCCCAGTGCCCACTATTAATTTAATGCATACCTTGAAGTCACATATAAATGGGATAACAGGAAACAGTTGTGAAACTACTTTAGATAGATCTGTAGTTTGTTATGCATGCCATCTTAATGCTCCAAATAAGAGCAAACACTCTGCCAATTGAGTCACAGTAGGGCCACTGAAGCCTCCCCACTCTTCCCATGACCGGCAGTCTAACATCCTCAAACGTGCCGACATGCCTCTTAATTTGATTTATCCGTCCCACTGAGAGGCTTAATCCATGAAATCCACAACAAGGGCGACCCTTAAACAAGCTGAGATCTGAGGCAGCCAAGCAGGGAGTCTGTGTCCAGTCTCTGACTCCTCTGTTTTAGACCAAGCCCAGTTGGCTACATCTGTGACTGGCAACTTTACCAGAGCTTCATTTACACTAGTGACAGAAACCTGTGTTCTCTGTTTGTGACTTTGCCACAACTAAAGAGCCAGAGACACTGCAACTACTGTCCCTAGTTAAGGCCACTGGCCACCGTGTCCATGGACACAGCGTGGAGCCAGATAGGGTAGCAGCTGTGTGTGTGTGTGTTGTGATGACATCATTCAGTGTGTGGATGTGTGATGTTCTGGGATGCAACGCGGTAGCTAATTGTAAATTGGCTCTGCTGTTATGCTTTGAGCTGGTGGAGTACACAACGAATACTGTAACCCATGTTTATCACTTTAGTCTATCCATGACATTGACATTACATGTATTTATGTGGAATTCAGAAAGAGTGTCTAGTGTGTGGAGAAAGTTGGCATTGTCAGTTATAATCAAGATGGTCATGGGGGATATGTTAATGTTTTAGATCTGATGTGTCGTGGCTGAGGTTATTCTCTGTGCTCATCTCTTTGGTTCTCTTCCCAGAACCCCCCTGGCATCATGAGCATCCTGGATGACGTGTGTGCCACCATGCACGCGGTGGGCGAGGGGGCAGACCAGACCATGCTGCAGAAGCTGAGGGTGGCCATCAACTCCCATGAACACTTCAACAGCTGGAACCAAGGTTTCATCATCCACCACTACGCTGGCAAGGTCTGCAACACTGCAGTACACCTCTCTTCTCCTCTCCTTATCCCTCTCTCCTCTCATCTCTCGTCTCTCTCCCTATCTTTCTCTCATTCTGTCTTTCACACTGTTGTGCTCTTTCTTCTTCTCATGTCATCTCTTTCTCTTTTTCCAGTCCTTTTCTCACTCTTTCTCCATTTCTCTCACCCTTTCATTCTCATGGTTTGTGCTGTGTGCTTCAGATGTGTTTGGGTCTCAGCCTGGTACACTCTGCATGCCACAAGTCCTAATGAACCATGTCATAATGGCTTGGAGGGGTTCTGGTCCTAAGTCATCATGGCTTAGAACATTCCTACAGTACCAGCCCAGACTATAGTGGCTATACCAATGATCTATACACACTCTATGTATATGAAGCTGTAGTTAGGAAGCAAGCTTAAAAATGCAACATTGGTGGTCTTGCAGAGAACCTGTCGTCAATCGTTTCTCTTTTGTCAATGAATTCTTTGTTGTTGCTCTAAACATTCTCTGTTAATTTTGATAGGGCACCTGGACTGAGCAGAGGGTACTAACTGCTATCTGAATGGGTTAACTGTGTGCTATGATCGTCACTAACCCTCTAACATCTCTCCTCCAGGTGTCCTACGACGCAGAGGGCTTCTGTGAGAGGAACCGTGACGTCCTCTTCAGTGACCTCATCGAGTTGATGCAAAGCAGCGAAATGTAAGTCACTCATCACTTATGCAAGCATTAGAGAGCATATGCAGCTAGCTGTTCTTTCTGAGACCGGTTCCTGGGCCTCCTTTGAGCCGCCAGTGGCCATCTGTGCAAACAGCCTCCACAGCCTCTAAAGCCCTTTTGTGTGTAGCCTGCAGGGGGCCCTGCACGGTGGGCCATGCCAAGACCCCAAAACCCCATTCAGATACGTGATCTCAGAACCCCCCCCCCCCACACACACACACACACACACACTTATAGACACACAGACACAAATGTGTGGAGGGAAAGGAGCCTCATTCCTTAGCGCAGCAGGTCTGCTCAGAGAAGAAAGAAAATATCATTATAGTCAGCTGGACATTGTTAGTGTGCTGCTGGTCCATCTGCACACACAAAGCCCACTGATCCTCCCTTATGTCCACATGGCCTTGATTAAAAAGTTTAAGACCAGACAAATACTCATGCAGGGAAAGATGGTAGCCCTCATGTGTAAACGTTTGCACATTCTGTGTCCTGACAGTCCCTGTATTTGTTTTTACTTGACTAGTATGTTTGTCAACAACAAATAAATAATTCCTTAAGCAGTAGATTTCTTGAACTTGAACCTTGTTGTTATTTACAACAGGTTTATTTGAGGACTGCAAAATGAGCACTTTGAGCACTTCAAGTGATAAACAGAAATGTTGAGATCAGAAATGTTCTTGAGGTTCTGGAATGCTGGCAACTATGTGCTACATTCTGACCAGCACACATCCATCATGGGTTTAGAGACCATGTTGTGAGTGAGGACATTCTGAGTGTAGCATGATTAAAAGGAATGAGTATAAATAAAATACCATATTTGCTGGTATAACTTTCCAGTCACAGTGCAATAAAAATTCACATTTTTGAGGAAGTAAAAGTCACAGTTTGGCAGGAGAGCAGCTAAAAACCACAGTTATTCAAACTTCAGCTCAGTTCCCTGAAGCTAAACAACAATGTGAGCTGAGTCACTGGCAGCCAGCTCAGAGATTCCACAGACCTGAGTTTGCTGCTTCTAAGAAAACTAAAGTGGAGAACAGTCTTAGCCTGGTCTTCTATATACGTTGCCAATGTTGTCTATCAGTCCTTATTACACCCTGGTTCTCCTCTACAGAGCTTTCATCAGGGCCCTGTTTCCAGATAACCTCAACGCCGAAAAGAAAGGCAGGCCAACGACAGCGGGCAGTAAAATCAAGGTGTGTTGAGCAGCTGTGAGACGTGTGTTTGTACGCCGTACATCAGTGACATGGGTGTATCTATGGGCCACGCGCCTACCTGACCTTATCACTCTCTGTCAGGTGCAAATCCAGAGCTTGCGGATGAAAAGCTCATTCACTCCAGTGTTGTTTTAGTGTCGTCGCTGTGTTCTAGCGATGACAGCTTTAATCAGGGTTCAGGTTCTCTCTCTGACACCCATCAGTATCTTTCAAGCACAAAGACACCACCTTGTAATCAGTCTCGTCAGTGCTGTGTCCCTGAACACTACAGCTTGGAGTACAAACAGTGATTCAACAACAACATGTAGATACAGTTGGCATGTTTTAAACACAAACTATTCTTCATCCTCTCCCTCCTCCTCTTCTTCCTCCTCCTTCTCCGTTCAGAAACAAGCGAATGACCTGGTCCAGACGCTGATGAAGTGCACCCCTCACTACATCCGCTGCATCAAACCCAACGAGACCAAGAAGCCCAAGGACTGGGAGGAGAGCCGGTGAGTGTTTGAACACTGAAATGTCAGGGAACAGCAAAATACATAGTCTTTGAAATGTGTATCAAACTAAACCGTTTTTTATTACATCATTTACAGTCCGTTCTGGAGATTGCCAATTGATATTGAGCAGGATATCCCATTACTCAACTCAATGTTGTTAGGTCTGCTTGGTGAATCACTCACTGGTATTGTATTTCCCTGTTCTGGCCTCTTTAAGACTGCGTGATGGAGGAAGTCTCTGAGACACTCTTACACTAACTCCCTCTGTTTTTCCTTCCCGCTCTTTCTTCCCTGGCTGGGTACGAGATGTACTGATGCAGGGTGCTGTGTTGTTTGGGCCTAATGGCCTTCCTTTTGTGAGCAGCAGTGAGCTGGGCTCAGGCTCAGGCTGGACTGCCTAATTAGCAGCGGAACTGCTGTTTTCACAGGAAGCCTGGGTGCATAAAGAGATTCTTTAGTTCCTTACAGTATCCTTAGTGTTGGAAAATATAAATTATTTTATAGCCCCACCATGAGGTTCATTATAAAATATAATTGATCTATTTAGATTTACCTTAGAAATGGAGGTAGATGCTGACAGATGAACGTCTTCACTGCTATATCTTTGTGGTGAAGGGTTGGTTGAGGCATCTGACCAACCTTCTTCATACATCCCAGCCAGACTGACCCTGTATTCCCCTTTCTCTCTTCTTTCTTCAGGGTAAAGCACCAAGTGGAGTACCTGGGCCTGAAGGAGAACATCAGGGTGAGGCGTGCTGGCTATGCCTACCGCAGACTCTTCAGGAAGTTCCTCAACAGGTAAGGCCCTTCCTTCTGGGGGAGAGTGGCATAAAGGAATGAATTCTACACTTTCAGTGGAAATCAAATCAAATTGTATTGGTCACATACACGTGTTTAGCAGATGTTATTGTGGGTGTAGCGAAATGCTTGTGCTTCTAGTTCTGACAGTGCAGCAATATCTAACAAGTAATATCTAACAATTTCACAACATATACCCAATACACACAAATCTAAGTAAAGGAATGGAATTAAGAATATATATATGTATGAGTCACTTTCGTGTGACACGATCTGCCCTGCCCTCCCAGAATGACAGCGGTTGGTTTTGTACGCTCCTATCCCAGTCGGCAGTACAGGGTAAGGCGGTCTCTCTCTCATCTCTCTCAGGAAAAGGACACAGGGTCGGCATTTGCAGGCAATCAGGAAGTGCTCACTTTGCTAATGTTCGTGTTGGCAGGCTCGAAGGAACAGGCTGCGTGCTGAGCCTCCTGATGAGAACCACTGCTATAGAACACAGGGAGAGCTCAGGGCTTCTGTTGTAGGCTTTACTGTTTCATACACATACTATATAAGAGTCATTGTGAAAAAGCACGGCTGAGTTTAGAGTTTGGTTATTGTATTAGACTTGTGGTGAATGTATTTTTATAATGGCCCCAGACCTCTTTCTTCACCCTTGCATCATATAGGACAGAGATAGCAAGAGTATACCGCTCCTTTACACCTGGCATAGGCCTTACATTGCTCACTCACTTAATCCCGCGCAAATGCTGCAACAACATGTCCAAAATTCTAAATGAGGGTTTGGTTGTGGATTTTTCTCTCAATCTCCCTCTCTCCTCTTTGTCTTCATCTAATTATCTCTCTCTCCCCCTCATTATGTTCCTCAGGTATGCCATCCTGACTAAGGAGTCGTGGCCTACATGGCGTGGAGATGAGAAGCAGGGTGTTCTTCATCTCCTACGTGCAGTCAACATGGACCAGGACCAGTTCCAGCTTGGACACACAAAGGTCTTCATCAAAGCACCTGAGTCGGTAAGACCACCCCTCTCTGACCTGCCTACATACATTTAGACCACCCCTCTCTGACCTGCCTACATACATTTAGACCACCCCTCTCTGACCTGCCTACATACATTTAGACCACCCCTCTCTGACCTGCCTACATACATTTAGACCACCCCTCTCTGACCTGCCTACATACATTTAGACCACCCCTCTCTGACCTGCCTACATACATTTAGACCACCCCTCTCTGACCTGCCTACATACATTTAGACCACCCCTCTCTGACCTGCCTACATACATTTAGACCACCCCTCTCTGACCTGCCTACATACATTTAGACCACCCCTCTCTGACCTGCCTACATGCATTTAGACCACCCCTCTCTGACCTGCCTACATACATTTAGACCACCCCTCTCTGACCTGCCTACATACATTTAGACCACCCCTCTCTGACCTGCCTACATACATTTAGACCACCCCTCTCTGACCTGCCTACATACATTTAGACCACCCCTCTCTGACCTGCCTACATACATTTAGACCACCCCTCTCTGCCCTGCCTACATACATTTAGACCACACCTCTCTGTACCACCAACCTGCCTTCATCCAATGAAAATGCCACCTACCTAACGTTCTTCTAACAGGTTAGAACAGGCGTATAATTAGATCTCTCATAGGCTACAGGCTGCCATGGTGTTGTTGACATGTGCGTTGGCATGCAATAATTCTGTTGTCAGGGAGAGAAATCCAAGACTCAAGAGTTTTTAGACTGAACACCATAAAAGGTTGTAGTATTCAGGAACATGTCAGTATATCTGTGATTGGGGAGCAGGAAGGAGGGGGTTAGACCCAGCTCTGGTGCCCACGTCAGAGCTGTTGAGTCAACACTACACTGGAACTCCTACACCAGTGCGAGTCTGTGGACAAGGAGGTGGTGGGACATTGGAGGGTGTTTTTTCCACCGTAACTGCACTTTTCCCCACTGCTCCAATGAAAGCCGTGCTTGTGGCTAGCCCGTGAGATCACTTATTGACATCTGTACACACATACATGAAGATACATTACATAGTCCTGAATCAGGCCTTGTGTGATTCCAGCAGCAGACTGCCAAGTTCCCCTTCCCCCACATTGCCCTCCTGAGCCCATGCGACTGAGGTGTGATTATGAAACACAAATATCACACAGGGGCGGACCCTGCGATTACCCAGCTGCCAGGCTTCTCAAAACAAACCTCCCTCTGATAAGACGCTGACACAAAGTCATTAGTTCATGGCTAAAGCATTTTTTTTCTCTTCATGCTATTAGATGACATAGTTTGAGTCCATGCCAAGAGTAGAATCACTCTCTCTTCAGAGTAGACTGTCTCACAAGGTGCTAATGGTTAGCCCTGTGAGACACTGTCAGAGGTGTGACACTGTCAGGTGCTGCTCAGAGTTAAAGGTCTGGATGGCTTAAACACACTCCCAGCCAAAACACTGGCTCCACAGTCTCTTTAACAGTCATCTCCTTCCTTTCATAGTTATTCTTATCCTCACATTGTTTTTTTCCCCCATTTAATTTTTTTCTTTTTAATTGTACCCCCTTTTCTCCCCAATTTCGTGGTATCCAATTGTTAGTAATTACTATCTTGTCTCATCGCTACAACTCCCGTACGGGCTCGGGAGAGACGAAGGTCGAAAGCCATGCGTCCTCCGAAACACAACCCAACCAAGCCGCACTGCTTCTTAACACAGCGCGCCTCCAACCCGGAAGCCAGCTGCACCAATGTGTTGGAGGAAACACCGTGCACCTGGCTACCTTGGTTAGCGCGCACTGCACCTGGCCCGCCACAGGAGTCACAGATGCGCGATGACACAAGGATATCCCTACCGGCAAACCCTCCCTAACCCGGACGACGCTAGACCAATTGTGCGTCGCCCCACGGACCTCCCGGTCGCGGCCGGCTGCGACAGAGCCTGGGCGCGAACCCAGAGTCTCTGGTGGCACAGCTAGCGCTGCGATGCAGTGCCTTAGACCACTGCGCCACCCGGGAGGCCCCCCCATTTTATTTTAACATGTATAAAACATTAATTTCGTTAAATCAATCATACTTTTTGTTCTATTATGAACTTACTTATGAACTACTCATACTTGTTTAAAAAAAAAAATATTCTTAAACTTAACACTTTTGATCGATATTGTTATTTACTACATTGTTGATGAGCGTTGAGGAGTGTGTGCATGTCACCAATAAACTTGGATTTGATTTGACATTCAGATCTAGTTTGAATGTGTTTAGTAACTAAAGGGTAATTTGATGTAAAGTGATAGGACATGACCGAGCCTGTGTGGCCTGTTGCAGGGGTGTGGCAGTGCCAGGGCTGCATTGGGCACGTGTGAGTGGGCATGATGTTTAGTCTGGGACAGGGGTGGGGAGATTTGATGCTGGGTGTCTGGGGGGCCATCAGGAAATGAGAGGGAGATAGCTGAGCCAGGGTGGGCTTAGGACTTGATGGCAGACCCACCCATAGTACTGTTACTATCTGGGCGCATGGGTCTGGACATTGGAGAAAATAGCGTATTAGGCAAGGCTCGTTTCAGGTTCCAAACAGTCCACCTTTCGCTTTGGAGAGAACATTATAGTGTTATGCTATTATATACTCATAGGAATCTGAAAAAAACCTGACAACTTGGAATTGTGTTTGTATATTCAGATTTCTTCAGGCATTAACAATATGTCTGTACAGTCATCCCTGTCATTGTATTTGGGTGTGTCTACACTGAGGTATGCCCAGTATGTTTTGCTGTCACAGGTTGTTCAGGTATAAATGTTTTCATATCTGTGCCTCTCTCTACAGCTCTTCCTGTTGGAGGAGACAAGGGAACGTAAGTTTGACAGCCATGCCAGGGCCATCCAGAAAGCCTGGCGCAAGTATGTGGCCCGCAAGAAGTACGTTCAGATGAGGGAGGAAGGTGAGTGACAATCATGTTTTGAAAAAAACTAAATAGCCTAATCATCATGACTAATATTACAACTTAGATGTCAAATAGTATCAAGGTTCTGGTCTAATGCTTCTGAAAATGAACTGAATTGAGACTGTATGTATGCATTCTTGTCTGACTGCCTGTCCCTGTGTGTCCGTCCCCAGCCTCTGACCTGCTGGTGAACAGGAAGGATCGGAGGAGACACAGCCTCAACAGGAACTTTGTAGGGGACTACCTGGGTATGGACGACAGGCCTGAGCTACGACAGTTCCTGGCCAAGAGGGAAAAGATTGACTTCGCTGACAAAGTCACAAAATACGACCGTCGCTTCAAAGTGGGTGTCTTGAGCAGCAGAATTCTCTGCTTGTTTCTGATATTGTTAGTCCAATGACCATTTGTCTCCTCTCTGTCCATATGTGTTTCCAGGGCATTAAGAGAGACTTGATCCTGACCCCGAAGTGTATGTACCTGATTGGGAGAGAAAAGGTGAAGCAGGGCCCTGAGAAAGGTCAGGTGACCGAGGTACTGAAGAGGCGGATTGATGTGGAGAAGATCCTGGCTGTGTCTCTCAGGTAAGACCCAGATATTATGACCCAGGTCCTAGGCGCCAGGAGAGGCTGGCAGGGTCTGCCTAGTCCCATACTGACTGTTTAGTGTTTATTCCCCTTAGGCAGTAAGAACACACAGGACCAGCAGACTCAAGGCCTCGCAAAGTCAGCTAGTTAAAGTGCAACACTTTTCACCAGCTGTCACAAATAGATGCACAATGTACTGTACATAGAGACTATTGGTCTTGTCAGTGATGTCATCCAAACGCTTGTACATTCATGGTATCAGGCTTTCTGTATTTTCAAGTACAAAAGATACTACTCACTGGGTCTCAATAAGAAACTTGATAAACAGCTCAGGAATCAGCCCCCCATTACACATGAGATTGTTCTGTCAGCTCACAGAAACCCACCATGTTAAGCTACAGCTATCTGCAGAAATGTAAAAGCTACAAAGTCTGGATGTACGATCACTCAAGTCCCCATGTTCCTTTAAATGTCACACATGGGGTATTGCAAACATGGAAGAGATTCAAACCTCTTGTATATGTCTGCTCCTGTGTGTGTGGGTGTGTAAAGGCTATTTGAATACACATTCTCAACACAACTACATAGTACGCTTCAGAGTAATTATTTTATTCTGCCTTTATTTTACCAGGCAGGTCAATTAAGAAGAAATTCTTATTTACAATGACGGCCATTTTGTTTTGTTGAAGTCACCAGTAAAGACAAATAATACTGACAGCATCAGCCCAGAGGTCAGGTCAGGTCAATTATTACGACCCACATTACTCTGTGACCCACTAAGCTTTACATTTGCATGGTTATATGCAAATGTCAAGCTTTGTGGGTCATGAAGTAATGTGGGTTGTAATAATTGACCTGACCTGACCTCTGGGCTGATGCTGTCAGTATTATTTGTCTTTACTGGTGACTTCAACAAAACAAATGGCTGTCATCGTAAATAAGAATTTGTTCTTAATTGACCTGCCTGGTAAAATAAAATAATTAATCTGGAGCGTTTGGCGTTTACATGCAGATGTACTATGTTTTGTGACAATAGAATCGAATGTCGAATTCACAATCGCTCTCCTCCAACATATCAGTTTAAACTTCAAATCAAACTTTATTAATATCTGTCACATTACAGTGCATGTCACAAAGTTGCTCCCCAGTCCCAACTGATTGGTCTGTCCCTGTCCCTCAGCACGATGCAGGACGACCTGCTGATTCTGCATGAGCAGGAGTATGACAGCCTGCTGGAGTGCACCTTTAAGACCGAGTTCATCAGCCTGCTGGCCCGCAGGTTCGAGGAGAGGACCCAGAGGAAGCTGCCGCTCAAGTTTGGCACCACGTACGTGCTGTAAACACAAACATACCTTTAAACAGACAATGTGATATATGGGTGGAGTGGAAGTAGACAAAGCTTTGGTCAACATTATTTACAATACTCTGGGGTTGTTCTGGAAATACTGCTTTTGATTTGGTACTGAGATAACGGATGACATTTCTCTGGCAGTTTCCAGTGGATGGTTTGAGTCAGTGGTTGTAAGGGAGATCTCTCTGCTCTGTCTCTCAGACTGGAGCTGAAGCTGAAGAAGGAGAACTGGGGTTTCCTGAGTGGAGGCGGCTCCAGACAGGTGATGTTTGTCCAGGGCCAGGGGGACGTGGCTGTCACAAAGCCCTCCAGTAAGACGCTGCAGGTCAGCATTGGAGCCGGTCTGCCCAAGAACACACGTGAGTATTACAGGAGTAGTGTGTACCATCCCTCCACATCAGGATTCAATCGACATGGTGTTTTCCTAGTGTTGTCTGAAACATGCTGTTTACTGACTTAGAGTCCCCTTTGTAGGTCCCACCAAGAAGAGCTTCACTCAGAGTCGCTCCAGCGTGTCCAGAACCCATCAGAACACTCCCACACGGGCTGCCCCTGGGCCTCCAGGTAGAATAATCATTAGCTGATGTAGGCCCTCACCCCTGTACATAATAAAGCAGTTAGCAACACTTGATGACAACCATCTTCCTCTTTGTCACAGTTGCCCATCAGAATGGTGGTCCGAAAAACACCAACCACATGGCCAATCAGAGGAACACCTCACAGCATTCCAATCAGAGGCCTCCGTCAACAGGCAATGGGTCCCGCCCCTTCCTGCCCAACAACGTCATTCTGAAGGAGAGAGGCAGCAACCATCCTAAGCCCAACCAGCCAAACCTGGACTGTCTGAAGGTCCCTGACCAGGGGGCGGCAGGGTGAGTACTGGCACCAACAGCCCTGATTACCTCCCAATACAGAGCTCTAAGGACTGATAACTATAATGACTTACTATACAAATATGTTTGCTCTTACAAAAACATGTAAATACTGAGGATGAGTATGGTGTGTAACATGGTGTGTATGAGGGTGTGTTTGTGTCAGTATGGTGCAGTGTTGTTTCAGTGTACACACACACACACACACACACACACACACACACACACACACACACACACACACACACACACACACACACACACACACACACACACACACACACACACACACACACACACACACACACACACACACACACACACACACACACACACACACACACACACACACACACACAGAGTCCTGCTGTAACTTGGATGATGTATTCCTTTATAGTAACGGAGGCGCCTGGACAGCTTCGAATGGAGGAATGTGAGTCAGTGTTTGCGGTGTGTTGGGTGATGGTTCAGGCCTTAGCCAAGCCAGGCGCAGCTCACTGGCATGATGTGTATATCTCTCCCTGGCTCTCCTGTAGCTAGATGCTCTCCTTCTTGCTTGTACACATCTCTCTAACAGAAGGCAAAACCTATCATCTGATTGGATGAAACTACTGGAAAAAGTCAGAGCCCAGTAACATGCTGTCAATCATTCTGTTGTTGAAGAGTTATTTTGCTCCAGAATTATACCTTCAAAGGCATGATATGGATTCCTGATATGGAATCTATTGTCATATAATATCGCTAGATCCCACTGCTTGCAAATTACTGGGCTTGCTTTTTTCTCCCAAAATCGGGTCTGGTGTCAGTTAACATGGAAAACCTCCATTGGGTACGTCTCAATGGTTTTGAGATATCCTGAAAGCAAGATATTACTTTTTTATTGGTGATTCCTTTGGTGTGATAGTTCGCTTATTGGTTGACTTCGTGAAGGGGTTGTGTGTGTTTTTTTCATTTTTCATCTCTAGCCTTCTCAAGTTAATTGACTGTATTTACAAATAACTTTCCAGTGTTTTACACTCCATAATACCATGTGGTGATTTCCAATGAGACTTACCCCCACACCATGGGGTTACCAGTGTTTTATGCTAACGTGAGCTCTAGTGTTGTGTTTCCACAATAACTAGTCTTTAGTATGACACTAAAGACTTGTGGTGCGCATAATCAACCATCTTTGCATCTTTCAAAACTGTTGCTTTATGAGAAGGTGTTAAAGTTCACTGTTAGACATTGTTATGTACTGTAAGTACCAGCTGAAAAGTACCCAGGGCCTTGCCTCGGCTCCAAGTCAGAGCAGGTCCGCCGGAGCCATGGCCCAGTGAGACACGGGTACCGGCCCACGTAAATGGAAACAGAAAAGAGCCTTCTGGGTAAAACACTGGGGTAAATCCTAATTGGAAAGGCACCAATAGTGTTGTACATAGTTGTACTAAGACAAATCTATGGGATGGCTCGCCATCTTGTGGTGGAACTGTGCATATCAAATTCTATTTAGTCAGGTGTCTTTGAAAGAAACAGTGGAGTAAGCACAAACCAATCCAATAATAACTACCACACAAACTCACATGGTATGTTCTTTCATCCCAATATTGATAACTTCACATCCTTTGCTAAAGCCACACAATCACCAGCTTTCCTAATGACTGACTGTAGTGTTCTAGTCAGCCAGTAGAATAGTGTCACACTAATGAAGGAGGAGGCGACTTTTCTTTGATATCTAAGGCTCGCTCCTGTTGTCTTTCTCTTTATTCCTCAGTGTCCAAAGACAGTCGGTCAGTAGACCACCACCAGGAGGGGGGCGACCCAAACCTGCCCCCAAACCCAAGCCCCAGGTGCCCCAGTGCAAAGCCCTTTATGCCTATGATGCTCAGGACACAGATGAGCTCAGCTTCAATGCAGACGACGTCATCGACATCATCAAGGAAGGTAATACACAGGAGGCAGAAATCACATCATCGCACAAAGGGGAAATTATTGGATTTTGTTTGGTGGGGGGTGCATAAAACATTTGTACTTTAACGCTTTCACACTTTTAAAAAATGTAACACTTTGGACTTTAGTCCCATTGTAAGCAAAGTCTTCTTTCTTGATCAGATGCTTCTGGCTGGTGGACGGGGAGGCTACGGGCAAAGCAAGGCCTGTTCCCCAACAACTACGTCAGCAAGATCTAGGCGCTGCATGAATAACAGCTGACTGTCAATCACCAGGAGAGAAGTACACACCTCTACTGACTGAAGGGAGGAGATAGAGCTACCAAACAAAAGAGATTTTGTGAGAGAAGAGAGAAACCAACATTTTTTCTCACCACTCCTGTATTGTAGCCTTCTTCTGGATGTAACTTCCTGTTATTCTGGACAGACGAGTGTCAGGCTTGCAATGAAGTTCTATTTTTATGAGGATCTGAGGGCAATACTTTATTGTCCAGGGGCAAATCGCTACACAATCCCTGTGAGCACTGAACAAATATTTATTGTATTTATATAGCTTTCTACATTCTCCCTCCCTATCTTTTTCACTTCGCTATGGTTATAAGGTGATATTGTGGATGCATATAAATGATATGCATGATATGTGGAACCAGGTTGTAATTACATTTTTCATATTTCTCATTTTGGAAATGAAAGGGTTTTAAAATGAATTATGGGTTGTTTCCAAGAAGCCACTGTCTGTTTAAACAATTATCTGAAAGGGGATTTGTGCTGCTAAGCTGAATTTAGATGTATTGGCTATAAAAAATATGTTGACAAGACATTTACATAAAATGGACATTTTAATAGTTCATTGCACTGTGATTTTATAACTTCAGCAATGCATTTCACCAGAAAAACAATGATCAAATGGGTTTGATAACCAAGTGCTCAAAACATTGCCAATTGTTATTGGTCAGCTAAACAAATGCAATCACTTGTGGGAAAAGGAAATGCAGTTTAACTTTCAATAGGTAAGTCTTCAGGAATCCCCTGCTCTTATTTCCAAAACGCGAGTGATATCCTTAGAACTCTTGGGCCACAGTGTACTGTACTCTGTGGTTTATAAGCACTTTATCAGTAGCTACAGATTTTAACTTGGACAGACTGGTCACTTCTGCCACAGCTAGTAATTCTTGGATATTTTGAAAGGTTGCCAAACTAGAGATGGGCCTAGTTACTGGAGGATCATTTGTTTACATAAGAGCTACAATTCTAGGTATACTGTATGTACATCTTGACATTTAGGAATTATGTCAATACTGTGTTAAATTTCACTTAATTTAAATTGTATTTTTTACTCAATTCTGCTTTTATTACATTTTAGTGCACAGTATGGGTCATTAGACGAGTTTGTTCTTTCAGGTGACAGCAAAGAATTCCATTGACCTCTTTCTTGCTGGTTTCCACAGCTTTCGCATTCTCCATTTATGAAAATCATTAAGGGCTGGTTTCAATCCATATCACGGAAGTAGCTTGGAAGAGCCATGTTAAAAATATAATTTCCGATTGAAGCGTTTACCGTGAATGTAGTCTAATTGCGCTGCAGCAGATCTTCAGCACTATGGATTGAATAGAGCCCTAATATATATATATATATATTTTTTTACAGGCATAGTTGTGGTCCTGTATGGTGGAAAATACATTTGTGCATTATGGCAAATGAGTCTTAAAACATGTACTAATGTAGTTACTGTGCTTTTCATGTAATTAAAGACGTTAGTGATTTTTGCACGCTCAACCCGGCCTTTCTCATCCTGCCCTAGCTGGACAGGAAATACTACTTCCCCATAGCTTGGTCCTAGATGTTTGTAGCTTTACCAGTTGGTCAATAAGCGTTGGCGAGACTACATGTTAACTGCAACATCCCAGGGCAGCTTGATGAAAGGTGCAGCTGTTTGTTCAGGAACACAGGGCTGTAAAACCCTACAGTATAGTCAAACTTTACCATAATTACTTTATTTCATTTAGAGGTAAAGTTACATGTCTTAATGAAATGGCTGGCCCATAACGTTATTGTAGCACAACTATTAGTTGTGTATGAAATGCATTATACTCCTGTTCACATTTGGAGTGTTAATACTTTGACTACAGGTGGTGTTTCACACTTTGATACTCCATTAAGAATAAAATTTAAACTAGGCTGTGGCTTTGGATTTTAATGACTATTCAACATTGACTTACCAAATAATGGATACACAGCTATGTTTAAGCATACACTCAAAATGCATCTAGACAATATTTAAGATGGTTCAAAACTTTTATTTGTACAAATTTAAATATTTACATGTACTTAAAAGCAGCAGTCTAAAAAGGCTCTCACGATAGATTCTTAGACAAAAAACTAGTTAAAAAATAAAGTGCAGCAGATTAAGAATCAGTCCGTAATCACATGACATCAGGGTTTATGTTCTGGGAGCAGAGCAGCAGCCATGTCATTTACAACTGCAGACTTCAGCTGAGGGATGAGGCTGATCCTCATTAGCCTGCTGCTTGCATACTTATTCTTGACAGCCTGGAACACAAGTTAGTCAATGGTTATGGTTCTTTCCAAGATCTGGCATGTAATCATATTACCCAAATCCAATGGTTTAAGATTAAAATCACTAGAGCAAGGTCAAGCTATCAGACAACTTACCTGAAGCTTTGTTCGCCCTTCATTGACAGAGACAACATTTTTGGCAATGTGCTGCATGATTGGCTTGAGGTGGTTCTCATTATAGGTAGAGTAATGCTCCTGCGTTGGAGTCTGCACAAGAAGCATAACCAATAGTAAAAAAATTGACCATATGTTGCTAGCACCAAATCAGTTTGAATGTAATCTATGATAATCTGAGTGGACACATCCCATAAACATCCCAATAATTGCCAGGAGCAGCTTACCCAGTTGAGCTCATCAAGCAGCAGCTGGGAGAGGCACAAGGCTGCAGCAGCAATCTCAGAAGGATGGTAGTGCACCATGTCATAGTCAAGGAGGGTCAGTTCCATGAGGTATTTGGCTAGTGTGTGCTTCTCAACATCAGCCTGAAAACACAACCACTGGTTAAGTCACTGCATGCAAGTAATAATGTAACCTTCTGGTAACCCGTCGGTTGTTGATTGCTTTTCCACCTCTAACAATTAAATAATTGCAGTTCATGTTGATAGGCAACTTTAAAAAACTACACCAGTAAAGGAAAAACTAGTAAAACATGCATGTCATTGAATAACCTACATTGCCAGCCTTCGAGGCTCTCCTGAGGAAGTGTAGGGGTAGAGGCCGTCCAAGCTCAAAGTTCAGACTCTGCAGAATCAGCTGTTCCATCTCCCGAATATGGGCCTTGGTGAATGCATTGTCTGTGATGTAAACGAAATCGCCAATCTCCGGGGAATACATCTCTTCATACTTGGATGCCAACAACATGGCAGTCACGCCAACCAGCTGGAGCTTCTTGCGGCCAATAGTTTGCACCTTGATAGAGAGGGGTTATAAAAAAGTGAACAAAGGGATATACAATTCAAAAAACTTTTTTTTTTAACGAGGCTTACCTGAAGAAAGCGATCTAGGATGGCCACAGTCAAATAAAGAGTCTCCTGCAGTAGCTGGAACCTGGAATGCACCTGAATCAGCCAGTCAATCAGGAGAGCGCGCATGCGTCCATTGATCTCATAGCCATTCATGTACTTGGGCCGGACAGACTGCTGGGTCTGTTGAGAGAGGAAGACATCAAGATAGACAGTGAGACCAGTACAAAATATTTAACGAGTCAGCACCATGTTAGCCTAGAGAGAAAGCACAAGTTACCTCAAGGCGCTGCAAATATCCATAGATATCCTTTATATATTCAGAGCACAGTTGTGGCATGTCTGAATCCCCTTCGTCAATGTCTTCTACAGCAAGTAGAGCTACTGAGAACGCCTGACACAATTCCTCTTCTTTCATGGACACGTTAGCAGACTCTCCAGGCTGAGGAACTTGAGGCACTGGGGAACGTTGAGGCCGAACAGCTGCTGGCTGGTCTTTTTGGTTCATAGATTGTTTGGTTGAAGCCTTAGCAGCAACAGTCTTCTGTAGAGAGTATAGAGGCATGTTTGAGAACGATCTGGGTGAGTAACTAGTGAAATCACAGACAATGGACCAAATATTACCGTGCAAGACAACATACCTTGGACAGCACCGCTTTGCTGGCATTAGGAAAGTTGGACAGCTCTCCAAACACAGCCCTTCTTACTCCAGCTACGTTTGCTTTTCCCATTAGTGCTGGGTTGTCTGCGTTCCTTAACTGTTTAAGACGAAATGACCGTCAAACCAACCATGTGAACACAAATTATAACTAATACGTTTCGCATCTCTTGCTAGCTAACACAGCAAAGAAATTGCCTACTAACGTCGTCAGTTAATGACAAAACGTTCAATTTAACCATGCCACATTACACTAGGTAACTTACCTAGCTAGATGTTCAGGCAGGTTAAATAACTCAATTTTTAGGCATTGTAGTTGCTTACCTACTAGATAACTTGGCTAGCTAAACAAAAAATAGCAAGCTGAAAGCAGACAACTACGCAAGCCGTATTACTTTAACAAGCGCAAGTAACGTTAGCTGTGAGTAACATGCACACAAACAAATTAGCTAGTCCATATTGTAAAAACTCACCGCAGCACGAACTTCTAATGACGACATCTTCACACTTTGTTAAAAACACGGCAGTTAGACAGCCAGCTATAATGTGCAAAACGCCGCTTTGAGTTCTGTTATTTGCTCGCTATCTCCACAGACACAAGGCCCAAGTAAACAACTCTCAACGAACAATTCCACAGTCATTCAAATACCGCTCTGTTGATTCTAATTGGATACCGCTTCATAGAATGCACCTCTTTCATTGGTTGCCAAAGAGAAACCACGAATGACGTCGCACAATCAGAACGGATCTAATTTCTTTTCCTCTTTTTTTCCAACAACAAATCAATACAGAAAGTACACGGGGGAACACAAGTATACATAAATAAGATACAAAGGACAATTGGGCGAGGGGGTACAATATCACATTACACAAGGACCTTAAGGGACATACATACACTTATAATTCTAACAGCTTTTTTGTTGGTAGAGTATTTAATTGTCTTAAAATATAGTACCATTTTTTTTGTTGTAAGGTAAGACAATGTGGTGTTTTGTTTGTAAATGTATATTTGTGAATATGAAATTTGGCCAAAATAATAATTAAATGAATTACATAAAATTGTTTCAACTTATATCTATCTTAGGTAAAGAATCCAAGCAGTACATCTTTCCACAATAGTGTAAAATCTTCATAAATGTATATATTGCTGATAAATCCACTTGGCCAAAATAACATATATTTTATGAATTGACCAAAATGCTAATCTTGGCTACTCTTGGCTAAACACTACACTTGGTTTTCACTGATTGATGAGTAGTAATAAGTAAGGGGAATATTCATAAAATCTACATAGAATGCATAAAATACGTTTTTTTATTCTTGCTGCAGGCTCTTTGGATACATGGATGGATACTTCAGTTAATCTTTACTTAATGATTCACCATAAGGACTACAGATTATAAACAGTTTATACGCAGGAGCTGAATAGGCATTTTTATTACTGCTATATCACATCTACAGTGCCTTCAAAAAGCATTCATACCCATTGACTTACTCCACATTTTGTTGTGTTACAGCCTGAATTCCAAATGGATTAAATAGAGATTTTTTTTCTCACCCTATCATCTAGAGAAAACATGTTTTCATATTTTTTTGCTCGTTTTTTGTACATGAAATACATAAACATCTAATTTACATAAGTATTCACACCCTGTCAATACATGTTACAATCACCTTTGGGAGCCTTTAAGGCAGCAATTATGGAGTCATTCTAGGTAAGTCTCTAAGAGCTTTGCACAACTGGATTGTACAATATTTGCCCATATTTTTTAAAGAAATTCTTCAAACTTTGTCAAATTGGTTGTTGATCAATGATAGAAAACCATTTTTAAATCTTGCCATAGATTTTCAAGCAGAATTAAGTCAAAACTGTGACTTGGCCAATCAGGAACATGTACCGTCTAATTTGTAAGCAACTGTGTTTAAGGTTATTGTCCTGCTGAAAGGTGAATTAATCTCCCAGTGTCTGGTGGAAAGCAGACTGAACGGGGCTTTCCTGTAGGATTTTGCCAGTGCTTAGCTTCATACCGATTCTTTTTTATCCTGAAAAACTCCCCATTCCTTAACGATTACAAGCATACCCATACCCATAACATAATTCAGCCACCACTATGCTTGAAAATGTGGAGTGGTACTCAGTAATGTGTTGTATGTGAATATTTTTTATTCTGTACAGTCTTCCTTTTCACTCTGTCAATTAGGTTAGTATTGTGGAGTAACTACATTCTTGATCCATCCTGTTTTCTCCTATCACAGCCATTAAACCCTGTAACTTTTTTAGTCACCATAGGTTTCATGGTGAAATCCATGAGCGGTTTCCTTACTCTCCGGGAACTAAGTTAGGTAGGACGCCTGTATCTCTGTAGTGACTAGGTGTATTGATACACCATCCAAAGTGTAATTAATATCTTCACCATGCGCAATGGGATATTCAATGTCTGCTCTTTAAAAAAAATGTAATCTACCAATAGGTGCCCTTCTTAGCGAGGCATTGGAAAACCTCCCTGCTCTTTGTGTTTGAACTTCACTGCTTAAATGAGGGCCCTTACATATAATTGTATGTGTGGGGTACAGAGATGAGGTAGTCATTCAAAAATCATATTAAACACTATTATTGCACACGGAGTCCATACATCTTGTGACTTAAGCACATTTTCACTCCTGAACTTGAGGCTTGCCATAACAAAAAGGTTGAATACTTATTGACTCATGACATTTCAGCTTTTCATTTTTAATTAGTAAAAAAAAAAAAACGGAATTCCACTAACATTATGGGGTATTGAGTATAGGCCACTGACAAAAAAAAATCAAAATGTAATCAATTTTAAATTCAAGCTGGAACACAAAATTTGGAAAAAGTCTAGGGGTGTGAATACCAATGTTACCAATATTTTTTGTTGATAGTAGATCCCTCAACATGCAGTTGTGAAATATGGACCAACATGCATAGGTGAATGGTAAGACACAAATAAACAGACACAGGAAAGAGTTCTAACTTTATTAATATTATTTTAAAACTAATATAAATCCCATGGAATATCATCCTGGAGCCATTAAGTCTATGAATGCATGGATACCTGCCATAAGTACTGCATTCCAACACTCCATTCAAAATTATTAATTTTTTCCAAAACTCAGCAATCAGAGTGGAAATACATGGCCTCAGCGCACTCTCTTTACAACACTCCTGTCTGTTCTCTCCTGTGCAAGTATATGCAAGTTAGCAAGTGGAGAATAATATTAGTGTTATCTTTTCAATGGCAGCAAAGAGAGATTGCTGCTGCACAGCTACAGAGAGAGAGAGGGAGAGTGTGGGTAAGAACAATGATCTGGGTTGTAAGAATAATCAGCTACTTATTTATTATTCTGAGCTGAGCGCTGTGTATTTCCCTCTGAAAAAAGAAACGGGGATAAACCAATGCCATTCCCAGTTCCAAACAACAGATATCCCCAGGTTGCAGGCTCATGTGAAACTGGTTGCATCTGTGGGCCTGAGATCCCCTTATAGAACCCAGTTTTCCATCTGGGGCCTGTCTGAGGGAGAAATCCAAACAGAACACAGAGACTGTATCCTCAGCAGACCTCAACAATCATTCCATTGAAAAAGAAGGTGGTGCAGGAGAGGTGTAAGACACGCATGTGCATTTTCTGGGAGGTGAGGTGAAGTTTGAGTTTATTCCCACTCTAGAAATACTGGGTGAACACAAATACAGCAGCTGATCAGTTTAACATGATTTTTTCCTAATTAAGGAATGTCTTGATTTACCTTCTTAGAAACGAAACGTCTTCCACTAGCAAACCACATTGTCTAAACATAAACTAATCAATACAATGATTGGTAAAATGAGTCCTGCAATGTTTTTAAATGGAGGTTGACATTCTACTCCAGTAAAGCAAGGCATTAGGTATATAGAAATGCTTCTTTACTTGAGCAGCTATCCTCACCTGCAAGTTGTTAGGCCATGAGAAGCCCACAATACATGTGCAAAGAAATGCATTGCGAGGAGCCATGCAAAAAATAAAAAAAATAAAAATAAAATATGACACGAGGAAACAATCAAAAGCTACATAAAAGCTTTATAAATACAATAACATTTTAAATCCTTAATGGAGATGTCAATTCTAGCAGTATTGTACTGTGTGATAGCTGGCACTCTAGGCTCAACGCTTTTTTAGCCTGATGTTTTTATTTTCTCATAGTGGATCTGCGCAGGTAATTCATGCCCTCTTTGGTTGACTGCAGTTCTGAAGAAAAATTCAAACAATAAACAACAATGAAAGAAAATTCCAACAAAGAGTTGTTAGAAAAACAGCATCAACTCTCAACGGCAGACAACTGCGCCTCGATATCCACTCTGCAGATGGGGCACTTCTTATTGGTGAGGAGCCATTGGTCCACACACAGTTGATGGAAGAGATGCATACAAGGTAGGCGTCTGTGGAAGAGAGAATATATTGTTAGACAGACTTTGAATTTCATCTTCATAATGAAAAGATCTGGTAAAGTTGGAATGAAATGACAATGAATACAATTAGTTTAATTTGGTTTGTTGAAAGATAGAAAATTAACATTCACACATTACAGTTCTTACATTACACCAACAGAGGGCAGAAACTCACTTGATCACATGAGCACATATGTTGAGCTCCAGAAATGTCCTCTGAGACCAGTCATTTTCAGACACTCAAAGGATTGAGTTTTCTGCTGATTACTATATTTGGGTGTTGAGAAAATCTCCACGGCATATCAAGAGAAAATGTGGGAAAGGAGTGGTCGTTCTCACACAAAAACAGCCCCGCATTAAAACACACGCTACAGTATAACTGTACCTGACGTCCTCCCCTTCCTCCAGTATTGACAGACAGATGGTGCATTTCTCCTCTGTGTCTTCGTCTGCCCCCTCATCTTCTTCTTGCTTACCATGCAGCTTTCTCTGTTAATGGAAACATTGGAAAACACCATTATAGATACACAGCACCAAAAACAAAGTTCCCACAAAGACAACTCTTATTCACATTATAAAGACGTATTAAACAGGGAAGGCTGAGACCATTTTATGAGGGTTACCGTCAAACACGATAAATGTATTCAGGGTTCACAGGCTGTAAACATTACAGGTACAGACCAACTTGCGAATAAACTATCCTTTATGACTGATAGAGAGCTTACTGTATACAGTACAAGCATTATGAGGGTGAACACATATCCCTATGAGGACAGAGATAACGGTCATTTTGTCCTGGCTACAAAACATGTCATCCCTATGGATCAAGGTAATATGGATTTGAAAAAAAGATATTTAAATAAATATTTAAAAAAAAACTATCAAATGTTTCTACTGCCGAATCCCCTTGCCCCCAACACTACTACCATTAACAACTATAAATGAGCAGAGACATGTTTCCAAATTGAATTTGTTCGTTTTTTTCTCACCGAGTCAGAGGTTGCGTGCATATTTTTCCCAATAGTTGCCCATGCTTCAGGGGTTAACTGTTCGTCAATGTCTCGCTCAGTCTCCAACACCTTCTGTATTGGGCAGCAGGTTATTAGGTTACTTATTTAAATACATTTGGAAAACTAGATGGAATCTTTCCCTACAATGTTTTCTAAAGGCTGAAACTTTGGTTGAAAGGGACACTTTCTAGTTTCTACAGCATCTGACTTAACGATAGCAATACATTCATATTTTGAAAGGAGCACAAAATAACCACCGAGTGTGCACTCTGTCCCAGAATAAAATCTTGTGCAGACATGCACAAAATACATCACATCAAACTACATTAAATAGGATATGTTCTGAAACACACACACAGTTTTATAGGAGTGCTCTCACCTTTTTGTACTTGTGTGGGTAAGTGCACCTCTCTATGGTTCCCTGAGAGGCCCCTCGGTTCACAGTCCCCAATCTCTCCTCTAAATGCAGCAGATCCTGAGGAAAAGGGCAGGAAAACAACCCAACGTGAGACTGAGCCAACTCAGTTCCACACAGCTCATAAGCCACAGCCATAATACGCTCTTAGCGCCTTCATAACTAATTACCAGGGCCAGGAGTGTTTCCTCACCACCTGACCTGAGCAGGAAAAACTCCAGGCCCTAGTTACTAGCTCTTTACTAATCGAGTGTCACCTCATAAGTTCGTCCAAATCCAGTCATTCTGGATGAGATGTAGCGAATGTGCGGGTAGGTTACTTCAGACATGCCAGTGTGCTGTGAGGGAGGCAAAACAATTCCATGGAAATATGTTCACTTCAGTGGAGTACAGTCATTTGTTTCTGTGGGCTACAGTTCATGAAGCACATATAGCGATATAGTATTATCAATTAAGTCTGCTGACACTGCTCGACATGGGTATAAATTCCAGCTAGCATTGAGAAAAACTGCATTTTTGATAACCGCAGAAGGTTCACAATTTCATATTTTCGGACATTGTGCATTAACTTTTAACATCTTTTCGAAGAGGCATCCATTGATTTCAGGCAACTGGTTATGTTGAATATGCACTTGAAATGCCTTACGGGCCACCATTAATTGCCAACGCATTATTCATGTGGCCCAACAAACCATCCTTGAAAAAACAGATGTTATAAATAGAGGACTAGCATCATTCATCTAAGCCATACTTCTCAAGTATTCTAACGTAGGCACGTGTGCTTAGAGTGAGGGTGCCAGTCGTGCACTCACCATGAAGGGGATGGGGAAGTGGTGCAGTCTTGGGGGAGGGTGGTAGTGGGGCAGGTGAGGGTGCAGGTGTCCTGAAGGATATGGCGCCACGGTCACTCCAGCCTCGATACCCAGCTCCCTACAGAAGAGAACCAGACCAACAACAGTCCTCATCAACTCATACATTGACATCACAGGTGCCATTTCAACAGTGAAGATGACTGACTATATCCTTAGTGCACAGCAGGCCACAAATACGTTGGTTAAAAAAAAATCTCTTGGCCCTACACGCAAGGCATTGGCCCTCAACTGCTCTAAATGGTACTGACCACGCAGTCCTCTGCTCAGGTTGGCGTGGGTGGGACGACATGGTCTGGGGCACGTGGATGTGGTGGCCATGGCCGTAGTTGGGGTGCATTCTGTGGGGGTGTGGAGGGGGGCGCTCATGTGCTCGTCTGGAGACAGAAAGAGAGGTTTATCAGAAACACAAGAGGGAAAATACCATAATATTGTCCCTGTAATCAGACAATTGGATGCTACGGTCTGTGTTTGCAGTTGTGTTGCTGCCATCAGACGGGTTGGACAGAGGCTACACTCACGTGGGGTGTTGCATCATCCTGCGTCTCTGCACCTCCATCCTCTGCAGCATCTCGTGCTGGTGCAGCCTCTGCACAGAGGTCCCCAGCGCGGGCATGTGGTGCTGCAGGGCCTGGTGCTCCGCGGGCAGGTGTTGGGGGGCACTGGAGCCTGTGAGGTGGTGGGCAGGCAGAGGGGCAGGGGGGGGCGGGGGCACGGCGTGGCCAGGGGGGTGGGAAGGCAGGGGCGTGTGGAAGGGATGGACGGGGTGGGGAATGACGTAGTCACCCTGTGGAGTGGGCTGAGGAGGGGGAGGAGGGTTACCATGGGAATGGGGGCAGGTGTTAGAGGGCTGGTGGTGCAGGGAGCGTGCCAGGGGGGCGTCTGGGTGTCAGAGAGAGTGAGAATGGTGGGAGAAAGTTGATAAGTAGTTAGTAACACCTTACCAGATCGCCTTTAAGTCCCCTTCCTAATGATGACACCTGATCATCATCATCAGTTATGACTCTCCTCACTGAAACATGCTGCCTGGCTGCTCCCTGTGCTGAGCAGGTCTCCCACCTGAGACCCCGTACAGACCCAGACCCTCTGTCTCTGTCCCTGTCTCCCTCCCTCCCTCCCTACTGCAGAGAGAAGGTGGCCGGAGCAGGAATGACTGTCTGACGTGACTGAGTGTAGGGACTAGACAGGTGCGCCAACAGTTCCAATTATCCCTCTAAATATGGCCCCACCAGGGAGCCCCGCCACACTCCTTCTCATTCCACACAGATCTATTCTGAGGAGAATCAGCAATTAACAGGGCCTGTTTGGTAGCACACCCGCAGCACTTAGCACATTAAACATCAGGTGTTTCTCTTAATTACTATTAGCACTGGGTTTCAAGAGTGCCGTTGTCGGCATAATCTTTCAAGGTCTGGTGGTAATAGTTACTGTATATATCCTAAAGGCTCACGTGTTTAGTACAGTAGTATGCAGGTTCTGCATGGGAATAACACACTATAGTTACTACTGCAGCATTTCATATTCCTATCAAATCAACACTTAAACAATAGAAACCACACACAAATCTAACCACAAAATAACTTCACCCCCCAAAATAAAAGGCCATCTCCCTTTTGGTGCAGATGTAGCTCTACTCACAGGAGGGGTGCATGAAGTGCCTGCAGGTGGATAGCTGTGGCTGTGGCTGAGGCTGGGCCACCATGGCTGAGCTGAAGGAGTCCACCACTGCGCTGGGCTGGCTGGGCCCTGGCCCCGTTGCATTCTGGGAGTTATAGGCAGCGGGCCGCGACGTGGAGCCTGGACAGCACGGGTCAAAGGCTGAGGTTCCATGGAAACTACCGGCCCCGCTGCTCCGCAAGCCACTGTTGCTCAGGTCCACTGGCAGAGTCTGCTTGGGAGGGGAGAGAGAGAGATAGGAGGGTTGGAGAGGAATGAAAAGGAAAGAATAGGGGTGAGAGATACAGGGAGGGGAGGTATGGAGAGAGTAGAACCAGGCTATGATGTTATGGTGCTCCTGTCTGACTTTGATCTCTGTAGTGACCGAATATATAACTAACCAGCAAAACACTAAACTAAAACCACAGGGCTTCATGGTCCAGCCAGCACAAAGCACAAGATACAAGTACAAGACAATGGGCTTCACAGTTTAGACTGCAGTAAACCGTCTGAGAAAATTCAATCTAAGTGATGGAGTTTCAAACCATAGTAGCAGCCCTCCCTCGTTGAATTATTCAAATAAATAATAATATTTAGACTGATGCATAAAACATGACTTATTCACCTTATTCAGGCACCATGTCTCCTTTCTCTGAGCTGTAGCTGAGGGCGGTACCTACATGTAGGCCAAGCCCATCAAAGGGCACAGCATTTTGCCTCACCCATGCAACTACTTCCTCCTTTTCATGGTAGAGACCTGACGGCCCAGTTTTGAATACTTGCCCCAGCCCTGCATGAATTATGTAGGAATCCGAGAGTATCAAGACAGAGACGGAGGTCTATGGAGGGAGCCCCTAACCTGACCTGCAGACACAGCCCTCTCAACCCCAACCCAACTAATTACACTTTAACCACACACTGCTCCACTTTGATGGTAAATAATACAATTCAGCAGCTCCTAACAATTAGCAGAATTTAAATTATTCAGCGGTGAATTTGGCTTCAAGGGAGGCTGCCAGCTAGATCCTTTGTAACGTTTTTGTTAAGATACCAGTTATTTGTCTGTTTCAGTTCCTGTTTTTTCCTTCTTAATCCTTTTTAATCACCTTGAATATGATTCATTGGCAGATATTGATGGAGCCGTTTGTTTAGATACAAAGACTTAGTCAAAGATACATTTGAATGCGATGGTGACATCTGCCAGGGAGAACATGGCTTGCATGGTTTACTAAAACTATAAATTATTTCTAATTTATCTCCAGCTATTGTGGGAGGAAAGGGCAGCCTTTTATCTCATCAGATTCTATTAATTTAGCCTACTTTTATAGATTTTGGGCAAGAAAGAAAATATGATCAAATACTTTCATGACTTAAAATCTCATTTTAATAATGGAATATATTTATAAAATGTTACTGCTATAAGAAATGCATAAATTCTCTGGTCGATATATTAAAGTTGGGGAAACCTCCAATGCTACAACGTAAAAAACAACAGGGCATCTGAGCATCAACACTCAGGCCTACCTGGTCGTGGTATTGGGTGGAGCTGCTGCTGCTGACCCCTCCCCCTCTGCATGGTGCAGGTAGGGCAGTGGGCCTCTCTAGGGGGCAGCTGGGCTCAGGAAAGGGCAGAGTGGGTGGAGGTGGGTGCTGAGGCACATGGTGATGGTGGTGGTGGAAGTGGTGGGCGTGGCTGTGCTGCTGGGAGCCCGGCTGCTGGGAGGGCTGGGCCTGCAGGCAGCTGGAATGGCCCAGGGTCATGTGACCAGGGGAGGGCCCTCCGCAGGGGGAGTGCTGCGGGCAGCAGGAGGGTAACCTGGGCATGGCCGTGCTCCCACTCTCTCCTGCCACGCCGGACGATCCTCTTCTGCTCTCATCTGATAGAAAGATGGAAAACACATTTAAGCTTCAATCATTATTCATAGATGACCCACAGGGAAGATTACTAAACTTATAAAAGGCACACAAGGTTGACATCACTCTTTCTGGAGAGTCTATGGTCTGTCTTACCCTCTGTGCCTGCGGTACCCCTTGGCCCCTGTGCCAGCGTGCTGTCTGGGGCTGGGCCTTGACCAGGGCAGCTGGTGGAGTGGCCCGGAGCATCGTGGGGCTCTGAGGTAGAGGTATGATGAGAGGAGGATGAAGAGGAGGAGCTGACAGTCTGAGGGTGAATGCTGTCAGAGGTGGATGGCACGACAGAGAGATCTGAGGTAGGGAAAAGAGACAGGTAAACAGATATAATAGGTGGGAATTCATTACATAGCACACATATCCATATGTTTGTGTGTGTGTGTGTGTGTGTGTGTGTGTGTGTGTGTGTGTGTGTGTGTGTGTGTGTGTGTGTGTGTGTGTGTGTGTAGCAGGGTTTCCGTTAGGAAATGGACATTTGACCGGCAGCATTTTAATTTACTGGACATCTGAGACATTTACCGGACCCATATGCATTGGGTGCATAACCTATTAGGGCATCCACCCACAGTGGTTTCTGTCATTCTGAGCACCAACAGAACACGCAAGTCAAGGACGCAATGATGTGCCGTCCTTCTTACCAAATTCTGATTTGCACTTTAAAGAGGTTAGAATAACTGTCCACATCTACTTTTCATCAGCCAACGAACAGCAAAATCACTAGCCTGTCAATCTACTATCCTCCACAGTAGAACAGTTGACCTAGTCTATTGGTCAGCTTGTGGAGAAAGAAATAACCTATTCCAAACACTCTGGGATAGTTGTGGGACGATAGAGTCCAAATTCATACAACCAGTAATGCCTAGGCTACATAAAACAAACGTTAAAAAGCAATGAGTCTGATGCAACAGATCAGAACGTTTAGCTTAAAATGTTGATCAACTATTATATGCGCACAATGCAGAAAGCTACGCACGCGTGAATGTTCGTTCCATAACCCAATTAGCGGGAAAACACTTGTCAAAAGCGCACTGCACACGTGATTGTGGAAATTTAGAAAGAGGGGAGATGTAATATGCAACAACTAGCATGGGTTGCTAATATGACTAGGATTGTGCCTTGGAATACTGGACAATTAAAGAAAGTTGATATAAAATAATTGCCTCCACGGATATGGTCTGATTTTGGCTCGTCTACTTTGAAGCAAGGTAAGACATGCCTCATATGTAGTAAAACGTTCAGGTTTCAAACCATTAAGTATATTTTTTCAAAATGCATACGGCCTCCAGCTAATTGCAAAGTGGTGTGTGACGCGCTGAGGAAGCCTGACTTGTGTTGTCTATGTATTTACTGTTAGAGATGCTGTAGCAGCAGCTCTCGCGCTCTGACAGATTCTCCACTCAAAGGCTCTGTGTCTGTATGCTGTAGGCTTGTGATAAATAAGATATGCCTACATAACGAATATACACAGAGTGAACAAAACATGCTCTTTCCATGACAGACTGGCCAGGTGAATCCAGGTGAAAACTATGTCGTCGCTTGTTAAATCCACTTCAAATCAGTGTAGATAAAGGGGAGGAGACAGGTTAAAGAAGGATTTTTAAGCCTTAAGACATGTGTGCCATTCAGAGGGTGAATGTGCAAGACAAAATATTTAAGTGCCTTTGTACGGGGTATAGTAGGAGCCAGGCGCACCGGTTTGTGTCAAGAACCGCAACGCTGATGATGGGTTTTTCACGATCAAAAGTTTCCCGTGTGCATCAAGAATGGTCCACCACGCAAAAGACATCAGGGCCAACTTGACAACTGTGGGAAGCATTGGAGTGAACATGGGCCAGCATCACTGTGGAACGCTTTCGACACCTTCTAGAGTCCATGCCCCGACGAATTAAGGCTGTTCTGAGGGCAAAAGGGGGTGCAACTGAATATTAAGGTGTTCCTAATGTTTCGGATCTGCTTTAATCTGCTCTCCATTTATTTATTTAAAAAATCGGCCAAAAGCTGGCTATTACCGGCTAACGGAAACCCTGATGTGTAGACTGGCTGCAGTGCCTTGGCAGCCAGGGAGAAGAAGAGACCTCATTAGCATTCCACAGTGTGCGCTCCATCTGCTTTTCATAGTCACAAATTAATTTCTCCTCCTCCTCCAAAGAAATGCAAATGCACTCATATCTCACACTGCTCTGTTATTCTGTTATCAGTCACACGGTGCGAGACCATAAAGAGAATGCACCAAATTTGACTTTTAAGTCACATTAATGCTTTGGTCTGGTTTGCTAATGCCTCAGGTTAGAGGGCAAACTAGTCTGGGAAAACATAGCCATTAGCCAGAGATATGCAGGATGTTGGAATGGTAAAGCCATTACAAAAACAGCCAGTCCACACCAGATATATTAAAATAATAATACATTGAATTTCTAATGTGATTTTCATTTAAATAAATAAAAACAATGAACAACTAGACAGGGAAACTGAAACAAAGAACCCATTTTTAAAAGGTGTATATGCAATGGCTTGGGCTGTCATGAATGTATGAACTGAACTGGAGTAGGCCTATACATCTGGTGAGAATAATGTACGTATATAAATTGGGGATTATTAAATACACAGCTCTTCGATGGACTTTGTAATTCAATGTAGGCTATACTCATCAGGAGTCAGCTGTATATCTCCTAAATCCAGAGTGAAACACTTTACCCACAAAAGCTTTAATACTGCCAGGTGCATTTCATTCCTTGTGCCTAATGCCTCCACATTTACAATGAAGAGCATGCTTCTGGCTACTGCTCCAGTGGCAGGCATCACTGTGACATTTTATCATGTTACAAACATGATAGGATTGACAGTATGAAACGACATGCATCAGAAATGCATTGGGTTGATGTGTAAAAGCCAACCAATGAAAGAGCAGTCGCTCTCAGGGGCACGGTCGCTATTAATATCCCTCCATTTGACGAAAAGATACAGATGAATCATTATTAAAACAGTGCTCGCTTACGGGAACATTTCAAATTGAATTGTGATGACAGGACAATTCTTATTCAAGTTAGCGACAGCCACTCGCTCGCAAGTTTAGAGAGATGTGTGGAAGAAGCTAGCTAATCCTATTAAACAATAGAGTGTGAATGAGAGTATTTAATTTGACATATTTCCCAACTCCCTAGCAGTGTTGAGCTGGATCATGTAAGAAAGCATTAGACTCATCAAAATCCAAATTCATATGCTGTGCGACAGTCCGGCTATTGTATGCAGCATCTATGAAAAAGCTGTTCCCCAATGTAATTGATTTTTACACATATAATCACCAGATCTATTTTCTTTCTGCCTCAAGAGTAAACTTGCTTCTCTGTATCCGTGTGTGTGTGTGTGTGTGTGTGTGTGTGTGTGTGTGTGTGTGTGTGTGTGTGAGAAAGAGTGTAAGAAACACACACAGAGAGAGAGTGTATGTGCAACCCATTGTATGTTGTTCATATAAAAATGACTGTCCTTCTTAAGAGGACAAATACCTCAGAGGACTACTGTAAACTCGCCTTTGTGTTGAAAGACGAATGAGCCTAGCTTTGAAAGAAAAGACAGTGGAAAAACAGAGGCCTAAGTCTAGGACCTCTATGTGACTGTTACATCATATAGTTCATCTCAGAGTGGTATTGCGGGTCGGCACGTTCTCATGCTCACCATCCTCATCCACTGTGAGGTCCACCACCTCCCCGGCGCTCTGGCGCAGAGGCTGGATGACGGTAGAGAGGCGGTGGCGGCCGCGGGGCTCCTGCGGCCGGTTCTGGGAGCAGCTGGGGCCCCAGTACATCCTGCCATGGCCCCCCACCGAGCGAGGCCTGTGGACACAAACACACAGCCAGTTAGATAGGAAGGAGAGGAGAGGAGGGTAAACAGCCAGATTACACAAGGCTTCAGTTTTCAGACTGACTGGGACCACACTGATAATGCCAGGTTTTCTGGACCCTGGGCTACGGTATTGTAACAATTCTATGATATATTGCTGACCACACAGCCCTCTCACTGGAGACCGGTGGTCAGTGGATGAGACCCAGTCCATAGGACTTCATGGAGAAGTGAGAAAATCCAGACAATTCAGCCCAATTTTCCTCCCGAAGCAAATCTCTTGCTTTCCCAGCCTGATCGTCCTTTAAATAAATATATGAACAACAGTTCATTTTATGATGTCATTTATCATGTAGTAAAAGGGAAAGTTGAAGCGTTGTCATTTGGAGGCAGGGGACTGTCCACAGTGCATTTTCTGTGTGTCGAGTCCAAATCAGCTCACTCTGGGAGCTGCTGGAACGCCTGGCTGGAATGTAAATAAGAGCCAGCTGACGTGAGTGCTAGCGCTGCAGCTAATTCATAAAGACAGTCTACACACAGCCGTGCGCATGAGAGAGAAACACAGCTGTGCAAACCTTTGAGAACCACACAGAAAGATCATGTTTGTATCACACACATGGTTTCATCCACCACACCCACTAAACTCCAAAACAACCTTGTGGAAAACACATTTCAACACACAGAGACACCTCTACCTCATTTAGCCTCATCAACCACACATATTTGCTCAAGTCATAACCATTGTGCATCATTGACTGTGCTCTCTTTCCTCTCTCCCTTTCGCAGTCTTCCTCTCTCCCCATCTCACTGCCTCACTCGTTCTTCCTGCCTTTCTCTCTCTCTCTCGTGTGATGTGGGAGTCCAGAGAGTGTCAGTGTGCCGTAAAGCAGTATGAGAGGGGGGAGCCTAGGGGATAGAATGCCTGCCGTAAAGCAGCCTGTCATGGAGACATGGAGAGATGAGGCTGAGGAATAGAGAGAGAGAGCAGTGAACCAGGCCTGAGGGCCCAGACCAGGCTGAGGGAAGGGGAGAGCCAAGAGCAGAGAGACCCCTGCTCCTCTCAACAAATGGCTGCTGCTGGAACCTCTACACCACAGGTTGCATCATTAAAACAATAAGATTACAGACAAGCATGGTGGGCTGCTGCTATTCCAGTGAGACCAGTGTGTGTGTGTGTGTGTGCACACAACAATAGCAAGGCCATACACACACGGCCATGTAGGCCTAAGAAGTCCTTCTAATAAGCAGGCGTGAGAGTGTCCCCACTCACACTCCGTCTTCTCACACCACTCAGCAGAGGAAATGCCATTCTAAGGAAGGCAACAAAAACCTATTAGTGCAACTTCTGATGTTGGCAATGCAGAAAAGAGGAAGAAATGCCTCCATGGCATGTCCCATAGGGCAGTTCACACACACACACACACACACACACACACACACACACACACACACACACACACACACACACACACACACACACACACACACACACACACACACACACACACACACACACACACACACACACACACACACACACACACACACACCATGAGGAGCAGTGAAGGTGGTACACACAGAGAGCCAGTACAGGAGGTGTGGCTTGATTGCACTAATTGGCACCTGCTCCTCCTTTCTCCCACCTCGGGGCCCAGGGAGCAGGCTAGCCCACCAGGGACAAGCACCTAATTACCCACAACATAGACCTGGGATTATTTTGTAAATACCTGTTTACCACCGTGGCCTCTGAGGGGTGGAGGCGAGGGGAAAACAGAACACAGTAAACATGAACACTGTGGGAACTGGGGGCTTGGCAGGACCACGGTTTTGCCATCTCCACGCGCACTCTGCCAAATGCCTGAGGGCTTAGAGAGGGCTCGACAGTGGGGTAATGTGGGGCTAACTGCAAGGATGGGATCTATGGACTGTGTACAAACTGGGCTATGGTACTGGGGGGGGGGGGCAAGACAGAAGTGCAAGCTGCATGTTCTGCACCAAAATCCAAAGCCTCCACTGATACTGAATATGGCACGCATGCACTCCCTCCCTCTATCCCAACCATTGGCCTCTCTGCACTGTAAACAAATGATCTTTCAGCAGAAAACCGTCATTGTCAACCCTGTCCAACTTTTTAGAGGACCAGACGCGCGGCAAATTGGAGATTCATGTGCTTAGACAAACATTATGGATCACACCTGGTTCAGTTCAGTCCTCTGAAAAGGTATTTACAAAACATAAAAGATTCATACTGATAAGAACTGAACATATAAAATAAATACATGTTTGGTGGAATTAGCACAGATTGTCTGTATGTTTATTCCATTTCATGTACAGTATAGAATGGAGATAATTATCTATAACGTTTTTCTTAGCACATGCCCCCAAGTTTAGTCTCTATAGTAGAGGAACGCTTGTCACCTCTCAAACAGGGCCAATCACCAGGGCGAGCTCACAAGTACTGGCTTTTTAGACACGATTCCTAATCAACACTAAAAGCAAAATCATTTTGTAAACATAAAAACAAATGATCTCAAATCTAGTGCAAAGGCATTTTAGAAGCATTGCCTCTATAGCTAATACCGGACACTCATTCACTCTTCATCGCACAGTCTTCTAGACTCCCGACTCCATTTAATTCCAAGATGTTTATATCTATTTTTGATTATACTTTTGGTGACGTGGATCATAATTACAGTCTATCAGGTTGCGTGATCCTCGTAATGTTACGTGGAAAATACAAGTAATGGGACGCAGAATTAAATGTATATCACACTCGCACAAATGCGACCAGTTATTTTTCGTATTTTCATTTCTTTCACTAGCAAATTAACTGCTGGCACTTTAGAGCACACTGAATGTCCATCTTATGTTCGCTAACGTTAGCTTGAAACAATTAGTGTTTACCTTTCCACAACACACGGAGTGGAAAAAGGATTTGTCCATGTGTTTTACGTACAGCTGACAGTCGGCAAACTCAGCATCACAACAAACAGGAGGGGCAGACACGTGGTAGCGTCCAATAATGATCTATTCATCTCCATGTACGTTGACACAAACTCTGTACATGTATGTGTGTTGCAGCTCGAGAATCAGGATGTTAGATTTACTCAGTGGATTCATTTTTGTCTTAAATGTAAAAAAGTATAATATGAAAAATACCAAATCAGGCCCTATTCATTTATGCGTACATGGACAGAGAATTGCATAGTTGGTACGCAAAATGCGTGCATGTTGGCAGGTCTGCATTACTCATCCTGCTGCCCTTTGACCTCTACACCCAGTACTCCTTGCTACACTTCCCCCTTCAAACGGCCCTTCTCTGCATTCTCCTGCAAGCCAGGGCATCTCTGGGAGGTGCAGGCAGAGATGGGGAGATAAAACACACACACGTAACTAGCTACACTCTGTTCATTCACTTCCCGGAAATACCTAGGGAGAATATGGTCAACCTAGCATGAAGAGAGAGGGAGAGAACCATGGGAGGGAGGGAGATCAAGGGAGAGAGATAGATAGAGAGCCAAGGGAGTGAGGGATATCTACAGGGAGAGAGAGAGGGAGCGATACAGCAAAAGAGTGGAGGGAGGGAGGAAGTGTGATAGAGCAAGTGAGGGTGCGCCAGAGAGAGGAGGGAGATGGAAAGAGGGGGCTGGGGTGAGGGAGAGCAATGCTTATGTAAACCCATCTGTATCACACTCCAAATATTTACAAGTTCTCAGAAAAAGACAGCCTTCTATTTCTTAGAGGGCCCTTACTGATCTCTTATCTTCTCCCCCTTACTGATCTCTTCTCTTCTCCCCTTACTGATCTCTTCTCTTCTCCCCTTACTGATCTCTTCTCCCCTTACTGATCTCTTCTCTTTGCCCCTTACTGATCTCTTCCCCCATGAATATTTCTGAAAAGGCCAGGCACGTTTAGCATTATCAACTCCTGGATAACGCCGTTTAAAACCTGAATAAATCTACAGAGGAGCACTGTCAGGGAACAATCAATCACGGGCAAGCTAATCGTGTGTCTGTGGGACAGAGGGAACATGGGAGAAATTAACAGGGCCACTAAAGCTCCAGTCAGTCAAGCCAAGTGGGTGAAATTCTCCATTGGGGTTCCAGACCTGCAGAATGGGCTCACTGAGATGGTGAGCCCAGAGAGAGTGGTCAGATGAGCTGGCCTCTGGAAGAGGGGCATGGCTTCACTGCTAAAAACAACCGGAGGCATGTGGCCTGCTCCCCAGTGCAGCTCTTCTCTGGGTACGCTATGCACTATGCAGAGCTATGGAGAGACCCTATCTGGCCCCCTGCTATTCCACTCCATAGCAGCCTGAACTGGTCTCTAAACCTGTTCTTTAACGGCTCGTCCACGCTACTAATCAACAGTATGTTATTACTCTTCTTGTTCCTGCTCTGGTTCCTCTTGCGCGCGCACACACACACACACACACACAAAGGCCTGACTTTGGACCCAGGTCATTCATTTTCCTGAGATGTGAAGACTTGATGCTATTAACCCCCCCCCGCCTAGAAACCCCCCCGGCTTTCCTCCACTCCCTGCATTTCACTCACAGCACACACACAAAGAGTTGGGAGCCTGGAGATGAGTCACGTCGACGGTCAGAGCCTGAGAGAGGGAGCACCACTAACTGACCTTATGTTTCACACAGAGGGTCCCATTCTGGGAACAGCCAGACACTACTCAACACTTCATTGCACTGCCCTACATACAGAACAAATATCCTACATCTAAAAACCTACCCTGATCACGTTCCTTGCAGACAGTAAATGTATTATATGATAGATACTGTAGGTCAATATGGGATAATATCATAGGACTAACTGGTCAGATATGGAGTTGCCTATTTTAGGGTTGTTTGTAGAGTGTGGAGGGGGCTCCTCTCATCCTGATAATAATGGGAAGTGATGCCACATGACTGGTCATACCAGAGAGACAGAGGCTTCTAGAACCTTCTCTGGCCCCAACGGGCCTGTTTAGACAGAACACTCCATGACATGGCTGTGTACCTCCTCTCTAGCCATCATTGAGGAGGCCATATTTGGCTGATTATCTTCCTGAAAGCATAATGACCGGGAATAACAAAACATAAGCTTATGGCTAACAATGCTAGCATGCTATGGATTACATTAGTAAGGAGCATAATAACACAAGGTGGATTAGCTAGCTAGTAAACAGTATACAGCGCCAGGAACCAACCAATTCCCTAACATGCAAATGAATGACACAGCCTCATTAAGTTTGCATTTATGTAGCCAGCTGAGTATTTACTGAAGCAAATTAGTGATTCATTCAAGGACACAGCAGCTGGGAGGCTAACCTGGGATTACTAGCAGTCTCCATCTCCTCTCCAGTCAGCCATCCATCACCCAGATCAATAAGCTTTACTACCTGACTGCCACCCTGAACATCTGCATGTCATTCAGATGAAATAGAAAAAACATGAAAATGCACTGGGCTCATTGGGCTGGCCACTCCTGATATCTTTAGACCTATGGTATGCTTTGTGCACATCTAGCGATTGGTGACAGGCACAGGGTAGAGATAATTTGCCTATTCAGTAAACCTGCACAATGTTGCTTGTTGAAGTATTTTTAAGTGTCAGAACAGTGTTTTGACCTGCCATGGGATAAAAAGGATACATAAAATCACCTATGTAGGTTTATTTTGTTTACTTTACTCCCGAGATACCGAGCCTTTAAATACAAGCAGGAGTGACCTGTCATTCAGGGCTGTTTTGAGCTCCATCTGTTTTGCTTTTTTGTTGTTGCCTGTTTTGCATGTTATTCTGGCATTAATACGTGTCACATATCAGTTCACAAACAATGAAAAAACTAAAATATAATTGAGTTAATAAACCTGCATACAAAGTTGGTCTCTATTTTGCTTTCTTGAGTAAGGCAGCTCCAAAATGCAGGCGTTTCAGCCTAGCTCAGTGGTTTCTGTGGTGGGGCAGCCAGCGGAAAATACGGAGCGAAGGGGTTGGTAGTGTTCTCGAGTTGCGCCGTGATTGGCTCAGTGTTCTGTCACGCATGGGGAAACTAGATACAAATAATAATAATAATTTAACTAGGCAAGTTAGTTAAGAACAAATTCTTATTCACAATGACAGCCTACATCATCACTGCAAAATCTACGGGTAGAGCATGAAAATTCAAGCCCCTTAGGTGCTGCCATAGAATTACATTAGAAGTGTCCATCCAAGAAGGCTTAAGGTCATTGGCCACAGATAAAATGACTTTAAATCACGTTATAGGTATAGTAGCTTGGATTGGAGTGATCATGTCAACATCTTACTTTCAAAATCTTAGCTAGCAGTCATCATCATGAATCAGTCGACAATCTACTGGCAATTCCTTTTCAAACCCTGTCATATGAAGATAAATAATAAAAATAGAAATTATAAATAAAACGTATCGGTGCTCATCGGCCATTGGACATAAACATTACACAACAAGTTGGAAATCGCAAATTGCCGTGCTCAAAACAGCTGGGAACTCTGAACTGGGAAATCTCAGACTTCAGTGAGTTCAAGACAATTGGGAACTCGGAAGAAAACGAGCTCCGACTGGGAAAATAAGTTTTGAATGGTCATCCAACTCGCAATTGCAAGTTGGGAACTCGGGCCTATTTCTAGAGCTCCGACGTCATCATGATTCGCCCTTGTTAATTTCAGAGTTCCCAGTTGTCTTGAAAGCACCATAAATCCAGAGAATGCCAGACTGATGAGAGTTTGATGCCAAAATTTGCCCACGAAAGACAGCCGCGCCACCTTCTTGTTCAAGTGAGCACAGTACAACAAGGTGAGTCCAAAGATATCTTGTATGCTGCAGCATAAATGTAACATGCCAGGGAGATATGTATCCTGTAGCTAAGAAAGTAATATTAAGAGTATGTTGTGTAGTAAGCTGTTAGTAGCCCACGTGCCTCACCCTAATAAATGTAATCTATTTTCACCTCTTAAATTTTGCCTACTGTTCTGACTTGGTGGTGCCTATAACCTGTTTTAGAGAAATGCAATCATAGAATATTGTAAGAGCTTTCATTGTCTGCCTATATGCCCCTTTATTTATCCTACAGTTCTGACTTGGTGTACAGGGAGAATACCGTAAGAACAGCCCATTTCAAAAGTGCTAAACAAATAGTAATATTGAAAACGTCTGTCCTAACTTGCTCATTAGTGTCTTAATTGAAATAACGCATTACCTCATCCGCACGTCGTCCCCTTACGCCATAGTTTGTACATCTCAATTGTCAGTAGTAAGCACATTTCTTTAAGCAAGTCAGCCATATCAGCTATGTTTTTTTAAAGTCAGTAAATTAGGCTGAATAAACTGTTTTGCTGCCCGACAAGGCTCCGCTGATAGCCAAGTGTAGCAGTGGTAAGGTGTTGGGACAGCTTTATGTACAGTGCATTTGTAAAGTATTCAGACCCCTCAACTTTTCCCACATTTTGTTACGTTAAACTTATTCAAAAAAGTATTTAAAAAAGAATCCTCATCACACAATACCCCATAATAACTAAACAAAAACACTTAAAAAAAAAAAAATCTTGCAAATGTATATAAAAAAATATATCACGTTTACATAAGTATTCAGACCCTTTACTCAGAACTTTGTTGAAGCACCTTTGGCAGCAATTACATCCTTGAGTCTTCTTGGGTATGACGCTACAAGCTTGGCAGACCTGTATTTGGGGAGATTCTTCCATTCTCTGCAGATCCTCTCAAGCTCTATCACATTGGATGGGGAGCGTCGCTGCACAGCTATTTTCAGGCCTCTCCAGAGATGTTCGATCAGGTTCAAGTCCGGGCTCTGGACATTCAGAGACTTGTCCCAAAGCTACTCCTGCATTGTCTTGGCTGTGAGCTTAGGGTTGTTGTCCTGTTGGAAGGTAAACCTTTGCCCCAGTCTGAAGTCCTGAGCACTCTGGAGCAGGTTTCGCCATAGGGATCGTGGCAGGTTTCCTCCAGACATGCTGCTTGGCATTCAGGCCAAAGAGTTCAATATTGGTTTCATCAGACCGGGAATCTTGTTTCTCATAGTCTGAGAGTCCTTTAGGTGCCTTTTGGCAAACTCCAAGTGGGCTGTCATGTGCCTTTTACTGAGGAGTGGCTTCCGTCTGGCCACTCTACCATAAAGGCTTGATTGGTGGAGTGCTCCAGAGACGGTTGTCCTTCTGGAAGGTTCTCCCATCTCCACAGAGGAACTCAGGAGCTCTGTCAAAGTGACCATCAGGTTTTTGGTCACCTCCCCGACCAAGGCCCTCCAATCAATTTAATTTACCACAGGTGGAATCCAATCAAGTTGTAGAAACATCTCAAGGATGATCAATGGAAATAAGATGCACCTGAACTCAATTTTGGCTCTCATAGCAAAGGGTCTGAATACTTATGTAAATAAGGCATCTGTTTTTTAATTTTTAATACATTTGCTAAAAATTCTAAAAAACCTGTTTTCGCTTTGTCATTATGGGGTATTGTGCGTATATATACAAAAAAAAAAAAATGTTGAATAGATTTTAGAATAAGTCTGTAACGTAACATTTGGAAAAAGTAAAAGGGTCTGAATACTTTCCCAAAAGCACTGTAGGCACTAACAGTTTGTGGGCACCGTTTGTCACCGTTATAGTGCAATAAATGTATTGTTTAGTGTTGTGGCATGTACAAAAGTTTTATACAAGATAAACGCTACAGTAACTGAAACTGACCATTTGATTGCTGGAGCAGAATTTCTGCTGGAATTCTGCTAATTTGTCTCACAAGAGACAAGGCATATCACAAACAGAGAGCAATTCATTTGGGTTGACAGAGTGACTTTGCTGGCAGGAGTGAAATTCACAGGCCTTGCTATTTCTGGCAGCAGAGGGTGAGATAATGGAATCAAGCTGGTGTAAATGATTCTCAGTGCTATGCACCAAGACACCTCAATAACAATTAAAGAAAGGAGAGGGGTTCAAGGAGAGAAAGACGAGGGGAGACAACTAGAAAAAACTCAGAGAGGAACACCACTATAACAGCACCGATATACTGTAGCATAGGGCTCTCACACTGGCACTGCTGTAAAATCCCAATGCATGAGATCAACTCTTCTCAGGTCAAGGCAGAGATGATTTCTCTATGTGGAAAGACTACACACTGGGTACCCACTTCACAAAGCCTGCCAAAAGCCCTGGTAACCTGTAACCAGCTGGCATTTATTTCCCATGTTTTAGTAATCATATCGGTTCAGGAGAGCGTGCCGCGAGAAGAAAAGCAAATCCACCTGGATCTAATATCCTGGTTCTCTAGATCAGAGACTGTACCAGAGAGACTGAACCTGCAGTTCCCTGACAGGGGCATCAGAGGTAACTGGACCTGGATCAGAGTGAACTGAGGGTCAGATGAGAATGCCCTGGGGGGAGAGAGGGTCTCTCGTTAGATTGTTGATGGGGAGAGAGCTTGTGTATTACTGTATGGAAGCCTTGCCCTTGAAGAAGACAGCGATAGCAACAGCTGGGAGAGCGGTGGAATGCCAGTGCAATGCTGCAGCCTGCCAGCTTCACGGCCAATCCCAGATGAGCATTATCTCCCCTGCCACAGCGATACCAGCAACTTCTCCATAGGGGCCAAATAGCACTCCAAGAGCCGACACTGCATTTCTGAGGTATCCTGGAAAAACACTACCCCAGCCCAATGTCGCAGTCTCAGTAAATGTTATGACACTTGATGAGAAGCCAGTGCTCAGCGAGCCTCTATTAGACACACCAGAGTTGACTGTGATTATATCGACAGAGCCACGCGGATAAAGTACTGTCAATACTGCAGGGCCAGGCTGTCTCAGGACACAAACGAAGGCCGGTGCCATTTAGATTGCTTTCACAGCTTAAAGATGGGGGGAAATATTGAGGTGGATGTTTTTTCTCCCGAGAGAGAGAATTTCACAGCCAAAGTACTTTACCATGTCACTTCATTCGATTTTCCACTGTGGTTCATTAGCTCTGTACAGCGTTGATCTCCTCAGAGAGGAGACGGGGGAAGGTGCTCACCTGAAGCCATCTCCCACGTTGACTATTTCCACCTCGCTGTCGGTGGAGGTGACGTTGATCTCCTCGCTGGCTGGGACAGGGGGTGCTGGGGTCGCCTCGATCACCACCACGTCTTCATCCAGAGAACCTGGAACACAACAGTCAAATCAAATTGTATTAAATGACTTGCGCCGAATACAACTGGTGTAGACTATATAGTGAAATGCTTGCTTACGAACCTTTCCATTTGATGCAGACTAAAATATATATGTAAATTTTTTAACTAACACAAGAGGAATAAAATAAAATACACAAGAATGGAACTATATACAGGGAGTACCAGTACCAGATCAATGTGCAGGGGTACGAGGTACTTGAGGTAGATACACTACAAATACAGAAGTATGTGGACACCCCTTCAAATTAGTGGATTCAGCTATTTCAGCCACAACTGATGCTGACAGGTGTATAAAATCGAGCACACAACCATGCAATATTTTTATTTATTTATTTAACAAGGCAAGTCAGTAAAGAAGAAATTCTTATTTTACGCCGCTCTATGGGACTTCCAATCACGGCTGGTTGTGATACAGCCTGGAATTGAATCAGGGTCTGTAGTGACGCCTCTAGCATTGAGATGCAGTGCCTTAGACTACTGCGCCACTCGGGAGCCAAAAGCTTAGTGACTTTCAACGTGGCACCATCATAGGATAACACCTTTCCAACAAATCAGTTCGTCAAATTTCTGCCCTGCTAGAGCTGCCCCAGTCAACTGTAAGTGCTGTTATTGTGAAGTGGAAACGTCTATGAGAAACAATGGCTCAACCACTAAGTGGTAGGCCACACAAGCTCACAGAACAGAATAGCAGAGTGCTTGAAGCACGTAAAAATAGTCTGTCCTCGGTTGCAACACTCACTACTGAGTTCCAAACTGCCTCTGGAAGCAACATCCGCACAAGAACTGTTCGTCGAGAGCTTCATGAAATGGGTTTCCATGGTCAAGCAGCCGCACACAAACCTAAGATCACCATGCGCAATGCCAAGCGTCGGCTGGAGTGGTGTACAGCTCGCTGCCATTGAACTTTGGAGCAGTGGAAAGGCGTTCTCTGGAGTAATGAATCACGCTTCACCATCTAGCAGTCCGACAGACGAATCTGGCTACGGCGAATGCCAGGAGTACGCTACCTGCCTGAATGCATAGTGCCAACTGTAAAGTTTGGTGGAGGAGGAATAAAGGTCTGGGGCTGTTTCACGGTGTGGGCTAGGCCCCTTAGTTCCAGTGAAGGGAAATATTAACGCTACAGCATACAATGACATTCTAGACGATTCTGTGCTTCCAACTTTGTGGGAACAGTTTGGGGAAGGCCCTTTCCTGTTTCAGCATGACAATGCCCCCATGCACAATGCGAGGTCCATACAGGAATGGTTTGTCGAGATCGGTGTGGAGGAACTTGACTGGTCTGCACAGAGCTCTGACCTCAACCCCGTCGAACACCTTTGGGATGAATTGGAACGCCGACTGTGAGCCAGGCCTAATCGCCCAACATCAGTGCACGACCTCACAAATGTTGGTGGCTGAATGGAAGCAAGTCCATGCAGCAATGTTCCAACATCTAGTAGAAAGCCTTCCCAGGAGAGTGGAGGCTGTTATTAAGCAGCAAAGGGGGGGACCAACTCCACATTAATGCCCATGATTTTGAAATGAGATGTTCAACGAGCAGGTGTCCACATACTTTTGGTAATGTAGTATATGTACATGAAGGCAGGGTAAAGTGACTAGGCATCCGAATAGATAAGAGTATACTGAGGAGAGAGACATCCAGCAATTTGTAAGTCCTGATGTAAACATTGTTGAACTGATAATGATCATATAAAGTAGCTGGAAAAGTAGCCGGAAATTCACTTTACGTAAATAAAATTGCATCCTTTTTAGTATGCAGTTAATTCCAGAGAGGTTATACTATACATGTATGTTGCTGTATATAGCAGGCTCTGTTGCTAAGATGGCTGGTTGACAACACATCAGCTCATGTGTGTTACGCAACAACATAAACAACCTCCACCAGCATCTTCTGGTGGTTCTTCCTCACCAGGGGAGAAACACACCCAAAGCTAAATAGGAGTATCAGTATCAGTATAAATGAATAGTGATTGTGGTGTGGGTGTGCAGGCTAACAGTCTGTGTACTGGGCCTGTGTGAAATGTAGGTCAGTAAATGCTGCTCTGCTCTCCACTGTCTGCAGGATTTGCAGTGCAATCTCTGCATCTGCACTCTGATTGGTCCCCTGTCTAGTATCTCTCATTCCAGTTCTCATTTCAGCCATGCCTGACCTGGCCTCACTGTCAGGAAGAGTGTGCCCAGGGTGTGTTCAATACACTTAACAACACAACCAGGAAGGCAAGAGGCTTGTTTTTGTCACACCACCCCAAACAGCTAGTTCTAAATGTGGTCCTTATACTCACTGTCTGTTTGATCTACAGACATATTTTAACAGATTTAAAATTACAGATCAAAAACGAAATTCATTCTAGTCCACTGTGTATTATTACTATACTGAAATGATTGTAACATTAGGTTCAACTGTGCCATGTGTTGTTTGTGTGCGTCTGTGCAGTGAGCAGTGGCTTGTTGCTCTAGTGAACATCAGCACTCCCCTGAGTGAGTTCTATTGCAGTGGTCCACTGGGTGCTGCTGCTTAGCACCCTCTCCTAGCCTAGCTACCTCTCTCCCTCATGAAACATGCTGCTCTACACAAACACTTCCTGGTTCAGGGAATGTAAATAAGAAGACTATATGCCCTCACATCTAACAATGGCCGATGTGACTATTGACATTGACAAATAAGAGAAATGTCCTGGCAGCTAGCTTTGAATAGATATTTATTTCAGTGTGTAGTGTCTGCATTCTCCATTTTGCAGTTGAGAAAAGGCAGATTGTGACCTCAGGGTTGTTTGCAGCTTGGCATAACACACAGTATGGACAGTTGCAGATAGAAATGTAATGTATAGAACTGTTATGATTTTCGTACCCTACTGCAGGGCATATGTCTATATTGTGACATGAATACAGGAATTACAGTACTAAAACACTCCTGTCATGTCCATGTATTTAAAGTCTGACGAATGGCCTCTGGCCAATAGAGATCTATCTCTACTGACTGCCTCCTCTCCTCTCCTCTCCTCTCCTCTCCTCTCCTCTCCTCTCCTCTCCTCTCCTCTCCTCTCCTCTCCTCTCAACAATGGCATAGTTTCTCCTCTGAGAGCCCTTGTTGTTAGCAAGCTACAGTGGGGCTTAGTGCTTGAGTCAGTCCTCTCCACCCACCTACTTCCCATAGCAAAGACAGAGAGGCAGCCTCGCCCCATGGCCCCCTCGATCCTTCCCCAGGGCCACTGAGTGGAAACACTATTACAGCTTAGCTACATGAAGACATTCAACTGAGAGAGGTGAAAGAGGGTAGGGCAGGAACGGAAAATTAAGAGTTCCTTGAAAAATGGCGTTCTTTGGCGAGTGTTGTAGCGGTGCAGCTTGGGAAACAGCAGGTGGTTGTCAGAGGCGTGCTGTGCTGCTCTACCCTGCTGTACTGTGGTGTGTTGTGGGAGGAGAAGCTGGGTGCATAAACCCAGACACCTGCAGCTCAGACAGAGGAAGAGGCCTGGTTTCTGGGCTGCCAGGTTTGGAGCTCCGGGTAGCGGTGCGAGGTCAGTTAGCCCCCATCAGCAGTACCTACCCACCTTGCGTGCAAAGTCTATTTTCCACTGGTATTCACAGGTCAGGGTGACTCAGCGGTGTGATAGAGAGGAGCCAGTGAGTGACCTCGGTAGAACAAAGAGAATGTGCTACATAATAATGACCGTGTGCAAGACTGAGATATGTGGGAGGGAAGCTCCTATTGCTACTCAACAGGAAATTCAAAATGTGCATATATAGTCTGAAACTTGAAATGTGTGTGTGCCGGGCCATTCTATAGCACCTTTTATAGACAGCGATGCACGCCCTCATTTGGATGTCTCAAAGTGAAACACATACATTAGAGCTCCATCAAAGCATGTATATTCATGGTAACTGGCCTCAGAGGTTCCTAAAGAGGCATATGAATATGAGAGGAAAAACCTGAAATGTCTCTTGAACATAGTCCTCTTTGATTCAGGCAATGTAAATTCATAAACATCCTAACAGGCTTGGCCATGGCCCAGGGGTCATATTCCAGCAAACCCTTGGGCTTAACTTCTATGTGTGTATTCCACTGCACAAGAGCTATGTTCAAAAGAATGGAAAATGCTGGACTTTTCACCGCCTCTACCCGTGGCACCTACGAAGCTGCACAGAGCTCAAACACTGTGGACAGAATAAAAAAAGTGTAAAAACTGATTCTTCAATACCCACAGATACACCCACAGAGATGGTCGCCTCGCTTCGAGTCCTTAGGAAACTATGTAGTATTTTCTTTTTAAATGACTATCGCCACCCATAGCACTCACTTCTGTCATCATGACGTGCTTTGAGAGACTAGTCAAGGATCATGTCACCTCCACCTTACCTGCCCCCCTAGACCAACTTCAGTTTGCATACCGCCCCAATAGGTCCACAGACGATGCAATCGCCATCACACTGCCCTATCCCAACTGGACAAGAGGAATACCTATGTAAGAATGCTGTTCATTGACTACAGCACAGCATTCAACACCATAGTACCCTCCAAGCTCATCATTAAACTTGAGGCCCTGGGTCTCAACCCCACACTGTGCAATTGGGTCCTGGACTTTGATGGGCCACCCCCAGGTGGTGAAGGTAGAAAACAACATCTCCACTTCGCTGATCCTCAACACTGGAGCCCCACAAGGGTGCGTTCTCAGCACCCTCCTGTACTCCCTGTTCACCCAGGACTGCGCGGCCAAGCACGCCGCCAACTCAATCATCGAGTTTGCAGACGACACAACAGTAGTGGGCTTGATTACCAACAACGGTGAGACAGCCTACAGGGAGGTGGTGAGGGAACTCGTTAGTGTGGCGTCAGGAAAATCAACCTCTCACTCAACGTCAACAAAACAAAGGATATGATCGTGGACGTCAGGAAACAGCAGAGGGAGCACCTCACTATCCACATCGACGGGACAGTAGTGGAGAAGGTGGAAAGTTTGAAGTTCCTTGGCGTACAGATCACGGACAAACTGAAATGGTCCACCCACACAAACAGCGTGGTGAAGGCGGCACAACAGCGCCTCTTCAACCTCAGGAGGCTGAAGAAATTTGGCTTGTCACCAAAAACACTCAAACTTTTACAGATGCACAATTGAGAGCATCCTGTCGGGCTGTATAATCGCCTGGTATGGCAAGCGCACCGCCCTCAACCGCAAGGCTCTCCGGAGGGTGGTGCGGTCTGCACAACGCATCACCGGGGGCAAACTACCTGCCCTCCAGGACACCTTCAGCACCCGATGTCACAAGAAGGCCAAAAAGATAATCAAGAACAACAACCACCCGAGCCACTATCTGTTCACACCGCTATCATCCAGAAGGCGAGGTCAGTACAGGTGCATCAAAGCTGGGACCGAGAGACTGAAAAATAAATAACATCTCAAGGCCATCAGATTGTTAAACAGCCATCACTAACACAGAGAGGCTGCTTCCTACAAACAGACTCAAATCAGTAGCCACTTTAATAAATGGATCACTAGTCACTTTAAAAAAATTACACTTTAATAATGTTTACATATCTTACATTACTCACCTCATATGTATATACTGTATTTTATACCATCTATTGCATCTTGCCTACGCCGCCTGGCCATCGCTCATCCATATATCTATGTATATATTCTTATTCCATCCCTTTACATTTGTGTGTATTAGGTAGTTGTGAAATTGTTAGATTACTTGTTAGATATTACTGAACTGTCTGAACTATAAGCACAAGCATTTCACTACACTCGCATTAACATCTGCTAACCATGTGTATGTGACCAATAAAATTTGATACACCCACAGATACACCCACACCCATCCTAGTCATGTGATATTGTGCTTTGTTCATAAAATAGCCTAGCTTTGACTGAGCTAATTCATCAATCAATATTTAGGCAGCTTTTCTCATTGCTGTTGAGCACACAGAGCGGGGAAGGTCAGGCACAAACCAAACTAGGCTCAGGGATTAAAATGGTCTCTTCCACGATCAGAGGAGGAATGTATCTTTTACTAGAGCTTCATTTTGATAATTTTCTCTGAGTAAAGTAACATTTTACTGGAGTCATGTGTTTGAGAGTGTAACGAGCATTCGGTTGATGTTCACTTCCAAATCAAGTGTCTTTCCAAATAATGGGGGAGAGGGAGACCGTAAACAACACACAGTTCTGGCTAGAGTGAAAGTGCTGCCGGCCTGGTGAAAGAAATCCAAATTCTGAGTGTCTTCAAATAGCCCTGGTAGGACATCTTTCAGCAAGAAGGAACAAAAACAGTGTAATGGTTGCTTGGCCCCCAGGCTACACATCTCATTTCCAGAGAACAACACCACAGAGGCCAAATATATTCCCCCCAAAACAGTTACAGTGAGACTGAATAAAACTGTAGGAATAGGCTGTGTACACACTAAATGTATATTCTGAAGGCCATTCATGCATTCCTTTGCTCAGTCTTTTCTCTGAGGCAAAACATATGGAATTGATCTCAGTTCTGAGCAAAGCGGATTCACCGAAATTAGCTTGCATTAGACATGAATGAATTTGACAACACATTTCTGGGGTGTGATGCAACAGACTTGGACTAATGTGGACAAAAGTACGAGATGTTTGGCTCTGCAACATCAGGAAGTCCATGACCTCCCCACCCCACCCCCACTCCATACTAACAAGGCCTGCAAAGCAGACAGCTGGGAAACAGAGCAGTTGGACAGGAGTGAACGGTGCTACGGGTGGAGTCTATCTGTGATTCAACTCTGGCTGGCTGGCTAACAGTGAGCGACTCCTTTGCCTGTGATCTGTTTTGTGGGGTGACAGGTAGACTAGTGGTTAAGAGCATTGGGCCAGTAACCGAAAGATCGCTGGTTCGAATCCCCGAGCCTAAGTGAAAAATCTGTCAGTGCCCTTGAGCAAGGCACTTAACCCTAATTGCGCCTGTAAGTCGCTCTGAATACGAGCATCTGCTAAATCACTAAAATGTAAAAATGTAATGATCAGTACAATTTACCCTGGTCAGAGCGGCTTCATGTCATACGTCATTGCAAGCTCAGTGTCAAAGGAGTGAGGAAGATTTTTCTCTCTATGGGGATTGTGTGTGTGTTTTTTTCTCACAAAATGCCAGCTATTGTTGCTGTGGGGGCGGGGGTGCTCATTCTGGAAGTGGGTTACTCTTTTGAATCGTAGATGGAGCAGACCTTTACTGACAAGTTGCTGAAATACCAGCCCCTTGTGTCACGTCTGAACAGCCTTGGCTATCATTGCAAACGTTGTATGTACTCTCTGCTATGTACATAGGCTGACAGTATGTGGGCTTCAGATTGCAGACCTGCGTAGGACAAAGGCAAAGCAGCTAGCGAGGTACTGCTCTGTGTCAGCTGTCATGGGCAGCGGGGCTGTATGGAGAAGAATGTGCTTCTGTATCCATAAATGTCCATATATACATGACATATTAAATGTTTGAATCCTTCGACTATAATGTGTAATTCAAATAATATTATTTAAAATATATGTGTGTGTTTGCGCAAGAGAAAAGGTCCGAAGCACACACCAGAGTGCATAAGGAGGGTGAGTTTACCTGTGGCCACAGCTGCGCTGCTTGGCTGGCTGCTGCTGCTGCCATCTACATACAGCTCGTCCTCTGCCTCTGTGGACGAGGGTGAGGATGACTCGCTGGTCAGCTCCTCACTGGAGCTGCTGGTGCTGTGGAGCAGCGCGTACTTCCTGCGAGCGATTACCTCCCGCTTCTTCCTCTGGAGAAGAAGGCGCTCTTTCTGCTTCTGAGTCCGCTGGATGCCGCCGGGCCCAGGCTTCACAAACCGCTTCCTATGCAGTGACCGCCGCCCGCTCAGACACGGCCGCTTCAGCAGCACCGGCTCCACCTCCGACCGTGCCCACTTATGAGAGCGGCTTCCCCGAGTCCGACCCAGAATGGTGCGCAGACCCACCCCTGTCCCGCCCCCTGTGGTGGAGACCGGCGCCTGCTGTGGGGGCTGCGGTCCCCCTGCTGCTCCTGTCCCTCCAGCCTCAACCTCTTCCTCTGAGCTCAGAGTGTCTGAATCCCCGAAGCGCAGGCTGGAGGAGGGAGAGGAGGCACAGTCACTGAATGAGGACTCTGGGTTGCGTTCGTCCTCGCTGCGGCGCTCCAAGAGATCTGGCTGGTGGCGCTGAAGGGGAAGAGAGCCCTCACTGACACGACCCTCCTTCAGGGAGCAGTCCGAAGGCCCTGGCTGTTGGCTCTTGCGCTTTTTGCGTCCGGGCAGGCCCCTGTCTGGGTCTCTGCGGGCCCCTATGTCCCTCAGGGGCCGGTGCCTGGTCTCAGCACACAGTGGTGCAAACTCGCTGCCTGCCTTGCCGATCACCTCCATGTTGGCAGGGAAGCTCTTGGCTGTCTCCATGGGCTCTGGGTTGGCCAGCGGACCCTTCAGGTGCTCCTGTCTGCCCTGGGCCTCAGAGGGCACCTCGCTCTTCATGCTGCCTGGTCCACGCAGACGCAATGCCAACTAAACTTCCACTAGCTCCTATAGGTCCATTGGCGGGCCCGCAACTAACCTAGTTCTGTGAAACAAGAGAAGATAAACGTTAGACACGCTGAAAAATAATGATTGCACTTTGTTAATGGAGGCAATTTATAAAACAGAAAGATGGGCTAAATGTATTATGATAATAATTACATGCTGTGGTAATATAGCGAGCGCCTCTATCTCGTCGTGTACGAGGAGAAAAGCAAAAACAGTGCACCATGGTTTGTTTGTGAGAGCAAATTAATTGAGGCCTTGGGCTGAGTCAGTTGTGTAGCATTTGTTGTATTATCCACTCTTGGCAGTGCATGACTCAGACTGGGTGGTAATCTGGGACTAATCTCAGTATGTTCGCTAGGCTTGATGCTGTAATGAAGGAAACTGATAAGCAAAGTAAGGTCATGCAGCCTGGCAATATGGAAAAGGTGGAAACAAACACTGGAGCATATCTTTTACCAGCTCAATTCTATATTGTAGAGTGATAAAACCATGGAAAGGCTGCGTGGGGAGATTAGGAGACATTTTCATAATGGCATTACCGGAACAGAATTGACTAGAGAACTCGCTTATCTATAGCTTCAGAAGGTACCAGGCTACAAGCAACCAATGCTAAGCATGCATCCCTTTGATATAGATCTTGTAAATAAAAACAAGCATGCTGGCATCAAAACACTAGCCTAACGCAAACTCTTACCAAGATGGAAGATTCTAGGCCTTCATATAGGCCTAATCGCACCGCTTTCCTCCTATCCATCCACCCTCACCATTTATCATGCTTTCCCTCTCCATCCCTCACCGTTTATCTCACATCCTCCTTTCCTAAAATTGTCTAATCTAATCACACCGTTTCTACTTCAAAATAAGCCTTTCAGCAAGGGTAGGACAGAGTAAAATGTATTCTGCTTCAATGCAGTCACCTCAAGTCCTTTGAATTATGAAAGCAGCCATCTGTTTAAAAAGGCACGTTGGCTCAGTTCATTAGCCTACTTCTTAGTGTGGTATAACGTGCACACACAGCTGGCAGTGTGGTGTTGTTCTATACTTGATCCACCAGTAAACACCTCAAAACTGAGATTCAGAATAAAATCCTACTTTATGAGATGTGTTTTATTTATAAGACACAAGTGAGCTGAATTGGACATTGTTAGCTATTCTTTAGAAGCCTTATAATGGTTGGCCTAATGAAGCCGTACTGATTAAACAGTAATGTGTGAAGACATACTAATTGCCATTCTCCAGCCTGCAATATCCTGTGTATTGACACAAGGCTCAGTATGAAAACAATGAACTCTATGGTATAAAGCCTTGTTCACACTACAGGCCTTAATGCTCAAATCTGTTTTGTTTTTCAAAACCGCTTTGGAATACTGACTGTCCAAACAGCAAGTTACAAGTAATCAAATTGGATGTGTGGGAGTTTAGTCAAAATTATTTAGCTGACATGGCTACGCTAGTTGTCATTGTAACGACAGGTGTGGGCGCAGTAGTGTAGGCTGATAGAAAGCAGGAGCACCACCAACCACCACCTTCTTGCACATGATCATCTGATGATTTATCACTCCAGTGTTAATCTGCTAAATTGTAATTATTCGATTTATTGCCTACCTCATGCCTTTTGCACACATTGTATATAGATTCTCTTTTTTTTTTCTACCATGTTATTGACTTGTTTATTGTTTACTCCATGTGTAACTCTGTGTTGTCTGTTCACACTGCTATGCTTTATCTTGGCCAGGTCGCAGTTGCAAATGAGAACTTGTTATCAACTAGCCTACCTGGTTAAATAAAGGTGAAATAAAAATAAATAAAAAAATCACTCAGAAGTTATGAAGCAAGCTAAGGTGACAACAATGGCTGTCATGGACGTTTCCCAGTCACTAAAAAATGTATAAATGCATCATGTAATAAGACATTAAGCCTCGAGGATAAGATGAGCCAACTTTCAAAACGAGTCCTTTTTGGCTAGCCACAGCAGTCAACTAGCTAGCCGTTTAGCTTTCTAGCACATTCACTAGTTTGTGTGTGGGGTAGGGGAATTTATTTATAATAATGACAATTACAACAATACTGAATGAACAACGAACACTTTTAATTTAACTTAATATATATTACATAAAAATCTATTTAGTCTCCAAAAAATTATGAAACGTGTTCAATTTGGTTTAAATACTGCAAAAACACAGTGTTGGAGAAGAAAGTAAAAGTGCAATATGTGCCATTTAAAAAAGCTAACGTTTTAGTTCCTTACTCAGAACATACAGTTGAAGTCGGAAGTTTACATACACCTTAGCCAAATACATTAAAACTCAGTTCTTCACAATTCCTGACATTTAATCCTAGTAAAAATTACCTGTCTTAGGTCAGTTAGGATCACCATTTTATTTTAAGAATGTGAAATGTCAGAATTAGAGTAGAGAAAATTATTTCAGCTTTTATTTCTTTCATCACATTCCCAGTGGGTCAGAAGTTTACATACACTCAATTAGTATTTGGTAGCATTGCCTTTACATTGTTTAACTTGGGTCAAACGTTTCGGGTAGAGCTTCCCACAATAAGTTGGGTGAATTTTGGCCCACTCCTCCTGACAGAGCTGGTGTAACTGAGTCAGGTTGTAGACCTCCTTGCTCACACACGCTTTTTCAGTTCTGCCCACAAATGTTCTATAGGATTGAGGTCAGGGCTTTGTGATGGTTACTCCAATACCTAGACTTTGTTGTCCTTAAGCCATTTTTTATTGTCATTGTCCATTTGGAAGACCCATTTGCGACAAAGCTTCAACTTCCTGAATGATGTCTTGAGATGTTGCTTCAATATATCCAGATAATTTTCCTCCCTCATGATGCCATCTATTTTGTGAAGTGCACCAGTCCCTCCTGCAGCAAAGCACCCCCACAACATGATGCTGCCACTCCCGTGCTTCACGGTTTGGATGGTGTTCTTCGGCTTGAAAACATCCCCCGTTTTCCTCCAAACATAACAATGGTCATTATGGCCAAACAGTTCTATTTGTTTCATCAGACCAGAGGACATTTCTCCAAAAAGAACAATCTTTGTCCCCATGTGCAGTTGCAAACCGTAGTCTGGCTTTTTTTAAATGGCATTTTGGAGCAGTGGCTTCTTCCTTGATGAGCGGCCTTTCAGGTTATGTCGATATAGAATTTGTTTTACTGTGGATATAGATACTTTGTACCTGTTTCCTCCAGCATCTTCACATGGTCCTTTGCTGTTGTTCTGGGATTGACTTGCACTTTTCGCACCAAAGTCCGTTCATCTCTAGGAGACAGAACGTGTCGCCTTCCTGAGCGGTATGACGGCTGCATGGTCCCATGGTGTTTATACTTGCATACTATTGTTTGTACAAATGAATGTGGTACCTTCAGGTGTTTGGAAATTGCTCCCAAGGATGAACCAGACTTGAGATCTACAAAAAAAAATCTGAGGTCTTGGCTGATTTCTTTTGATTTTCCCATGATGTTAAGCAAAGAGGCACTAAGTTTGAAGGCAGGCCTTGAAATACATCCACAGTTACACCTCCAATAGATTCAAATGATGTCAATTAGCCTATCAGAAGCTTCTAAAGCCATGACATAATTTTCTGGAATTTTCCAAGCTGTTTAAAGGCAGTCAACTTAGTGTATGTAAACTTCTGACCCACTGGAATTGTGATGCAATGAATTATAAGTGAAATAATCTGTCTGTAAACAATTCTTGGGAAAATGACTTGTGTCATGCACAAAGTAGATGTCCTAACCGACTTGCCAAAACTATAGTTTGTTAACAAGAAATTGTGGAGAGGATGAAAAACGAGTTTTAATGACTCCAACCTAAGTGTATGTAAACGTCTGACTTCAACTGTATGAAAGCTGGTGGTTCTTTTTAACATGAGTCTTCAATATTCCCAGTTAAGAAGTTTTAGGTTGTAGTTATTATTTGGACTACTTCTCTCTATATCATTTGTATTTCATAGACCTTTGACTATTGGATGTTCTTGTAGGCACTTAAGTATTGCCAGCCTAATCTCGGGAGTTGATAGGCTTGAAGTCATAAACAGCGCTGTGCTTCAAGCATTGCGAAGTGCTGCTGGCAAACGGAGGAAAGTGCGGTTTGAATGAATGCTTACGAGCCTGCTGCTGCCTACCACCGCTCAGACAGACTGCTCTATCAAATCATAGACTTAATTATAATAAACACACAGAAATACGAGCCTTTGGTCATTAATATGGTCAAATCCGGAAACTATCATTTCGAAAACAAAACGTTTATTCTTTCAGTGAAATACGGAACCGTTACGTATTTTATCGAACGGGTGGCAACCCTCAGTCTAAATATTGCTGTTACATTGCACAACCAATGTTATGTCATAATTATGTAAAATTCTGGTAAATTAATTACGGTCTTTGTTAGGAAGAAATGGTCTTCACACAGTTCGCAACGAGCCAGGCGACCCAAACTGCTGCATATACCCTGACTCTGCTTACAATGAATGCAAGAGAAGTGACACAATTTCAGGCACCGCATTGATGCAACGCAGGACAAGCTAGTTAACCTAGTAATATCATCAACCATGTGTAGTTAACTAGTGATTATGTTAACATTGTTTTTTTATAAGATAAGTTTAATGCTAGCTAGCAACTTACCATGACTCCTTGCTGCCTGCACTTGCATAACAGGTGTTCAGCCTGCCACGCAGTCTCCTCGTGGATTGCAATATAATCGGCATCCAAAAATGCAGATTACCGATTGTTATGAAAACTTTAAAATCGGCCCTAATTAAATTGGCCAGTCCGATTAAACCGGTCGACCTCTAGTGTGTGGTTGTCAATCTAACATGTTCTATCTAATCTAACTGTCAGAGTAGCTAGCAAGCAACAAGATATGCCAAATAGCAGTCTAAAAACCTGTTGAGGGCAAATAAATCAGATTTGACCCTTCAGACAAGTCGCAAGGCCAGGAATCAGATTTGTATCTGCTTTCAAACCATGTAGGGTGGTTTCAAATGTGGCTTGTAATATCAGATTCCATGTCCTTTTTGGCTGTTCAGACTGCAGGAAAAGGACATTTGCATCAGATATGCAAAAAAAAAAAGAAGGGATTTGAGTCACTTCAAACTGCCAATGTGAACACGGCTTTAGTGGCATAGGCTCTAAGAATGCACACATTATTGTAAGTGAAGGTTCTGTTCTGTCTAATCATCAAACACATGAATTTACTGTTAGTCGGGCCCCATAAAATCCGTGATGCGGAGAATGATGGCGGAATCACCGAATCCAGACATTAAAACGGAATTCAACAATATTCAAAAACATATTGAACTTCGTAGGGAATCAAGTAAATGTACTGAAAAGTAATACATTTGCCTAAGTTTATCATAAGACACGAACAGAATGCATCAGTGATTTGTATTTCCTGCAACTTTCTGAAGAGGCAATGAGAATGCCCGTCTGTGTGAGGTGCGAGAGTCTGCCAGTTTGTGTAGCCGTTAGCGATGATGCTAATTCAAACCTGTCTTCTGATGGAAAAGCTCTCCCAAACTTTCTCAATTAATGTTAACTACAAAGTAGCCTATGCTTACCTGCCAGAATGATATCGTGAGTATTTGTTTAGCAAACTCTACCATCATGTCTGCTATAATAACAGCATTCTCTTGCTTGCTGCTCACTTGAATTAAAGTGTAACTACACTCCAAAATATAAATATCTCAGATTCTTCCCAGACCTAAAGAATTGTCTTCTGGTGTGGTTTAAGCATTTTTGTGGACTTAGAAAAACAACAAAATTGGATGTTCTATTAAAACGTGTTGTTTTGAGAGCGAAAACCAAACAAAAACAGGAACATTTCAGAAACCTGGGAAAATTAAAGAGAAAACAATGAGAGAGAAACAAATTGGGCAAAAATGTAAACAGATTTTATAGGGCTCTACGGTAGCACATCTCAGGCAAAGAGAAATTAAAGCACCCAGCAACAGTGGTCAGTTGAATTCCATTCGTTGACCCTGAGATCTTGATGTTACACAACACCACACGACGTGAGCATGCAGCACTATTAGCTTATTTAGTGATCATAAAGTGTGTTAAAATCTGCACCAGGAAAGTAGTGCAGAGTGTAATTTGGTGTGTGAGCATACACTAGAATGCAAACCGACTGGGTGCCTGGGGTGGAAGCCACTTCCCCCACCCATTGTTTGGACAAGAGTGATTCTAGAGTTATGGATGTTACATTTTCATGGAAAACCACAAATTTAAAATGTCTCACAGAATGGACAAAATATAAATTAAAAGTTTGATGTGTTTGTCTATAGTACCCTTTCGGGGGAGTGTATACAATATTGGCATGTTGGTTTCACTTTAAAAGGACAACATGACTTTCTCAGGTTGACATGCCACTGGAATTCTCCATATGCATATTAAACCCCATTGACCCATGAGTAGGTAGAAGCCTGCAGGAAACATAAGGATTGTGTGGGTGCTTGTCTTCAAACAGCAGCTGAACCCTGAGCGGGTCAATCACTAGGGATCATCACAGTAGGTAGGTAAGCATTCAAATCCTGCATTTACCAAATATAAACTGAGCAGACCTTCCAGCCAAGGAAAGCACAGGTTAGTGTAGAAACCCTGCCATGTAGGCTGGCTGAGGACTGAAGTCAGATTTAATGCCGGTAGGGCTGGAATCCAAACTGACAAGTTTCCTCACGAATCCTCCACAGCTCGAGGATTCGTGTAGCCCTGAGTTGACTACCATTAAAACACGATATCCACCTCACAAACTAGACAACAGGAGAAGGTATCTGGCCAGGAGCCCTCAATGTGTAGCCTAGCAAACTAACATTGACAGTAGCACTGAACAAATACCTGATACAGTATTCATGAAAACACTCATGTATCATGTCTGTGTTTCCATCTCATGAGCAAAGAGAAAATAGAAGATGCCGCAGGTGGAGACTTCTGGGAACTGGGGCGTTCTGAGATGCCCCCTCCCTGGGTTCCGATGTATAACTGCTGCCAGGGAACCAAAGCCCCAAACCACGATCCTCTGGGGCTCCCCCTGTGAGCCACTGATGAGCTCCTGTGCAACACAGCGAGCAGTGCATGACACTCAGCAACACAGCAGCCTCAGTGGACAGCCACCTTGGCAATCAATCCCCCCTGGCACCAAGGTGGAGACATTTCAGAGGAGAGGGCGTTTATGGGTAACTGCTTTAATTCATTCCTTGAGGAGCACAATGCAGACCTATCTTGAGCTTCACAGTACACAGTTCCAGCAATGGCTGCAGAAAAACCAAATCTACCACCTACGCAAGGACACACATAAATTATTAACCTATCCCAAACCTTTACCTAATTTAGCTTTTACTATTTTTAGTGCAGGTTTGTCAATGTGTTCTGTGCAAGGTGTGACTCAAATTGTGAGGTGTATCAGAACTCATTATGCAGTAACTCTACCAGTCAATAATTGTAGAAAACGCCACAGCAGTGCAATGAACTGCAGAACAGGAAGTTACACATTCTTGTCTCTACAAAAGGTAGCCAACATGTTAGCCAAGAAACAAAAAGCGCACAGCTTTGATTAAGCAGGCACAGTACTTCATACATTGCCGCTATGACATGCCCTTCTGAGAAGCTAATATGTCATCCTCATCACAATCACAGGGATTCTTCTATCTAATGTCGTATGACGCAACCAGCACTGCTAACATTGACAGCATTACATACTGCAAAGGTGACGGAAATCCCCTAATGCACTGACAAGAACGGCCATTTGTATAAACACATTTTTGCATTCAAAGAAGGAACACCTAGACAACCTTTGAGTGATTAAGCATCGGTTTCCTATTAGCGTATGGTACTATAGGACTAGATCCTTGATAATTGTAGGACATGGCAGAACACCGTTAGAATTATATGAGCTAGAAATAAACTTAATTGTAGCTACACACATTCCCTTGTAACTATGGCAGCTTCTAAAACCCACTGGATGCCTTATTGCAGAGCAGTGGCACAGTTATAGAATGATAATAGTGTGGCCCATTTCAGCATTCCCCCTCAGCATGTTTTTTTTTGTTGTTGTCCGTTTTCGTTTGACTTGATAAAAACAGTGATATGACTGTTCATCAGAAGTAATCACGTCTGTTCTGCCCACAGAATTGTAGTAGTATTGAAATAGGCCTACATCATGGCACTATTATCTCAAGCCTGTATTTGAGATGTCCAAGCTTTTTCTTATAATAGCTCGCCTAATTTCAGTTTGTGACAAAATAAGCAAGTATAGTGTAGAGAATCATTGTACCATCTAAACCGGTGAAATATATGTTCCATAACCAAACATCTCGTATTTTCAGCTCCTTGAAGCTGGTGTACAAAACCGAAAGTAAAAGACGCAAAAGCTAACTTTAATAACGTAAGCATAGAAATAGAACATAGAACAGAGCTACCGCTTCCAATGCCCCGTTTCCACTGGCACTTGAAATTTGGTTCAGATTCGACCTGGGTCGAGGGAAACCCGGGCCAGCGCAGCCTAATTTCACAACTGGCGCCAGCTCGATTCGAATTCGGGTTGGTGACGCCATTACTATGCAACCACCAAGCGGTTCACTCCTGGATGCGGATACGTTTAGCTAGCTTGTCTGGGCTTGTTGCTGTTAGCTAGCACATGGACAAGCAGTACTGCAGTAGCTATACATAACACAAATTACCATAATAGCTGGGTCCTTTATTCATTATTACACTACACAAACTTTTATGAGAACTGTCAGCCCTCAAATGCTAGCTACCTAACCTTAGCTAGCAAATCAGAGTAGAAACAAGCTAGATAACGTAAGCTAGCAGGAATTTTTGCTAGCCAGGTCGTATTGAAAGCTAGCTAGCTAATAGCCAATACCATGGGAAGCAAGGTAGGAATTATTAGTTATGCTAACAACGACGCCAACAAGCTAAATACATGGTTGGCTGGCACGAGTATAGGGTAACGTTTGTTACAGCATGTTGAGGGCGAATTAAATTATTCAACATCTTGTTCGCAAGCAACATCAGCGAAGCCAGCTGCAGTCACATATTGGCTACCTAGCAACATGACATAATTTATCATTTCTGGGGGGTGGAAATGCAATTTGAGCTAGCCCACCAAGGCCAGGCCAGCCTGGGTTGACTTCAAAGTGCCAATGGAAACGGGTATTTAGTGTTCCTTTCAATGAGAATGACAGATCTGTAACTCATATTTCTATGTGAAATTGTTCGGGTTGCCCAACAAGTTACATATTGCAGCTTTAAATCAATCCAGTGATGTGTTATTGTTCTTCAAATTGTGACTATGAGATGGGTTGTCTTCTATCATAGATAGAGTGGCATCAACGCAAAAGTAATGGCATCAACATCGTGAACACAAACCAAAACATGTAATGAGGGAAGAATTATTGGTGCTTCTTATACTGGAACAGTACAGAGAATTTAGGGCAGGATAATTAACGATTGACTGGTCCCAAGTGTACACATCAAGTTTCCTAACAATAAGTCATTCGGTTGACAATGTTCTCCTTCATGCGATTTAAAAATAATAATAATAATCATTGACAGTATTTGCCTAATGTTTTCTGGCTTGTACTAGGCCTCAATCTGAGATATTTCCTCATTTTGGTCTATGGCTCTTTAGGTACGTAACCATACTAATTGTACAAGCCTGTCTATGTATTTAATCTTTATACATAATGCATCAAGATTACAACCAAAGCCATACCATAATTCAAATGACCGCTGCAAATGTCTTCAGCATTTAGTTTTCTTCTCTAGCAATATTAACGTAAATCAACAAACCTAACACGCTACCAGGCTGATTTGACAGCGCAGTTCCATTACTTGAAAAGAATGTGATGAACATTCATCATCATCCTCCTCTCTGATGTGTCTGCCACAGATACAAAACATTTTGATGTTGCCCAACGTTATCCAGCACTAGTAAGCTAACGTTTAATTTAGTCAGTTATACGTGTAATTGTCTTATTTGGTTAACTTAACGTTCTCTACTTGGGTTACGTCCGAGTTCATCGTAAAATGTAATAAAGAAATGGTTATAACTACATGGCCTTGGCTAACTAGTTTACTTAGTTAGCAAGATGGAAGAGCTGCAAAGCTTCACAGTCAAATGTTGGGTTTCTAATGAACTCGCTGATAAGATCATATTTGCTAATAACAAATGTAGCTAGCTATCTAACTCGTTAACGTTAGCTAGCCAACCCCAAAATGGCTCACAACAAGACATTTTAGCTACTACCGTACCACGCTAACATTAACTACTGAATCTTCAGAGCAAACAATAGCTTGCTAGTTAGCTACAGTACGCTGGCTACTGTCTGGTCGTGTTAGCCAGCTAACGTTGAGAGAAAAACAAAGACAGTTATCTAGCTAGCTATATTGACTCAACACATACCTGTACTCTCTTGAAAGTGGGCTTCTGTGTTATTTCGTGGCTCCCTTTGAATTGCATATGTCCTGGATGAACTTAAATAAGGGACACAAGTAAATCGCGATCGAACGACAGTCACCGGGTAGTGAAACTGACAACAGGAACAAAATCGAAGTGGGCCCGTGGCAATACCAACGTCGTTACAAATCAGCGCCTGGCTAAAGACCCGAGAGAAAAATACTTGATATTTTTCCTGGCTCTATGTGGCATATTAACACGCTACGCAATACATACTGTTTTTTCTACGATAAAACACACATTCTATTTGCCATCAGGGCCCTCGATGAAGTCCCCATTCCTGCCTCTTCGAGGCGACCACTGTTGTTTACCCAGGTCGACTCGTCCGTTTACTCTCGCTGGCACCTAGGTTGGGTTGCTGGACTTGTGTGAAGCTAGCCACAATAAGGATTAGCCACAAAGGTGCCTGGTATTTGCGATTCGCCTTCAAAATAAATGTCCCCCATTGAAACACGCAAATGGATACAAATAGTGGAATAATGCCATATTTGGAATATATCCTGCTAAACAAGGCTGGAATGTTGTTCATTAAATCTAACAAAAGACAACTAGTTAATTTGACCAAAACAAATTGAAGTCGCACTGTGAATGTATTCGATTTCAGAACTGCGTTGGTGACATTCGTATATGCCCTGTACAGCCTTATCTATTGATGTTGGGTCCATGAAATGGGGTATCAGCCTACTCGTGACACCCACAGAACACAACTGTGAAGAGTCTACACAAATATGAGTGTTTTAGCACTTATTGCGGGACTTTGACACCGGTGTGAACTGACACACATTAGCTCACCAGTCAACCTACTATGTGTATTTACATTCATATTGAAATGTACAGCCTTACCCATGGATCGCAATATTTCTGTAAACTCTTCAGCGTTGTGTTCTGTGGGTGTCACTGAGTAGGCTGATACAACATTTCATGGAGCCAAGAGCCATAGTTAAGGCTATAAATCAAATCAAACTTTGTCACATGCACCGAATATTTTTTTCATTTTTAAAATTTAACTAGGCAAGTCAGTTAAGAACAAATTCTTATGTACAATGACGGCATACCGGGGAAAAGTGGGTTAACTGCCTTGTTCAGTGGCAGAAAGACAGATTTTTTACCTTGTCAGCTCGGGGTTTCGATCCAATACAACAAGTGTAGACTTTACCGTGAAATGCTTACTTACAAGCCCTTAACCAACAGTGCAGCTCAAGAAGAGTTTAGAAAATATTTACCAAATAAACGAAAGTAAAAAATAATAAAAAGTAACACAATAACATAACAATAACGAGGCTATATACAGGGGGTACCGAGTCAGTGTGCAGGGGTACAGGTTAGAGATCATTTGTACATGTAGGTAGGGGTGAAGTGACTATGCATAGATAATAAACAGAGTAGCAGCAGTGTACAAAACAAATGGGGGAGCAATGTAATAGTCCTGTAGCCATTTGATTAGTTCTTCAGCAGTCTTATGGCTTGGGGGTAGAAGCTGTTAAGGAGCCTTTTGGTCCTAGACTTGGCACTCTGGTACCGCTTGCCGTGCGGTAGCAGAGAAAACTGTCTATGACTTGGGTGACTGGAGTCTCTGACAATTTTATGGGCTTTGATCTGACACCACCTATTATATAGGTCCTGGATTGCAGGAAGCTTGGCCCCAGTGATGTACTGGGCCGTACGCACTACCCTCTGTCGAGCCTTAAGGTCAGATGCCGAGCAGTTGCCATACCAGGCGGTGATGCAACCGGTCAGGATGCTCTCGATGGTGCAGCTGTAGAATTTTTTGAAGAACTGGGGACCCATGCCAAATCTTTTCAGTCTCGAGGGGGAAAAAGTTTTGTCGTGCCCTCTTCACTACTGTCTTGGTGTGTTTGGACCATGATAGATCGTTGGTGATGTGGACACCAAGGAACTTGAAACTCTCGACCCGCTCCAGTACAGCCCCGTTGATGTTAATGGGGGCCTGTTCGGCCCACCTTTTCCTGTAGTCCACGATCAGCTCCTTTGTCTTGCTCACACTGTACATTGCAATATGCATGTCAATACGCCCAATAGGCTGGTTACCTATTGATCTTGGGTCCATGAACTGGGGTATCAGCCTAGTCGTGACACCCACAGAACACAACTCTGAAGAGTTTACACAAATATTAGCGTTGTTGTTCTTCTTGTGGGACTTTAACTGTGGGATATCACCTCACTATCCAGCCTATTGTGCGTATTGACATGCATATTGCAATGTACAGTGGGGGGGGGGGGGGGGGTGATTTCCCACAGTCAAAGTCTTGCAATTAAAGCTACGACGCTAATATTTGTGTGAACTCTTCACAGTTGTGTTCTGTGGGTGTCACTGAGTAGGCTGATACCCCATTGCATGGACCCAAGATGATGATCCATAGGTAAGGGAATACATAGCAATATGAATGTCAATACACAGTAGGTTGACTGGTGATCAAAATCCCGGTATATATAGATATTGGTGATAGTGCACGATAGCTACGTCAATATTGCGAGCCGTGAGGAGTAATGGCGGCTGGTAGAGCTTTTTGAGTTGACGCGACAAATTCAAGATAGAAGAACCATTTAAACCGTTTGCTATTACAGCGGATGAAGGTGCGGGAAAAGCGTGGAGATGTGGGAATGGACAGCAAGGAAGAAAGAAAGCAGTTGAGTGTAGAGGGAAGCTGTGTGGTGAGGAAGACTGGCATCAAGTACAAAAAGAAAAAAACGCAACCGGTAGCAAAACATTTTTACTTGACGAGGATGAATTACCTGCGTCTCAATGATTGAGTCTCTGACGTGATCGTCCTGTCCGGGTTGACGCCCCCCTCGGGTTCGTGCCGTGGGGGAGATCTTCGTGGGCTATACTCAGCCTTGTCTCAGGGTACTAAGTTGGTGGTTGAAGTTATCCCTCTGGTGGTGTGAGTGCTGTGCTTTGGCAAAGTGGGTGGGGTTATATCCTGCCTGGTTGGCCCTGTCCGGGGGTATAGTCGGACGGGGCCACAGTGTCTCCCGACCCCTCCTGTCTCAGCCTCCAGTAATTATGCTGCAATAGTTTGTGTCGGGGGGCTAGGGTCAGTCTGTTATATCTGGAGTATTTCTCCTGTCTTATCCGATGTCCTGTGTGAATTTAAGTATGCTCCCTCTAATTCTCTTTCTCTCTTCTCTCGGAGGACCTGAGCCCTAGGACCAAGCCTCAGGACTAACTGGCCTGATGACTCCTTGCTGTCCCCAGTCCACCTGGTCATGCTGCTGCTCCAGTTTCAACTGTTCTGCCTGCGGCTATGGAACCCTGACCTGTTCGCCGGACGTGCTACCTTGCCCCGGACCTGCTGTTTTCAACTCTTTCTCTCTATCGCACCTGCTTTCTCTAACTCTGAATGATCGACTATGAAAAGCCAACTGACATTTACTACTGAAGTGCTGACCTGTTGCACCCTCTACAACTACTGTGATTATTATTATTTGACCCTGCTGGTCATCTATGAACGTTTAAACATCTTGGCCATGTACTGTTATAATCTCCACCCGGCACAGCCAGAAGAGGACTGGCCACCCCTCAGAGCATGGTTCCTCTCTATGTTTCTTCCTAGGTTCCTGCCTTTCTAGGGAGTTTTTCCTAGCCACCGTGCTTCTACATCTGCATTGCTTGCTGTTTGGGGTTTTAGGCCAGGTTTCTGTATAGCACTTTGGCCTAAAGAGCAGGAACCCAGACTTCACCAAATAAATCAGAAATACAGACAGTGTCATCCTGCAAGAAACATGGTATAGAGGAAATGGACCCACTGGTTGCCCTCTAGGTTACAGGGTAGTCCCATCTACCAAATTACCAGCTGTTACACAGAGATCAGACGTAACCAACTCTATTAAATTAATCAAAACAGTAACATTTTACATTTGGCTAGAAATTCTAAAGGAAATTATCTCAACAGAGTAAAATGTCCTCCTGTGTCCTACCTATATCCATGAAGACAGCTTCTCCATCCTAGAGGGAGAGGTCAATCATTTCCAGGCCCTGGACACATGCTAGTCTGTGGTAACCTAAATGCCTGAACTGGACAAGAACCTGACATTCTCAGCACACAGGGGGACAGACAGCTACCTGAAGGTGACAGTATTCCCTCCCAAATATGCACCCCTAGACACAACTACGACAAAACAACCAACAAAAATGGGTCACAAGTCTTGTAGCTCTGTTGCACGCTGGGTCTGTACATAGCCAATGGTAGGCTTCAAGGGGACTCCTACACTAGGTACACCTACAGCTCATCCCTTGGCTGTAGTACTTTAGATTACTTTATCACAAACCTCAACCTAGAGTCTCAGTCAGACCAATGAGCGTTCACAGTCAGACCAATGACACCCCTATCAGATCAAATCAACATCACAGCCTACTTGAACAGAATAATACTCTATCATGAGGTATCAAAGCCAACCAAACTGCATACTGTTAGGAAGATGGAAGGAAAGAAGAAACCTACCACAAAACTATTGGGCAACAACAAATCCAATCCCATTAAGACATCTTCCTGGACAAAACATTTCACTGCAATAGTGAAGCTATAAACTTGACAGTAGAAAGCCTAAACGGTATATTTTACCTTTCATTTTCTCTATCAAGTCTAAAAGTGTCAAGCAGACAACCTAAGAAAATTAACAACAATGACAAATGGTTTGATGAAGAATGCAAAACCCTAAGAAACACATTGAGAAACATATCCAACCAAAAGCACAGAGATCCAGAAAACCACAGCAGAATTAGGACGTTACCCGCTAGTTGTCAAAATCCAGAAAAGAGCTGTTAAATTCTACAACCACCTAAAAGGAAGCAATGCCCACACATTCCACCACAAAGCCCTCACCTAATGAGAGATTAACCCAGAGAAGAGTCCCCTCAGCCAGCTGGTTCTGTTCACAAACACAAACAGACCCCACAGAGCCCCTGGACCACAACACAATTAGACCCAATCAAAAAAGATAACTATTTGACACACTGGAAAGAATCAACAAAAATCCGTACTATATTCTTACTATAACTATTTGCACATTGCTAAAACACTGTACATAGCTGATAATATATAGTAACACTTGAAATCACAGGAGGTTGGTGGCACCTTAATTAGGGAGGATGGGCTCGTGGTAATGACTGGAGCGGCATAGGTGGAACGCTATCAACTACATCAAACACACGGTTTGATGCCATTCCATTTGCTCTGTTCCAGCCATTATTATGAGCCGTCCTCCCCTCAACAGCTTCCACTGTGAAATGTCTTTATCTTTTTAAAACCTTTTTGAATGCAATATTTACTGTTAAATTGGAATCTTTTTTTGTTGTTGTTTTGTGTCTTCTCACTTTTGTTTATTTTACTTGCTTTGGCAATGGAAATGCATGTTTCCCATGCCAATAAAGCCCATTTGAATTGAAATGATAGGGATAACATGGGTTTCAGTAAGGTTGGGTTCTTAGCATTCATATCCATGGTTATCAACTGTATCGCAGAAATGGAACGTGAATCACAGAAAATATATGTTGGGGTGGCAACTGCAGAGAAGTACTTGGGTGTACAATATTTTGTTGCAGAGGACAAGGTGTGTTGAAAGATAGGGTCCAGTCCTCCCAGGCTGCCAGCCTGGTGTAGGATCAGATAGGGCCAAGTAGTGGAATAGGGGTGAGGTTTTAATGGGTGTAGGGTTAGTTGGTACAGTGATTTTTCTTCCCCTTTGTGTCACAAAGTGTAATGAATTTGCACTCAAGAACAGTAGGTAGAAACAAAGGGCTATATAAGAGAAATAGATGAATAAGGTGGCAGCATGCACTTTAAACGTTTGTTTGCGGACCGCCATGATATCATAGAAGAAGAAGATAGATTAATAATGAGGCCGTGACCAGCCTCCCACTCCAGTACAGTAGGTGGCAGTGTATGCATATTTCAGTTGGAAGCGATCCGCCAATACACATTTTGAGAATAACTTTGGGGTCATTGCGTGAGCATGCGTGCTTCCCTTCTGCACACACAAGTTTACAACAACACATCCAACAAGGTAAAATGGCGTCGGGTGCCATTTCAACGGAGTCAAAGAAAATAACAGATTTACGAGTTATAGATCTCAAATCTGAACTCAAGCGAAGGAATTTAGATGTCACAGGTGTGAAGAATGTTCTAATTGCCAGGCTGAAACAGGTAACGAACTCAATTTATTTGTACTTGGCGAACGCAAAGCTAACGACCACTAGGCTAGCTAATGTTAGCTACCAAACAGTTGTACGAATTTGATTGATTGAGGCCGTCCTCAACTGCTGCCAGCTAGATAGCTTAGCTATCCAATTTGTTATGGGATGAATGTGTATCTATGTACAGCTTGCTATTTTCATAGTTGCTAACTAACGTTACTGTTGGATGGTGTCTTGTTTTCCAACTGCGATACTGCGTGCACGCGGCCTGTCTTTGCAGCGTCAGGTTGACAAGGTAGCCCACGGTCCTGCATCGATGCAGTCGATGTGGGGGCGTTGCTAACTAATGTTAGCTGGCCATGACATCTATCGCATATATGTCTCCTTTAGAAAATGAGGTTGCTTTAGGCCCACATCACATCCACACACACATTTCGCAAAATACCTTGATCAGAGTTAACGTTTATAATTTAAATGAAAAATCTAATTTTATTTTTTAAGAACAATAAGAGTTTAGTTTATTTTGTAAATATTATCTTAAGTAATTTTTTTATACATATAATTAACTATAATCTGACTTGACAGGAGACGTTGATATGGTGAATCTCATTTAAACCCAGGAAGCAGCCATTCATCAGTTTCTCAAATTGAATCGTGTCAAAATACGTTAGTTACTCATTAAATAAGCCGGTATATAGGTTTCCACTAGATAGCACAGCCATAAAGTCAAAATAGTCTATATCATAAATTATATGATCGTGCTGTTTGTATTGAATGTCACTGTCTGTCAACTTGATTACTCAATTTTCTCTGATCCTGTGCACCTATGTTGTAAACTTTCATTCATAGGCTAGGTTGTAGCAACCTCATGATGGATATAGGGAATATTCAGGTATTATGTAGTAGCCTAAACATATCGATGTTACATTGAGCTGGGTGAATGGAATATGAATGACAGTCATAAAATACGCTGTAATAGAAATAAGTCCATGCTCATAATTTGTTGTTGTTGCCCTCCATCACCTTAAATGCACCGACCACCACTGATTTAAGTTTAGGCGTAAGGTTAGCAGTGTGGTTAGGGTTAGCTGCTAGGTTTAAAATCAGATTTTAAGACGTTATATTGTAGAAATAGGTGGGGTTTATGACTTTGAGCCAGGGGTAACTAGTGACAACCTGGTATGTAGGCCTAAACAATGCCTCTTCGGCAGCTCCAATGTATTGAGCTGTTGTAGACTTCCGACCTGTTCATAGCAGTAAGGTTAGTGCTATCAGCGATCCTTGTGACGTGAGTGATATACATTGGAAGTGCAGAATAGGCATTTTTTTCAGTTGCTTGTACATTTTTATTTAGACCTTTTTTTGGACGTACATCCTGGCCATGCTGGCAGTAAATGACGATAGTTGCTATTCAAAACTCCATATTTGGTGAGTAATGAACGTATTTTAACTTGATTGAGTCCCACCGTAACGCCGGTGTGCGTTTTGGACTTCGAACCCCTTTTAAACGTAGTGTGTTTGAACTACGTACTTCTGTGTGATTAAGGGGGGCTGAGCTAAAGCGGTGTTTGAGGCAAGGGCGGATCCCGAAGGGGCCCAGGACTGGGTCTTTTTACTAAAATGTCTGTGGAGTCCGAATGGTTTGAGCTACAAACTATAATCTTTAAAAAGGTGAGACTCCATGTTTTGCTCTATGACGCTCACAAGCTACATAAGAGTCGTTAGAAGGGTATACGGTTTACTTCTACCTAGAAGAGCGTAGTGACATGGTTTCTATAATACTGTAATAAGCTCACATAGTTGTTGTCACTGACTAGTTGGATATTCATATCACAGTGAGCAAACAATTTCTGTACTTACAGCATTCATATAAATTCATTTTCATCAGGTTTATGCTTTGGCGGACCAATTTTTTCTCTCGAGGTTTGTCAATGAAACTCATGAATGCAACTGTTTTATGTCAAATTGTTTTGTGTTCTACTTGTTGTCCTGAAAAGAAAATGGTCAAACACTTCATTGTGAGGCTAAATATAACGGCGGGACATGCAGCTAAATTAATGTCAGATAAATGACTAGTAATTACAATAGTGTTTTAATTTTTTAAAATCTTTATTATACTTTCTCAGGCCATTGAGGAGGAAGGTGGAGATCCAGAGACCATTGAAATTCCACTCCCAGCAGACACGCCTAATAGAAAAAAAGCTAAAGGTAATTTGACATTCCTAATATTTTTTAATTACTGTTCAATATTTCTGTTTCCAATTTGGATGATATGACTCCATTACTTCTTTAGGAAAGAAAGTGGACTCTGACACTGACAATCCAATGGAAGATGAATCCTTCTCCAAGGAAGATGAATCCTTCTCCAAGGAAGATGAATCCTTCTCCAAGGAAGATGAATCCTTCTCCAAGGAAGATGAATCTCCTACCAAGGAAGATGAATCTCCTACCAAGGAAGATGAATCTCCTACCAAGGAAGATGAATGTCCTACCAAGGAAGATGAATCTCCTACCAAAGAAGATGAATCTCCTACCAAAGAAGATGAATCTCCTACCAAAGAAGATGAATCTCCTACCAAGGAAGATGAATCTCCTACCAAGGAAGATGAATCTCCTACCAAGGAAGATGAATCTCCTACCAAGAAAGAGGAATCTGCTACCAAGGAAGAGGAATCTGCTACCAAGGAAAACAAATATTTTTCCAAGGTGAGTGTCACATGAATATGTTTACGTTTGTGGTATGTTTGTGTTTACCCCACTCTCACGGTAGACTAGAGATCATTAGGTTACCATACCCAGATCAGATATTGTTTTTAAAATGAAATGCTGGTATTCAGATCGGTTAACCCTGTTTAAGTAAGGCATTAGACTGACGCTATCTTTATATGTGTATTTACCTTTCACGTTCGTCTCTTTCAGGAGGGAGACGAGGATGACGTTGAAGAAGGTATGTTTGTGCCCACACCCTATTGAATTGATTACTTTTTGTGGGGGGGGATTTGCAGGTAGCCCCCTTTGCGTGAAGGTAAGAATCTGCTATGCCCCCTCCTTTATGCCTTCCATTTATTTTGTCTGCTGGCTGGATACCCAGCCACCCATCTATCCAGGACTCATTGTTCATGAATACAACATAGAAGGGACATCCTGTTTGTGGAGGACTTGCTTCTTTTTGTCACAGTACTTTTTTTGAGGATGGGATGTTACCTACTCTTCCAGGCCTGAGATGCAAGAGGGCTCCATCAACCATACAGACTGCATAGTACATTCCCTCAAGATAAAAAGCTCAGGAATCAACAGGCTTCTTTAAGGTGAGGGAAAGGTTTGCACTGAAGAAGGCAAGCTGAGTTAGAGGGAGTTCCAGTGTGTGCTGATGATACCATGGGGGACTCCTGCCCATCGGGGCCCATCCACCTGTAGCACCCCAACTGCAGTACAGATGTCTCAGGCGGAGAGAAGAAATCATCGCTGAGAATGCTCAAAGACCAACCAGGACATGATGTACAGACTAGAGGACACATTTGCTAAGGACTTGAGCCAGTCACTACAGTCACAAGGACGATTAAAGATGACATCAATTTTTTTGTCAACCATCCCAAGTCACTTAAGACAGACTTTTATGCGGGAAAGAAGACATGGGAGATGACCATAAAGACTATAATGGGAGAGCCCTGGGCAGTAGAACGGCCATAAAATGAGACTGAATTTGACCTCTATGGCTTTGGGCACAGATTCTTTTTTTGGTTACGAAAGAAGTTGGACAGATGGCCTTTTCCTTTCATTTGAACAAATGCCCTCTCTTCAAACTGATGAACGGGACTGGAGCTCCTAATGACAGGAGCATTGAAGAGTAACTTCACTGTACAGTACACATAACTGTAAGGATCGCAAAAGAAGTATTGGTGGTGAAAATGACATGAAGATTATTGATCCGCACCATCATTTTTCAATGAGGAATGTATGTTTTGTGTGTTCCTGTGGTCTTCTACCCTTCGATGACCACTAATACTAAACTTGCTTTCTATTCTACTTCCTAGGTCAAGTAACAGACATGTCAATGTTAAACATTGTGTTTTTTTTGCCATGTTTTATCCTTATTAAATCCCTCAGATATAACTGATACAGATGATGGTACTCGCGAAAATTCTAAACCTCCACCCAGTGAGGACGGCCTCCCAGAAACCGAGGTTGAGGCAGAAGCCGAGGCGGAGGCCGAACAAGTGGAGGAGATCGAAACTGAAGTTGCCGTCTCCGCTAAAGAAGACGAGGACGATAACATATCCGTCACACTCCAGAATGAAGATGCCATCACGCTGGATGTTGATGGTGATGACCTCCTGGAAACAGGTAAACATGTGAAACTTCCAGATTCAGAGGCAGACAAGGGCTGTGACGAGCCAGAGGCCTCTGCTGAGATGAGCCCCAAGGATGCCATGAAGATGGAAGTGGAAGGCCATAAAGATGGTAAGAAGGATGACGGGACGAAGGTTGACTCCTCTAAGAAGGAAAGCAGAGAGGCCTCGAAGAAAGCTGAAATGGGAGACAAAGACAAGGATTCTGGGAAGAAAGGCCCCTCGTCTACTGGGGCATCAGGTCAAGGAAAGAGGTTTGTCTTTCTAGCTATGTCAGTTCTTTAAGATACTACTACCAAGTTCCAGCTCACTGTGAACGCAGCATTGTGGGTAGCCTCAAGATTTTTTTTGATTTTTTTCCTAATGAGAAATGTTCATTGATGTACCTAATGAGCCTCCCATTTGTTGCTTTCATTTGGTTGTTTTTCCTGAAGTTGGGTAATTTGTGTCATTAACCAGGAGCTGAAAACAGATGTTACTTTCACCTTTCCAGCACGTTTGCCTTTTCCAGTTCCCACGTAGGGCTTTTTAAAAGGGCAGTAGTCCCTGTGATGTCAGTTTGTCAGAAACATATGAAATGATTCGCTGTGAAGTCGAACGCAATACTGAAGATTTCATTGGTCCAGGGAGTAAATTGGCTGAGAACATGACCCATATCACCCGTGGAAAAGCAATGAAAAAGGCCATTATGGGAGTTTTGTCCAAATGCAAGCCTTGCCCGTGGGGATAAAAAAAATGCATCAAAACAAAGTGTTTCTTAAAAAATAATTAAAGGTTTGCCCTGGTGTACGTCATATTCCGCAGGGGCTTTCATATACTGGCACTCATCTCTTGTTTCTTTTTATTTGTTGTTAAATCTGCTTTGTAGTTCTTCAAAGGACAGAGATGGAAAGGCCACAAAAGATGACAAAGGTAAGCATTTTACAGATACATTTCTCAAGTCGTCACTACTAATGATCAGACGATGGGCAAGCATTGGCCTTTATGTAGTGTATGTAAGCAATGTGCAGTATTGACTGGACAGCCAAAATGGCATATTCTCAAGTGTCAGAACAAACAGAATTGATCAGTACCACTGGTGTAATCTGCGTATTACCCAGTTTTCTTCACATATCTAAAAAGTAAATTTCTTTGGCATTTTAAAGGTGTCTGAAATGATTTCATTTAGTCAAAAGCACCTGCATTTTAACATTTAATGCTTACCGGTATGTAACATTAGGCTGTTGTAGATTAGTTTGTACAATGTGTAGACATGTAAAAGCCTCTACAGTGCATGTATGTTTTGAAACGACCCTATTTCAGGAAGTATCAGCAGTAGTAGTGCAAGCAGCTCCACTCGAAATATATGGGTGAGCGGCCTGTCCTCCAACACCAAAGCAGCTGATTTGAAAAACCTTTTTGGCAAATATGGGAAGGTAAGCCTAGAGCTTAAAACATCCATAAACTGTTTATTGTGGTGGGGTACTTGGGTTTGATGTTTCTTACTGTATGGTTGTCATGGTTTTGCTTTGACTTAATGGAAACAATTTACTGGTTTACTAGGGGAAAGGGGGATACCTAGTCAGTTGTACAACTGAATGCATTCAACTGAAATGTCTTCCGCATTTAACCCAACCCCTCTACAAGCAACATGTAGTTGCTCCGCCCCTAAACAAATTCCTGTCGCCACAGGTTTTCAGTGCCAAAGTGGTTACTAATGCTCGCAGTCCTGGAGCCAAATGTTATGGCTTGGTGACAATGTCTTCCAGTGCAGAGGTGGGAAGGTGCATCTCCCACCTGGACCGCACAGAACTCCACGGCCAGCAGATATCTGTTGAAAGGGTAAGCTGACAAACAGTTGTTTTGCACATTGTTCAGCTAGAATGTTGAGAGCACGATTACAATTTTACAGTACAGAATCTTTTCTCTGACTTCTATCTTTTGTGATGTCATAAAACCTCCAGAACGCTTGACGATTCTAAGATTCCATTTTGAGAGTTTATTTTTTTGCAAAACAACATTGGCTGACATTCTCTTCTGAGCCATTGAGCCAACATGCGCTCTGTAATTTTCATTGTAGGGAGAAACAAGGTTCAAGGTCCTTTTGTTCCTCAATTAATTTAAATTCCATTGCTTCAGAATTGTGACTTTAAATACTGTAACGGAGTATTTGTTGTCTTTTTAGGTTAAAAGTGATCCCTTCAAGAAAGAACCTTCAAAGAAGGAATCAGATGACAAAACCAGCTCCAGCAAATCGAGTGACAAACGTAGTGCGTTGACAAACAAGACTAGCACTAGCAAGTATGTGAGGAAGAAACACAAAATCTGTCTTTTTCAGAAGGGGGACATTTGAAAGAAATGTTCATTTCTGTTTCTGTTCTTTTTTTCCCCCTGAAGAACCCAGCCATCCTCCAAAAAAGAAGAGAAGAAGTCCGACAAGCCATCAGACAAAGACGGCAAGGATTCATCCAAGAAGCAGGAGTCTAAAAGCACAACATCCAGCTCAGGCCCAGATGCCTCCAAGAAAGATGATAAAAAGCATGGTGGAAGTATGTATGCTCCTTCTCAGGTTTTTTATGTATTGTGTTGTAGTGTAGTAAAAATTAAAACCTCTGTCCTGTTTTGTGTAGGGACCAAGAGCCCTGGCAAGATGGTGGTGATTGATCATGCCAAAGGAGACCTGAACAAAGTGAGACCACCATTCAGGAGGGGGAGATTTGACAAGCCGGGTTTCACCACCAACAACAACATGATGCAGCGGAGACCCAGATATTTTATGCCTCCCGAAGAGGTTTGTCGCAGTTTTTTCCCCTATCCGACAAAGTTTGATCATGGAACTTTCTTTTTCAATGTTCACCTCTACATGCTTGTCTTTCCTAGATGGAGATGAATAGAGTTAGAGTTTTCCCCAACAAGGGAGGCAGCAAAGACATCCTCCCCTTTGAGAAGATGAAAGAGCAGAGGTTGCGCGAGCGTATGGTCCGGCTAGAGCGCGTCCGCAGGGCTGTGGAGCTTCGCAGGTCAGCTTGAAACAAACTCCTACTCTAATTGTTGTACTCTGTAGTACTGTGAGGATGCTGGGTACTAATGTTTCTGTGACTTACTGTCCCGTCAGGCGGCGTGAGATAGCGGAGCGGGAACGCCGGGAGCGTGAGCGTATCAGTCTGATTAGGGAGCGGGAGGAGAGGGAGAACCTGCTCCGGGAACGTCAGAGGCTTGAGGTGGAGAGGCAGAAACTGGAGAGGGAGCGCATGGAGAGGGAAAGGCTGGAGAGGGAAAGGATCCGCATAGAGCAGGTGCTTGGACTCAAATCATTAAGGATGTTTAGTCAACTAGGCTGTACCTTAGTTGATTGTTGTAAAAACGACAGGAGTAAGGTGAGTTGTTTACTCATTGTTCATCCTGGTGATCTGTCAACAGCTCCCAGGAGCATTTTGAGCAAACCATTTAGTGGATTGATAATGTAATGCTGACGTTATCTCGCTGTGATGCAGGAGCGGCGTAAAGAGGCGGAGCGTATGGCTCGTGAGCGGGAGGAGCTGAGGAGGCAGCAGGAGCATCTCCGCTACGAGCAGGAGAAGAGAAACAACCTGAAGAGAGGCCGCGATGTGGACCACAGGTACACAAGGCCACACTGTAGTTGGGGATGGGATGTTTGTCTGGGGTTTGTTCTGTGTAGTTGAGGCTCTGATCGTGGACAACCAGCTTCCACCATTATGTCCATGACGTTGCAGGATAGGTTACAGTACTGCTTTGTCGTTGTCCCTGCACACAGACTTGTCTCCCATACTATCCTGGTATGTCTGCATGCTACGGCAGACAGGGATGCTTGGTCTCAGACATGACCAGCAGATGTCAATTTGACCATCAACTGAAAAGTGAAAGATACAATTTGGTATCATATCTGACCAAGCTCAAAAAGTGGTATTCCACACCAGTTTACTTGTCGCGCAGTTAAAGCATATTCTCCATTGAATGTTTCAGCCGGAGGGATGATCCCTACTGGAATGGAAACAAGAAGATCCAGCCAGAGTCTGAGGGCCGTGTCAACCAGGGCTCGGACTACAACCGCCAGCAGAACCGCTTTACTGAGTTCAGCCCCCGGGAGAGAGGCAGAGGCTTCCCCGAGGCTGCAGCCGTGGAGCCCAACACCATTGAGAGGTAGGCCCTATTATTTATAAGTGCTTTTTGTAAATAAAGCAACCTGGACCTAAAACGGCAAAGAGCAAGCTACACACAGCCCACATAGTAGTTTAGCATGTCTATCCCCCTCCAGTAACATTCAGCTCTTGACAGAATCTGACAATCCATTTTGGGTGTGGGGGGTTTTCAGACGTAACCGCTTCAACAGTGAGCCTGAGGCCAAGAAGTCCCGCCCCGCTGCTCGCAGGGACAGCTCTGGGTTTGAGCGCTACACCAAGAACTTTGAGACTGTCCGCAGGGCCGAGCCTCCTCCAACTCCACGCGCAGACATCCGTGACACAGACCGCAGAGAGATCCGGGACAGGGATGAGCGCCGGGCCGCGCCCATGCCTGAGCGCCGGGCCGCGCCCATGCCTGAGCGCCGGGCCGCGCCCATGCCTGAGCGCCGGGCCGCGCCCATGCCTGAGCGCCGGGCCGCGCCCATGCCTGAGCGCCGGGCCGCGCCCATGCCTGAACGCCCAGCAGGGGGCAGAGCACCCATGCCTGGCATGTCTCATACCGGCCGCTCCCCCAGAGGCACCGGGCACGCTGGTCATGCTACTCATACTGGGCATGCAGGATGGAAGAATGACGGCGGCATGAGTGCACCTAAGGGGGACATACGGTGAGAATGGATGGATGCCTAGTGTGCTTGTTTGATTAAAGTTGTAGACAATGGCCTTTTGTTGTTATCCGTGTGGTAATAATCATGTCTCTGTGGTTATGTAGTGGAGCGGTGCGTACCGGAGGTATGCGGCCAGAGCGTTCGGGCAGAGATGGCCAGGGGCCTGCTCTCAGAGGAGGCTCCTCAGCCAGCCGAGGAAGATCCAACTTCAGTGGCCGGGATGGAGGAAGACCCATGGTCATGGCAGACCAGGTCAGCACCTCACAAATCCCCCATAGCTAAATCTACACATTCAATACCCTCCATTTCCTCTATTTTAGTTACATTTCAGATGGGGAATTCATAACTACAATCTCCCCTGTTCTCTACCCAGCATTTCAGCTCTGGCCGCCAGGTGGTGGTGGAGCGGCATGGCCGGGACCAGCCGGCCCCCAGGAAGGAGTGGCATGGTGGGGCTGGATCCCAGGGAGGGGGCTTCCCTGACAGCCGCAGGATGGGAGACAGCCGTGGCAGCATGATGGCCCCACACTCAAGGTATTCACTGCCGTTGCATTAAGACTGTACTTCTCCCTGTTATGGTTAAACTCAAATATACTAATTGATCAAAATTTAAATAAAATATTATTTATGGGGAAAAATATATTTGTTAATGATATTATGAATAGGAGAGGTGGAGTTATGTCACGTGCAGTTAACACAAATATGTGGAATTGTTAGCTCTATATAGAATTACAACCAACTGATTGGTGCATTACTGCAAAAATGGAGGAGGCAAGTGGAAGGGGGAGAAGGGGAGCTTGTTTGTCTGGCCTTTTATTAAAGAGCAAAATTGGAGAAAGAGAATTGTCATGAATAGAAAAATATACCAGTTTTATTTGAGGACCAAAATGTTGACCATGGCACCATACAGGTTGCAAAATACTTGAAGAGATTTCCAGTGTGCTGATTCCATGGCATATGGTTTTTAAACTGATACACAAAACAACGCTTGCCTCAAAATGTAGTTTTTCTATTTAAATTATTATACAATATTCTTGCCACCAAAAGAAGAATGTTATGTATATGGGGCATACAACCATGTCAGCTATGCAGATTTTGCTGCAAAAAGACAATTTGACCACTTATTCTGGTATTGCTCCTGTGTAGCCTGTTTCTGGTCACAGGTTCAGGAGTGGTTAAACAGTCATAACATTGTTCCAAAATGAGCCCTACAAATAGCACTGTTGGGTGATCAGGAAAGCTGTAATCAATCAACAAAATATTTATTTTTTATTCACATCTGTTGATAATATCCCATTTAGAAAGGTTTGAGAATCTGTGTAAAACATCACAGAACAGTTGAAAAGGAAATGGCACAAGGAAATCAAGAGCAGGTGGTCTATGGAGATAGGTGGGATGGGCTGAGAGAAGCCGAGGGGTGGATTTAATCTGTAATAGTTGTGACTGAAATGAATATATATCATGTGTACTGGACTTGTCTGAGCACTATGAATTAGGCTTGGGTGGTATCCATATTTCCATACCGTCATTGTGCCATGCCGGGATATACCGTAATACACCGTAATACCTACACTGAACAAAAGGAGCACTATTTTCAAACCCCACTGGATCTTCTGTAATTTGAAGGTTAGCAATGCTAACAAGTAGATGTAAAATCCCATAGATAATGCTAACTAAATACTAAAGAGGACATTGTGTACAGTCTCTGACCTAAAGTATTTGCAGGACAGACAAACCAGCTCAAAGTTATACAAGTAACTAAAAAATGCTCCACAGTTTGCTGCATCCACAAAGCAAATATTAGCAAGGCTCTTGATCCAGGAGAGGATTCTCTGCTGTTACCAAGCAAAGCTTGATTTTGAAAGAAGCTAACCACTTAGCTAGATGGCTAAATAGCTACTAAATTAGCAAACCAAATCACAACTGTAGAGCATTTAGCACATTTTAGACAGTTAATAGGTATAAGATAACTAACTCGATCACCTGGCGTATGCTACACAAGTGAGTGACTTACAGGTAGCCTAGTGGTTAGTGTTGGACTAGTAACCGGAAGGTTGCAAGATCAAATTCCTCAGCTGACAAGATCTGTCTTTCTGCCCCTGAACAAGGCAGTTAACCCACTGTTCCTAGGCCGCCATTGAAAATAAGAATTTGTTCTTAACTGACTTGTCTAGTTAAATAAAGGTGAAAAAAATCAAGGCTCTGGTCTCTTGTTGTTGTGCTTATAAACAAACACCATGTGACTGAGGACTACCAGTAAACTTCATAATGACAAATTGTGACAATACTTACTGATTGCACAAGTTGACTGCAGGTATTTATTTAAAGTAGCTACAAATATTCAAATTCAACAGTATTGGCGGTATATTTGGCTATTTCCAAATATTCCGGTATACGGTATACTGCCCAAGCAAACTATCAATCCAAGTGTAAAAAACTCCAATGAATCCAAATGTGTGATATTATGTATAAAAAAAAATTATATATATATACACATGGTACTTTTTTTATATGTAAAAATCTATTCTGGTAGAAGCCATATTTGAGCTTCTATGTCTTTACTGAATGCTCCTTTAGGCAGAAATGTGTTTTTGTTTCTCCAGCCACTCTTCGTCTGCAATGAACAGAATCGTGCAGATCACCAACAGTTCCATGTCCAGTGTTGGCGGATTCAAGCCCTTCAAAGGAGCACCCCGACGGTTCTAACTCTCCCCAGATCAGCTTCAGCTTATTTTTCAAAAATACATTTTTTTTAAGTATTAAGTATATCTTTTGAGTATTGTGTTTTAAGAGGCTGGTTTCTAGCCATAAGGTTGATATAGAAATGTTTTGTTCTGTATAGGTTACCTCAATGTATGGTTTCCTAACAGTTGTGCTGTGACTTAAACCCTGTGCACATAATGTTCAACTTACCTTCAGAATAGAATTGTACAGCTTTAGTTATTTGTAACAAGTTTGATGTTAACTGCTCTTCCCCTAACTGAAACTCCATGTACCGTATGTAAAATGTAAGCAGATCAATGTATTCTTTAACCATCATTTTTAGTTATGCCCCTGGTGCTTCTGAAGGTTATTAAATGATACATCTTGCTCATTTTGTCTTCGCTCCTACATTTGACTCAAGTGCACATATACAAGACATCACACATTGAGTGGTTGTGAAAAGAGAACAAGTTTTTATTTTTTATTGTCCATGTACTTTAATAATCAGGCTGAATATCCCTCGTCTAAGGCATTTTGTTACAGAAGAAACACCATCTACATTTTGCAAAGGTACTGTGATAGGCTACATACATTATTTGGTCATATGTATATAGATAAACATTTGAACCTTCCAACACGAGGATTGACCTTTTTTGTGTGTGGTTAAACATAAGTGAAAATATTAACATAATTGAAATTATACTCTGCTAAATGTCATTAGTATGCATTTGTTGGATTCAGTATTATGCATCAGAATAACATTGGGATTAATATAATTGCATTTAATCTCAACAGAACAAGTTAAATCAATATGGTGGATTGTGTTCATGTTCAGAATATCTGATTTTACACATTTCCCATATGAAACTACTAATACTTTTCTCCAATCTATACAGTATCAATGTCGAAATAGCCAACTTTTAAAATCCCTTCCCTCTAGATGACCAGCCAGCGGCATTAGTGACATATTTTTGTGTGAAAAGCTACGCAAATGCTATTAAACAATTCTGGCCTTAGCAGATAAACGGGTGAACAGCTACCTGAAGTTCAAGTTGCATCAACTTTTATTGAAAAGGGCTACACAGTACTTAATGTACTTTTAGCCAAAACATTTAACCAGCCCTTTCATACCTTTGTCATAAAGAAACAATTGAGCATTTCATATTCAACTGACTGTTGGAAGAGCTACTGTTGTAGCAATTCTAGACAGTATTCCATTTTTACAAGGTACCCAAAGAACAAAAGCACTCTTGCACAATTTCTAATTCTGTATAAAATGAGGTATTTTCTCTTCTCTTAGGCTGTTTACACAGGCAGACCAATTCTGATATTTTTTCTCACTAATTGGTCTTCAATCAGATCTGATGCGCTTGGAAAGAACATGCCTGTCCAAACACAGCCTTAGTAGTGCATATCAATGTAACAGTGCAAAACCAATTACAATGACTATATGTTCAAGGACTACCTTGTTAACAGACTATTGTTTGTACAGTATTTACCGCCCCAGCACTATAACAAGGCTTACACATATTCACTCGAGACATTCCACAAACAAAATCCTTATCAATTATTTTGAGGAACAACATTCAAGCTGAAACACATAAAACAATATCTAGATACTGGTAAATAATGCAATGTAATTTTATTTTTTATTTTTTTAAATGTGTGTGACGCATGTGTTTAACATCTTGTTGCTCCCCCAAAAACCTCAAAGTAATTAGATAAAGTGGCCCTCTGAGGTTCTCATCATAATACTCACTAGTTGCCTTTTGAACATCGTTACAAATGGGTTTAGGCCAGTATAATTCAAGCTGCAGTGTGACGGTAACTTTAAAATGGATGTTATTTTACAAAAGAAACAAGAATATGGATTGTGTCCCTGACACTCAAAGGGACGTGGTCCTTCGCCCATCCCCCATCACCCCAACCTTTCACAAAATCACTAGTCAATAATGACATACTGTAGCATACCATAAACAGGATGTACACGCTCACTTCAACATAGATGTTTCTCTAAGTCCTGTCTATTCAGCCATATATTACTTTTTGGGTAGTCATTGTGAACATACAAGCAGCAGCAGTTTAATTCACTTTCGAAAAGCAGCCTTGAATTCCATTACAAGGGGCAAACTTATTCTAGTGTAAAGTCATAGTGAATTCCTTTGACTAGGTAGGCCTGAGAGAAGCTCAGAAACCCATCGTTATGCCATCCGTGAACATAACTAGCGATAATTATGCACAGCCTGATAATATGAAGTCGACCTAGTTAGATACCATGTGTTGAAATCATTTGTTACTGATACCTATACGTGGTTACACATTTACATTACAACACATTCTCTTGAGGGAGTTACTACAAGGTATATTAAATACTTTACAATGGTATATATCAATCATTGCTGTTGCCAAGGCAGCTAATACACAAACAATTTACAAAAGACACTCAAGGATATGTCCCTTCAGAGAAGGCCTGAGAGTATTTCTGATGTCTAGTTTAAAATCTACAGATTGTCTCATTCTGGTAATACACCTGTTTCCGTTTATTCTTATAAAAGATATTGTAAATGTTGTAAGGCATTTTATATACAGAGTAAGTGTGGCCTCGTGAGGACCGTATAGACAGGCTGAGCTAACCCCAGTCCTCAAGTCCAGCCTGCAGATAAGCCTTACTACCGGTTTGTCAGGTAGCCTGCAGCCAGTAGCCAGGCAAAAATAAATACTAAGTACTGGACTTGTCCTTGAAGGCTGGGGTTGTCCATTTCTGGACAATGAGAACAAAATGTAACAGCCAAAAATGGGAGACCCCTTAACTAGCAGCACTGCGAGGAGTCTCCCCTATAACTGTGTTTCTAGGTCTGACGTACAACACAAGGCTTGAGTCAAGGCATCCAGCTGGAATGTGTAGATAGAAAACAGTAAATCTCTCAGGAGGCAGTACCATAGTAGGACAATGGTGCAAACTACTAGCTAGCTCTGTCATAAATGTGCATTAGGTATGTACACAATGTATATACATTTGTTTGAAAGTCAGATGATGTAGGAGAAGCACATGGATTCAAACATGGCTACATTAGAAAATCCTACTTCCATAACTCAACTAGGTCACGAGGCTTCCCATATCGACAACATCCCATATTGACAACATAACTGCCGGCAGATCTGTGTGACATTGGGCACTAAAGACTATTAGTGTGGGATACTATCACTCTTCCTCTGCAGCCAATAACCAATAACCAGCAAAGTCTCTCAGGGAGTGAGTGACAGAAGTCAAATTAGGTGCACCGTCCTGTGTTTCCATGGTTCTGTCTGTGTGATTGTCCAGACTCTACTGGATGTGAAGCATATACAGCAAATATGAGAAATTAAATACATGGCATATCTTTCAATCCAACTTCTCATATACATCGGAAAACATTCTTGTTGTTGACGTTAGGTTATTTCCAAGTTGAAATTAAGAGCATAAATCAATGCAGCTAAGCATATCAGCCACACATACACACTGTAGACACCAATGCCACACACACACCAGAATTCAACACTGCCATACTCTGGTAAAGCCAATCTGGATAGGGCGAGTCTTAAATGGCAGATGAGGGTTGGTAGAGACAGCCCTTACCAGAGTATGGCACTGATTTACAGGCCTCTCAGGAAGAACAGGGATGTGGGTAGTGTTAGAGAGATATACAAAAGGCTTGTCACAACAGGGTCTTCTTACATTAATTTCTAACCGGCAAAAACAAATGAATCCCTTTCAATTTAAGTATATACCAAAATAAAATTGTTCTCTAAAATACTCTTACACACGCATACAAGCACACATGCAAACACACGCAAAAACACACGCAAAGTAGTAATTTGGCATCCATTAACGTGGCGAAGAGACAGGAGTGCTTAGATATTACACTCACTGATGTCACTATCACCTCATCTCTATCCCAATAAGACACTGAACACACTCTTGATTATCTCCAATTGGAAGGAGCTAAATTACCCCCACCAACCAAAAGCTAGCAAACGAAGGTTGAGTTTTCAGTGAAAAGTCTAACGCTCAAAAACTGAACTGAATCAAAGCAGGCATATCTATACATATGTGCTGTAAAAAATAAAAATAAAATAGCTTATCAACTGCAATAATGAAAATGAATGAAAATGATTTCCTTGAAAAACATTGGTGTCATGAGAGGAGATATTTCAGATTCTGAATTCTTTCCCTCCCAGCATCCTGTTTCTGGAATTGTTCTCATTTTGCTATAAAACCACCCCCATTAACCTTGACCCCAGATCACAAATATAGTGCACTGTGCGACTTGTAACAAAGTTTGGCCAACTGTACAAAAGATTAGTGGTAGTTGTCATAGCGTCCTTTCCTCTGTTGTCCGGGCCCACTGAGGGTAGAGGATGGCAGGCACCAGTGGCTTGGGAATGGCAACTCCTCAGTTTGTCTCATCGCTATCTCTCGCTTTCAAAAGTGGCTGTTCGTAGGTTGTCAGGTCAATGTGAGAAAAAAATGCTGCCCCCCCTCTTTCTCTATCACACAAACACACAACCATCCTATGTTACAATAGAACACATTTGTCTTTATCCTTGGGCTCTTTTTTGGGTTTGCGCTCCCCGGCAGAGGGCTGCTTCCCTGGGCTGGGCGTGGCTCCAGCTGCAGCTGATGATGATGATGCTGCTTCTGCTCTGTCTGCTTCGTCACTTCCCTCTGCTGGCTGCTGCACAACACAGACAGGATGGAACAGGAGTGTCAACCATAATACCTACCTGTTGCTTATTCAAGCGGGTGAATAAGCAACATTATAAACTGGGTGGTTTGAGCCCTGAATGCTGATTGGCTGACAGCCGTGGTATATCAGACCGTATACCACGGCTATGACAAAACATTTATTTTTACTGCTCTAATTAAGTTGGTAACCAGTTTATAATAGCAATAAGGCACCTCGGGGGTTTGTGGTAAATGGCCAATATACTACGGCTAAGGGCTGTATCCAGGTACTCTGCTATGCGCCGTGCATAAGAACAGCCCAGAGCTGTATTTGAACATAGAGATACATTCAGATAGAACATGTATTGTGTACAACAGAATAATGTCAGCTATATATTTCATTTCTATCTGACTAAGCCCCTGACTGCTATATCTATATAAACTGACAACCCTTACCCTTTTTCTCATCCTCATTCCTCCTTTTTTCCTACACATCTTTCTCTCATCATATTCCTCATTCAATTCCACTCCTCGCATCTTCCCTCCCCCTTCTCACAAGTTCCCCTCCTGCTCAGAGGGGTTGGGTTCAATGCGGAAGACACATTTAAGTTGAAGGCATTCAGTTGTACAATTGACTAGGTATCCCCCTTTCCCTTTCCCTCCCTCCCTCCCTCCCTCCCTCCCTCCCTCCCTCCCTCCCTCCCTCCCTCCCTCCCTCCCTCCCTCCCTCCCTCCCTCCCTCCCTCCCTGGCTCCTCCCCCGACCTGTGCTTGTGCTGCGGCAGCCTGCTCCTGCTCCTGCTCCTGTTCCTGGTAGTACTGGGAGGCTCGTCGGTCCTCCTCCTCCTGCAGCTTCTTGGCCAGCTCCAGGTCACTGATGCCCTCGGGGAGCTGCTCCCACTGCAGGTCCTGACTCTGCTGCTCCTGCTGCAGCGACAACGCCATCAGGTAGTCCTGCATACAGAGAGGAGAGGGGGGGGGGGGGGGGTAAAGAGAGAGAAAGAGAGAGAGAAAAAGAGAATAGAACCAGGTCAATGAGTCTCACGTCATGGTGTTTACACTGTTACCAGAGTGATGTGCCACTGCCAAGTAAGCCTAGTTTAAGTAAGCCTAGTTGTAAGCTACAAAACACCACCCATTTTAAAGTCAGGGCTACACACCTCTTTCTTCATTCATAACCCTCATGTAGAGTGAAACCAAATATTTTCCTGAGTGCAGCATCAGACTGTCTTAATTGTCGGCTATGATATGACCTCTCAAGCATAAGAGTGTCTGGGTGGATGAGAGTGTGAGTAGAGATGACTCCTCCCCCCCTCTCTGTATTGGGTGAGGTGGTGAATATGGACCCTGGCAGATGGACAAGCTGCTGGGCAGCCCTGCCACCAGGCCTAACGGGCCAGCCAATCAGCTGTCGTCTGCACAGGGGACACAAACCACATCATGCATTATTAAACAGCCAATCGAAGTGCAGCGTGATGCAGCGCAGTACATAGGGAGGCGCCACATGTCACGGTCATTTCCTGATCAGGCATTCAGACAGAGCAGATGAGCTTTGAACATATATTATTGAGGAACTTTCCCCCACTACTTCTCCAGAGTAGAGCTGAGTGCAGATGGAGCAGGCTAGGAAGCCACAGGGAAAACTGAGCCCAGATAGAGGGGATGTGTAATATTTACTGTACCCTTTATACAATCCACTCTGTTTTTATTTTATTTTACCATTATTTAACAAGGCAAATCAGTTAAGAACAAATTCGTATTTTCAATGATGGCCTAGGAACAGTGGGTTAACTGCCTTGTTCAGGGGCAGAACGTCAGATTTTTACCTTGTCAGCTCAGGGATTCAATCTTGCAACCTTTCGGTTACTAGTCCAACGCTCTAACCACTAGGCTACCTGCTACCACAATCAGGTACACTCTGATTGTGACTCCCCCTGACCTAGTATTTTTGTAATGCTGCACTGTGACTGTGCACCTTGTTCTCCATGGTATACATCCTCTGCAAGAGATATGTGGTGCACCCAACAGTGCGAAATGGCTGCCATGAGTCAGCTAGATGGGTGTTCAGCATTGTTTATCGTTGCTCCCATTAATGAAGTGGAACTGGATCAGAGGGCCCAATTGGCGTAGTGGTCTGACCTGGTCTATCTGGTCCTGCTGTCCGCGGTACACTGTCTCTGGGTCTGACGGGGGTCGCAGGCGGAACTCAGAGTCACAGAAGTTGCCATCCCCGTCCACATTGTGCAGGCTCTCCCACACCACCTTCTCCTCCGTCAGGAAGCCCTGGTCTGTCACCAGGAGGTACAGCTGGCCCTGATCACACAGAGACACACATTATACATCTACACACTTTCACACTTGGGGTCATGGGTGCTACACACAGCTTGCTTCACTTGGCAAGCATGCTCACACACACACTCTCACACAGACAGGCCTGCTCAACTTCCCCTGCTACAGATAACAGGAAGAGCCTGTCCCAGCTGCAGTGATAAGTGGAGGGACCACAAGGCGGTTGAAACCATCGTAGATAGCATTAAGACTCGAGGTGCTGAATAGGTCCCCATCACGTGTCTACCATGCTCCTTGGGGCATTTGTATTTATGCCCTCACACCAGCTTCAGAACCCTGTGTACTGAATATTAGATCACCTGGGCCTGGGATATGGGGAGATCTATTGGGAGGGGGAGGACAGGGAGAAGGGGAACGCACTAACAGTGCTCAGCTGTTAACAGATGGTTGAAAAGACTTGGATGAAAGAAAGTCCCCATGTGTCAACAACCTACAATACATAGAATGGGGTGATCTGATCCGGAAGCTAGCAATACATTTGAAATAAAGGTTTATCTGGGACTGAGTGATATGAATTCGGTAACATTATGCAATTCATTTATATAACACCCTTTCCCACTACTAAGAGGACAAGGCAGACTTAATTAACTTGTTTTTGTTCATAATGGATGGTGGTTTTGGGACGCTGTAGCAGAGGAAAGTAAGGAAGACCCATTCACAGTAAACAGTACTGCAAGGCCCCATTTGTCATAACCATGAAACAGTGGATATTGTCTCGTCAATGACTTGAGTGGTCATTCACCTTGAACTTGATCATGGTGCTGAAGTGGTTGTTCCTGAAGAACACACAGAGCTCTCCTTCCTGCACGGTGGACGTGAGCTCACACAGGCCGTGGTACGTCAGCTGGGTGGCCGTGCTGTGCAGAAACTGCTCGGCTACAAAGCCTGCAGGTAGAGAGAGAGGGAGAAAGAGAGAGAGGGAGAAAGAGAGAGAGGGAGGGGGGAGAGAGAAGGCAAGAGATAGAGAGCGAGTCAGTGAGAGACAGACAGACACACAAGACCGACAATGACCGACAGGCTGACAAACAGACAAAGACTTAGGGACTGATATAGAGATATAAAGTGATGTACAGACGAACAAGGATAGACACACTGACCTATAGAATGAGACACAGAGAGAAAGAGAGCGAGATAGACAGAGTTGTATTGAGTGACACGAAGAGACAGGGTGATATTCTAACTAAGACGAGGAGACAACTAGACAGACCGTGGAGAAGCACTGGAGAGGAAACTGAGACACAACTAAAGTCAGTCGTCCACAGGAATGTTTAGGCCAGGCCTCCGTTTATCTGCTCAGCGCAATAGGAGGAAATGTCGGCCTTATCAAGCAGCCTGGGATGTGTAGTGGAGAGGCAGCGAGAAAGAAAGCAAGCAACACATCCCCCCAGTCCGTCGGTCCACCCACCTTCCCCAGCCAGCTCACTGCTGGCCGACTGTTTGCAAGAGATTATCTTCTCCACCAGCTGGTTGTAGCTGCAGTTACCCACTGCCTTCACTGTGTCGCCCATCTGGAGGGAACATAAAAGAGGAGAGGGCATTCATCAACCATTGTTGTGTTCTATTATGCAGTGAAGAACAAGCGACAAGAGCATATTGTCATGTTTTCAAAAGAAAAATACTCAAGAGGAGCTGTATGCTAACCAGTCATTCTGAAGTAATTTCTTTCATAAATAATGTGTGGAGTTGGTTTATTGTCTATATGACAAACGGCTATAGAGTACCACAGTATGAGTTATAATACCCATAAAACCTAGTGGTCAAACAGGGAAATGGTTCCAATCGTTTTTCCACCATTAATTTTTCACACAGGGGATTTTAGAAACACTTAAAATAAGGGCTGTGTTTCGTGTAGGCTTACCCTGGCGTGACGTTTTGATAACCGTGTAAATCTCTCTAGGACAAGGTGACTTTAAACAATATATTTGCCTGTATATCATAGCAATAGCTACATGGGTTAAAAAGGTAGACTTAGCGTTATGATGTTGCCATGAGCAGCAACGTAGTTACTGCAATGAGTGCGATGCAATACTTTGCTCTCACAGTCACACAGAGGATCTGGGCATGTGCACGGGTTTGCTTCACGCTGCTACAACGTGGTAACTACAGGACCAAAACAGCAGAGTCCAGCCTCAGGCTTCAACGTTCTGAGTTATTGCGGATATTGACCCACTACTGCTGTTTTCTTTGTGCATTTATGTCAACTCGCTGAGTCTACTTTTAAAGGGGGCTAAGAGAGGGAAGGGTTCTCACCTGCAGGTCCACCAGCCAGCCGTGGTAGAGAGGGATGTCCAGCAGGTCAAAGACAATGCACTCTGGGGTGTACTCAAAGACCCGCACCCCTGTGAACTTCACGTTGACATCCAGCCCTGTCTGCAGCTTGTGCAGCACCGCCATGGCATCACTCATATTCTGGGGGACAACAAATAGAAAGTCATGTTCCTTTTCAAGGTCTTTAGCCAGGGATGTTAGTCTTTGTAGAATTCTTGTTAATTATGGCATTGAAATAAGATTTGACATTGGAATAAATGTTGAGGACAGTGAACCAACCACTGTCACATACTACAGCAGTTACAGCTAGAAAAACAGCAGACTCACCCACAGAAACCTGCTAGTTTGTACTATCAGTTAAGTATACAAACTGTACAAATCAGAAAGTGTCCTGACCAAGGAACTTCCTGTCTACCGTACTCATCACTCCCTCCTGTCGTTCCCCCCTCAGACACACAAAAGACTAACAAGACCCGTCTGTAGCAATGCGCATGCCCCGCCCACCTGAGGATCTGTCTTTTTCAGCCATCTGTTTCCTGTGTTTGAGGGGTGCAAAATCCACGTGTAACTTAAATCTTTCTGAATTGATTGCTTTCACTTTACTTCTACGACTCCATCATACTTTTGCTTGTGCCTGTCTTTTTTATTCATTAACGTTACGACCGCGGAAATATTTGTAATGACCTGTCAAACACACTCCGGTAACGCCTGAAATGGGCTGAATGGAATACATTGTCTTTCCGTTGCATCTATAAGAACACTAAAGCTTCTTTTCGCGGATGTAACACATCTCAACACAAGAATGATCACTTTATTTTGATGGGTGTTCATTTTTTTGTGGAATTGAAAAAAGTTGTAATTTGCTACAGTTGAAATGTTGACAAATTAAATGCACTGAAATGAAAGCAACTTCTGAAAATGAACACTCGGATTATAGTGATATTATGTCTGAACTTGCAAACAATTCAAAGTATGTATAGATAGGTGTAATCTATAGCCAAGCGTGTTGATTTTTAATCCGAGGGTATCCTGCTATTGGCACAATTGTTGAATTATGCAACAGAATGTGACAACAGTCATTAATTAGGCAGTCTAGACAGCACAGGTGAGTGCAGGTAGACCGAGAGTCCAAGACAGAGGAAGTGTTTGTGGTTGCAGCCCTGTTCCACCCCTTTATGTTAATGTTTTCATTTATGCAAATACATCCATTGTATTTATGCAACTGTTTCAAGTACACATTTTCTTTATTTTAACATAAAATATAAAAGAAATACCTGACTTATATATACATATATATATATATCTATAAATAAAATGGTGAGTGCACCCCCCCCAAAGAAATAAACACCTGAATTCCCAACAAAATCCCTGAATGCCATTCATTATTTTTCAGTGCCAGTAAAATGTTTTATGTGCTATAATTCAGTCAATCCTGATGGATAAAAAAAAATGATATAAAAGTTTGGAGTATCTTCATCTATTGTCCAACTGCTGCATTTATTAGAATTGTTTTCAAAACCTTTTAACAATTTTGATGACCGTTGCTTTGGTCTGTGTCACAGGGAGCCTCTGCAGCTGTCTCCACACCCCACACGCACAGAGAGGTGATAGTGGGTGACTTTGTGTGTATTTTCTCAATTTTCTAAGAGGATAACCTGTCAATAAGAGGGAAAATAAATTCCCAAAAGCAGGGAGATTCTCCAGCTTTCGCACTTAGCGGTGTGAGTCGTTGAAAAGACTTTCGCTGGACGATCTGTGTGTGTGTGTGTGTGTGTGTGTGGGGGGGGGGGGGATTAGGACGCCTGTGGACAGTTGTGGGGAGGATTAGTATGGTTCATGTAACAGACCATGCAGCTGCTCCACTCCAAGGGAAGAGAGCTTCAGTCACATGACATCAGATGAACCCCCTGAGAGCTACTGATTAGCACCTCACTAAGCGGGGGACTTCATCCACTTCCACAGTGCTTTGCTTTGCTGTTTACACTATATATACACAAAAGTATGTGGACACCCCTTAAAATTTGTGGATTCGGCTCTTTCAGCCACACCTATTGCTGACAGGTGTATAAAATCGAGCACACCGCCATGCACTCTCCATAGACAAACATTGGCAGTAGAATGGCCTTACTGAAGAGCTCAGTGACTTTCAACGTCATAGGATGCCACCTTTCCAACAAGTCAGTTCGTCAAATTTCATGAAATTCATGAGATTCATGAAATGGGTTTCCATGGACGAGCAGCCGCACACAAGCCTAAGATCACCATGTGCAATGCCAAGCGTCGGCTCGAGTGGTGTGAAGCTCACTGCAATTGGATTCTGGAGCAGTGGAAACATTCTCTGGAGTGATGAATAATGCATCACCATCTGGCAGCCCGATAGACAAATCTGGGTTTTGCGGATGCCAGGAGAACTCTACCTGCCCCAATGCATAGTGCCGACTGTAAAGTTTGGTGGAGGAGGAATAATGGTCTGAATTTTGGGGGGGGTCATGTAGTCCATCATTGAGACACACAGCGAGGATTCTCTCTGCTTTATCCTCCTTGTTATCCTACTTGTATTCTTGAGGACAGGTGCTAAAGCACAAGTCAAACGTGAGTCAGCGCTGTATATACAAAATGTGCCTACAAGCAAAAAACACACACACTGACAAGTGCACACACAAACGTGTGGGCACTGCGTCTCTGTCTGGCGGGTGGCGAAGCTGGCAGCACAGTAAGAGATCAGGAACGTGTCCGCCCACTGCTCCCGCTCTGCCCAGTGCCCAACATGCTGCCTGCTCTGCACACCCACGCCCTCCTGCTGTGTGGCCAAGCCCTGCTCCACTCGGCTCCAGCCGCTCACAGTCTACAGATTATGACCTGACTACATCTAAGTAATGCCACCCTAATCATAAATTCTATGCTGAATATGAGATCCACACAGAGCCTGTGGTATTTGCATGTGATGATGTACAGTAGACTATTCCCTGGTCACTGGACAATGAAGGCCAGTATTCAATGGTTCCACTCCAGCTTTTACGGAAGAGGGAGACTGATTGGATAAACAGGCCGGCCTTCCTGTCACATGTTCCACTAGCAGGCTGGGAGCCAGATCAACATTTAATTCCCACAGCAGTCACACACACACACACACACACGGCCACGCTCATCCGCCAGCTCAAACCAGCAGGTCTCTCTCTCTCTCACACACGCTCTGCTTCCACTTGGGACTGGTGAGTGACTCCAGACCTCCATCCGCTGGCAAATCAGGCTGATAGGACCACGAAGTTGACTGACAGACTGATTGACACACAGGCTTTGCTTCAGTTTTCATGTCAATGGCACACTGGACAGCTCCCCGAGTATTATGGAGATCTGGCACAAAACTTTGTTAAAAAGAAAAACGCTATTGCAACCTCTTTGCAATAAGAAATTGAGACCAAAACCTCAAGAGAAGTTCCAAGTGTTTAATACCAAGGATACAGTCAGCTGAGTGCACATATTTAGAAAGTTCACAAAACATCTTATACTCTTCCCTCCTTTTTGTCACCACCCTCTTGTAGTTGTCACCTCCCCAGCTATACATTTTATGACCCCAATGAGTTTCCCTCTGGCTCCCCTGTGGAATGTCCATGGTCCTCTCTTTCTTTAGCCAGATGTCAGATTCCCACCTCGTCCATCTTCTGTTCTGGGCTTGACCCTGCTCTCTGAACCTAGGCAATTTCCTCTTCTCTGATTGGGTTATGGTTTCTAAATTAGCATACACACAGTTTCAGGGCCTAAACTCCATTAATACTCACAGTAATCATTCACTAAACAGGATAAAAACTACAGTTTAACATGTTACAGTTTAATAGAATCCATCAGTAACCCACGTTAGTTTAAGTCTGCATTTTAGTCTACAACTGTGCACTCTTAAAATCCACAATCATGTATATATACAGCGACACACTCCCATCCTGCTACATTATTTTTTAGGAGCATCTCCATCTCAATAAAATAGAACATTCTATATCGTATAACCATAAAAGCGCTGTCAAGTGAATTGTGCTACAGTGTGCAAACTCTCAGGAGTGCCCTTTATCATGGGAACATTACCAAGACCAGTCCTTGCGGAATAAATCGTTACTAATCGCTCCAGTTTCTGAGTTACTGTTTAACAGCCAAGCAATCGCTATTTTAATCCTCATATCCTCCGACAGATGATGTTTGATGTTTTGAACCCAGAATTTATAAATAGAACTCTGTTATGATGAACTCGTTCAACGCTCTTCAAAATCATAAAAGGAGCTTGACTATTCAAATATGCAGCAGACAATATCAAACAAAAAGTCAAGAACAAGATATATATATATATACACACATACATATACTGTTGGAATCGGAAGTTTACATACACCTTAGCCAAATACATTTAAACTCAGTTTTTCACAATTCCTAACATTTAATCCTAGTAAAAAGTCCCTGTCTTAGGTCACAGTTAGGAACACCACTTTATTTTAAGAATGTGAAATGTCAGAATAATAGTAGAGAGAAGGATTTATTTCAGCTTTTATTTCTTTCATCACATTCCCAGTGGGTCAGAAGTTTACATACACTCAATTAGTATTTGGTAGCATTGCCTTTACATTGTTTAACTTGGGTCAAACGATTCAGGTAGCCTTTCACAAGCTTCCCACAATAAGTTGGGTGAATTTGGGTGAATTTGGGCCCATTCCTCCTGACAGAGCTGGTGTAACTGAGTAAGGTTTGTAGGCCTCCTTGCTCGCACACGCTTTATCAGTTCTGCCCACAAATTTTCTATAGGTTCGAGGTCAGAGCTTTGTGATGGCCACACCAATATCTTGACTTTGTTGACATTAAGCCATTTTGCCAACTTTGGAAGTATGCTTGGGGTCATTGTCCATCTGGAAGACCCATTTTCGACCATGCTTTAACTTCCTGACTAATGTCTTGAGATGTTGCTTCAATATATCCACATAATTTTCCTCCTTCATGATGCCATCCATTTTGTGAAGTGCACCAGTCCCTCCTGCAGCAAAGCACCCCCACAACATGATGCTGCCACCCCCGTGCTTCATGGTTGGGATGGTGTTCTTCGGCTAGCAAGCATCCCGCTTTTTCCTCCAAACATAACAATGGTCATTATGGCCAAACAGTTCTATTTTTGTTTCATCAGACCAAAGGACATTTCTCCAAAAAGGTACAATCTTTGTCTCCATGTGCAGTTGCAAACCGTAGTCTGGCTTTTTTATGGCGGTTTTGGAGCAGTGGCTTCTTCCTTGCTGAGCGGTCTTTCAGGTTATGTCGATATAAGACTCATTTTACTGTGGATATAGATACTTTTGTACCGGTTTCCTCCAGCATCTTCAAAAGGTCCTTTGCTGTTGTTCTGGGATTGATTTGCACTTTTCGCGCCAAAGTATTTTCATCTCTAGGAGACATAACGCGTCTCCTTCCTGAGCGGTATGACGGCTGCGTGGTCCCATGGTGTTTATACTTGCATACTATTGTTTGTACAGATGAATGTGGTACCTTCAGGCATTTGGAAATTGCTCCCAAGGATGAACCAGGCTTGTAGAGGTCTACCATTTTTTTCTGATTTCCCCATGATGTCAAGCAAAGAGGCACGGAGTTTGAAGATATGCCTTGAAATACATCCACAGGTACACCTCCAATTGACTCAAATGATGTCAATTAGCCTATCAGAAGCTTCTCAAGCCATGACATGATTTTCTGGAATTTTCCAAGCTATTTAAAGGCACAGTCAACTTAGTGTATGTAAACTTCTGACCCACTGGAATTGTGATACAGAATTCTAAGTGAAATAATCCGTCTGTAATTTTTTTGGGGAAAAATGACTTGTGTCATGCACAAAGTGGATGTCCTAACCGACTTGCCAAAATTATAGTTTGTTAACAAGAAATTTGTGGAGTGGTTGAAAAACAAGTTTTAATGACTCCAACCTAACTGTATGTAAACTTCTAACTTCAACTGTATATATAAACTCGGCAAAAATAGAAATGTCCTCTCACTGTCAACTGCGTTTATTTTCAGAAAACTTTACATGTGCAAATATTTGTATGAACATAAGATTCAACAACTGAGACAAACTGAATAAGTTCCACAGACATGACTAACAGAAATGGAATAATGTGTCCCTGAACAAAGGGGGGGTCAAAATCAAAAGTAACAGTCAGTATCTGGTGTGGCCACCAGCTGCATTAAGTACTGCAGTGCATCTCCTCTTCATGGACTGCACCAGACTTGCCTGTTCTTGCTGTGAGATGATACCCCACTCTTCCACCAAGGCACCTGCAAGTTCCCGGACATTTCTGGGGGGAAATGGCCCTAGTCCTCACGATCCGATCCAACAGGTCCCAGACGTGCTCAATGGGATTGAGATCCTGGCTCTATGCTGGCCATGTCAGAACACTGACATTCCTGTCTTGCAGGAAATCACGCACAGAACAAGCACTATGGCTGGTGGCATTGTCATTCTGGAGGGTCATGTCAGGATGAGCCTGCAGGAAAGGTACCACATAAGGGAGGAGGATGTCTTCCCTGTAACGCACAGCGTTGAGATTACCAGCGTTGAGATTACCTGCAATGACAATGATTGAGTTGGAGGCCTGCACAGCCACGCAGTCATGGGTGAACAGGGAGTACAGGAGAGGGCGGAGAACGCACCCTTGTGGGGCCCCAGTGTTGAGGATCAGCGAGGTGGAGATGTTCTTTCCTACCCTCACCACCTGGGGGCGGCCTGTCAAAGTCCAGGACCCAGTTGCACAGGGCGGGGTCGAGACCCTGACGAGTTTGGAGGGTACTATGGTGGTAAATGCTGAGCTGTAGTCGATGAACAGCATTCTTACATAGGTATTCCTCTTGTCCAGATGGGTTAGGGAAGTGTGCAGTGTGATTGCGTCTTCTGTGGACCTATTGGGGCGGTAAGCAAATTGGAGTCGGTCTAGGGTGTCAGGTAGGGTGGAGGTGATATGGTCCTTGACTAGTCTCTCAAAGCACTTCATGATGGCAGTGAGTGCTACGGGGCGATAGTCATTTAGCTCAGTTACCTTAGCTTTCTTGGGAACAGGAACAATGGTGGCCCTCTTGAAGCATGTGGGAACAGCAGACTGGGACAGGGATTGATTGAATATGTCCGTAAACACACCAAACCCACTGTCGTTTGTGCCCATAGGCGACGTTGTTGCCGGTGATGTCTGGTGAGGACCTGCCTTACAACAGGCCTACAAGCCCTCAGTCCAGCCTCTCGTAGCCTATTGCGGACAGTCTGAGCACTGATGGAGGGATTGTGCGTTCCTGGTATAACTCGGGCAGTTGTTGTTGCCATCCTGAACCTTTCCCGCAGGTGTGATGTTCTGATGTACCGATCCTGTGCAGGCGTTGTTACACGTGGTCTGCCACTGCGAGGACGATCAGCTGTCCGTCCTGTCTCCCTGTAGCGCTGTCTTAGGCGTCTCACAGTATGGACATTGCAATTTATTGCCCTGGCCACATCTGCAGTCCTCATGCCTCCGTTTCTTTTTTTGATGAGTTTTTATATATATATATATATATACACTGCTCAAAAAAATAAAGGGAACACTTAAACAACACAATGTAACTCCAAGTCAATCACACTTCTGTGAAATCAAACTGTCCACTTAGGAAGCAACACTGATTGACAATAAATTTCACATGCTGTTGTGCAAATGGAATAGACAACAGGTGGAAATTATAGGTAATTAGCAAGACACCCCCAATAAAGGAGTGGTTCTGCAGGTGGTGACCACAGACCACTTCTCAGTTCCTATGCTTCCTGGCTGATGTTTTGGTCACTTTTGAATGCTGGCGGTGCTTTCACTCTAGTGGTAGCATGAGACGGAGTCTACAACCCACACAAGTGGCTCAGGTAGTGCAGCTCATCCAGGATGGCACATCAATGCGAGCTGTGGCAAGAAGGTTTGCTGTGTCTGTCAGCGTAGTGTCCAGAGCATGGAGGCGCTACCAGGAGACAGGCCAGTACATCAGGAGACGTGGAGGAGGCCGTAGGAGGGCAACAACCCAGCAGCAGGACCGCTACCTCCGCCTTTGTGCAAGGAGGAGCAGGAGGAGCACTGCCAGAGCCCTGCAAAATGACCTCCAGCAGGCCACAAATGTGCATGTGTCTGCTCAAACGGTCAGAAACAGACTCCATGAGGGTGGTATGAGGGCTCGACGTCCACAGGTGGGGGTTGTGCTTACAGCCCAACACCGTGCAGGATGTTTGGCATTTGACAGAGAACACCAAGATTGGCAAATTCGCCACTGGCGCCCTGTGCTCTTCACAGATGAAAGCAGGTTCACACTGAGCACATGTGACAGACGTGACAGAGTCTGGAGACACCGTGGAGAACGTTCTGCTGCCTGCAACATCCTCCAGCATGACCGGTTTGGCGGTGGGTCAGTCATGGTGTGGGGTGGCATTTCTTTGGGGGGCCGCACAGCCCTCCATGTGCTCGCCAGAGGTAGCCTGACTGCCATTAGGTACCGAGATGAGATCCTCAGACCCCTTGTGAGACCATATGCTGGAGCGGTTGGCCCTGGGTTCCTCCTAATGCAAGACAATGCTAGACCTCATGTGGCTGGAGTGTGTCAGCAGTTCCTGCAAGAGGAAGGCATTGATGCTATGGACTGGCCCGCCTGTTCCCCAGACCTGAATCCAATTGAGCACATCTGGGACATCATGTCTCGCTCCATCCACCAACGCCATGTTGCGCCACAGACTGTCCAGGAGTTGGCGGATGCTTTAGTCCAGGTCTGGGAGGAGATCCCTCAGGAGACCATCCGCCACCTCATCAGGAACATGCCCAGGCGTTGTAGGGAGGTCATACAGGCACGTGGAGGCCACACACACTACTGAGCCTCATTTTGACTTGTTTTAAGGACATTACATCAAAGTTGGATCAGCCTGTAGTGTGGTTTTCCACTTTAATTTTGAGTGACTCCAAATCCAGACCTCCATGGGTTGATAAATTTGATTTCCATTGATAATTTTTGTGTGATTTTGTTGTCAGCACATTCAACTATGTAAAGAAAAAAGTATTTAATAAGAATATTTCATTCATTCAGATCTAGGATGTGTTATTTTAGTGTTCCCTTTATTTTTTTGAGCAGTGTATATATATATATATATATATATATATATATATATACACACACACACACACACACACACACACACACACACTACCGTTCAAAAGTTTGGGGGCACTTTGAAATGTCCTTGTTTTTTAAAGAAAAGCACATTTTTGGTCCATTAAAATAACATCAAATTGATCAGAAATACAGTGTAGACATTGTTAATGTTGTAAATGACTATTGTAGCTGGAAACGGCAGATTTTTTATGGAATATCCACATAGGCGTACAGAGGCCCATTATCAGCAACCATCACTCCTGTGTTCCAATGGCACGTTGTGTTAGCTAATCCAAGTTTATCATTTTAAAAGGCTAATTGATCTTTAGAAAACCCTTTTGCAATTATGTTAGCACAGCTGAAAACTGTTGTGCTTATTAAAGCAGCAATAAAACTGGCCACCTTTAGACTAGTTGAAAATCTGGAGCATCAGCATTTGTGGGTTCGATTACAGGCTCAAAATGGCTAGAAACAAAGGACTTCCTTCTGAAACTCGTCAGTCTATTCTTGTTCTGAGAAATGAAGGCTATTCCATGCGAGAAATTGCCAAGAAACTGAAGATCTCGTACAACGCTGTATACTAATCCCTTCACAGAACAGCGCAAACTTGCTCTAACCAGAATAGAAAGAGGAGTGGGAGGCCCCGGTGTACAACTGAGCAAGAGGACAAGTACATTAGAGTGTCTAATTTGAAAAACAGACGCCTCACAAGTCCTCAGCTGGCAGCTTCATTAAATAGTACACGCAAAACACCAGTCTCAACATCAACAGTGAAGAGGCGACCCCAGGATGCTGGCCTTCTAGGCAGGAGCTTGGAGAGCTACGACTGTACGGCAGTCAGAACATTCTCCTTGGACAGTAATCGCGACTCTGGTATGTACACACGCACACATGACTGTTCTCCTCCCCGAGCGATGACGTCCGTGAAGAGAATAACATTCACAGATGTGCTGGTTCTTTGCCACAGCAGAGTGGAGAGAAGGAGGATAGGAAGAAAGGCCATGCCCCACCCACATTCCAGGCAGCATGGATAGGGATGGGAGTGTGGATGGGAGTGGGAATGAGAAAGCCATCCCTGACAGGCCATGTGAACCACTCAGAGCCCCAGCACTGGCCTCGATCTGAACTCAGCCATGCATCCCTGAGCACCCTCCCACAGCGATGTGAAGAGACATGACCTGCCCCACATGACCATGTTGTGCCGTAGGCCTGATAAGACGCGGCTTATGTAACCTATATAGGGGCTAAACGCAGCTCCAGGGCAGTGGGCTGTTTTTCCATATAACCATAATCATCATGCTGCTTATTTTCATCTTACATAAATATACATTCATTGGTCTTTCTGGAGATTCATTCCCAATGCAAATGTTGTGCAAATGCACATGACCGTATAAACACTCATCATCTTAACATTGCATCGTTGCCCATTAGAATATGATATATTTCTGGATAGAAGAGGACAGGAACTGCAGTCACTAAATGGCAGGCAGGGATATTTTAGGCTGGGAAGTGAGAACAAGTGATCCCCTTGGCGTGGTGCGAGTTAATAGTGTGATGCTGCTGCTTTACTTTTTGGCTGCTGCTCTGCCATCAGAGATCTAAGAGGGAGAGGGGGGTGCCCAACAGCCTAGAGCCTGCCTGCCTCATCCTGCATGCCTGTCTGATTCTCCAACATGAGCCACAGACAAACACAAAGAGAGATGGACCGGTAGACATGCGTATGATCAGTGAATAACTGCCCTTACTGCCCCTGTGTTTAGGCAACAACAGTCCTTACCTGTTCATAGTTTAGCCGCTGGGCTTCAGAAATCTCTTTCGGCTTGGCATCGAGGATGTAGTCTCCTGCAGGGGAGAGTGAGGGAGAGAGAGAGGAGGAAGCAACATCAGAGAACCTGGGGATACAGGCCAAGTAAAGCAGCCACAGACACACAGGGGAGCTGAGAGGGAATATATCATCAGGGTAGAGCCCTGCCCGCTCACCAGTGACATCACAGCCTGCTTACGTCAATCCCAAGTGAAGAGTTGATATTATCGACTATGTTCTGATTTCATAAGAAGTGTCTAATCCTCAGTGAGAAGGGGGATGTTGAGTGTTAAGCGCTGGCCAGCTGTTTTTCCAGGAAGGGCTCGGCCAGGCATGCGGGGTCAGTCAAGCCCTAGCCAGTGGGGAGCCGCTAGAAAGGTGTTAAGGGCTTAGTGTAGGACCTAGGGAGAGCAGCCACTGGGGCAGGCAGGGAGAGCCTTGTGAAGAGCCCTGTGGTGCTAATCACAGTGCACCTGTCATCCAACCATTAACATCGCACCCAACTCCACCCTCCCCTCTCTGAGCAACACATAGCGGCAGTGTCTAGCTGTCAAAAACATACCCACTTGCGAGATATTTTATGTTACAAGATAATGATTCTGAGACTTTTATATCTGAAAAACAAAAAAATAGGCCTACTTTTTCCTCATAACCCAACGATTGCTTTCTTACTTTAACAAAGTGAGCCAGTAGTCAGTGTGTTTGAGAGCCGGGGAGCTACTCTGATTCAATCTCCATATCCTCTCCTCAGACACAGGCTTCCTCAGCCCTGGCCATGAATGCACCCAGCTGAGGCCAGTCAACTGACTCGGACATTTCTATGCCCAGGGAACCCCCGGCCATACCCTCCCTACCTCCCTCCGCCTGCCCCGTTCCCTGCCAGCTGACTGTAGACTGTGCCCTCCCTGCCTGGGCCTCTACTGCTGCTGTTGATGATTCACTGGCATGCTCCACAGAGTACTAAATCCCAACATCAACCAGTAGCCTCTTTAATACAACATACATCTCCTCCACTTCTGCCCCTATGGGCCTCACAGTAGTTTTTAATACAGCGTCTGAATCAGCCCACATTAAATGGGGCTCTTTCTGAGCTGCTCTTTTTCACAAACCATTATTTTTTGTCTGGGCATGAAACAATAACTGTTCGTAATGAAGTGCAATGGTGAGGCTAGGAGACAGGCCTATCTGCCTGTTCCTGGACATTACACAAGATGTATGTTTGACCAGGGACCAAACCATTCATTATGAGTTCTCAGCCACTAGCTGGAGTAAAGACAAAGCCGTCTCCACAAACACAGAGCCGCAATTTATGGGCACTTGTGAAAGAAGAGCAGAGACGGCTCAGAGGCATATGTGGAACGATACGTGCACACAGCCTGCATAACGCAGTTAAAGGTCGTTATTGTACAGAAGAGGGATGGCTACAACCATGAGCATTCCTCCGAGGAAATCTAACACGACACAGTCGGAAAAACAGACGTTACATGAAATGAAAACGCTGTGCTTCATTACCGTTTGTCACCTGTGATTTGCAGAAGGGTTGAAGTGCTCACTGAGTCAGGGTGCTCAAAAGAGACAGGGAATGTTTTTACACTGAACTTGGAATCAACCATGGGTATCTGTAGGAGCAGATGAGCAAGGTGCAGAGCTGCAGACAGAGGGAGCAATCAGGGGACTCCATCTGGGGCACAATGGGGGAGAGGGCCCTGAGTGGGTGGGAGAGGGGGTAAAGGCCTCTCTGTGGCTTCTTACTGGTATTGATCAAAGAGCTATGGGGTTGGAGTGAGTTCTGTGTTCCATCAGACCCACACACTAGGCTACCTCTAAAATATCTAAAGATGAGCAACTGTGTGTCTCTCAATGTGCTAATGCTTTGGGTCAGTCTGAATGGTCTCCTCTCTCAGGGTTTCATGTCAGTTGACCAGCAGGGTACAGTTTACAGTTTGTTAGCCTCCTCTCTACTAAAAAAGTATTTGGAGAAGGTCAAATTAGATTTTCCTGGTCATAGTGTAGTCTGACAATGAAATGCACACACTGTAGATGATACTTTTTCTTCCAGCAAAATGAACCAAACTCTAATGCATGCAATTCAATTATAATTGATCAGTCATGGACAGCAAGCGCTATGGACTCACAGAGGCAGATTCTGTAGGGAGGAAACCCAAGGCTATCCCATTAACAGAGTTCAACAACAGACACAATTACTCATTCTAAATTACATTTTCCTAGCCAATGCATCCTAAAAATGTAACATCTAACCAAAAGGTAACAACATTATTGCATACAATCATTATTACCCCTGGTACAAAACACACTAATGAGAAGTGAATACAACATTTGAGTTAGGCCTAATGAAAAATACTTGAAGAGAAGCAGCAAACTGAGAACTGTAATGAATATTCGCATGACTGACATCAAAAATATATTTCTTGACAATGAAGAATCATCCCTCTGTTTCCCAATCACATTTTGCTGTTTACATTCTTGGTAGCTAACTAACTAATCTGTCCCCCAATGAAGCACGACAGTGTACACTGTAATTAAACCATGGTGAGAAATATCCTTAGCCATAAATTAACGAGTCTGTGTCTTGGCCCATAATGACTAATATAGATTAAATTAAAACCAGTTGAATCTGCTAATCACATGCAGAATGTAGGACAATGTACCACAAACAGTCAGGAGTCTTTTAGTGCAAACTGACCTCTATACCGAACTCCCAAATGATCATATGAAAGTAAACAACTCCCATGGCATGACTAATGTGGATACATTTCAGGACTTCTGGCGTCTCTCAGAACTCAGCAGCTGGTGACTCCATTTCTCTTATAGTTAGAGTTGTTATTGACGCCTAACAGTCATTATATGATGCATTTAGCTAGAACACACTCAAAACGGGACACTAGTCATGGCACCAGTCAAAGAATTATAGAGCTTGTAAAATTGAAGCCAAACTGACCACTGCCATGAAAAGAGGGCTTGGCTATAGTGACATATTTTTTTTCTCTATAGCTTAGATGAGAATGCCTTTAGTAACAGGACACCCCTGGTTCTTCATCATAACAGCACCCAGCTATGGAGGGAGGCAGTGGGGTCAGCGTGCCACGCAAGGAGAAAGAACACAGCTCCTGTTTCCCTGACATTAGCAGAGCTTGGTCCACAGGGATTCTTCAGTCCTCCTGGTCAGTCTATACTGGACCATACCACCTGACCTCACATGGGTATTAGTGATGCGTGGGTGAGCTGTTTGTTCATCCGCACCCGCTCACAATTGGTAATAATTCATCCGCAAGCGCTGATGAAAATCTGAGGCCCTCACCCGACCCTAACCCACAAATACAGAAAATGCGTTGTACAGACTGAGATGGAAACATTTTTAGATAGCCTAACAAAATGTCAGAAATTATAAGCAGAAACGTAGGCCTATGTTAGTCTATAATTAGATACAGGCAGCTTCTCTTCTGTAATTACTTCTTGTCCTAGAAGACTAAATAAACCTTTGCTTACCAGAATGTTAGAAATCAATAGTGTTAATGTTTCAATCTATACTGAACAAAAATATGTAAAGTGTTGGTCCCATGTTTAATGAGCTGAAATAAAAGATCCCAGAAATGTTCCATACGAACAAAAAGCTTATTTCCCTCAAATTAGTTTACATTCCTGTTAGTGATAATTTATCCTTTGCCAAGATAATCCATCCACCTGACAGGTATGGCATATCAAGAAGCTGAATAACAGCATGATAATTACACAGGTGAACCTTGTGCTGGGTACAATAAAAGGCCACTCTAAAATGTACAGTTTTGTCACACAACACAATGCTACAGCATGCAATTGGCATGCTGACTGCAGCAATGTCCACCAGAGCTGTTGCCAGAGAATGTAATGTTAATTGTCTCTACCATAAGCCACTTTCAACATTGTTTTACAGAATTTCGCAGTACATCCAACCAGCCTCACAACCACAGACCACGTGTAACCACGCCTGCCCAGGACCTCCACATCCGGCTTCTCACCTGCGGGATCATCTGAGACCAGCCACCCGGACAGCTGATGAAACTGAGGAGTATTTCTGTCTGTAATAAAGCCCTTTTGTGGGGAAAAACTCATTCTGATTGGTTGGGCCTGGCTCCCATGTGGGCCTGCCCTCCCAGGCCCACCCATGGCTGCGCCCCTGCCTAGTCATGTGAAATCCATAGATTAGGGCCGAATGAACTTACTTCAATTGACTGATTCCCTTATATGAACTGTACCTCAGGAAAATGGTTGAAATTGTTGCATGTTGCGTTTATATTTTTGTTCAGTATAGTTGACATTGTTAAAATTGTTTTCTTTCCTCTTTCATCTCTGCTTCTCTCACACAGCAAATACGTTCTGGGACCAAGGAGAAAATTGAATGACTTAAAAAAAAAAAAAAAAAATCCAAATGACATCAGTTTCACCGGTTAGGAAATTAAAACCTGTTAAAACAGCTCAACATGTTTTTGATAAGATCTCAGTCCGGCTTGGATGCATATTTTATGTGGTTTAAATAATAATAATAAAGATAAAGTGATGGCTTACACTTTCATGATGCTGATATAGATAGCACCGCCACCTTTATAGACTGTTCCTAACCGCACATTCATTCTCTCAAGATGCTGAAAGAAATAATAATTCTTAATTCTGCAGGAGTTAATATTATATTAGGCGATTGTGAGAGGTTATAGACCTACAGTCAATCAACATTTCAGTTAGGCTACCATTTAATTTAACCCATCTGAACAGTAGTTCCCTTGTTGTGCCATTTTGAATTCCCCGTCTTGAGACTGTGGAATCATCACACATGACATAGCAGTTCTGGCTATCATCCTTTTTTACCACTTCTCTACATTTTCCCCAAACATCAACTCTCCAGTTCGCAGATTTTCTATTATTGAATTAAACTCCGACATTGTCCTTTTTGCCTCATTGGATCGATTTGAACTTTTCTGCCCAAGTTCCCAAATGCATTTGGCAATTGCCGTGTATTTAGGTCGCTACAGTTAGTGTGTAGCCTAAGCTTTAGGGCCTAACGCCAGACAGAAAAAATGAAATGAAAACCTCAATGTAGTCTATAGATATGAATTGCACATTTATGGATTTGTTATGCATTGTTTTCTCTTTACTCACCTCGCCCGCCCTTCATCCATACAATATTTTATGACCCTAAACCCACCCACCACATCTGTGGGGACTCCAGGCATATAACTAATGGGTATACAAGTACATATGCACTCTTCTGAGTGCAGGTCTAGCAGCTAGGTGACGACCAGAATGCGTATAATGATCCAGGTACAGTATTGAATTTATTACAGAATCTTCTTGTATTCACTGGCTAAAAATCAAGTGGAGGTTTTGTTATTTTAGAAGGAAAACTCCGGTAATATTGGCATATTGGTGATTTCACAGCAGCTATGCAATTACTGTGTGCCATTGCTTAAATCATATGAAATCCATATTATATAGCAATTTATCCTAAAGCTAGGAGAGGCAGCAAATCCACAGTCTACTGAAGGGAGTTGAGGAAATGAGTATAATAAGACTGAAGGGCCAGGCAAGCAGTGAGGCAGGTCCTGTGATTATTCACACAGTAATGCCTTCTCAGGCAGTGGGACATAATTACAGCCCTCCAGTACTCTGTCATTAAGGTCACATTGCACTTCCCAGGCTAGTTTCTACTACAGCTCAATGCTCCACTGCACTGGTGTACTACAGTTACAGCCAGACTAGCAATTTGTGACATGGACCTTCCAGGCAGGTTCAAAACCAAAGAAAAATACAGTATTTCCCATTGCCTTTGAGCACTGTCAAGGTGGCTTGAATTTGTATCAGGCTTTAAAAAACAGGTCACAACTGTCCGTAAACTTAGAGAAATACTAGAGACCGGGAATAAACTGTACACTTCACCCTCCAGGAGGGCAACTAAAGAACAGGTCACTGATTTAAATGACACTTGGGTCTTTGGTTTCGTAAACAGATTCTCACTTATACTCACCAAGATATTCCATCAACTGTTCAGCAGTTATGATCTCCATCATTGGTGGCATCTTCACCTGTAATGGAACCACATATATTATTTAACAAACCAAACAATATGACATGCCAATAGAACCTGGCTGACAGGATTCTCCCCCCCCCCATGATTATGGTTCACAGTAAATCCAACCACACCTGGGAAGTGGAAAACTGTGTTTAAAGTCACCAGAAGTGCACTGTTAGCGGTTGCACAACTGTCAGCACACACACAGGCGTTTGAAGCAAAGAATTCTGTTTACAGTCACTTTCATGTCACCCATTTTCACAGTAGGTAGTGAAGTTTTAGGGAAGGTTTCAGACAGAGCTGCAGTTTAAGTTGTGAAGCCACATACTGAATCAGAATCTCCACTGCCTGCCAACCAACTGTCACTGACATTAAATAAACATTATCTTTATGATGTAAATTAAACCAGAGGCTTAAAAATGACTAAATTGGAAGCTCTCAGAGACTACTTATAAGAGAGGGACTGAGCTGCCAAGGCCGCAGCATGGGGAAAATATATACAACTGGGTCTATGGTATAATTGGTCAATGTGACCTGTCAACAAACTCCATCATAAAATTACAATAATTGAGTATTAAGAGAAAATAAAGATGAATGCATACGAGTGGTATAATTTGAACTTTAACTTAAATTCTCCCCAAATGAAGGAATGTTATTTATGAATCTTCAACTTTTCATGGTATTCTATATTCTGGCAGGTGATAACAGCTTATTTTACTACTGATCATTCCATTTTTATTTTAAACTGATAATACAACAGATAGTGTAGTTATGATGACCAGTTTCAAATGTACTTCTCTATTAGTATTGACAAATAATATATGTGGAAATGTTCCAAATGGCATCATGCACACCACATGTAAACTTGTCTCAGGTCTGGTTATGATGTCAGTCATTTACCTTCCATGCCAGCAATAGGACATTCATAATTGCCAGCAAAGGGCATGGACCGTTCTCGTTCTGGGTAATGATAGGTGTGTTTTCCTCCTTCCACTTGATCCACTTGATGTGGTATATGGACTGGCCAGCGCCCCGGTCCTTGGTGCACGGGATCTTAGTTCCATCAGCCCCATACTCGCTCTGTAGTGTTATTGCCAGCCCCCTGTCCTCCAACCCTTCACTGTTGAGATCGAAACTGGGACAGGAGTTGAGGTTCGAGAAGGACTCAAGTGAGTCGGCGCTCCTAGATTCTGCCGCGATGCACGGGTCACTCCCACTCTGCAAACCCTCGCATATGGTTTTGTCAATCTTAACTCCACATTTGACGTTTCCCGTATTTGTTTTGTCCGAACATAGGTGTGTCGGTTTTGCCAGTTTCACTGGTTCAACTGACTCACACCCCACCACCTCAGCTTCACCATCTGTAATCCTTGCCCCCATTGAGGAAGGCTCGCCATCCGTTTTATTGTTTACTAACTTTGAGGTGGCACCCTCGCTATTTCCTGTAGCCAGCTGCGTGCCATATCCCATCCCGTTACTCAAATGATCTCCAGATCCAGAGGACAATGTCTCCGACCAACCACTCGATTGAATGTTCTTCTCTTGCACTGGGAGAGACTCGATCATTTCTGCCATATCTAATTTCTCAAGACTGGAGATAGCATTACTAGCAGTGCTAGGGGCACTACTGGAGCTAGTAGTACAACTAACCAAAGTACTGAGAGAACGCTCACTATTCTTGCACGTATCGGTCGCTCCCTTCATTCTGCCAACTGTTTTAATATCGCCCATTTCTCCTGCAATAGTAGCACATAGAGTACTTCCTCCAACATCTCGATGCAGGTTTGCATTTTTCTCCATTTCGATTTACACACTGTCGACAGCTTTTAGCTAGCTTAATTCCAGCTCCAGCCCCACAGACGCCATGACATCTCTGCCAGTGACGTCACTGTAGAAGAGCCCACAGAGTTCTGGAAGAAATGCCTCTTCAGGCCAAGGAGAGGCAGTAGAGAATAACTGGAGATGCGAGTGCTGATTTTCATAATTTGGGTGTGCTGTGTACATTTTTAATCCGTTTGCAACAAATTACACATGCTTTCTCGGCATGGTTTCCTGTCATTTTTACATTAATATTAATTGGCCCCCACGATTAAATCGGGGAGGGGACTGTGGATCTGTCTCCATCCTTTCGTTTATATGTTCATTCATACCTTAATCACATGTGATTTTTCAGAAAGCACTGGGCCGATTTGGACGAAACTTGGGTGAATAATGAGTATTGCCATAGAGAGCAGGCATTTACAAAATTACTCTGATTGGCTAGATGGTGGCTATAATAAGAGATTGAAAATGCACATTTTGAAGGTCACGCTCCTCACCCTGTTTGACCTAAAGTCATGAAATTCGGTACATAGGCATCTCTCCTCACAAGGAACACATTTGCATCAGGAACCCATAAGGACCGCCACGATGGATTTTTCGCAATTTAGAATTTTGTGAAAAACACATAAAATGCTACTCTGCTGGCACCGAATGGCCGATCTGCACAAAACTTTACATATGGCATTTATGGACAAAGGTCTCTTAATGCAATATTTTCCTGACTAGTACCGAAAACAACATGGCCACTATTGACCAATAAACTTTCACCTATGCATGGTCTGGCACATAAATGCATATACATCAGTCAAGGATATTCATATTGTAACACAATTTGTTGCACATGCTGCAAACACTGTCAAGACTCAACATATGCAAGAACATAGTGATGGGTCGTTCGCGAACGAGTCGGCTCTAAGAGCCGGCTCTTGTAGGTGAACGTTGGGAGCACGCTCGCACATCAGAAGAGCCGAATCTATTTATAAAAATATACAAAAAATTAAGTTATAAATAATCAAAAGATTTAAATGAATAGAATTAACTAATTCAAAGAACGAAAAAATAAATCAAATAATAAAGGCCTAAATTCTCAAGAGCACACACATTCGTTCTTAGTGTGTGACTGTGAGTGAGTTGGCTCGGCCCTCCCTCGCGCATCTTTGGTTCATTGGTTGACACTGCGTGTCTGATTGACAGGAACAACAGGTGAGGCTGTTAGTCTGAGCAGACAGAACGAATGTGAGTAAGGACAGCTGTGAAAACAACAGCTGGAAAATGAGTCGGAAGCACAGTAGCATTTGGATACATTTTAATAATGTAGACAATGTTAGAGCACAGTGTAGAATTTGCCAAAACAAAATCTCATATAAAGATGGTTCTACGCACAACCTACACCGGCATATGCGAACTGTGCACCCAACTGTGAAGCTAGCTGTAGCGCAGCTTCAACAAACTAGCGGGCCTGCTAGTGATAGTGGTGGAGCCAGCACCTCCACACGTGGAGATGTATCCACTCAGTCAAGTAGGCCTACTCCACGACACACAGCAACGCAGTCTTCTCTATGGACCAGTTTATGCCAATGTCTATGTCTGTAGCAAAACAAGGCAAAATGTATATTGCATTGGCTAAAATGATTGCCACCGATTTCCAGCCATTTTCGATTGTGGAGGACAGAGGTTTTAGAAATTATAGCAATACTCTAAATCCAATGTATGCAATTCCAAGCTGGAAAACCCTTTCAAAATCACTTATTCCACAACTTTACGAGAGCACACAGGCGTCAGTGCGGGATAGAGTCCAAAAAGCTACTGCAGTTTGCCTTACCACTGACTGCTGGGCATCAAGGGTAACCACTTCTTACATGTCGGTTACATGTCACTTAATTGAAGATTTTTCGATGTCTAGCTGTCTTCTGAACTGCTTTGAGTTCAGCGACAGACACACCTCAGAACTGTTGAGAGGAACTGAGGAACTGTTGAGAGTGGCCAGAGAATGGCAAGTATATGGAAAAGTGGTATGTTGTGTTAGCGACAATGCAGCTAACATAACCAAAGCCATGAAAATGTTTAAATGGATCCATCATCCATGTCTTGCCCACACAATCAACCTGATTGTAAGAGATGCTCTGAAGGTGACGGACAAAGTGTGGACAAAGTGAAAGCATCTGTGGAATACTTCCACAGGAGCACAGTAGGTACTGAAAAACTAAAGTTTACACAAAGCCAGATGGGATTGCCTGAGCTGAGGCCTAAACAAGACTGCGCTACAAGGTGGAATTCAACATTTTATATGTTGAAGCGGTTTCTTGAGTCAAAGGATGCCATCATCGCTACCCTGGCCATTGTCAGGGTAGAGATGTGCACCTGTTGATGCTCTGACCCAAGAGGAATGGGAGGTGGTGGAGGCAGTGTGCAGAGTCCTGGAACCCTTTGAGCAGGTCACTGTGGACATCAGTGAAGAGAGGTACAGTAAACAGTTATTACTACATCATTATTTAATCCAGTATTATATATGTATATGAGCAGTAGATGAGAATGTAGTATCAGTAGACAAAACATGAACCTGAACTAATAAGTTACTGTTCTCTCTTTTCAGCTATGTGACAGCCTCAAAAGTGATACTCCTGTTTAAGGGTCTGCAGCGAATCACAGCCAGCCACCAGAGAGAAACAAATGTAACCACAGGACATGTGACAGTGTTGATGGACACCCTATGTTCATCAATGGACAGAAAGTTCCACAGAATGGAATATAATCACGTGCTATCAGAAACCGCTGCACTTGACCGCAGGTTTAAGAAGTTAGCTTTCAGTGATGCCAGAGTGATTGATGAGACTCTTCAAAGAATAACCTCAGCAGCAGGGAGGGACAGCCCCAGCAGTCAGCTGGCTCAGGCACCAGGGCAACAGGAAGAAGAGGGAGCAGATGGAGCAGAAGCACCAGCAGTAGTGCCACAAACGTCTGCTGTTTGGATGCTGTTTGACGAGAGAGCAACTGGGGATGCAGCACGAAGGAATCCCTCAGCAGATGCAATTTTATTTATTTTTATTTCACCTTTATTTAACCAGGTAGGCCAGTTGAGAACAAGTTCTCATTTACAACTGCGACCTGGCCAAGATAAAGCAAAGCAGTGCGACAAAAACAACAACACAGAGTTACACATAAACAAACGTACAGTCAATAACACAATAGAAAAATATGTTTACAGTGTGTGCAAATGTAGAAGAGTAAGGCAATAAGGCAACTCTGTAAGGCAATAAATAGGCCATGGAGGCGAAATAATTACAATTTAGCATTAACACTGGAGTGATAGATGTGCAGATGATGATGTGCAAGTAGAGATACTGGGGTGCAAAAGAGCAAGAGGATAAGTAACAATATGGGGATGAGGTAGTTGGGTGTGCTATTTACAGATTGGCTGTGTACAGGTACAGTAAGCTGCTCTGACAGCTGATGCTTCAAGTTAGAGAAGGAGATATAAGACTCCAGCTTCAGTGATTTTTGAAATTCGTTCCAATCATTGGCAGCAGAGAACTGGAAGGAAAGGCGGCCAAAGGAATGCCATAATGGAGGTCCAATCCTATTTGGATCCTCTGAGCTGGTGGAAGAACAAGGCCTCTGTCTACCCACGGCTTACTAAAGTCATGACAGGGAGACTGCATAGCGGCCACATCCGTTCCCTCCTTTCTGAATGCAAATCTCTCATAAAAGCAAAATATGGTCAGCATTGCTGTGTGCTGCTGGTTATAACATGGCAATAAAGAAGAGAGAGAAAAGAGGGACCAGTTTAATGTTTTAAGTGGGATGCTGCAGTTTTGCACATTGTTATTTGTTTTTCTTTGTTATGGTGCAATATTCTATTATTATGTTGTTCAGATTGTATTCGTTTTGAATTGTTACATTTATATGCACTTTGTTTATATACATTAAAAAAGTTACACTTTAAATGCACATGTGTAATAGCATCCTTCTTTTTTACATTCATTTTAATTTGTGGGATGCTGCAGTTTTGCAAATTGTTATTTATTTTCTTTGATATGGTGCAATATTCTATTATGCTGTTCAGTTTGTATTTGTTTTGAATGGTTAGATTTATATGCACTTTGTTTATATACATTGAAAAGTTATATTTTAAATGCAAATGTTTAATAGCATTATTTTTCATAACAAACCAATGCATTTTTAAATACATTGTGGTTAAGGTAGAGTATGATTTCATTTAATAATTTAATTAGAATTGTTTTAACACCAATCATAGTCAATCTATCACAAACTGTTTGACTTGAAAAAATACAAAACATATATTTTTTAAAGAGCCGTTTGGGAGCCAAAAGAGCCGGCTCTTTTTGGTGAGCTGAGCCGAACGAGCCGGCTCACTGAAAGAGCCGGGAATGCTCATCACTACAAGAACATTCATATCGACTCAACAGTGGTGCTAGTGTTTATCTCTTGATCTGTTTGACTCAGAGCGTTGAAATGTGGCACACATGCTCAGGGATGTGAGTCTAGCTAACCCACATGATATCTCAGACACCACTTGTCCGATTTGTATGAAACTTGGGCGAATGATGCGTCTTGCCATGTAGATCCGTCATTTACAATATTACATTGATTGGCCCAAGGGGGGTGCTGCATTATTCGTGGGGGATTACATGTTTACTGTACCTCATACCTCTCCATATTAATCTGGTACGGGTACTCCCTGTATATAACTCCATTCTTGTGTATTTTATTGTCCCCCACGATGAAATTGGGGAAGGGACTGTGGATCTGTCTCCATCTGTAAATTCCTATGCTCGTCAAACCCTATATCTCAGACAGCACTGGCCCGATTTTGACAAAACTTGGATTAACGATGCGTCTTGCCATAGAGATCCAGCACTTAGAAAATAATACTGATTGGCCCAAGGGGGGCGCTATAGTAATCAACTGTACGTACGTTAGTCACACGCAACATCTCAGACACCACTGGTCCGATTTGTATGAAACTTGGGCGAATGATGCGTCTTGCCATGTAGATCCGTCATTTACAATATTACATTGATTGGCCCAAGGGGGGTGCTGCATTATTCGTGGGGGATTACATGTTTACTGTACCTCATACCTCTGCATATTAATCTGGTACGGGTACTCCCTGTATATAACTCCATTCTTGTGTATTTTATTGTCCCCCACGATGAAATTGGGGAAGGGACTGTGGATCTGTCTCCATCTGTAAATTCCTATGCTCGTCAAACCCTATATCTCAGACAGCACTGGCCCGATTTTGACAAAACTTGGATTAACGATGCGTCTTGCCTTAGAGATCTGGCATTTACAAAATTATACCGATTGGCCCAATGCAGGAGTTTATAGTAATTAACTGAATTGAGTTAGTCACACACAATATCTCAATTGGCGCTGCATCATTCATGCGAATGACATATTTACTGTTGCCTTGTTAATTTATTTTCATTTTTATATGGATAGAATCCTAATGGCTGAAGTAATATTATCTTCACAAAATGTGTGTGTGTGTGTGTGTGTGTGTGTGTGTGTGTGTGCGTGCGTGCGTGTGTGCGTGCGTGCACAGGGAAGGAAGAGGTGCGTGGGTCTTCATCACCTTGTATCTAGTAGCAGCAGCAGACTGACAAGTTGTTATGAAGTTTCCAGTTCAGTCAGTGTAGTGGCTTTTTTTAGCCACACAGTGGCAGAAGCTACACAGTGAAAAGATCAACGCTGTATGTCTGATGTACAGTATAGTATGTCTTATGGGAAATAAGAGATACAATTATTTTTGCAGTCAATAGTTGGTGTTACAAAGAGTGCGTTTTCGCTAACCCTAACCCTTTCCTAACCTTAACCTTAACCTAATTATTCTAACCTGCTACGTTAATTCTCCTAACCTGCTGTGTAAGTTATCCTAACCTGTTACAAAACAGTCACCTCTGGTTGTAGCTGTATGGAAGTGGCTTGTTTTTAGGGAATCTCAACAAAGACGATCAGTGCAGAGACAAATGCAGAGATCAAGCAAGTGCGGGGCAGGTGTAGGTAGCCAGGACATGTTATGCAGGCACATTCAACAAAGTCACAATGAATTCAACACAAATAGCTGTCTCTGAGCAGTGCAAATGCATGTGGGGCCACACACTTCTATATCGATTTTTCATTGAATGTTTGAAATTGTTTCCCCCCAATACATTGACATTTCACGGTGGAATCTACTGTAGTGATGTACTGTATTCAATACTGAAATCATATTCCATTAAATCAGGGTACAGGGATATTTTTTTTAACTCTGTCCAAGACAAATGCATTATTGTCAATACATGATATTGTATTATACAAAGCCATGAGTACATGGAATTCCCTTCCATCTTATATAGCGCAAGTGAACAGCAAACCTGGTTTCAAAAACAAATAAAGCTACACCTCACAGCACAACGCCTCTCCCCATGTGACCTACTTGTTGCTTGAATGTACTAACATGTATGTGCAACTGATAGATGTCAAGTATTTTGTCTGTAATGTCTTTTTCGTTATATGTCGGACCCCAGTAAGACTAGCTGTCGCCATTGGCGTTGTCTAATGGGATCCTAATAAAGAAAAAATATGAATTTGTAGGCTAACTTGATATTGAAAAGTGGCTTAGCTTGTCGCTGTTGAATTTATTGCACTTGAATTGTTGTTTTCAACAAATCTAAACGGCCCTATCAAATGAAAGCAAACAGGTTTTGTTGCGCTAGTGAGGTAGGAGGGACTAGTACTTGCCTGCGCCTGACGTAAGGCGGTTGGAGACAAGCGGTGAAAGGCGGTTGTGAAGGTACTGCCATAAACAGCGCGCAGACTGCGCCTTTAAGAAGTGCAAATCGAAACAGTAAAGCATTCGCGGTGTCAATGTACTAACAATGAATTTAATCGATATGGTCTTGATACAATTCTTGCTGTTTAATGGCATATGGACCATTAAAGGTAAGTTTGGGCATTCTGATTTATACAGCAAGAAAAGTGTTTCATCGCTAGCTAGCTCGCTAATCGGATTGAGGAAATGGTAGCAAGCGAGCTAGGCTAGCAGCGTTAACGTTACCTAGCTGGGAGGGGTCCAGCTCCTTTTTTATTTTTTTTACATTTATGGTTCTGCTAGGACTACATCGAGAGAGCCTACGAGAGGTCCACCGAAGTGAAATAAGAATGTAACTGTGGAGGATATTTTTCTTAAGACATTCTCAACTATCTAGAATGTAATGTTTACTAAAAGTTATATAGTATCAACATACTAGTCCTCATCACTGCAGTTTCAGTCACGCACTGTTAGTTCTGAGAGTCTAGTACAGTGGTTCCCAAACGTGAAATGGGTTCCCCTGAGAAAGTGATCTTAACTTTTTTTTTGTCTTCAACTGGGTTTAGAATACAACTTGTTAGTGTCGACTAAGAACTCTTACGCTATTAGAATGTGCTTTCATAGTTCTGGACATCCGGCAAGACCTAAAATTGAGTCAATATGAACACACAGCATTAACTAACGTTGGGGGGGGGTATACTTTTTCCAAATGGGGTCCTCTGTATATTCTAGTGTCAATTTAGGGTCTTGTGCAGTAAACGTTTGGGAACCCCTGGTCAAGTAGCAAGTTGATTTGTATAGATGTTTGCTGGCAAAATGATTACATGCTAATGTACAGAATTTTCTAGCTATTTCGACAGAAAGGAAAAGGTGACATTGTGACACTGTAAATTACAATTGTCATTCTCATGATATGCCCACTCACTGACTTTTCTTTTTGTACTTTATATGTACACAGCCTAGCTAGATCTCTATGGCTCTGATGCAAACATTACTTGATTTATATGGTAGGCTACATGTAGTTAGTGATCTGTATTTTCATCATTCTAATTTGATTTCATTCAGCACTCAGACCTTCTGAAAACATGACACATATAGACAGGATGTCCCCTGTGATGTAGTAGCGTGCATTAGAATAGACTTTTACTGACCCATGTAGGCTATTTCATAAACATGGCATCAAATGTTTGACTTCATCATTATTCTTCGCCCTGTTAAGGTCCCACTCCATCTGGGTCTGACTACTGTGGAGTTGACTATACGCCTCATCTGTCTGACATCGAATGCATTTTTCATTTCCCTCTCCTGTTTGCCATGCGATGAAAGACATATGCCGGGTCTGTTTTTTACCTGCTCTGACGGTCTGTTTTTTTAGTGTGTGTGAACACAAAGTGAGTAATTGATCTGCCTGAAGCTGCTGTGGGCCTTGTGTTCCCCTGAGCCCCCTGAACATTGAGCTCCCCTCCAATTCCTAACTGGTGTCCTGTTTGTTCAATGATGGGAACAGAAACATTCCACTGCAGATGAAGTGTTGTTTCAGAGACGGCTAGGTCTGATTAAATTATCAGGACTTGGATTTTATTTGCTCCTCATAAATTGTTATTGTGTTGTCAAATCCCCATATTGAAATTACTAGTGCATAATTTATCATCCTAATTAATTATTTTGTTTGTTGATTCCACTTGAGAACTCTCATTAGCTGATAAAGTAGAACCATATTTCATGGCTCTCCTCGGTGAGCTAATATTCCCACTCATTTGCATTAATTATGGGGGTTTGTTGACTCAGTTATGTTATTCATGATGGCCAAGTTTGAGCCTTTCATTTTCCTATTTGTCTTTTAGTACAGTAATGACTCCAATCCATACAAGGGACTGGGACATATGCTCAAATTCTAATACTGTAAAAGTACATCGTTCCTCCCTGTCTTCAACTGTCCTTATGGTGATGACTCTTCTCATGTGGTTTGATTGGTTCACCCAATGTTATGTTGGGTCAGATAGTAATTTTGATGTCAGGGCTGTCAGACTAATGGCAGAACTAAACAGAGCAGCAGCAGAGCTCTGTGTGAGTCACACGTTCCCTGGTATGTCCTTAAAAGCGTGTTTGCTGCCAACTGAGAGTGTGTGAATGGAGAGGATGCCGCCCAGAGTCCATGATGGTTCACCATGATGTTTGCTTTCTGTGGAAAAGAGGATATGAGCCAGACCCAGCACTGCCTTCTGTGACTGGAAATCAAATGTTTACTGAGGAAACAGTTCTCTTAGAGTACCACCACAATGTTCTTTCATAAACTAAGAAGATAAGCCAATGTCCACTCCAAACACAATTTTAAAAGCACAGATTTGTATTCAAAGGGAGAGTTTGAGGGCCTCCCGGGTGGCGCAGTGGTCTAAGCGTTAGCTGTGCCACCAGAGACTCTGGGTTCGAGCCCAGGCTCTGTCGCAGCCGGCCGCGACCAGGAGGCCCATGGGGCGGCGCACAATTGGCCCAGCGTCGTCCGGGTTAGGGAGGTTTTGGCCGGCAGGGATATCTTTGTCTCATCGCGCACTAGCGACTCCTGTGGCGGGACGGGCGCAGTGCACGCTGACCAGGTCGCTAGGTGTACGGTGTTTCCTCCGACACATTGGTGTGGCTGGCTTCCGGGTTGGATGCTAGCTGTATTAAGAAGCAGTGCGGCTTGGTTGTGTTTCGGAGGACGCATGGCTCGACCTTTGCCTCTCCCGAGTCCGTACGGGAGTTGTAGCGATGAGACAAGACAGTAACTACTAACAATTGGATACCACGAAATTGGGGAGTAAAAGGGGGTAAAAAAAGAAAAGGGAGAGTTTGGGATTAAATTGGTCACCACTATAGCAATTAATGTCCTCTAGGCTTAGGCTATATGCTCTGAGCCTCAGATCATTGTACACTGAGTGTACAAAACTTTAGGAACACCCTCCTAATATTGAGTTTGACTCTATAAGTTGTCAAGTTGGCTGGAAGGCCTTTGGGTGGTGGACCATTCTTGATACACACGGGAAACAGTGAAAAACCCTTGACACATTCAAACCGGTGTGCCTGCACCTACTGCCATACCCCGGTCAAAGGCACTTAAATCCCTCTGAATGGTACACATACACAATCCTCCTCCCCTTCATCTACACTGATTGAAGTGGATTTAACAAGTGACATCAATAAGGGATCATAGCGTTCACCTAGATTCACCTGGTCATTCTATGTCATGTAAAGAGCAGGTGTTCCTAATGTTTTGTACATTTTACTGGAAAGGCAAATTATGTTATCAGTATTTGGGTTTCAAAATCTATAATTCAATGCCAGATGCCACACGCAAATGAATAATGAATGTGAGATGTTGTCATATAACCATGGACTTGATTCATGGGTGGATATTAATGATTTGTTAGGGTTTGTGGTAACAGATTCTTCCCTTTTGACTCAAATATGTTTCCAGGGTTGGAAATTAATTATTTATAGAGGGAAAGCAGGAGATCTGGCTAATCTGTTCTTGTTGAGAGAAACATTTTTAGCTGGTACTGATCCAAAAGCCATAATTTCTAAAGAGGAAGTAGAGTAGGCAACCATGTTAATTGACTAGGAACATCCCTATATTCCAACTGATCATATTCTCTTCACTTGTTGAGATTCTGTCTTTTCACTAGCGCTGTGGCACTACACACACCGGTTTCATTATCTTCCATTCTGCTGTTTCACACAGACATTACATGGGGTGTGTGACTTCCCTTGACATTTGAATGTATTGGACAGCATTTGATAAGATGTCAGCAAGACTCTGAGAGAGAGACTCTGCCGAAAGGCCTTGCTTGTATGTGGAGAATAAAACAGTGTTTTGGAGTCCTGTGCTTTGGTAATGCACAGTGGCTTGTTAGGGAGGCATAGCAAAGCCTTTCAGAATGTGGGGTTGTGGGAAAAATATGTAATCCTGGATTATATTTCCCCTCACATGTCCAAAGAACTTCAATGAGTTTCCACAATTGACATTGTTATATTAACACTTAATATTGTATTTTGTTAGTTTGAAGCATGCAGAGCAGCATTCTAGTATATTCACACTCAAAGGCAAATATTGACCATATTCAAGATGTGCAATGTCAGTGTCAGAAATGCAGAGGGGCTTTGTGCCCCTAGATTTTCCATATTTGGCCCTGAAAGCTCTTGACAGAAAAAGCTGCCCCAATCTTTTCCAAAACAAGTCAACAGGGGAAAAATATGCCTTTAACTTTAGATATTTTTTTTCTCCATTGGTATCACACTTCATACAGTATGTGTCCACAAAGGATTGTCCTTGACTCATCCAATCAGATAAAGTGCACTCTGCTGGCAGCTATCTCTTTCCCCCCAGCACCCCCCCATCTCACCCTCTTTGTTGTCAACATTCTTATTTTCGTTGCATTTTCCAAGTTGTGAAAATGCTAGTGTTCTTGTCTGGTGTATTGTCAACCAAGGTCAGAGATTGCTTAATTGGATTCCCCCTGTTCAAGGGCATCCTTTCCATGTTTCAGGTGTAGCCTAATGTTCAGGCTATAAACAAATAAGCCCCATGTACGAAATTCAGGGAAGTTTGTCTAGTGGTGACGTAGTATTGATACCCAAGGCAATATGACATTTCTTCACCTTAGGAGGAAATGTGATTCACACAATCGTTTTCTTTGCTTCTTTAATTTAAGCCTCTGAATAAGCCATGATTAACCCACGGCTGCATTTTATCATGCTCTTACTGTAGTGCGTGTAGGGTTGGAAATGTCAATTAAGACACTCCCGCTCTCAGCTGTAGTGTGTGTGTGTGGTGCTGCAGTAGTGTAAACACAGTGACATGATGGGTGGAGCTGTTTCCGTTCTGTTCCATCCCAGGGTGAGCAGACAGAGTAGTGTGTGTGCATCAACAACATGCACTGTAAGATTAATGGGTCATGGCAGGAAATGGGTGCTTTGCTGTGTGTGTGTGTTTGAAAGGTTGAAAAACACAGGGAAATCAAATTGTATTGGTCACATACACTTGCAATAACATTGCTAACCATGTGTATCGACATGCTTATGCTTCTAGATCCGACAGTGCAGCAGTGTCTAACAGGTAATATCTAACAAATTCCACAACAAAACCTAATACACACAATCTAGTAAAGGAATGGGATGAGAATATAGCAAATCGATATGTATATCATTATGGTAGGAGACTATAACAGTTTTAAGTACCTCAATGGACCGGAAAGGTAATCACTCTACAAACTATCATCACCGTGCCCTTAAGGAAGTCACAAATATTTTGGACACATTAGAAATAGCGGATATTTGGAGACTAAAAAACCCAGACCTAGTGAGAGATACATGGAGATTTAATCAAGCTAGTCGTCTTGACTACTTGTCTCTTTCTCTCTTGCTTCAAAGGTTAAAAACGTTTTAATAAGAGACAGAATGCGATCGGATCATCATCTAATTAGCATTCACATAACTCCTATAGATTTTCCACGTGGACGGGGATATTGGAAATGTAATCAAAGTAGTTAAAAATAAGACAAAATAATTTATAACTGAATTTTTCCAGTATAATATAGGTTCAGCAAATCCCCTTATTGTTTGGGATACTTTTTTAAATGTACCTTCAGAGGTCATTCAATTTTCATCAATAATAAAAAAGCAGTTTCTGGCTAAAGAGACAAGACTAACAAGGGAAATCAATGAACTAATAGTACAGGTAGATGGCAATAAAAACAATACTACAGAGATACAAAACAAGTTAGAGGAAAAAGAAGTTGAACTTATTCAAGAACGATCTAATATAATCTATGACAAAAATAAAGCAAACTGGATGAATATGGAAAAAAATACACAAAATTCTTCCTGAATCTCCAATACAGGAATGCTAACAAAGATAATTTGCAAAAACTCATTACTGAAGACGGCGTCATCTCTGATTCTCTGAATTATATTTTAAAAAGAGGAAGCTAATTATTTTAGGCAGATGGAAAAAAGAACATCTCATCCTCTCCCACTGAATGAAAATTACAGTAAGGAATTCTTTCCAAATAATATAAACATTTAAAATTAACAAATGTACAGGAAGATCAGTGCGAATGCCAAATTACAGAGGAAGAAGTTTGAGACAAAGGATTTAATAGTCTGGAAAAACCCCAGGGCTTGATAGCATACCGGTAGAGGTATAAGTCGCTCTGGATAAGAGCGTCTGCTAAATGACTTAAATGTAAATGTAAATATCAAGCCTTTTTTGATTGTTTTAACTACTTGTATAGAAATGGTAGTCTGTCAGGTACTCAGCAGGAAGGTCTGATTTTTCTCTTATTAAAACAAGACCCAGATGGCAAATAGACAGGGTCTTTATATCTAAAAAACTGGAGGCCCCTTACACTTCAATGTTGTGACGCAAAGATACTAGCGAAATGCATAACACAATTACTGTTTCGCATACAAGCCAGTGAATTCTATGCGTTACAGCTGGATGAGTCAACAGACGTGGCAGGCCTGGCACAGCTCCTGCTATATGCCCATTACGTTTGTGGGGGTCAATTAAGAAAGACATCCTCTTCTGGAAACCAGGACAACAGGCGAGGATATTTTTAAAGTACTGGACAGCTTTGTGACATCAAATGGACTTTGGTGGTCAAGATGTGTTGGTATCTGTACTGATGGCGCAAAAGCCATGACAGGGAGACATAGTGGAGCGGTAACGCGCGTGCAAGCAGTTGCTCCCGACGCCACTTGGGTACACTGCAGCATCCACTGAGAGGCTCTTGCTGCCAAGGGAATGCCTGACGGCTTGAAAGACGTTTTGGACACTACAGTGAAAATGGTTAACTTTTGTTAAAGCAAGGCCCCTGAATTCTGAATTCGCACTATGCAATGTTATGGGCAGCGACCATGTAACGCTTTTACAACATATAGAAGTGCGCTGGTTATCAAGAGGCAGTATTGACATGTTTTTTTGAATTGATAGACGAGCTTAAAGTTTTCTATACTGACCATAATTTTCACTTGTCTGACCGCTTGCATGATGACGTTTTTCACACGTATGGCCTATCTGGGTGATGTTTTTTCTCGCCTGAATGATCTGAATCTAGGATTACAGGGACTCTCCGCAACTATATTCAATGTGCGGGACAAAATTGAGGCTATGATTAAGAAGTTTGAGCTCTTCTCTGTCTGCATTAACAAGGACAACACACAGGTCTTTCCATCACTGTATGATTTTTTTGTTGTGTGCAAATGAATTTAAGTTTACGGATAATGTCAAATGTGATATAGCGAAGCACCTGAGGTAGTTGGGTGCGCAATTTACACAGGTACTCTCCCAAAACGGATGACACAAACAGCTGGATTCGTTATCCCTTTCATCCCCTGCCTCCAGTCCACTTACAATATATGAACAAGAGAGCCTCATCGAAATTGCAATAAGCGGTTCTGTGAAAATTGAATTTATTCAGAAGCCACTGCCAGACTTCTGGATTGGGCTGCGCTCAGACTATCCTGCCTTGGCAAATCGCGCTGTTAAGACACTGATGCCTTTTGCAAACACGTACCTATGTGAGAGTGGGTTCTCGACCCTCACTAGCATGAAAACTAAATACAGGCACAAACTATGTGGAAAATTATTTAAGACTGAGACTCTCTCCAGTATAACCCAACATTACAGAGTTACGTGCATTCTTTCAAGCACACCCTTCTCATTAACCTGTGGTGAGTTATTCACAATTTTTGATGAACAAATAAGGTTTTATATGTAAGATGGTTAAATAAAGAGAAAAATCATTGATTATTATTATTTGTGCCCTGGTCCTATAAGAGCTCTTTGTCACTTCCCACGAGCCAGGTTGTGACGACAAACTCACACTCATTCTTATGTTTAATAAATGTCTCGTACAATTTGTGTGTGTGTATGGCAGGCTTATAATGATGGCAAAAAACAATATTTGAGAATGCGCTGACCCTGGTGCTACGCAGCTGGAGGTTGAATGTTTGATGGGCTAGGGGACTATAAAAACTATGGGAACCGCTGTACTAGTCACATTAGGCCTAGGCCCTCTGAAGACAGCATCAAGCAACAATTCAGGAAACTGAAACATGTAGCCAAGCTTAAACAATCACGATTACCAGTGATGTTTTACTGACAGGGACCTACTTACCAGTCATTGCTTATCAGACTCACCACATTGGTTTGTTGAAGCACCGTTTCCTCTGTTGCTTTCTTTTGTAGAGAAACTGTGACATGGTTGGCTAGTTTGTTCATTCTGAGACTTGTGACATGGTGCCTGACATTTGTATTTCTATAATGACTGTGTTCTTACATTCCCTGTCAGTTTGTTTTTCTGGCTTGTTTCAGTGCATGGTTCTTCTACCGCTAGTGTTTTGACTTGCCAATCAGTTTCTTGAAAGACAATAGTAAACTAACATTGACCTGAAAATGGTTCCTACGTTTAAATCGTGTTCCAGTGTCAAATCACTATTCCTTTCACAGCGATATCTCTTTCAGCTGGGAGCTGTAAGCAGCATCACATTCAGTTCTGACTTCATTATCAGTAGGTTCTTTGCTTGTTAACACATAGACTACTAACTTGCCCTGCCTCTTGTTTCTTTGCTCTCTGCATCATATTCAAGTGGATGTTGAGCAGTAAGACTAGAATTTAGAAATCCACTCAAAACTGCAATGTTTTTAGGTGTGTGTGTGTGTGTGGGCCTAGTCTAGTTATACTTTTGTGCTGAACCCTCAGCACCTAGAAACATGCCTTCACATCACAATCTCCTTTGGCCTCTGACGTGACTTTCCACAGTAGGCTAACCTAGAATTATGTGCAGACATTGTGCTGTGTGAGCCATAAAAGCTGCTTCATAATTATTTTAGCATCACATGAGCAATGGACCCCACACCCTGTACAGTAATTCAGATGAACCTCTTCTAAGCATGCATGGAATGAGGAGGAACATTGTACCTAGCTACTAATGATGGGGGAAAAATACATAGTTACAGTTAGTGATGCACCGATATGACATTCTTGACCGATATCCAATATTTTCCTTGCCAAAAGCGACCTTTTTAAGCATTCTAGTATAGTTAACACACACACGAATGCAGCGGTCTATGGCACTGCATCTCAGTGCAAGAGGCGTCAGTACAGTCCCTGGTTAGAATCCAGGCTCTATCACATCCGGCCGTGATTGGGAGTCCCATAGGGCGGCACACAATTGGCCCAGCATCGCCCGGGTTTGGCTGGGGTAAGCCGTCATTTTAAATAAGAATTTGTTCTTAACTGACTTGCCTAGTTAAATGAAGGTTACACACACACACACACTGAGCAAAACATTATTTTGTTGGCATTTATGTATGTCCTCATTTACCAGTAAAACATAATCAAAAACAATTTATTTAACTTACTTCCTGTGCTGTTTCGTTGTTAATTTCTTCAGTTTCATTCTCAACCAGGATTTCTATAGCACACCGTTTGGGTCTTTGCGTGTCAAAAAAGTGACGTGTCAAATTAGCTTGTTGACCAATCAGGATCTGAATATGACTGCATGTCACAATTTAACAAGTTGTCTCGCGCACCTACAGTGCTGGTCATTCAAAAAAAGCTAGCTAACTCATGGATGTAAACAGTGTTCTTCCCCAAAAACATAGCAAACGACATCTGTTTCAGTAGCTATATAGTTAGCTAGCTAACTATATAGCTAGGCGTCATCATCTAAAATAACCCTAATTCATAAGACTGTTCTTATTTGATTGATGGTGGTTGGACCAATGTATGTGAAGCTAGCCACAATAAGGATTAGCCACAATAGTGGACTTTGCAGTTAGCCTTCAAAATAAAAGTATCATAATTCTACTATTTGCATTCATTTGCATCACTGTCAATGACATACTTTTATTTTGAAGGCAAACCGCAAATTCCACTTGTGCCTAATCCTTATTGTGGCTAGCTTCACAACACATAACCCGGTCTGGTCGAGCCTCACTAGGCAGATGAAGCTAGCTGGCTGCTTATAACTTTAGCTTTGGGCAACAGGGTTAAGTAGCTGGCCAGCTATTTATTTTCATGAACTGAAGTTCAATTTCAATAGGCGAACAACAAGTGGCAACCTAGCTAATACTTACTCACAAGGATTCCTAAATCATTGCTAAGAATAACGAAAATGACTGCAGTTTCTACTGGTCATTGTTTTCAGGCTGGTTGTATTGGTGCTAGCTAGGTAGCAAGCTAAAGCTAGCTACCCCAGAAGTTGCGGTTGAACAAATTATGCTTTATTACCGACGCAGTATTGTAAACACATTGTTCGTGGCCGGTGTTTGCAGACTTCTTTGTACAGCTTTGAAAGTGCTACTGTATCTTTTTTGACACGCAAAGACCTAAACGGCTTTCCATAGTATGCATGTATGTATGTTGTGACGCTATCAATGTGTATCTCCGGTAGGGCAACATCTGAAAAATAGCGCACTTGGTAGTGTGTACTGGTGCTCGATCAGTCGGCGAAAGCCAACATCACCCACGACAAAGGACAGTTGATTGTCAAGGGCAATGAATATCATTATCTTGGCTTTAATGGATTTTGGCTTTGAGTCTCGCTGAAATGTTCTTACTCTTTCAAATGACTGCTCGACTTGTTCACTGCTCGATCCACACAGCAGACATTGTGGGCTAGGTTAGGGATGCTGTTTTGCTCGAGTAACGCAACATTTTACGTGGCGTCATTACGTCATGTACCTACGTTACATAGGTATGCACGGCAGCTTTGACATCGGTTTTTAACATTGGCGTTAAACTAGACATCGGGCCCCTACCTATGTTGGCATTTTTAGCTAATATCGGCCGATACATCGCGCACCCCTAGTTACAATTGTGTTTTGTTTTGCTACTGCAGGCAGTGTTAGCTAGAGACAGTCGGCTGTACCTGTGCCAAAACTCAGGCATTTTTCATCTTATAGCTTGTTCTCGATCTTTAAAAAAAAAATGGTGAGCCAACATGTTTTCAGCACTTTTATTTCCCTGACTGATCAAAACTGATTTTCTCGTCTCTCTGCAGCAGAAATATAGTGAGCAATATGTTTGGAACATGAAATCACAATAAAATTGCAGTATAGAATCACAATGCATATCGTATCGGCACCTAAGTATTGTGCTAATATCATATTGTGTGGTCCTTGGCAATTCCCAGCCCTACTAGCTACATCATGCTTTGGTATTTCGGACCCCTCCCTTGACAATTGCCCATACAGCACTGCGGCTCCCAGACCCAACACAAAAGCGTATTTGTCCAAAAACATCTACTGCCACCACTGCCCATCGGATTAGTAGCTCCTCAGTGGTCAAAGGCTGCAGCTAGCCACATGGACTAGTGGACATGGCATTGGTCCACACCACAATGCCATGTTTCCACCCCTCAGTAGTCAATGGCTGGATGTCTTGTCAGGGATGTAGGCTAGTGATTTACCCATCACTCAGTGTTGTTGTATGGTGCAATAGCAACCAGGAGAACAAGTGGTGGCGCCCTGAGCCCTCTTGTCTGTCAAACAACCTGCCTTTTCCCAGCATGTTAATGTATGTGGAGGGTGAGTCATCATGACCCAAGCTGTTTCCACTTCCTCTGTTACTGTCAAGGGGTTCTATCTTTCAAGCTTGGCACCTCTGTGAGTGAGGATGAAGACTTCACTGAAATACTATTGACTAAGCCTACAGTATGAAGCCCACATGCACCACTTGTCATTGACTGCTCTGGCAATTTGGACTAGCAGGTGCATTCCAGCAATATACAAATAAGGAGTAGCCAACATTTTCTCTTGCAAATAGTGTTAGTCCTCCTAGTCCTTTACCCTGCCAACTAATTCAAAGTCAGTGACTGCTTGCAAAACATTAAGTTTTACATTAACTTTTTGTGGCTGCTAGATAAGGGAGGAAATGATGTTAATAAATGACTTGCTAATTATACCTGTTATTATTTTTTTATGTCATGAAAACACTTCCTTATGCTGGCATATTCAGCACTGGGGTCACAGTCCTCACATGCCCCTCCCATCCTCCGGACAGTGACCCTACACACATGTGGTTTGATACGGAAAGTAACAGTTAGTCGTACATTCCTCCCAATGTTTTTTTTCTTCAATGAAAACATCCATGAATCCACTGGAGTCGTATGTGGTCTGACAGCTGAAGGGACCGTGGTGTGCCTGCCATACTCTATCTCTAACCAACAGCCTCTGAGTTGACCTTTACCCTGTTGATTCCGTTCATCCTGCTGCAGCTTTGGCTGCTGTAGGCTGGGCTAGAGTGGGTTTGTACATAACAGGCTAAATATTTCCCTTTTTAGGACAGATGTTTAACAACTGATGATAAAATGAGTATCACTTGAAGGCATATCCCCTGAAACTGTACATGTACTAATAGAGGGCAAAATATGTCCCATTGTCATGAAGTTTTAAGATATCTTTTTTTCTGCTTTTTTGTAAATGTGAATAAATCTACTTTGTTGCAACATCAGTTCTTAGAAACTGTCAGTGTTGCAATTACTAGGGCTGTGATGATACCAGTATCACAATATATTTTTCCATGGCAAAAATGGAAACACGAAGCAGACAACCTCTTTGGTCTTTTAACAATCTGCTGTATTTAAGTTGTGTGCTATAGCTTGGAAATTAAATAAATGTGACTCTGAATGACAACATAATGATGTTTTGTTTCCAACATTGGGGCTGTTTTCCTAAAGAAGTTAAATCCGCTTCATGTTTTGTTTGCTTGCCACGGTACTAACATGTATCGCCATACTGGTATCATCTCGGCCTGAGCAAATATTAAAACGAGGACTAACCTTGTTTTTTAACCAAACATTTCAATTAACTAAAGGCTGTTTTGCATGATAGTGTTGTCAATATTTAATGTGTATCACTTCTTAGAAATACCAGCCCTTGCCAAATTGAGCCATATACAATGAGCTGTCTTTTTAGTAAAATAATTGCATTTCTCTCTTGTCTATTCTGCTTCATTCCACTGGTGTTGCATGTTAATAGGCTGTGTTGGACAATGCATAGGAGATGTCATGCCCATGTATGGGGGTTGATGGAGGCAATCTGAGCGTGTTTTGTTTTCATACAAGGCCCCTCTGTTTCCTGATTTGATTAATCTTCTAACCTTGTTCTCACATTAAAAAGCACACCAGCTCATGTGTTTCTGTCCATCAGTGTGCCACGGTCTAGATTGCCCACTGTCATTAGTCTATTTGTTGGGGGGAGGGCTAAGAAAAGCTAGTGTAAATCTCGGAATACTTTCTCCCTGACTCGTTCATGAACATGTCATGGCAGGCCGGGTGTGGCCCCTGCTTGTTGAATAGTTTACTCCTACACACTGGGGCCACCATGACAATAGTCTGTCTCTGTGTCTGTCTGTGGGACCATTACCCCAGCAGCACTGTATGAGCTCCTCTCTTTAGGTAATTATTCCCAGAGCTGTGAAGCACGGAGTGTCCCCTTCATATCAAACACAGCATTAGCTGATGACCATACATTTCTTAATGGTGTTTTAAAATAGCTTCTCAGGTAGTAGTCTAACACATCAACAGCTGTGAGAATCTCTGAAAGGAACCAGTCATCTCAGCCAATTTCTTTTGAATATGTTTTTTGTGTGGTGACTTCGTAGTCTCCTTGCTTATGATGTTATAGATGGGTTGGTTGTTCAGCAACAAAACCAGCGCGCGGTCAACTATGGGGAAAGACAGACCAGGGTTGGCTTAGATTATTAACAGCATGTAAACTATATTTAGTCTCCAATGTTTAATGAAAACAAGCTCATTGTGCAAATGTATTTATGTTGTCTCTCAAATACATCGTTACAGTTTGTTTGTTAGCTAGCTAGTGAATTTGAGCCATATTAGCATAGATGTGACATCAGTAAAAACACCTCAAAACAAGACTTGGTATCAAGATAAAACTTGCTGAAACAAACCACCTATGATTCCCCACATGGCAGTTTCTTGTCATTGTTGCTAGCTATCTGGCCATCCAGAATCACAACAACATGGCCTTCTGCACCATTGAAGCATGCACATTGTTTTCATAACTGTCAGCTAACCAGTATACAGCCAGCTAGCAGGTGGACTGCTTAAACAGCAACTTATTTGGCTCCTATCCTCAGTTGTGTTCGACTGTTGGTATCTGACCATTCTTTAAAGCCTTTGTTGACTAGGAGTGGACCAATGATAAGGCTTGGTGGATAAGCTGTTCTGTGTGGCGGTGAGTCTCGCGCTCCAGCTGTGTGTGTGTGTGTGTGTGTGTGTGTGTGTGTAAGCCTAAGCCTGTTTAGCGTGGCTACCACGCTTCGTGGTAGAGAGTTGAGCCGCTGCCCTGGTGTCACTATGAGAGCCAGTCCCTCCCTGGCCGTGCTCTGTCTTCATTACCCAGAGTTGTGTGGAGGCACACTGCCAGAGCGTGCTCTTTAGCATCTCAGTGTCACAGCGCTTTAATGAAATTGATGGCCTATGTCTAAATCTGAGCCTGTCTTTATGCAGCTGAGTTCTCTCCTCTCAGGATTATGCTTTGCCTCCACAGTTCTCTCCACCGTCACACTTAGCCGTACTCTTGACTTGCAAACTGAGGGCTTCATCAGCGGAGAGCTTGGAGACTGGGTTGATTTGCTCATTTACTAGGCCTGGGACTGTCTGGGAGACATTCATACCTGCCTCGGCTCTCACCAACCTCTTGTTTTAACGTTAAGCATTTGTTTTTTCACAAAAGTGGCAACAGCTTACTTTTTTTGTATTTTTTTGACATATCCCTCCTTTTTAAGGATACGCTTTTTTCCCCCCAGCTGTTTATTCATCTAATCTCCTCAGATTTACTTCTAGTCTACAGACGCATTCTGGAGGTAAGAGGAAAATCAAATATGGATGAAGTATTATTCTCCCCAGATGGAATGGTCTGCTGTCAATGCTCTCCCTTCATAGAAAAGCATTGTTCCTTTGCCACACTGTTGTGCACTTAAAAAAAGTGTTTTTGTGTTCGTCTAGCAGATGTGATTTATTTTATAAATTTGTTCCTCCCTCATTTCATGAGCCCTTTTCAAATGTTTAAACGCTCTCAGCTCTAATAGTACACAGCTGTCAGGGAAGAGGCTGTATTTTCCACTTCGGCAGGATCCTAAGGAGCCCCTCAGTGTGAATGAAGTGGGATCATGTTCCCACCAATGGGCAGCTCTGGAGACACCAGACTGGACACACACAGTCTAGCCCTACTGTCCGGACTGACTAGTGAGAGGAGCAGTTTGACCATTTGCCCAGTGTTGCCAAGCTGTCTGGGCAGAGGAATATTCTCAGCTAGCATCAGCCAGTATAGTAGACAGTCTCAATAAGGCTCTAACACTGCAACCAGCCAGCATAGCATCAGTCAGCCAACAGCTGAGCTACATCTGAGCAGGAGCCAGTGTGCTGTTCCTATGGGACTAGCTTTAATTTTAACCTGAAAAAGAACTGAATGAATAAGTGATGGCTGCTTCCATCCCGTGCTGATTGCTAAAAAAGTGACTGTTGCATCTAAAAGCTCTTTAAAAGCGTCCTGTTTCTACATCAATGTCCCCTCACTCTCCTGTAATGTAACAGGGTGACAGACGCCCAGGAGAGAGAGAGTAGCCTCGTGTGGAATTGCGATGCTTGTCAGTGTCCCACTCTTAATGAGCAGCGTTTATCCCCTAGCCAGAACTAGTTAAGTGGAGAGTTTTATCACAGCCGAGCAGGTGGAAGCGGGGGCTGCGCCGCTGCTGCCTCCGGGAGAAAACTCCATCTAACGCTGCTGATGACTACAACGTTTTTAGTGATTTCTCCTTTCTTTACTCTGTGCAGGTTTGCTTTGCGCAAACTGTGAAGGAGTATTCCTCATTCATTTCAACCACAATCACTGTAAGGAGAATTCTAAAGAACTGGAAACATCTAGCTTCTGATCTAGGCTATATGCCTATAGGCTAAACATACACATAGGTAGTACAACTGTTGGAGTGCACCAAGTCTTTGCCATGCCTTATGAGCAACCTTGACAATCTAGAAAGTAAACTCCCTTAGCTCAGAGTGGAAGATGGCTTTTTGGTCTAATGGTATGGTTCACTCTGGAGTAGGGCTGTCCTCGACTTTAAAAAAACCTGTGACAAATTAACTTGAAATGGGCCATGTTTACTGGTTGCTCAGGAGGTAAAGGAGAAGTCAGATGTGTGGAATAAATGTGACTAGTTGTTGAAAATACTGGAGATCAAGAAAAAGAAGGTAAGGAGCAAGTGCTACGTGCATATATGTGCCAAACAGGTGCTGTATAGATGACTAGAATTTCTGTGAATGTTTGGAACAATGTAAACAAAATAAATGTGTACCAGTCATTTTTTTTAAAAGCCTTTTTTACAGCAGTCGACTAAATTGGGTCAGCCGTACTCTGGAGTGTGGTGTACTGAAGACCGGGTTTTGATAACAGTCGGTTAGTAATGGTGGTACTCCTCAGCTTTATTGAAAAGTATGTAAGCCTTTTTCATGTCTTAGTCGTGACTGACTTTCAGCATGCTTATAGAGAAGACCACTCAACATGTACTGCACTGACACAAATGATTGGTGGAAATAAATTGATAAGTTTGTCAAATCAAATTTTATTGGTCACATACATATGGTTAGCAGATGTTATTGCGAGTGTAGCAAAGTGCTTGTGCTTCTAGTTCCAACAGTGAAGTAATATCTAACCAAGTAATCTAGCAACTACCTAATACACACATCTAAGTATAGGAATGGAATAAAGAATATATACATATACATGTACGGATGAGCAATGACCAAGCGGCATAGGCAAGATGCAATAGATTGTATGAAATACAGTATATACATATGAGATGAATAATGCAAGATATGTAAACATTAGTGGCATTATTAAAGTGACTAGTGATCAATTTGTTAAAGTGGCCAATGATTTGAAATCTGTATGTAGGCAGCAACCACTGTGTTAGTGATGGCTGTTTAACAGTCTGATGGCTTTGAGATTGAAAAACAGCTTCTGTCTCTCGGTCCCAGCTTTGATGCACCTGTACTGACCTCGCCTTCTGGATGGAAGCGGGGTGAACAGGTAGTGGCTCGGGTGGTTGTCCTTGGTGATCTTTTTGGCCTTCCTGTGACATCGGGTGCTGTAGGTGTCCTGTAGGGCAGGTAGTTTGCCCCAGGTGATCTGTTGTGCAGACCGCACCACACTCTGGAGAGCCCTGCGTTTGTGGGCGGCGCAGGTGACGTACCAGGTGGTGATACAGCCCGACAGGATGCTCTCAATTGTGCTTCTGTAAAAGTTTGAGTGTTTTTGGTGACGTGCCAAATTTCTTCAGCCTCCTGAGGTTGAAGAGGCGCTGTTGCGCCTTCTTCACCACACTGTCTGTGTGGGGGACCATTTCAGGTTGTCAGTGATGTGTACGCAGAGGAACTTAAAACTTTCCACCTTCTCCACTACTGTCCCATCGATGTGGATAGAGGGGTGCTCCCTCTGCTGTTTCCTGAAGTCCACGGTCATCTCTTTTTATTTTTTTCCCCACCTTTATTTAACCAGGTAGCCCAGTTGAGAACAAGTTTGTTTTGTTGATGTTGAGTGTGAGGTTGTTTTCCTGACACCACACAATCGAGTTCCCTCACCACCTCCCTATAGGCTGTCTCGTTGTTGTTGGTAATCAAGCCTACTACTGTTGTGTCGTCTGCAAACTTGATTGAGTTGGAGGCGTGCATGGCCACGCAGTCATGGGTGAACAGGGAGTACAGGGGGGGGCTGAGCATGCACCCTTGTGGGGACCCAGTGTTGAGGGTCAGCGAAGTGGAGATGTTGTTTCCTACCTTCAACACCTGGGGGCTGCCCGCCAGGAAGTCTAGGACCCAATTGCACAGGGCGTGGTTGAGACCCAGGGCTTAATGATGAGCTTGGAGGGTATTATGGTGTTGAATGCTGAGCTGTAGTCAATGAACAGTAGCATTCTTACATAGGTATTCCTTTGTCCAGATGGGATAGGGCCATGTGATGGCGATTGCATCGTCTGTGAACCTATTGGGGGCGGTATGCAAATTGAAGTGGGTCTAGGGTGACAGGTAAGGTGGAGGTGACATGATCCTTGACTAGTCTCTCAAAGCATTTGTGACAGTTGTGAGTCCTACGGGCAATAGTCATTTAGATCAGTTAATTTTGCCGCCTTGTGTACAGGAACAATGGTGGCCTTCTTGAAGCATGTGGGGACAGCAGTCTGGGATAGGGAGAGATTGAATATGTCCGTAACCACACCAGCCAGCTGGTCTGAGCATGCTCTGAGGACGCAGCTAGGGATGCTCTCTGGGCCGGCAGCCTTGCGAGGGTTAACACTTTTAAATGTCTTACTCACGTCGGCCACGGAGAAGGAGAGCCCACAGTCCTTGGTAGCGGGCCGTGTCGGTGACACTGTATTATCCTCAAAGCGGGCAAAGATTGTGTTTTAGTTTGTCTGGAAGCAAGACGTCTGTGTCCGTGACGTGGCTGGTTTTCTTTTTGTAGTATGTGATTGTCTGTAGACCCTACCACGTACGTGTATTGTCTGAGCCGTTGAATTGTGACTCCACTTTGTCTCTATACTGACATTTCGCTTGTTTAATTGCCTTGCGGAGGGAATAACTACACTGTTTGTGTTCGGCCATATTCCCAGTCACCTTTCCATGGTTGAATGCAGTGGTTCACGCGTTCAGTTTTGCGCGTATGCCGCCATCTATACATGGTTTCTGGCTAGGGTATGTTTTAATAGTCACAGTGGGTACAACATCTCCTATGCACTTCCTTATGTACTGATTATTCAGTGAGTGAGTTTATAAGTCAATATTATTCTCTGAGGCTACCCGGAACATGTCCCAGTCTACGCGATCAAAACAATCTTGAAGCGTGGATTCCGATTAGTCAGATCAGCGTTGAGTAGTCCTTATCACGGTTACATCCTGTTTGAGTTTGTGCCTATAGGAAAGGAGGAGTAAAATGGAGAAAATGGCCGTTGTGGTATCGGCTTGAGGGGGGATCTACACATGGCTGTGACAATAACCGGCGAGAATTCTCTTGGGAGATAATTAGGTCTGCATTTGATTGTGAGGAATTCTAGGTCAGGTGAACAAAAGGGCTTGACTTCCTGTATGTTGTTACAATTACACCATGAGTCGTTAATCATGTAACATACACCCCCGCCTTTCTTCTTACCGGGGAAATTATTTCTGTCGGCGCGACGCACAAAGAATCCCGGTGGCTGTACCGACTGACAGCATATCCTGAGAGCCATGTTTCTTTGAAACAGAGTATGTTACAATCCCTGATGTCTTTGTGGGAGCTGTACTGTTAGATTTCAGTGCAGCCTTTGCTATGATTGACCATAACCTGTTGTTGAGAACTTGTGTTATGGCTTTTCAACCTCTGCCATATCGTGGATTCAGAGCTATCTTATAGAACTCAGAGGATTTTCTTTAATGCCAAACATGTAAATTGTGGTGTAACACAGGTAAGGTTGCACATTTTGGGAATATTCAGTGGGAACTTTCCATGGAAATATATGCAAATTAATATTAATACCATTTCAATTTTTTTGCAGTGGATATATTTACCATATCATATGGAGACATAAACATAATTGCAAATTATTAAATCCTTCCAATAGAAATAAAAACAATTTACTTACGAATTGAACTTTAATTAAATGAGTTGACTCTTCACATGGGATGATTTCACTGAACAACAAAATAAAGGGAATATTGAACAATCCCCAATGATCCATCGCATCTCCCAAAAACGTTTTCAACATACATCTGTAAAATGATAGTCTAGAAACTAAACCTTTGGTTGTCTTGCATGTCTTCTCCCTGGACCTCCTCAATGTCCACCTCTTGAACATCAGACTGAGGCCTCATCTTCCCTGTCACTTTCCAGCCTTGTTCAGGACAGCTTGTCGTCAGGCTCAAAAAGCCTCAAATTTGCCTGGATGTCCACCAATTTTTCAACCCTTGTATTGTTCATCCTGTTGCGTGCTTTGGTATGTGTGTTCCCAAACAAGGACCAGTTGCGCTCTGAGGCGGCTAATGTTGGTGGGATTTAGAGGATGATGGCGGTAACAGGGGAAGGAGCCTCAGCTCCACAAAGTCCCTTCCACTAGGTGGCTGATGAGATATGTTGGCACGACTGCCATATTGCATCTCCATCCCAAAGCCCTTGCTTGGAAGTGTACTTCGCCAGGCTGCCAAGAACCTTGCCCTCATCCAGGCCACGGTGGCGAGACACGGTAGTGATGACGTCATAGGCCTTGTTGATTTCTGCACCAGACAGGATGCTCTTGCCAGCATACTTGGGGTCCAACATGTACGCTGCGGCGTGTATGGCCTTCAGGCAGAAGTCTTCACGCTTTTTGATGCATTTCAGAACTGCAGTTTCCTCTGCTTGGAGCAACAGTAAAGTGTGCAGGGCAGTACGGATTTCTTCTCTCATCTGCATGCAGAGTCTGAACAGCAGACAGGATGCATTGTCTCTCTCAATCCGTGCAACGGCTAGTGCTATAAGTTTCAGTCTGCTTACCACGCTCTCCCAAAATACATCCAGGAGGATAGGATCCTCTTCATTGGGCTGTCCATAGCGGCAGACTGTGATATGGCCATTTCTTGGAGACTTCTTCCCCTCCAGGAGACTGTCGAACATGATGACATCACCACCCCACAGGTGTTGCTGGGTAGCTTCAATGTGGTGCTCTTATTCTTCTCACGTTGCTGCTATAACTTGATGACCCTTCACATACCTAACCATTTCCTTGGCTCGCCTGTAGAGTGTATCCATTGTTTTCAGTACCGTGATGTCCTTGAGGAGCAGATTCAATGCATGAGCAGCACATCCAATGGGTGTGATGTGAGGGTAGGATGCCTCCACTTTAGACGAAGCAGCCTTCATGTTCGCAGCATTGTCTGTCACCAGTGAAAATACCGTCTTTGGTACAAGGTCATTGACGACTGCCTTCAGCTCATCTGAAATGTAGAGACTGGTGTGTCTGTTGTCCCTTGTGTCTGTGCTTTTGTAGAATACTGGTTGAGGGGTGGAGATTATGTAGTTAATTATTCCTTGCCCACGAACATTCGACCACCCATCAGAGATGTTTGCAATACAGTCTGCTTTCTATGATTTGCTTGATCTTCACTTGAACTCTGTTGAACTCTGCATCCAGCAAATGAGTAGATAAAGCATGTCTGGTTGGAGGGGTGTATGCTGGGCGAAGAACATTCAGAAATCTCTTCCAATACACATTGCCTGTGAGCAGAGGTGAACCAGTTGCATACACAGCTCGAGCAAGACATTCATCCGCATTTCCCTGTGTGAAACTGACTGCATAAAATCCTTGTGATTTTCCCGGTAGATAGTAAACAAAATGCACATGGTTTTAGCCATTTGTTATAAATAAATTATACATTTTATAAATAAAAACTAAACCTTTTTTTTCTTCTTCTATGTACTGTAGAAGACAGCTGTAATTTGAACTGTGGGAAACAGACTAGAGAAAGTCAGCCTGAGAATTGGTAATGAGTGTGAACCCTCAAAGGTGGTTAAGCATAGATAAAAAAAAAAATATATATATATATATAACCTTAACTAGGCAAGTCAGTTAAGAACATATTCTTATTTACAATGACAGCCTACCAGAGAACAGTGGGAGGAACAACATATTTTTACCTTGTCAGCTCGGGGATTCGATTACTTTCGGTTACTGGCCCAATGTTCTAACCACTAGGCTGCCTAGATTAGTAACTTGATTTGATTTATTAGGATCCCCATTAGCCGATGCCAATGGTGACAGCTAGTCTTACTGGGGACCGACATATAATGAAAAATAAGTTACAAAAGACTTCACAATTGACATACATTTCTAAGAACATTAACATGCAGTGTGTGTGTGCGCATTATCAGATACCCATACATGTCAGTACATACACAACAAGTAGGTCACATGGGTGCGATGTAGTAATAGGGTTGCAAAGGGTCAGGAACTTTCTGATGCCTGGAACCCCTGCTAGGAGCTGGAAATGATGACAATGGTGTTTGTCAGATAATAAAGTGGTCTGAGTCAGCAGGAGGCAGAGTAAAGGGTGTGTAGCTAGCTGCTCTTGATGGGAATCACTCTAGGTCCCTATGATGGGAAGGGGAGTGGGGATATCATTGCAGCACACTGCAGTCTTGTGCTTATCATCTACTGAACTTGTGGAAGGTGTTTTTTTCCCCCTCCAGCATTTCAATACTGTAAATATCTAACACACACTCAAAGAATGCATTCAAAATGTGTTTGCGGTAGCCAATTGTTTCAATTGCGTGTTTTTACTATTGCTGCAGCAGTTTTAGATGGGAAGGGAAAAGTGAATATATAGCAAATATTTAGCTGAAAATAACCATTGGGTCTCTAGTATGTGGGTGTCCTTCACAAGTGAAGATATTCTTAGTCCCAAAAACAGTGCTTGAGGAAGTAACATCTTTTTCCAAGGAAGGATGAAATGGATAACACGCTCACGCCTACATGTTAAAGTGTAGGTGATAGGCTGTAGCCAATGCACATAGGCTGTCATGTCCAGACCAATGCTGACATAAGGGAGGCCCCTGAAAATGTAGCTAAACTTTAATGACTTTTAATTGTGTGTGTGCTTAACGCCAGTCATGTTTGGCAAATATAATATAGGATCATTAATAGCTATTGGCTTGATTCTGACATACTTCAGGCACTGTTCCTTCAGATAGGAGAGAAGTGCCAGTGCTTGTTGCACACTGCAACATCACCTACCTTGCAATCTAATTGGATGCAGTCAACATTTTGTAACTATTTTACCATAAACTTAATTGTTTAAAATCTGGAAGTTTTATTTTTTTCATTTTATGAAGCATGTCTTACTGTGTTCTGACCATAGGGATGCTACGGGGTTTCGTTTAACACGTCCTCATGCAATTGAAACCTGTTTCGCATGTTTTCAACTTTCTTTCCTTGTCCAGCAGCCAAAGTCACAATCCTAGTCATATTAACAAACCATGCTTGTTGTGTCTTTAGATCTTACCTCTTTCTAAATTCATATTTTCATTTCTGTCATGTGAAACCGCTAGCATTTGCACTTTGAGAACGGTGTTTTCCCTCTAATTGCATTTTGGAAAATTTGCGCCAATAGCCTACTGCCATGTGTGACTTGCTGCGCTTATAATGAATGTGAAGAAATAAACTATTAGCGTATCAACATTTTTAATCTATACATTCTGACCTGTTGCATCAGCCTAATTTCTTTTAAATGTTTTTTTGATGTATAATGGTTGTATTAAATTGGGCTCTATCGCGTCCCAGAGTACGTTTTGGAATACTTATTTATTGCACAGGACAAGCTGACCAATAGAATAGGTGAACTTTTCTACCCATGGGGGATAGTAGATTGACATAGGCTAGTGATTTTGCTGTTCTTAATTCATTCTTGTTGGCTGACGAACGGTAAATGTGGACAGTTCTTCTAACATCTTCAATATGCGCCTCGGAATTTGATAAGAGGGACGCGCGCAGTAGCATGCCTATTGTGTGTCTTCACTAGGTAGCGTACTTTGGAGTTGCAATGCCTGAGAGAAGGACCCGATCACGTGACGTTCATTGGTTAATAAGAATTTAGATATCTGAGCGAGCCATGTGAGTGAGAGGTGCTTCGGAGCACGGTGATTAGCAGCCGGAAGAAGGGAATTTATAATCATTATATTCAGCCCAAAGGCACAACGGTCACTTTTGCAGCTAGGGTTAGGGGCATGACGGCCACACAAGGGGGCATCGACGGCCTGATTGTCAGCAAACTTGATGATGGAGTTGGTGTCGTGTAAAGCGAACGTATGAATTAGCCTATTATATTTTTTTGCTTTCCCCCCCAGTACATCAAATTAAAATGCTCTGGTGATTTAAAATGTATTTAAAAAAAAAAATATCACACGAAATTTAGAGGGAAACAAAAAATATTCTCTGAAGTTTGACAAATGGCCATTTTTCTGTGTTGGCGGAGTTTCTCTGCTGTAATGTGTTTCTGAGAGCAGGGGGAGGGAAGATGAGGCTGGGAATTGGATCACATCAGTGTAGAGATGCCTGGAACCCCTGCTAGGAGCTGGAAATGATGAGAATGGTGTTTGTGTCAGATAATAAAGTGGTCTGAGTCAGCAGGAGGCAGAGTAAAGGGTGTGTAGCTAGCTGCTCTTGATGGGAATCACTCTAGGTCCCTATGATGGGAAGGGGAGTGGGGATATCATTGCAGCACACTGCAGTCTTGTGCTTATCATCTACTCAACTTGTGGAAGGTGTTTTTGCCCCCCCCAGCATTTCAACACTATAAATATCTAACACACACTCAAAGAATGCATTCAAAATGTGTTTGCGGTAACCAATTGTTTCAATTGATTGTTTTTACCATTGCTGCAGCAGTTTTAGATGGGAAGGGAAAAGTGAATATAGCAAATATTAAGCTGAAAATAACCATTGGGCCTCTATAGTTTTGTACTATCTTGTTGGCGCAGTTGTCCTTCAAAAGTGCAACTGTTCTTAGTTCCAAAAATAGTGCTTGAGGAAGTAACATCTTTGTCCAAGGAAGGATGAAATGGAAAACACACACACACACACACACACACACACACACACACACACACACACACACACACACACACACACACACACACACACACACACAGTAAGTCTAAATCAATGGTGAGAATGAGAGAAATTCACACAGCCTGCTGTTGTATTATTCATAACATACTTGTGAATCTAGGGAAGGCTAAAGCTTTCATAATGAGGGATTATGTGTCATGGTCTCGGGTTAAAAATAATTCCTTAGACGTTTTGAGGTAGTGCTGTTCTGAAGTTTTGTCACTGCACCCCATGCCGATCAGGAATGAGATGTTTTGACTTTTTAACACCTCGGTTCCTGCAGGTCAGTATGGAAACCCTCTGAACAAGTACATCCGCCACTATGAGGGCCTGTCCTACGACACCGAGGCCCTGCACAGCAACCACCAGAGAGCCAAGAGGGCCGTCTCCCACGAGGACAAGGTCCTGCAGCTTGACTTCCACGCACATGGAAGGTACGTCACACTCTTTAGTCTACTGTACATTAAAAGTTCATAAGAGATCTAGCGTTAGCCTGGTTGCCAAATCTGTAGTGCTTTAGCCAACTCATCAGATTTTTTTGTTGTCATGCCATTAATTGACCAATTATTGAATGACATGACAATGTCAGTCAGAGGAGTTGGATAGAATAGGAACAGATCTGGCTTCTGCTTTCCAGGTAAGTCGAGCGTCACTCCCAACTCAACAAACCTGTCGATGCTCGTAGTAAATAACTGACCTGTGACGTGTTTTCCTGCATGAGCAAAAGCTTTTTTCAAAGGAGGAATCGCCCAAGGAAGTCTCTGTGTGGGGTTTTGGATTACAGGAATATCTTAACATCCTGACCGCTGGAATCTTGTGAGAAAACATTGTATTTCCCACACTGGCTGGGACATTGAGAGCAGTGTGGTAGTCTGGCTTGGCATTGTACACCAGCGTGGTGCAGGGATAGCCTACTGGAAGACAGAGGGTGTTCTCTGGTAACCAGGCCTAAAGTGTTATATCAGCCTGCAGCAAGCTACTACTTCTCACAGGCCCCCACCTATTCCTACCAAACGTTTAGTATTCTGTCCTAGGCTGACTCTGTGCCTGTCTGTATGTGGGATGAGTTGATGGTTATTGGGTTATTAAATCCAGACGATTGTAGTCTCCAGCTATCTCTGTCCTTGACTGATATGATCACCAAGGAGTTTTTCCAAATCACATCTCGGCAAAACACAAACCTAGAGGTTAATATGAAGAGATAGAAAAGATGTGCATACAGCTAAGAGAAGAGCTGCTGTCTGGTTTTTGGTTAATCCAAAATGCTTTGTTTGGGGAATGGGGGAAACACTTACATAATCTGCTGTTTCTATTTCAGATGGTAGATAGGTGGTAACATGGACTGCCAGTCCCAAAATCAGTAAGACTGTCTCTTAACTAAGATGACCTTCACCCTCCCAACAGGGCATAATCCTCTCTGTCCTCCTCTGACAGTACACAAACCGTCAGTACAGGACTGTATTTATTCTGCCAGTTCTGTCCTCCTTCTCTCCCCTTTGTCACGGGAGCGGAGTCCTGACCTTTGTGTGGATTCACTCCCATTGAAGGGAAGGGGGTATCGTCCTCTTGTGTAACAGACACCAGCAGCACCTCAGGCGGAGGCAGGCAGAGCAGACTGTAGAGTAGAGGTTCTTTTGGGAGCTGCAATACAGCTAGACCTATCTGTTAAAGAGTTGTTTAAAGAAACTATCTCTGCTATAGTGTTACCTACCTTCTAATCCCAAAGTTACTGAGCAGAGGACTCTTGTCACTTAGGCTACCATGTTTCTTTAGAAGATATGGTTTTTGTGCATGTACAACATCATGTGCATGTCACTTAACTGTCAAATGATGATATTCATGTCAGTTTTAACCCATCCCCCGGCTTAAATCACGTCACTCCTATTTTGTTCAAGTAGACCCTAGTTTCTCTTTCATAATGGCACCATTTTATGTTTTGGAAACATTTACTTTGGGTGATCACTAGAGGTCGACCGATTTTAATCGACATGGACGATTAATTAGGGCCAATTTTCAAGTTTTCATAACAGTCGGTAATCGGCATTTTTGGATGCCGATTATGGCCGATTACATTGCATTCCACGAGGAAACTGCGTGGCAGGCTGACCACCTGTTACGTGAGTGCAGCAAGGAGCAATGCTAAGTTGCTAGCTAGCATTAAACTTATCTTATAATAAAAACAATCAATCTTAACATATTCACTAGTTAACTACACATGGTTGATATTAGTAGGTTAACTAGCTTGCCCTGCGTTGCATATAATCAACGCGGTGCCTGTTAATTTATCATCGAATCACAGCCTACTTCGCCAAACGGGTGATGATTTAACAAAAGCACAATCGTTTTACGAATGTACCTAACCATAAACATCAATGCCTTTCTTAAAATCAATACACGGAAGTATATATTTTTAAACCTGCATATTTAGTTAAAAGAAATTCATGTTAGCAGGCAATATTAACAAGGGAATTTGTGTCACTTCTGTTCATTGCACGCAGAGTCAGTGTATATGCAACAGTTTGGGCCGCCTGGCTCGTTGCGAACTGTTTGAAGACCGTAATTAATTTGCCAGAATTTTACATAATTATGACATAACATTTGAAGGTTGTGCAGTGTAACAGCAATATTTAGACTTAGGGTTGCCACCCATTCCATCAAATATGGAACGGTTCCGTATTTCACTGAAAGAATAAACCTTTTTGTTTTCTAAATGAGTTTCCGGATTTGACCATATTAATGACCAAAGGCTTGTATTTCTGTGTTTATTATAATTAAGTCTATGATTTGATGTAGCAGTCTGACTGAGTGGTGGTAGGCAGCAGCAGGCACGTAAGCATTCATTCAAACTTTACTGCGTTTGCCAGCAGCTCTTAGCAATCCTTGAAGCCCAGCGCTGTTTATCAACTCCTGAGATTAGGCTGGCAATACTAAAGTGCCTATTAGAACATCCAATAGTCAAAGGTATATGAAATACAAATGGTATAGAGAGAAATAGTCGACGCATCATAATAACTACAACCTAAAACTTCTTAACTGGGAATATTGAAGAACTGGGAATATTGAAACACCAGCTTTCATATGTTCTGAGCAAGGAACTTAAACGTTAGCTTTTTTACATGGCACATATTGCACTTTTACTTTTCTCCAACACTGTTTTTGCAAATATTTAAACCAAATTGAGCATGTTTCATTATTAATTTGAGATTAAATATATTTTATTTATGAATTATATTAAGTTAAAATCAGTGTTCATTCAGTATTGTTGTAATTGTCATTATTACAAATATATTTATATTTAATCGGTCGACCTCTAGTGATAACACAGCTTAGAGTTTCTGCTATTTGTATTTCCAGCTAGCAGGTTTGTGGTCTCCCAGGGATGGTGAGAACAGGCTGCAGCGGTCACTTCCTGGTTCAGTCTGTTTCAGAGGACCGTTTCATTCACTGCTTGTTCTGGAGATAGCCCTGCAGGTGTTCACATTGTCTCCCAGTAGCTACACCAGATGGGTGGAATGGGCTAGTATGTCAGTTAGCAGTCACAAAACACTGCCTCTCTGTGTAGAGCAGAGTTCATAATTACCCAGTGCCTCTGGACATGAAGGGGAACATGCAGCTTTTCTGGAGCCGGCTCGTCTTGTACACCTCCCACCCTTCGCTGTGCCTCGGACGAGCTTATCACCAACCAACACTTTCAAACTGGGACACATGCACACTCTACTTGCAAATGTACATCCATATACGTGTACACACACACACACACACACACACACAATGAAACACACACACACACACACACACACACACACACACAATGAAACACACACACACACACACACACACACACAACACAAACACACACAATGAAACACACACACAATGAAACACACAAACACACACACAATGAAACACACACACACACACACACACACACACACACACACACACACACACAATGAAACACAGTCTTTCTCATTGTGTGTGATCCCAGTGTGGTTGCGTCACTGTCCCAGCTATTAGAAAAGGTGTTTCACCCTCTGTCTCCTTCTCTCTCTCTCTCTCCTTCTCCGTGGCCTGCTGTGTGTGTGTGTGAAAGGGTGTTGTGAGACCTAAAAATAATCCATCCCAGGAGCCCTCCTTTCTTCACCACTGTCTTCTGAAGGTTTTGTGTGGGGGACTGATCAGAATACCCCCTACTGTACTGCTTACACTCTGCGTCAAAACATTATTAGCCCTATGGAAACAGCAGGAGCTGCTTGTGTGGGAGGCAGTCACAGCTAACGTTAACTTCATGTGAACGTTTTCCTCAGCCATGTCTTTTCTGCAAGCCCTTTGCTCTCTGCTGGGATGTCTTCACCAGTTTTCTGTCTCATCCTGGAGTGTAGTGTGATACATCAAGGGGTTTAACAGGCCAGGTGAGTGTCTGTTGTGAAGAAAAACGATTGAGAGGATGGTGTAAAACAGTACACGTCTTTATTCATTCACCCTTTTTGGGCAGTCCATCTAACATTTCCCTGAATTACCGGCATTCCAATAATGGTAGTGGAATGATTGAATGTTTGGATTGGATAGTTCTGAGGTATTTTCAGATCTCCGTTCCAGCCGTTGAGCACCGCCCTTATGACTGAGAACATGTGACGAGAGAGTAACGTCTGAGCTAGGGCGACACCAAGGGCGGCATTCAGCCTCCGTACCCCACCCCCAATGTTTCTCTATCTAGCACGAGCTGGAGGTAGTTTCTACCAAATGTACTTAAATTGACTTATACCAGTCTGTTTCTTTTCACATCCAGTGTGAACGAGTGCAGACTTGTGGTAGAAGGGTTAAGAATCGGACTGCCCAGCTGATATTGACTTCTGTAAGTGAAGACTGAACTGTTGACTGTTTCCTCCTCCCTGTGTAACCTTTGTATTGTGTTGAGCATGCAGTCTTACTCCGCCTCCGTCACAGCCAAGGCAGGGGTGTCTGATTATGAGGCTCTTCACAGAAAAGCCGTTTTGTATGCCCACACTCACATCACTACCACTCCCCTCCTCTCCCTGCAACACTATGAGCAGCTAGATCAAGGTACCCGATAGGGCAATTCTGAGGCTTTGTACAGTGTAGGATCACATGCCAGGGTACAGTACAGTATACACCAAGGGTTCAGTGCCAGGGGAGAGACTAAGGGAATTAGTGGGCACCGGCTTCTCTCTTAGAAGAGATTTCACCTCACTAGGACACATGGGATCAAATAAAGGTTCCTAGCTAACTGAAGCAAAAAAACGCTACAGTAGAGCATTCCTTTTAGTAAGGGGACAGGACAGCATGGTTCAGAGAGAGGCCTACACCTTTACGTCACCTCCCAAACAGTACACCCCAGTGGTCTGGTTCAGAGGGGAACCCCCTACATGAATTATTCCAGGGTGCCCGTTTGTTTGTGTGAGAGTAAGCGTGTGTTCAGCGTGATTGTCCTGCTCATCTATCTACCAACCCAAGACTGGGGTTAACATGTTAAGCTACATGCCACAGGTCAACTAACATGAACCCTGCCACTGTAATCTCAGCATACCACCCTGCATACCACTGCTGGCTTGCTTCTGAAGCTAAGCAGGGTTGGTCCTGGTCAGTCCCTGGATGGGAGACCAGATGCTGCTGGAAGTGGTGTTGGAGGGCCAGTAGGAGGCACTCTTTCCTCTGGTCTAAAATATCCCAATGCCCCAGGGCAGTGATTGGGGACACTGCCCTGTGTCGGGTGCTGTCTTTCGGATGGGATGTTAAACGGGTGTCCTGACTCTGAGGTCATTAAAGATCCCATGGGACTTATTGTAAGAGTAGGGGTGTTAACCCCGGTGTCCTAGCTAAATTCCCAATCTGGCCCTCAAACCATCATGGTCACCTAATAATCCCCAGTTTACAATTGGCTCATTCATCCCCTGTAACTATTCCCCAGATCGTTGCTGTAAATGAGAATGTGTTCACAGTCAACTTACCTGGTAAAATAACGGATCAATACATTTAAAAAACAATCTCTCTAAGGTGAGTTTGGCCTTGCAGTGAACTGCCTGCCATGACTGGATTGGCCAGAAGTATGGACGATTCTGCTGCTGCGTATATAGCCTGTAGTGTTTTGTAGGTGTGGGTTCTCATTTGTGTGTTTGTCTTCAGGCCTATACCTGTCTGTGTGATAATGCATTATCTCATGCCTGGTTAGTTTGGAGTCTTTCCTTCATCCAGTTCCCCAGTCTGTCTCGGGGGTTTGGACAGGAGATAAGGGAGTGTGAAAGTTAGTCCCACTGACTGGCGGTCTGATTGTGGGCTTGAGGCTGTGCTGAATACAGAGAGGCCAGCTGTATGACTGTCAGACGCTCAGTCAGGCACTGAATCATTTATCAGTCAGCTGCTACCCTAACTGCACCTCTATTGGTTATAAAAACCTCCTCTACCACTGTGAAACACAGCCCTGTTTAATCATGGACGCCGGTGTGTGTACGTGTACTGTTTGTGTGTGTACTGTTTGTGTGTTTTTCATAGCCTTGGCTGTTGAAAAACCAGTTTCTCTGCCCTTGTTTCATGGAGCACTAATGATGTCAGAGCAACCTAGACAGAGAGTGGCAGAGATGGAACGCAGCGCTACGCCGGCCCCAGCCACAGCTACCCACAATGCTCTATGGCTCCCATGAGCCCTCTGCGAGGTCAGACTGTTGAGGAGAGCTTGGTGCTTGATCAAGAACAAGCATTTATCTCTCTCAGGTGGACCTCCAGTGCACAGCTAGTGGTACTTAGTACTGGTCCTCTCAGCCCACACCGTCTCCCAGCGCCTTGTTACTTCAGAACTAATCAGGAAGTTGTTCAGATCTTTCCTGAGAACCAGCAGCAGGAAGGAAGATCTGTTGTTCTGTATTCAGTCGTTTTGTTTATTTATTTTCTAGATGTTTAGTTTCTAGGTCGAAACCCCCTGTGACCATTTAGTCAGTGAAGTTCTGTGTTGGTATGATAACAATTTGATGGGAAGACTCAAAGTGGCTCTTAAACATTAACACAAAGTCAAACACTTAAAATGAGTCTGTTTAGGGTTTAATGTTAACGCTTGACAAGTAAAAACACACATCACAATATCAAACAATTACTCAGCAGAATTGGATCAGTGTCCTCCGGATGCGATGTTTTGCGCACTGTTCTCTCAATTTCTGCAGAGCTCATCGGAGGGGAATTGTATTGCGTTGGCACTCCCACAAATGGGGGACACGCAATTAATGAACGGGGTGCGTTAATAAACCAATTCTGCATACAATCTGACACCGTGGGAGAGCTGGGATTGCCCTCTTCATCATTGGCCATGTAATTCTGACGACATAAAAAAATATTATAGTAAGACTATTCTAACAAACTCACATATTGTCAGTAGAAACCTGAATATTTTAGCCTTTCAAGGTTATGGATAAACATGCCTTAATTAATTACCTTGCTTTGGAGTAGCCTACCTTAGCCATTTGTTCGCTGATTCATTGAATGAGGGAATTATTTTATAAAGACAAAGTATTTAATTGTAATGTTGCAATATGTTATAGGCTACTGAAGGCGTCCGCATGCTTCCCGTTCGGAACAGTTCATGAATATATTATGACGTTTGTTAGTTTTGGTCTTCGGCAAGGTTTTTTCTGGCTGTTCATGCACACACAAACATCTTGATGCAAGCCGAAGTCTACGCCCCTTCGTCTGATTGGTCAACAGTATTGATTCTTCAATTTAAGTGTTTGTTGTCATTCAACGATGCTGTCATTCACTTGAGAAATACTGCACCAAACATCTTAGATGTAAAATTGCAAGACTAAGATCTCCTTGGCAAAAACATAAAAATGTATCTTCGATTTAAGTCTGACTATTTTGTGGAAGTGTATACTGCCTACGGCGTCTCACACTGGACAAACAGTATTATTGACGCTTTTTCCCCCCTAGTTTTTCAAGTGAAGGTCTTTTTTTAAGGTTGTATGCAGGACACGTGTTTGGTTCGCCTAGCTGCCAGCCAAACTGAGGCAGGCAGAAGCCTTAAGGGTGGTCAACTATCCTCCAGGAGAGTCTTAAAGGGGCAGTGTTGTATTTTGTGACATTTTGAGAAAGAAGACAATAGGCAGAGTGTATCCTAGCCTAATATATTTTTGTCTGATTCTATATGGTAATGATCATGGTTTTTGGTAAATTGGTTCCTTGCATCATATAATGATGTAAAAATTGTGTTACAGACCATATTTTATTTTTCTCTTAAACTTTCGGACAAGTAAAAAAAAAATGTCCTACTTGTCCGAAGGACACGTGGCTTAAAAAGTTAATGTTAAGCCCTGCTGTTTGTAAATGTAAGCAATATTGTTTTTAAGAGGATAAATCACAAGCTAATATTTTTATTCTTTAATCAACAAAATTGTAAGCCTATACTTTTGAGAGATTGAAAAAGCACAAATTTGGTAAGCCTTTGTAAATAAGCGCTTTCAGTATCCGGTGTTGCTCTACATGCAAAAAGTTTATGAACTTAGATGACATTCATCTGTTGTTGACAGTTGTTACTGATGTTTCTACAAGACAGGCTTTGTAGTGCTTCTTGACTACCTGTAAAACTAGCTCTGCTGAACATTGAGGGGAAATGGTTTCACATAACGGTGCAGAAAACTCCCGTATGTTTCACCAAGAGGGTTAAGACCAGCTTTCACAACTCAGATCCTCACTTTCACTGGGGTGGAGAGATTATTATCAAGGGTCAATTGAATGTCTCTCTCTCTCTCGCTTTGTCCCCGCTGTCTTCTACATATCTACACTATGCCCTCTACACACTCTATCATGGTCTCTCCTTCCCTCCCTCCCACCCTCTCTCTCACCCATCCCTGGGAGGCTGCAGGGTGCAGACAGCCATGGTCCCTGTGAGACCTCTGACAGTCTCCTGAAATCCTGGAGGATTGTCACTGCTACATTGGATTAGAGTTGCAGCAGTCTGAGAGCCTCCCTCTTATGGAGTTGCAGTCTGAGGTTATCCCAGTTGGCAGCAGCTGAGGGCAGGCAGGCTGGCCGTGTGTTGGATTGGGTCTCTGGTACCCAGCGGCCCAGCACTTATCCCTGGTTTGATCACACACTCCTAGGGTTTATGGGTGTCTGATCCCACCTACCTCTCCTCCATCGATGACACCAAGTTCAAACGGATAAACCTGAACAGTGTAATTGCATCTGCTCTTTATCAGTGCAGTTTGTCTAAAGGCCAGTGATCCATGAGACCTGGGAGTCATGGGAACGATGGTGTGGAGGGAGACCGTGGTGGTGTTGGAGCTCATGCTACTATCCTGCACTATGTAGAGATGTACACTTATATATTTTTTTTTAATAACATTTCACCCCAGGTTTTATCACTGTGTGAACTGAGTCATCAACATTGCACTGACAACTATCATAGTAGTTTCAATTCTTACTGCTGTTCAGGTAAGGCTTCCCTGTAAAACCCTCTACAGTAATACTAAAGATATTTTCTCCAGCTTGCCGTGTTCATCCTTGTGAAAGAACCGTGGTCGATGCCTGGCAAAAAGGTCTGTTTAGTCATGAGGAAATGGCTCAAATGATGAGGCCATATTGATTTGTTATAGTGCCCATTAATAATCAGCTGGCTGCCGCATACGTCAGCGCAAGCACAGGAGCTGTAGTCACAGCCCTGGGACGCTAGCCAAACACCTTCCAGTCGTCATGAGCCGGTCCTTCTTTGCTGTAGCGGCTGTCAACTGTATCAACATCCCCTTCATGAGGCAGAGGGAGCTGAAATACGGCATCCCAGTGACCAATGGGAACTGGTTAGGAGAGTCCGTCACCGCTGCCAAGTCAGGCATCATCCAGGTGGTGGAGTCCACGATTGGCATGGCTGTGCCAGCTATGGCTGTGCCCCCTGTGGTAATGAAAACACCTGGGGAAGAAAGCCCTTCATGAAGCGGTTCCCAGTCCTAAACGCCTCAGTACAGGTGGGACTGGTGGGTCTGTGCTTGGTGTTTGCCACTCCTCTGTGCTGTGCCCTGTTCCCACATATGAGTTCTATGGCAGTGAGCAGCCTGGAGCCAGATCTTCAGGAGAGGATACGACAGAGCAGTCCGTACACGTCTCCCGTCTTCTTCAACAAAGGCCTTTAGGACCACACAATAACATGCACACCACAGACCAGCACCCTCTGCTGGCTGGACCCCTCTACTACAGCTCAGTGGGAGCAACTGAAAGGCAAAGAGAATATTATACAGTATTTGTTCTAGGCTTTTGGATTTGATTAGGGAGAGGTGACGGTGAGGGGTGCGTTTCAGTACTACCATTAAATTTTTTCTCATTGTAGATGAAGGAAAGGAGACAAGGGGAGGAAGCTACTTTGAAGTAGTGAGACACAGCCAAGGCGATAGTAGTGTGACAGACGGTTATCTTACACTGCTATGACAAACGGACAATGGTTTGATTTGGGTTAGTTTTTAGTGTGTTTATCGTCCATGGGGTTTTGGGATGTGGGTGTTTAATTACTGACTGCTTTGAATGTTACTGAATGACAAATCTTCTCAAATCACCCCAAACTAGATACATTTCACCCCTCGTATTTGACCACAGAGATGTATTTTTCTCCCAAAAGTGTGTTTATTTCCCTTGTGTTTGAGCTCATACACTTTGAGCTGTGTGCACTGAAACCATTCATGACTTGCAATTAGAAAATAGTTTAATTTAATCTGCTAGATAGATATCCACAGTTGGCTCAAGTAGTCTAGTACAGGCAGTAAAATAAAAGTTGGTTTATGAGCACAATATAGACTGACCTGCTATTAAATCCCTTTTTTGGGTCTACCAGTACCAGGGTTATTTATATATTATTTGTTTTATTTACCCCTTTTTCCTCCAATTGGTAGTTAGTTTTGTCTCATCGCTGCAACTCCCGTACGGACTCGGGACAGGCGAAGGTCGAGAGCCGTGCGTCCTCCGAAACACAACCCAGCCAAGCCGCACTGCTTCTTGACACAAAGCCTGCTTAACCCGGAAGCCAGCTGCACCAATGTGTCAGAGGAAACACTGTACACCTGGCGTCAGTATCAGCGTGCATTGCGCCCGGCCAGCCACAGGAGTCGCTAGTGTGCGATGGGACTAGAACATCCCTGCCGGCCTAACCCGGACGACGCTGGGCCAATTGTGCGCTGCCCCATGGGTCTCCCGGTCGCAGGCCAACTGCGACAGAGCCTGGACTCGAACCAGGATCTCTAGTGGCACAGCTAGCACTGCAATACAGTGCCTTAGACCACTGCGCCACTCGGGAGGCCCAGGGTTTTGTTTTTCATTGCAAAACGTTTTTGCTACAGTGTGCCCTAATCAACATTACCCACTTGACTAGCACAGCTTCCCACTCTCTCCACTGCCATTGGAAGCGTACTTACACACACACACACACACACACACACACACACTGTCCCACCAGATAACCTTATCAACTAATTTCATCTTAGTGCACAGGGTAACCCTGTGTGTTTTTTGTAATCTTTTTGTGTTACCAAGAAAACCTTTTTAGATTCAATGACACTGCATGGGCACTCATAACTGATTTCAGTAAGCACATTCCTAGTAGCATTGATGACGATGATATGCCAGAAAGCTTATCCTGTGTAGGACAGGATCTAGGCCTAATGTTTCAGCCCCATATCAAGACCTTGTGGCTTAGAGCGTTGGGCCAGTAACCGAAAGGTTGCTGTTTCAAATCCCCGGGCCGAATAGGTGAAAACACACAACCCTAATATCTCCTTTAAATCGTTCTGGATGAAAGCGTCTGGGTGTGCCAGAGGGAATAACAAGCAGTAAATCTAACCTCCGATTATCTCTGGAGGGCTGCTGGGTGAATACACAGGTGCTCTCCTTCTCTCTCTCTCACGCTCTGTAGATCTCTCTCTCTTTCTCTCTCTCTCTCCCTCCCTCTCTCTCTCATTTCTCTCTCCCTCTCTCAGCCCTTCCCACCCTGACTCTCTCTACACAAACTCTCACATAAAATCCTGTATAGTGTGCTAAGTCTCTGAGTAGCTCAGGAAGAATTACCTCTCCTATCCAGGGTCCCCTCACATATTTCACCTGGTCTGCTGTGACAGACAGGGCAGGTTGGAGAGGCCCACCACAGGGTTGACTGACTGACTGAAAACCAGGGGCAGGTGGGAGAAGATGTATATGGTGGATGCTAAGGGATTCCGTTGGCTTCAACTGAGTCAGTCATAGCAGAAACTAGGCAGACAATGAGAAGCTAGTTTTGAGGCATTTCAGTCCACATGTAGCCTAATCATCACACAATTAGATGACAGGCTCAGGCTAGATGTTGAGGCTGACCCCACCGGGCTGTCAAGTGTTCCTGCCTGATCTCCAATCATTGTGACATGGTGGACGGCCCGCCACTTCAGCTTTAAAGGAGAACTGCCAGCCAGGGAGATTGCGTAGGACAGACGGGCACACACAGCGGGAAGTAGGGTGACAGTTTGGTCGGTGTTCGTAACAGGAATTACAAGGTGTGTGTTGCGTCAGTGGCTGTGTCCCCAAATGTCAGTGCTCATGTCAGACTCAAGGAGGGGGGGTGTGATGAACAGATAATGGAGGATTAGTGAGGCTGCATTGCAGGGGGATTATGGGAAGGTGACGGGTCTGTAAACACATCATGGCCAATGAAATCAAACACTTCTGCATTTGGAAGGAAATTATCCTGTACCTTGCTTTGTCAACTGTTTTGAGTACAGTGTGGATTACAAATTGGTTGTAGTGAATCAAAGATACACAGAAATGTGTGTTCCTCTCTGTAGATATATAGACAGCCACTTCAGTGATGTAATCAGTAAGTGACTCATTTTGTGTGGGCTGGAGGGCAGCGGCCCATGTGAGAGTCATGTCTGACGGATGGAATGTCTCTAGGATTGTTGGGAAGGAGCCTATAGTGAACAGAACAACTCAGTCTTCTGGGAAGTGACTGGGTCATATGCAGCTCATGTGGTGCTAGGTCGCCCTTTCAGAATTTGAGAGCGTGCTTGGAGAGCAGGAGCATGAGGAGGGAATGCAACAAACACACTGTACGCTCCTACAGCCTTTACTTATACCATGCTTGAGAGGCAGGTGTTATTATTATCCCTATGGGAATCCTTCAGTGTAGTGATTAGCCTGTTCAGTGAAGTGAGTTTGGTGTCCACTCTTATCACAGGGTGGGGCCTGCAGTATAGAGGTCTGGGTGGGACTGATTTCTTCATCCCGCCCGCACCCGCAGCTTTTCATACCTGTACCCACCCCCTCCCACTGGTTTTCTGTCCGACTCCCACCCAACCACAGTCCTGCAATGTTATTTTAGGTGTAGGCTATTTGGCGCAGATCGCTTGCCCGCCATGGTCCCAGCAAATTTGCGCCCTATAGGCAATATCAAAATGCCCAAAAATAACCTACGAAATAAGTAACATTTCCAGAGATTCTCACATTCTCCATTATGTTAGGCTATCAGTATTACTGGGCTATATCAGCCAATAGGCTAGACTTAGTTTGAAGAGAGCAGAGTTGGAGAGAGAGCGGACACTTGCACATTCTATTGAGCTACGTTTACCCTTGTGCTTTGCTGGGGGGGAAATGACATCCATTGTGGTATGGGTCAGATTGACCCGCACCGTTTAAACACACTCAAGACAAAGAATCAAGTAAAAACAGCCCAACTTTATTTTGTCTTGTCAGACCTTTCAGAAAGAAGAAATACAATAACATTTCATTTCAAAAACTCTATATTTAAAAACCAGTTGTTAAACATATTTCCTTTCTCACAAACAAGCAGAGGTCTGCTGCTCTCGCACTGAGAAGGAGAAGGAGAAGCTTGGGAAGTCTCCTTTTCACCCAAACATAACTATAAAAGTGCAACCAGAACCAGTCAAAACAAAAATACTGTCCTTTTTCAAATTTAACTAGGCAAGTCAGTTAGGAACAAATTCTTATTTACAATGAGAGCCTAACCCGGATGACGCTGGGCCAATTGTGCACCGCCCTATGGGACTCCCAATACCGGCCGGTTGTGATACAGCCTAGAATCGAACCAGGGTCTGTAGTGACACCTCTAGCACTGAGATGCAGTGCCTTAGACTGCTGCGCCACTCAAAGACACTTGTTTATTTTGGACCTGTGCAAATATCTGTATAGATGAAAGCCTCTGGGTCAAAATGACCCACAACATCATGTTTGTATACAAAATCTACAACGACATTCCACAACACGTCAGTGTGTCCACATTTTGAAGTTAGGTTCATGACCCTAAATGAGGAAAAGTAATTTAATTTCATGGAGAAAAAGTGGAAATGGGTCAAATTGACCCACAACATAATAGGTTTAATAGCCTACCTTTTAGGAGCGGGCAATTTTCAGACCGAGACCAATATGGGTGATCAATATTTATTTTGAGGCAGTGTAGTAAACTATAGCTTAATTCAATTTCAGAAGTTCATTTCCTTGGAAAGAGAAGTGCCCCGTGCCTCTCCGCCCATGGATAGGCTACAGCCTACTCTAATTGAGACCACACGCGCACCTGATCGCACACATATGGCTACTGAACTTAAAGCAGCAAGAATGATGATAGCTGACACTTGCACTTTCTCTTGAGCTACGTTTTGCATAGAAGATGTAGCCTACCTTTTTTATAGGAGCGTGACGATTTGCCGGCAGAGACAAATGGGTAATCAATACTTATTGAAAACGGAAAGGTGCAACGCTCACTCACCATGGTTTTCTCATTGTGCCCTTTCCTTTTCAAGTCGTTTTTTTTTTATTGCTCTTCAACTCACGTTGGTTGAGCTCCCTCCACTTATTTCCATTATCAATATTTATATACAGACACTGTAGTAAACTATAGCCTAATCATATATCTCTCTTTGAAAGATAACTGCCCCATGATTCTCTGCCCATTCATAGGCAGTCTACTCTATTTCATTGAGACCAAATATTGTAGGCGCTTGATCTTGGATGCCATCTAGGAGAGGAGAGAGAGGCTATTGAACTTGGAAGCAGCGAATTCTGAGATTGTGTGTGAATAATGCAACAGAGGTGCTTTTAATACAATAGGTAGGCTAACGGATACAAAGCAGAAAGACGACCGTTTTCAAATAATCTGGGGACAAAAAAAAAAAAATCATCCCAAAGCTCGCTCCCGCTTGCATCATGAAAAATGCAGACCCATGTCACAATGATCCCTGTCGGGAAGTGCAGCCCTCTACCGCAGTATTTTACCTTCCACTGCTCTGAATAATGTGTGGTTTGAAATGACACACTGCCTGTACTGCTGCATATTTTATTTGGTTTTAAATCAGCCATGCTCAACCTGAGGTAGTTGGCTGGCTGGGGATCAATGCAAGGAGAGAAATATGAGGGAAATGTTTTTTGTTTTTTTAGATGAATCCCGCTTTTCATTGTTCATAGTGTTTAATGTTCTTCTCTATTGTAGTAGACTATAACTAGTCTTTATTAGACACACCCACTCTGACATTTGAAGGTGAACAGTAGTCAGCAGTGGTTTGATCTGTGGAGTTGATCTGCTGTCCTCCTACTGTGTTTATACAAGCATGCCTTTAGGCTCCGTTTACTGTATACATTTTTAAAAATCATTCTCGCTTCCCTGATCAATCTGATTTTGAGGATTATGCAAGTAAATACATAGGCTAATTCCTGCCAATGGCCTAGTATTTTGCTATTGGCCGGATGTATGCCACGTTATAACGGTCAGCCGGAAATTTAGACCAAGTAGATCCTAATTTGATTTATCAGCTTGATCTATCACCAGTAGCCTATAGCATGAACACAGCCTTGGATAGCCATCAGACACCATGTGAGAGATGCAATGTTGATGAACTGCAGTGACCCAGATCTGTCCTATGGAGTAGGGCTCTATAATCAGACTTGACTGTCATGTGCCTGTTTCCTTCTTAGTCCCATTTTAGTTAATGTGCTGATAAGACTCCACTGGGCAAGTAGAGACATGTATCATGGTTGGAGCGAGAATGTTTTTGTTGGGCTTTTGAAAGAATGGGGCAAATAGCCTGTCGTGTTGAGAGAAGCACAGGTGTTTACATGGTGCAACTATATGATCAACCCTCTCAATCTCTGGAGTCTGGTACTGGAAATTGTCATAAATGTAGTTTTCTGTTTACCTGAGCAGGGAATGAACCGTCAGTTTTTAGGTCTACTTGTTTCCTCTGGAGAAGTAGGAATGTATTTTAATAATGTATAAACTCATTAGGGACTATTTGGAAGTCTCTAATACACCTAGTTTTCACTTTCTGTAAGACAGGCAGATGGTGTCAGAATTATTTTTGCGTTACTTTTAGCACTATTTCCATTATATAAAGACTTGCCGGTCACATCACCTCTATACTCCTGGAGTGCTGACAAAAGCTGAGGTGTTAGAATTTACTTTGAGATGTGGTGCTAGCGCCAGACAGTTTTATGGAGGAGATGACGGGTCGCTTGTTTTTATTCTATATTCAAATGCTGTATCTGCTCAGATTCTTCATAATGAAACTTTAAGCACTTCCTGTTCCCTTCTGACTGAGATATACAGATTGTTCTCCAGAGCTCAGGATTACACAAACTCTGTCTATGAATAATACAGAGATGTATTCCATTCAGTGACGAGTAGAGGGAAGAATGGCTATATTTGATATGGGAGCACACTGCACTCTGGGAAGCAGTAAGCCGTCTCCAGTGTTCGGGTTGCAATTAATCAGAATGTTTAAAGCATGAGCTGAGTGGCTATGGAGCTCTGAGCTCTAAATAATATGATTAACCCACAGACATTTGGGTGTTTGATGTTTCATTGAGGTGCATTTGGGACGTTGGGAGTATATTAGAGGAATTAATGCCATCTTGAATTGAGAAGATAATTTCCTGTCAAAAGTCAGATCCTTCACAGCCGCCCTACAGACTACTGTTAATGAGTTTTTATAGAGGTTTATCATCTTGCCGCGCTTGAACTCATAACATCATGAACATCAGGCTTGAAACAAATGCATCAGTAATTTGTTTTTATGTTCCCATCGCTGTTCCAGACATATTGTGGCCTGATTCCTCTTTCCCTATTCTTCTTCTCTTCTGTTGTGCTTGTGTACCCCACCATACGGTCCCCCTGCCTCGGTTTCATCTGTTCTGCATTGTATCATCCCCTCCTTCACTCACCTCTGCCTTTTTAAACAACTTTCACAAGTTCAAAATTACATTTCTACTGGTTAAGGGTGTCCCTGCAGCAAGGTCTCTCTCAATTTCGTTCTCCATATCCACCACTCCCTCACTCACATTCCCTCTCTGTGCCCGGTTCATGTTTTTGCCCACTGATGTGTAGTATTTCACGATAACGTCTTTGGTTAGCGTTTCTCTCAAAGGCGATGGTTAAACACAGAGACTCCATGTTTGTCCTATGTGTCTGTCATCTCAGAGAAGCGGAGCTGAAAGGGACTGGTACTGACTAAGCATCTCAGCTCGATATGGTGAGCTTCAGGAACTATTCTAACTGCTGAAACCTCTCTGGAAGCATGTTTGAAGTAACAGTCACAGCCTACACTGTTGTTGCCATTGGCAGGGATCAGAGTCTCGGCTTTGGTCTACACATGTCCTGTTGATATTTTGCTGTGTTCTGTTTATTCCGGTCATCTGGTGAACCCTAGCTCAGAGCCTGCTGTGCGATTTAAAGATCACATTCTGTCCCCCACATCCACATAGAGACTGGGATAAACACATCTCTACTGGGACCTGCAGCAGGATTGGAGTGGTTCAAATGATTCTGGAGTTGAGTAGTGTTTCATTTAGCCACACAGACATGTGAATACACAACACTGCCTTTTACTCAAATTCTCTGTATAATTCTCTCTCACCTCTGCTTTACAATGTCTGATCTGATATGGAATCCATGAATAGCCTAAGTGTACAAAACATTAGGAACCCCTACCTAATATTGAGTTGCACCCCCTTTGCCCTTAGAACAGCCTGAATTCTTCGGGGCATGGACTATAAGGTGTCGAAAGCGTTCCACAGTGAGTCCATGTTACCGCAGAAACAGACTAAACCCCACGTATGCCCGCCAATCCCGTTTTTCAGTCAGCTGTTCTTCCCCAAATAATAAACAAGAAATGGAGCGCAACCCCCTTTAAATAGTCTGACGGATCATTTCACACCAACATCCCCCGGCACCTGAGTTTCAGAAAGGAAGCAGCCTAGATAGAGCTGTTGTTTTTGTTGGTGTACCAGGACTATAGTATTTACCGGCACCCATCTCCACTCACACTTCTAGCAAGTCTGTCTGAGACTGGAGAAAGGAGGGGATGTTCTGTAACTCACTGACACGTGGAGAGGAGGTGTAGGAAGAGAGAACATGAAGGGAGATGTTATTAATATTGCAGCTGGTCAGGTTGCTGGTGATACGCTTGTGGAGAGAAAGGCCTTGTGTTTGGCTAACCTCCTTAAGAGGGTTTAATGAGAAAGTGGCTGCTAGAGGTCAGAGAGACAGGCTGATCTACACGTCCACAGACCGGTTAGGTGGGAGAAACAGGGAGGCTGGTTGGTGGGACTTTGATAAACTCAGAGGACCTTGATGTCCAGGATCTTCACAAAGCACAGGAAGGGGAGGGGACAATGTTTTTCCACGGCAACAGGATCCATTAGAGGCATTCTCTATCGACAGCGGGGAGGATCAGAGCAGAATTTAACCAGAGTGTATCCTGCCAGCCCAGAAGTTAAGCCAGGAGAGATAGTAACACAAACACTTGCTCACCACACACTCTCTCATCACAAGCTGCTAGGCTGGAAAGTTACATGCAGTGTGACCTGCTGTGTGCCAAACCTTCTGGGTGTCAGTGGAGGCGGAGTGACCACCTGTCCCTGGCTGCATCACGGTAGACCATCCCCCTAGCCTGCCTGGCACCCACGTACGCATGCACGTACGCCAGCCAGCGATACTGCTCAGGTGAGGGAGGAGTTGTGTAATATGTGGATCTGTTCAGTTCCTTATAACGTTCCTCCAGTGTGGTGATTTACTTCGCCTGACATTATAGGGACGTTACTGGGATCATCTTGCTCTCTCCTCCTTTCATTCCCTAACACACACTCCCTTCCCCCCTCACCATCACCAAGGTCCCCCCTACTCCCCCCTCCTAGTGCAGAGATTTGCTGCATTAACTCCAGTCATATGACTATGAAGTCATGTTGCTGGAAATAGTTTTGTAATAAATTTGTGGCTTTTCAGTTTTTATTTAAAAAGGGTTGATTTAGATTTTTTTTATTCTGGGGGGCAAGGTCCATGATAATACTCCTATGGGCATAATTACATTGTATAAGAATTTCTATTTCATAGAGACAGAAGGCATGAGGATGCATTCATTTAGTGTGATTATTATAGTTGAATGTCCTGAGTACATCATAATTATATTGTTTTGGTTCCAGTAACTGACTGGGAGCCTGCTGTACAGTGTGTGTGATGATGATGGAGGGAGGGAGGGTAGTCTATACCCTGTGGTTCTACTGAGCAGTGGCACTGACTGACTGACACAATGGGATGCTGCCCAGTCTGAAAGCCAGACTGCGCTCAAGAAGGTGTATTACTGTGTTGATAATGTAGTCCTCGGGAAACCAGAAATGGGGTAATTTCAGTCATTCACAGTCACTGCACTTCATCACATCTCTATCAGTATCTCCCCTGCCTGCCTGTCAGATAGAAACAGATCCATTTTCCTGCTCCACAATGTAACACTGATAGTCTGTCTTTTACCAGCAGAATGCTTCAGTATAGCTGTAGATATAGCCTAGCTGTTTTCCCTGGCCCTTTATTTGAGATGTTGTAACAGTCATTGTCAGTTCATGCACAGACCTGCTACAGCATTCTGTGGCCATAGATGCAGATCCATGGCCTATGCACGGTTTTGAGGGGAACAGCCCTAACCCATGAGAGTATGTTAAATCTTTCTTGGAAGTAGAGGGTTGACTCATCTCTCACACCCTCCTGGCGCCCCACCGCTCTGCAGCCCCCACCGCTTCTCTCCCTGTATTCAGTATGCCTGTGTGCTCTGTCTGGTTGCTGAGGCTGGCAGTAAAGGCTCACTACACACACAGCTGTCCTCTTTGCCATCATTACCACTCTAAAAATACTGCTTCACATTTTAGAAAACAAATGTCCAAAAATCTGGCTAATTTGGTGCAGCCATGCTCTGGTGGCCATCCATCTGCTGTCTGCTGTCTGCTTGGGTGCGTGCTGAGTAGGGAATCTGGAGACCAATACTTGGCTGTACTGTAGGGCATGTTCTACCAGTGGTGCACAGTGCTGAAGAAAAACATCTTATAGAATATAGTACCTACAGTGGTACAGGTTGCAGAAGTGTCACATATAGTCGACGTTCTGCGGTCAACCCGCCTGTGCTTTCTCTCCTGAATAGATTAGAGAAGGGGCGGAAATGAAATACACCTGTCCCTGTGCCACTGCTTGTTTGATTACACTGTGGAGTGTGTCTCCGGTTGGTGTGCCAAGGTTAAGTGTTGTGTGGTAATTGAGTGTGTTCTCCCAGTGGGTGCTGGTGGTGGAGGTGGCTGTCTGTCTAATGGCTGGCTGAGTCACTCAGTAACAGACATTATCATAATGCTTTGCTCTCTGAAGGGTCTCAAACAGAGAGGGCCAACAGCTTCACCTGTCAAACATCGCCGTCTCATTTTGGACTGTATATTGCCTGTCTGTGTTAAGAGAGACCGTTTTTGGCACAAAGTCAGTTAGGCTAAACTCTGTGTTGATGGTAGTTATTGGTCTAGTCAAGTAGTGTTCTAAGTGCTGGACTGAAAGGAAATGAAAGCAACCTCAGGCTGCTCCATCTGACAGCACTTTATGGACGTACATGTGTTTAACTCTCTTCCCCCATACATTCTGTTGTTATGGTGGTCTCAAGTACCACTATCATAAGGCAGGCTGCATCTTCTTGCAGTAAGGCTGACTCCATTTAATCGACTTCTCGATTGTTTGATCGATAGGCTGTTGGTCGACCAAGATTTCTTTAGTCCAACAGTTGCAAAAACCTATTTATTTTTTCATGGTGTACAAGACTCCTGTCTGATTTGCACCTGTCTGAGTGGACTAATCCATTGTGGAGGCCGTGGGGATGGAACAGTCCTTCACTCTAAGACGTGCAACTGAAATTGTATATGGTTAAGGACAATGGTGCAATACTAATAAAAATAAGATTATTTTTTAACACATGCGTGTTCTACCACGTTTGACACCGGTTGCTGACCGCGGTTCTGAAACATCAGTATGCTGTGGAATTGATGCCTTTTCCTAGACCATGTTGCTATGTGCATAATAGCAAAGTTAACCTTATATTGGTGTTGAGAACAATGCGGCGGAGGCAGCAGCGGAGTTAGGAGACGAGAAAACACCCCTTGATTATCGAAGAAAAGTGAGGAGAGGGGAAACCCCAAGTTAATTAGGTCTATAATCAATAGCATAACTGTTATGTGCCTGGTTTTATAAATCATCCATATACACTACCAGTCAAAGGTTTGGACAGACATATTCATTCAAGGGTTTTTCTTTATTTTTACAATTTTCTACATTGTAGAATAATAGTGACGACATCAAAACTATGAAATGACACATATGGAATTATGTAGTAACCAAAAAAGTGTTAAACAAATCTAAATATATTTGAGATTCTTCAAATTAGCCACCCTTTGCCTTGATCACCACTTTGCAGACTCTTGGCATTCTCTCAACCAGCTTCATGAGGTAGTCACCTGGAATGCATTTCAAAAGTTAATTTGTGGAATTTCTTTCCTTCTTAATGCGTTTGAGCCAATCAGTTGTGTTGTGACAAGGTAGGGGTGGTATACAGAAGAGAGCCCTAATTGGTAAAAGACCAAGTCCATATTAATGCAAGAACAGCTCAAATAAGCCAAGAGAAATGACAGTCCATTATTTCTTTAATACGGAAAATGTCAAGAAATTTGAAAGTTTCTTTGTGCAGTCGCAAAAACCATCAAGTGCTATGATGAAACTGGCTCTCATGAAGACCGCCACACGAAAGGAAGACCCAAGTTCATGAGTTACCAGTCTCAGAAATTGCAGCCCAAATAAATGCTTCAGAGTTCAAGTAACAGACGCATCTCAACACCAACTGTTCAAAGGAGATTGTGTGAATCAGGCCTTCATGGTCAAATTGCTGCAAAGAAACCACTACTAAAGGACACCAATAAGAAGAGGAGACTTGCTTGGGCCAAGAAACACAAGCAATGGCCATTAGACCGGTGGAAATCTGTGCTTTTTGTCTGAGTCAAAATTTGAGATTTTTGGTTCCAACCGCCGGTCTTTTGTAGGTGAACGGATGATCTCCACAGGTGTGGTTCCAACCGTGAAGCATGGAGGTGTGATGGTGTGGGGGTGCTTTGCTGGTGACACTGTCTGTGATTTATTTAGAGTTTAAGGCACACTTAACCAGCATGGCTACCACAGCATTCTGCAGTGATACTCCATCCCATCTGTTTGCGCTTATTGGGACTATCATTTGTTTTTCAACAGGGAAATGACCCAACACACCTCCGGGCTATGTAAGGGCTATTCGACCAAGAAGGAGAGCGATTGAGTGCTGCTTGAGTTGACCTGGCCTCCATAATCACCTGACCTCAATCCAATTGCGATGGTTTGGGAAGAGTTGGACCGCATAGTGAAGGAAAAGCCGCCAACAAGTGCTCAGCATAAGTGGGAACTCCTTCAAGACTGTTGCGAAAGCATTCCAGGTGAAGCTGGTTAAGAGAATGTCAAGAGTGTGCAAAGCGGTCATCCAGGCAAAGGGTGGCTACTTTGACGAATCTAAAAATGTTTTGGTTACGACAGAATTCCATATTTGTTATATAGTTTTGATGTCTTCACTTATTCTACAATATCGAAAATAGCAAAAATAAAGAACCCTTGAATGAGTAGGTGTGTCCAAAATTTAGACTGGTACTGTATATCTACAGAAATATGATAGATCCTGCTTCTATGCCTGTTTGAGTGTTTGTTTTAATAGCCTACTGACATTATTTCGGTTTTTAAAAAATCACAAATTCGACTGTTTTGAATCTTTGCTGTGCTGTAATAAAGGCTTTACACTTTTTTACACTTTTTTCACTTTACACTTTTTTACACTTTTTTCCCTTGTTATAACATCCTCTGGTATTACTTATAGTTAACACTGTTCCAAATAATTAATAACCCTCCTTTTTCTTGATCTCCTCCTTCTTAATTATTATTATTATAATAAGTAATGTCATTATCATTAGTAGGCTTAGTATAGCAGACTTGTATAACCACCATCGAGCTGTAGGCCTAAAAGTGCACCCTTTTTTAATCTTAATACCGCAACTTACTTTGGCCTATATTTCAATACTTTTATATAGGTGACTGTATCAATCATTCATTCATGTCATCACGAGTCATTCATAATTTGAAATACAATCAAGCATTTTCATTTTAAAACAAAGCAAACCTTGAATAATTCGCGTTAACAATAAATAAACCGTTCCATTTCAGCAATTGCATTCTCAAATGCATGCGGCTGTTTTTAGTCTTTGCTGTAATAAAGGCTTTACAAAAAAAATAATAACATTAACGTACTCGCTGGTACGCTTTTTTGTTTAGTGTTTACTTTGTTCCAAATTGTCAGAAAGCTATAGTCATCTAACAGCACCTGTTTGGCACACATGAGCAAGCACTGGGTGCATATTCTTACGTTCTGTTTCTTTATTTCCAGTATTTTCCACAACTAGTCAAATTTATTCCACACGTCGGACTTCCCCTTTACCTCTTGAGCAACCAGTAAACGTTCCCCCATTTCAAGTTTGTCACGTCTTCTGCATCCATTTTGCTGTTACATGTGTTCGGAGTATGTTATAACCAATTTATTGATGTGTTTATAACATGCTACAGGTCAGGCCCTTTTGGTCATGTGCATGTGATGAATACATGTGTCACGTAAAGAGAGCAAGGTTAGAGGGAATGGGGAATGTTTTTCCTAAACAAATTAGGGATTTCCATAACTTTACGTCAGAAATGAATGTAATTACGTTGCAGCTTTAGCAGCACGATAAAAAATAATGTTCTGTGGTGGTCGCTGCAGCAGCGAGGAGAGAGCGACAACAGGTGCTAAGTCACACAGTCACTTGCTGTAAGAAAAATTTAAAATAGCACAGCGCAGCAAGTCTGAGCCTGGCACAATCAAATCAATTACAGACAGACTCCCTCTATTTATTTGTGTCTTTTTATATTATTTCATCAAACAATGGGCTTAAAGAGCGGGACAAGCTCACTGCATATAGTTGATTTGATTTAAAATACATGTGATGTGTCTATAAATGTAAAAATACACGTTTTAACTTTTGAAAAATTTGGTTGATAACAGACTCTCGGTCGACAAAGATATATATTTTTTGTGGTGGGTACAACCCTACTAAGCAGTAACTAAGACTGTCTTAGGGTGTGGTTTAGGGGAAGTGGTTATGAGTCAAGAGTGTGTTTGAATGACAAAAACAAACATTCCTGAATTTGATTGTTGGCAATATTGTGTGACTCACTAACTGTGAATGTCAACAGATTAGTCTATACATATTCTTTGACAGGCCTAGACAGTAGTCACAAGATATGATATTTCAGTTTTTTATATATATATATATATATATATATATATGCAATCTTTCTTCCCTTTCACTCCTATTGTTGCCAGCGTTGTGTGTGAATCACGTCATCCTCTCCTGACTGGGTTAGTTGTGTAACCAACCATGTGTCCACTAACACCCCATCAGCCAGGAGGGGAGTCTTAATCAGAGAGCTGCTCTGGGCAGGGATGCCCACGTCAATTACAGCTGCCATTTGTTACCCAGTGAGAGGGCCTGGGCCTCCCACTGTTATCAACAAAGCAAATTAGGAGGGCCGTTGTTGTGAAGTGCTGTAGCTGTGATTAACCTGAGATAGCCAGCTGTTCTTTCTTAGTTCAGGATGTACAGAGGGGAAATGGTCAGTAGTTTTTTATTTTTATTTGTCTTGTTCTCAGTGTTTACAAATCCAAAGCGAGAAATATGATGAGACATTTTCACTGTCCAATCGTTGCAGTCTCAATGGGTTACTTTTATTCACTAAAGATGCATGTTGTCAAATATGTGAGATTTTCCCAAATGTTGTTCCCCATGTCATTATTGGGAAATACAATGTGTAACCTTTTTATTTAGCCAGGCAAGTCCGTTAAGAACAAATTCTTATTTACAATGATGGCCTACACTGGCCAAACCCGGACGATGCTGGGTCAATTGTGCGCCGCCCTATGGGACTACCAATCACGGCCGGTTGTGATTAGGGTTGCAAAGGGTCGGAAACTTTCCGGTAAATTTCCAGAAATTTTCCATGGGATGTTAAGCCCTGGAATTTTAAGGAATTTTGCTTAAATTCATCAAAAAAGTTATCTTAACAGTGAACCTTTTTTTGTGGAATACACAAGGCAATTCTAGGTCTTGTGGCATATTTTGGTTAAACTATCCCCAATTCAATGGAATTGCAACCCTCTGCCTGCACAGTGCATTCTTCCATCACGTGCAATGCACTCTTCCATCACATGTAGAGCTGATACTCAAGATCTTGCACACTAATGAGATGCTATTGAGCCCACACTACTACACTGTCTAAGCCAAGGACTACATGCTTTCTGATAAGTTTTGATTACAATACTGGGTGGGGTGAATATATTTTATATGACATACATTTTTTTTGTTAACTAGTAAATAGTAGCCTACAGCAAAGTGTGTGTTAAATCATTTCTAACTTGTTAACAATTTCTGCTAGTTTTTTGCTACCATGTGGGTTTTAGCTTGCTTGAGCCTGCTAACTGAGGAGTGTTAATTCTCCTGCTTCCATACGTTTCATTTTAAAACATTTATCTTACAAAGGAGTAGTTTAATCTAACTACTTAACTATTTATCTGTACATGGAATTGTATGTGTTTTAATTTAAAATTTGAAATCTTTACAGGAAAATGCTTCGGGCACTATCGACATGTGCAGACATTTCACTGCAGCTAATGTAGAAGGAAAGGCTGAGTACATTTGCAAATACTGTGCCAAATCATATGTGAAGAATGCAACAAAGATGCAGAATCATCTGGCCAAGTGCATAACGTTCCCTCATCGCTCACAACAAGCAACCTCTGACAAAAGTCCCTCTACTTCTATTTGAGGTGAAAATGATGAATCGGACACCTTATCGATAGCAATAGCTCATGGTCCTCCTGGAATCAAGTGTTTTTTTTGTTGACTCAATGGAGGAATGGAGTCAGAGAAATGCTGATGAATGTCTTGCTTGAGCTGTGTATGCAGCTGGTTCACCTCTGCTCACAGGCAATGTGTATTGGAAGAGATTTCTGAATGTTCTTCGCCCAGCATACACCCCTCCAACCAGACATGCTTTATCTACTCATTTGCTGGATGCAGAGTTCAACAGAGTTCAAGTGAAGATCAAGCAAATCATAGAAAGCAGACTGTATTGCAAACATCTCTGATGGGTGGTCGAATGTTCGTGGGCAAGGAATAATTAACTACATAATCTCCACCCCTCAACCAGTATTCTACAAAAGCACAGACACAAGGGACAACAGACACACAGTCTCTACATTTCAGATGAGCTGAACGCAGTCGTCAATGACCTTGTACCACAGACGGTATTTTCACTGGTGACAGACAATGCTGCGAACATGAAGGCTGCTTGGTCTGAAGTGGAGGCGTCCTACCCTCACATCACACCCATTGGCTGTGCTGTTCATGCATTGAATCTGCTCCTCAAGGACATCACGGTACTGAAAACAATGGATACACTCTACAGGCGAGCCAAGGAAATGGTTAGGTATGTGAAGGGTCATCAAGTTATAGCAGCAACGTGAGAAGAATAAGAGCACCACATTGAAGCTACCCAGCAACACCTGTGGGGTGGTGGTGTCATCATGTTCGACAGTCTCCTGGAGGGGAAGAAGTCTCCAAGAAATGGCCATATCACAGTCTGCCGATATGGACAGCCCAATGAAGAGGATCCTATCCTCCTGGATGTATTTTGGGAGAGCGTGGTAAGCAGACTGAAACTTATAGCACTAGACGTTGCACAGATTGAGAGAGACAATGCATCCTGTCTGCTGTTCAGACTGCTTGCAGATGTGAGTGAAGAAATCCGTACTGCCCTGCCCACTTTACTGTAGACTTCTGCCTGAAGCCCTTACACGCCGCAGCATACATTTTGGACCCCAAGTATGCTGGCAAGGGCATCCTGTCTGGTGCAGAGATCAACAAGGCCTATGGCGTCATCACTACCGTGTCTCGCCCCCTTGGCCTGTATGAGGGCAAGGTTCTTGGCAGCCTGGCGAAGTACACGTCCAAGCAAGGGCTTTGGGATGGAGATGCAATATGGCAGTCGTGCCAACATATCTCATCAGCCACCTGGTGGAAGGGACTTTGTGGAGCTGAGGCTCTTTACCCTGTTGCCTCCAAATCCCACCAACATTAGCCGCCTCAGAGCACAACTGGTCCTTGTTTGGGAACACACATACCAAAGCACGCAACAGGCTGAACAATACAAGTGTTGAAAAATTGGTGGCCATCCAGGCAAATTTGAGGCTTTTTGAGCCTGACGACAAGCTGTCCTCAACAAGGTTGGAAAGTGACAGGGAAGATGAGGCCTCAGTCTGATGTTCAAGAGGTGGACATTGAGGAGGTCCAGGGAGAAGACATGGAAGACAACCAAAGCTTTAGTTTCTAGACTATCATTTTACAGATGTATGTTGAAAACGTTTTTGGGAGATGCGATGGATCATTGGGGATTGTTCAATATTCCCTTTATTTTGTTGTTCAGTGAAATCATCCCATGTGAAGAGTCAACTCATTTAATTAATGTTCAATTCGTAAGTAAATTGTTTCTATTTCTATTGGAAGGATTTAATAATTTGCAATTATGTCTAAGGTTTATGTTTCTGTCTTCATATGGTAAATATATCCACTGCAACAAACATCTACAGTCGTGGCCAAAAGTTTTCAGAATAACACAAATATTAATTTCCACAAAGTTGGCTGCTTCAGTGTCTTTAGATATTTTTGTCAGATGTTACTCTGCAATACTGAAGTATAATTACAAGCATTTCATACGTGTCAAAGGCTTTTCTTGACAATTACATGAAGTTGATGCAAAGAGTCAATATTTGCAGTGTTGACCCTTCTTTTTCAAGACCTCTTCAATCTGCCCTGGCATACTGTCAATTAACTTCTGGGCCACATCCTGACTGATGGCAGCCCATTCTTGCATAATCAATGCTTGGAGTTTGTCTGAATTTGTGGGTTTTTGTTTGTCCACTCGCCTCTTGAGAATTGACCACAAGTTCTCAATGGGATTAAGGTCTGGGGAGTTTCCTGGCCATGGACCCAAAATATCGATGTTTTGTTCCCCGAGCCACTTAGTTATCACTTTTGCCTTATGGCAAGGTGCTCCATCATGCTGGAAAAGGCATTGTTCATCACCAAACTGTTCCTGGATGGTTGGGAGAAGTTGCTCTCGGAGGATGTGTTGGTTCCATTCTTTATTCATGGCTGTGTTCTTAGGCCAAATTGTGAGTGAGCCCACTCCCTTGGCTGAGAAGCAACCCCACACATGAATGGTCTCAGGATGCTTTGCTGTTGGCATGACACAGGACTGATGGTAGCACTCACCTTGTCTTCTCCGGACAAGCTTTTTTCCAGATGCCCCAAACAATGGGAAAGGGGATTTATCAGAGAAAATGACTTTACCCCAGTCTTCAGCAGTCCAATCCCTGTTCCTTTTGCAGAATATCAGTTTGTCCCTGATGTTTTTCCTGGAGAGAAGTGCCTTCTTTGCTGCCCTTCTTGACACCAGGCCATCCTCCGAAAGTCTTCACCTCACTGTGCGTGCAGATGCACTCACACCTGCCTGCTGCCATTCCTGAGCAAGCTCTGTACTGGTGGTGCCCCGATCCCGCAGCTGAATCAAATTTAGGAGACGGTCCTGGCACTTGCTGGACTTTCTTGGGTGCCCTGAAGCCTTCTTCACAACAATTGAACCGCTCTCCTTGAAGTTCTTGATGATCCGATAAATGGTTGATTTAGGTGCAATCTTACTGGCAGCAATATCCTTGCCTGTGAAGCCCTTTTTGTGCAAAGCAATGATGACGGCACGTGTTTCCTTGCAGGTAATCATGGTTGGCAGAGGAAGAACAATGATTCCAAGCACCACCCTCCTTTTGAAGCTTCCAGTCTGTTATTCAAACTCAATCAGCATGACAGAGTGATCTCCAGCCTTGTCCTCGTCAACACTCACACCTGTGTTAATGAGAGAATCACTGACATGTCAGCTGGTCCTTTTGTGGCAGGGCTGAAATGCAGTGGAAATGTTTTTGGGGGATTTAGTTCATTTGCATGGCAAAGAGGGATTTTGCAATTAATTGCAATTCATTTGATCCCTCTTCATAACATTCTGGAGTACAGTGATCCCTCGCCACTTCGCGGTTCACTTATCGCGGATTCGCTATTTCGCGGATTTTCATAATGCATTTTTTTTTTTTTTTTGGTGCATTGTGCTCTGCATTCTGATTCGCTAAAAACTCACTCCCGCTTCTTGTATCAAAACATGCTACGAATTGTGCTATCATTTTGTCGTCTCGTGCAGTTATGTGTACGTACATAAAACAGCTTGGCAAATTTACATTAAGTTGGCCAAATTATCTTGTAATTTCGAACATCTCCTAAACCCATAATGTCGACGAAACGGCCTACACGTGAGTCACTGTATTTGTATACATGTAATAGTTGCTAATTGTAAAAAAAAAAAAAAGTTTTCTATTTCGCGGATTTCACTTATCGCGGGTCATTTTCGGAACGTAACCCCCGCGATAAACGAGGGATTACTGTATATGCAAATTACCATCATACAAACTGAGGCAGCAGACTTTGAAAATGTATATTTGTGTCATTCTCAAAACTTTTGGCCACGACTGTACATTTAAATGGTATTCATATTAATTTGCATATTTCTGTTAATTCCTGTTAATTCCCACGATAAGTTTCCACCTCTGAATATTCCCCAAAATGTGCAACCCTAGTTGTGATACAGCCTGGATTCGAACCAGGGTGTCTGTAGTGACGCCTCTACACTGAGATGCAGTGCCTTAGACCGCTGCGACACTGGGGAGCTCAAATACAATCCTGTATGCATTCACTTCATTTGTTGACACAGTCAATAGGCTCATCTTTATGGACTCACACAGATGTAACCTATGAGTCTGTTCCATTTCATATCCTATTCACACGGATTAAGAGCCAGGATATTAATATTATGATTCATGACTCATCCTGAATAATGGTTGTTGAAACAGAGCAATAATGTCTCACATAAGGCCTTCCCACACTCTATGTGCGATGTAAAAAAAAAAAAAAATGAAATCAAACTTGCCAGATTTTATGATTTGCTTCAGTTCTGTCGTCACATTCTGCGATTGGCTTGCGAGGCTGTGTCAGCCTGCAGCTGTATTTTTGATCTGCGCATGTGCCAGCACCAGCAGCACAAGCCTCACTCTGTTTATGCGGGAATGAAGTGAGTTTGGTAAAAATGTAAGTATGCGTCATAGAAATAGTTTTCACATACAAACTTCATATGTCCTAAACTTCCCCAAAATAACGTGGTCGCTGTGAGAGAATGTTTATTTTGATTGGGGATTTTGTTTATTTATCAAAATCCCATCAAGTAGCCTTATATATTTTATTTATTTATTATTATATTATTTTGTTCCTATGTCATGTAATCAAGATATTAGAGAAATTGTTCTTCTTGCAAAGCATGTAAACGTTTAAGTCAAACGAATATTAAACTGACTATTCAAAAGTCATATTATTGTGTGGCTGATCGTAACACCAGTCACACAAAACGATAAAGACTACATTTCTGCCACTGTGAGAACTTTGTCGGAGCCTATGACCCATACACATGAAAACCAGTAGATAGTGCTGACGTCATCCACATATTCCTATGGAAAACTCCTGATGGCGCATGAAGTGGAAAGTATTTGAAATGCACCATGGGGCTGAATGGCACCAAAACACCGCTAAGGATCATGTTGAAAGTGGCCGTAACTGGCAAAGAATCATGGTCGGTTGTCCATTTTTATCCGGCTTGAGTCAACCTTAATGTCTATGGCATGATGGCACGAGCCTCCTCGTAGCCTGCCAGCCCGTGATTGGTGACAGCATGGAGTTCTGTGTGACGACAAGTTTTGTCAGAACTTTAAAGTAATTCATATGGGATCGAACATAATCATAATATACACAATTTAGAGCCCAAAACGCCCCCCCCCCCCCCCAAAAAAAAAAAACATTAGGTGGTTCTGGAGATTGTAATTTACAAAGGCTTTCTATTGTAGACCAGGGCTTTTTTTTTATTTTTTTTATCCATTATTTTATTTTGTGCTTTTGGAACCAACCAGCAGCGCTCGTGACTTCTGTCTCCAGACCGGGCACTGGGGGCCTGCTATGACCGAACGTAGTGGTACTTAATCGGCAGACCTAGACCCTGTCACACTGAACGAGCCAAGACGTCCGAAAGTCATTTACAACCTAAGAATTTGCCCACGACATGGATATTTTGTCTGGGAAAGCAAAATGGTGGCATAAAACAGCTAAATTCCTATAGTCTGTGCAGGACTTTGGCTACCTTTCTACTCTAATCAAACCCTATGGCTATATCACAACCGGCCGTGATTGGTAGGCCCATAGGGCGGCACACAATTGGCCCAGCGTCATCCGGGTTTGGCCGGTGTAGGCCGTCATTGTAAATAAGAATTTGTTCTTAACTGGCTTGCCTAGTTAAAAAATATGGAGTAATGATTTACTTGACCTGTGTTTTGATAAGAGACTGGTGTGATTCTCTGAAGGTCCCAGCCCAGGCATCTGAGTCATCAGGACTTTATTGGAAATATTCTTCCTGAACAATAGACGTGTGCTGCTGAACTATCTAAAGAATTTGCCCATCCATTTAAGATGTTTCTCAAATAACAACCACTTTCTATTGTCTCCACCGTTAGAAGTTGATGAATGCCCTATATGTCTATTTATTTAACCTTTATTTTCATTTGCTGTGAGCCTATGTCAAATGAAATGTCTTACAGCCAAGTATTCTGTCAGTGTTGGGAGACACTGGGTTTGGCGTCGTTACTTACCCTAATCTTTCTCCTGTCATTCTGGCTGCATAGATCTTTACTGAACCATGAGCAGGAATATTGGAGGTACTAAACGGGGTATGCGTAATGTAGTAATGTATTTTCATGTTCCTCTCTTGCAGGCATTTCAATCTGCGGATGAAGAGGGACACCAGCCTGTTCTCTCCAGACCTCAAGGTAGAGGTATCAGGAGTGGAGGCGCACTACGACCCCTCCCACATTTACACTGGAGAAATCTTTGGTAAGTCCAGCAATTATTTCTGGAACGGCAAAGTCCTTGTGCACACAGACACAATTACGATAGTTACCAGGGAAACGCTTCCCGCATCCAATTTGATTATTTGCTTTTGCGTTGATCTGTGGTGTGTGGGTGTGCGCCAGTGTGTTGTTGTGGGTTTGGTAGCGTTGGCGGGCTGGAGTTGTGCTTTTGAACGTTGTTAATGGATATCATTCTCCACTCCACTCTGTCTGTGTGTTTGCGTATACGTTTGGAGAATGTGTTAGTCACGTTCCAGCCTCACATCCTCAGGATCCTCCCCATGCCCGCAGCAGAGCTCACATGTAACACAAGGGAAAACAAGGCCAAGGTGTGTCTGTCCGGTCATGTGACGTGGTGTATTTGTGTGAAGCTCTCAGATCCCAGCGGGCTCATCTCCACTCCCACCTCATCATTCTCAGATGCTGTCATCTCTCTTCTCCTCTGCTGAACAGACTGTAATTCAAATCAGACTCCACTAGAGCAGCACTTCTCATCTCTATCAAATGGAAATCTTGAGATCTGTTTCCTTTTAGAGAAGCAGCACTGTGTCGTTCCAAGGACGACGATGTTGTAGCCTATTTCTCAGATGTGATTTGTAATGCAATGGAAAGGTTTATCCAGACAAAAAATCCAGCAAGCTTTTTCTTGTCAATAATAAAGGTGGACATTCAAAGGTGGAATTTAGATTAAGTCAGAATAACTGTGCATTTACCGCACTGATATATTCATTTATTTGCACAATTTCAGAATCAGAAATCTAAACGTTGTACTTCTGTAGTTGTGCTCTGCTGTGAAGGCCATACTATTTGTGTCACCTTTAATATCTCTCAGTGTTTAAAAAAAATGATTATTAATTTATATATATATTTTTTTTACCCCCTTTTCCCTCCAATTTTCATGATATCCAATTGGTCGTTACAGTCTTGTCCCATCGCTGCAACTTCCCTACGGACTCGGGAGAAGTGAAGGTCGAGAGCCATGCGTTCTCCCCGAAACACGACCCTGCCAAGCCGCACTGCTTTTTTTTTTAGAACCTCCTTTTCTCCTGTTTTTCAGACATTTTAACATGTCTGCTAAGATCCTATTACAGTGATGTCATAAAAGCCCCACTCATTTGCTGTGCACTAGCTAAGTTTCCATCCAATTGGAATATTTCATGCAAATATTCAAAAATCTGGATGAAGAAAATGTGCACATTTTCCCACCAGTGGTGTGTTTCCACCAAACTTACTTGTTGCAGATAAAAATCTGTGAATTTTAAGTTTTCATGTACCGAATAAAAATCAAAAGTTCAATGTAGTGATGCACCAATATTACATTTTTACCCTATACCGATATCCAATATTTTCCTTGCCAAAAAAACAGATACCTATAACCGATATTTAAAATTTTAGCGGCCTTTTAAGCATTCTAGTACAGTTAAATAGTTAACACACACACATGGATGCAGCGGTCTAAGGCACTGCATCTCAGTGCAAGAGACGTCACTACAGTCTCTCGTTCGAATCCAGGCTCTATCACATCCGGCTGTGATTGGGAGTCCCATAGTGCGGTGCATAATTGGCCCAGCATCGCCCGGGTTTGGCTGGGGTAGGCCGTCATTGTAAATAAGAATTTGTTTTTAACTGACTTGCCTAGTTAAATAAAGGTTACACACACTGACCAAAATGGTATTTTATTGGGGTTTACGTATGTCCCCATTACCAGTCAAACATAATCAAAATCTATTTCTTTCACTTACTTGCTGTGCTGTTATGATGTTCATTTGTTCAAGCGTTTCATTTTCAACCAGGATTTATATGGAACGCCGTTTGGGTCTTTGCGTGTCAAAAAAGATACACGTCAAAAGATAACACTACGTGACGTGTCAAATAACACTATTTGACGTGTCAAATAACACAACATAATCCGTTTCAATAGCTGTAGTTAGCTAGCTAACTAATAGCTGTAGTTAGCTAGCTAATCTAAAATAACCCTAATTTATAAGACCGTTCTTATTTGATTATTGGTGGTCAGACCCATCTGTGAAGCTAGCCACAATATTGGACTTTGCGGTTAGCCTTCAAAATAAAAGTATGGCATAATTCTATTTGCATTCATTTGCATCACTGTCAATGACATACTTTTATTTTGAAGGCAAACCGCAAATTCCACTTGTGCCTAATCCTTATTGTGTCTAGCTTCACAACACATAACCCGGTCTGGTCGAGCTTCACTAGGCAGATGAAGCTAGCTGGCTGCTTATAACGTTAGCTTTGGGCAACAGGGTTAAGTAGCTGGCTAGCTATTTGTTTTCATGAACTGAAGTTCAATTACAATATGCGAACAACAAGTGGCAACCTAGCTAATACTTACTCACAAGTATTCCTAAATCCTTGCTAAGAATAATTGAAATGGTCATTGTTTTCAGGCTGGTTGTAATTAGTGCTAGCTAGGTACCATGTTAACGCTAGCTACCCCAGAAGTTGCGGTCAAACAAATTATGCTTTATTACCAACTCTGTTCGTGGCCAGTGTTTGCTTGTTTGCAGACTTTTTTTAAACATATTTGACAGTGCTACTGTATCTTTTTTGACACGCAAAGACCCAAACCGCGTTCCATAGTATGTATGTTGTGAAGCTAATAGCAGTGACGCTATTACTGTCTAAGTCCGGTAGGGCAACATCTGAAAAATAGCGCACTTAGTAGTGTGTACCGGTGTTCGACCAGTCGGCGAAAGCCAACTTCACCCACGACGGAGAACGGTTGATTGTCAAGGGCAGTGAATTCCATTATCTTGGCTTTAATGGATTTTGGATTTGAGTCTCGCTGAAATGTTCTTACTCTTTCAAATGACTGCTCGACTTGTTCATTGCTCAATCCACACAGCAGACATTGTGGGCTAGGTTAGGGATGCTGTGTTGCACGAGTAACGCAACATTTTTACGTGGCGTCATGTACCTATGTTATATAGGTATGCACGGCAGCTTTGACATCGGTTTTTAACATCGGTGTTAAACAAGACCTCCGCCTATACCGATGTTGGCATTGTTAGCTAATATCGTCCGATTCCGATATGTTCACCGACTATATCGCGCATCCCTAGTTCAATGTGTTTCCAGTGCATTTTCAACTCTAGCGATCGTTTTGTCACAAACTGGTGCGATAAAAGGTAAATGTGCCTACTCTGGTCTCGCAGATGGTCTACAATGCGGGTAGGCAAGTCCACATGATGAGATGATTAAGAATAAGAGCTAGAATTTTTATTGTCAAGCATCGATCATCATGTCACCAGAATAAGACCCTCGATATTTATTGGAAAGGAGCATCAAACTCATCACGGGTGCCCTTTCACCACGCTGTGAAGTTCATTAGCAGCGTAATAAACTGCATGTTTTCCCAAGTCGTAGTGGGAGGACCACACACCATATCATCGCGTGCCACCAAGCTTACTTCTATATGATGGTTATTATATCAATATTTGCGCATAATGGTGTTTCTACTGCCATTTCGTGCATAATTAATTTTAGACATAAAGATCCCACCTGTCGAACAAACGCATGGTCTGTAGGCATTTATAAACTTGTATCGAAACTTCCAGTTTCCATCACAGCTGTTGTGATTTTTTAAATATACACGGTATGCCTTTACTCGCATAAAAACTGTGGATGGAAACGTGGTTACTGATAACTTGAATTGCCAAACTCACTCTGGCTTACTTAGGGAATAATTAGAATAGTCAGAAGATTATGTTTATGTTTACCGAGGCCTTGATGTATGACAGAGAACCTTAGGCTTTGCAAAATCAAATCTAAAACCTTGCTCTCCCCCCCCATTCTTTTTGTATGTGGACAGTTTCTATACAAGAGATGAAACGCTGCAAGGAACACGTAATATTGTCCTCAAAGACCATGTTCCCCAAGCTTTATGAGCTTTTTGGCAGTTGCTAATCTTCAGAGAAATAGTGGTCGGGTAATCATCACGCTTCAGCAAGCAAGGCCGCTTGCCAAAGGCATAATTGCTTCAATAACAAAGTGTTACAAAAATGTAATACTCTAGAATACTGCAATTAGGGATAAAGATTGCACTCAGAGTTGAATTGCAGTAAGTGGCAACATCTTTCTCTTCTCAACCCTTTTCTGTCCTATACAGTGCCTTCCGAAAGTGTTCATATCCTTTGACTTATTCCACGTTTTGTTGTGTTCCAGCCTGAATCAAAAATGTATTAAATACAGACAATGACTAAGTGAAAACATGTTTTTTGAAAATTTTGCAAATGTATTAAATGAAATACAAACATTTCACATCCCTGAGTCAATACATCTAATAATCACCTTTTGGCAGCGTTTACAGCTGGGAGTCTTAAAGAGCTTTTGGATTGTACAATATTTGCACGTTATTTGGTTTAGAATTCTTCAAACTCACCTATCACAGCCATTGAACTTGAACTGTTTTAATGTCACCATTGGCCTCATAGTGAAATGCCTGAGTGGTTTCCTTACTCTCCGGCAACTGAGTTAGGAAGGATGCCTGTATCTTTTGTAGTGGCTTGGTGTATTGCTACTAGCGATGCACCGATATTACATTTTTGGCCGATTTAATGATATCCTATATTTTCCCTTGGGGGAAAAATGAAACCGATATTAAACATTTTTGCGGACTTAACTTTTTAACTGTACTATAATGCTTAACACACACATGGACACAGCGGTCTAAGGCACTGCATCTCAGTGCAAGAGATATCGCTACAATCCCTGGTTCGGATCCAGGCTGTATCACATCCGGCCGTGATTGGGAGTCCCATAGGGCAGCGCACAATTGGCCCAGCATCGTCCGGGTTTGGCTGAGGTAGGCCGTCATTGTAAATAAGAATTTGTTCTTTAACGGACTTGCCTAGTTAAATAATGGTTGCACACGCACACACACACACTCTGACCAAAAAGTTATTTTGTTGGCATTTACGAATATCCCCATTACCCGTAAAACATAATCAAAACCTATTTATTTCACTTACTTGCTGTGCTGTTTCGTTGTTCATTTGTTTAGTCATTTCATTCTCTTCCAGGATTTCATCATACATGTCAAGCAGTGAAGTTTCAGCTCTGTCTGCCCGTGGCCTCTCTTCCTCGGTGCGCACTGTCACTGTGTCCGTTTCCATCTTGTCCAGCTGTGTATGTAACATTTCACGTAAACCCTGTTTCTTGTCTGCATCGAAGTATCGGTTCTTGTACATTGCATCGAGCATGGTGGCGACATAGTAAAGAGAAAATGCCTGTTAAGCAGGCGTTTCAATGCCATGACAGAGGGTATCACGTCTGCTGCAGGCGCAGTTGATGAGCTTATTTCTCGAGTCAGTTGTTCGAATGGAGCTAGTTAGTGGGTTCATGTTTCAAACATGTTCTCAAATGCCATTGAAATGGCAGCAGCGGTATGACAACCAGCACATTCATGAGCATGAAATACGACTTTCCTCAGTACGAAATCCTCGACGACCCACTGTGCTGTCAGACTCAGCATGCTCATGGGACTGATATCCCTGGTCTGAATGTCAGTCATGAAGCTAATAGCAGTGACGCTATTACTGCCACTACTCCAGTAGGGCAACATCTGAAAAATAGATCACTTGGTAGTGTGTACTGGTGCTTGACCAGTCGACGAAAGCCAACATCACCCACGACAGAGAACGGTTGATTGTTAAGGGCAGTGAATTCCATTATCTTGGCTTTAATGGATTTCGGCTTTGAGTTGTCTCGCTGAAATGTTCTTACTCTTTCAATTGAGTGCTCGATCCACACAGCAGACATTGTGTGGGCTAGGTTAGGAATGCTGTGTTGCATGTGTAGCGCCAAATTTTACGTGCCGTTATTACGTCATGTACCAACGTTTATATAGGTATGCACGGTTGCTTTAACATCGGTTTTTAACATTGGCGTTAAACTAGACATCGGCCTATACTGATGTTGGCATTGTTAGCTAATATCGTCAAATTCCAATATGTTCACCGATATATTATCTTGGCTTTTATGGATTTCGCTTTGAGTTGTCTGGCTGAAATTGTCTTACTCTTTCAAATGACTGCTCGACTTGTTTTTTATTTTTAGGCCAGTAGAGAACAGGTTGTCATTTACAACTGCGACCTGGCCAAGATAAAGCAAAGCAGTGCGACACAACCAACAGAGTTACACATAAACAAACGTACAGTCAATAACACAATAGAAAAATCTATGTACAGTGTGTGCAAATGTAGTAAGGTTAGGGAGGTAAGGCAAAAAATAGGCCATAGTCAAGAAATAATTACAATTTAACATTAACACTGGAGTGATAGATGTGTTGATGATGATGTGCAAGTAGCGATACTGGGGTGCAAAAAAATAATAACAGTATGGGGATGAGGTAGTTGGGTGTGCTATTTACAAATGGGCTGTGTATAGGTACAGTGATCGGTAAGCTGCTCTGACAGCTGATGCTTAAAGTTAGTGAGGGGAGATATAAGTCTCCAGCTTCAGTCATTTTTGCAGTTCGTGTCAGTCATTGGCAGCATAGAACTGGAAGGAAAGACGGCCAAAGCAGGTGTTGGCTTTGGGGATGACCAGTGAAATATACCTGCTGTATACCTGCGTGCTACGTGTGGGTGTTGCTATGGTGACCAGTGAGCTGAGATAAGGTGGGGCTTTCCCTAGCAAAGACTTATAGATGACCTGGAGCCAGTGGGTTTGGCGACGAATATGAAGCGAGGGCCAGCCAACGAGAGCATACAGGTCGCGGTGGTGGGTAGTATATGAGGCTTTGGTGACAAAACAGATGGCACTGTGATAGACTACATCCAGTTTGCTGAGTAGAGTGTTGGAGGCTATTTTGTAAATGACATTGCTGAAGTCATGGATCGGTAGGATAGTCAGTTTTACGAGGGTATGTTTGGCAGCATGAGTGAAGGAGGCTTTGTTGTGAATTAGGAAGCCGATTCTAGATTTAATTTTGGATTGGAAATGTTTAATGTGAGTCTGGAAGGAGAGTTTACAGTCTAACCAGACACCTAGGTATTTGTAGTTCTCCACATATTCTAAGTCAGAACTGTCCAGAGTAGTGATGCTAGGCGGGCGGGCAGATGCGGGCAGCAATCGGTTGAAGAGCATGCATTTAGTTTTACTTGCATTTAAGAGCAGTTGGAGGACACGGAAGGAGTGTTGTATGACATTGAAGCTTGTTTTGGAGGTTTGTTAACAGTGTCCAAGGAAGGGCCAGATGTATACAGAATGGTGTCTTCTGCATAGAGGTGGATCAGAGAATCACCAGCAGCAAGAGCGACATCATTGATATATACAGAGAAAAGAGTCGGCCCGAGAATTGAACCCTGTAGCACCCCCATAGACTGCCAGAGGTCCGGACAACAGACCCTCCCATTTGACATACTGAACTCTATCGGAGAAGTAGTTGGTGAACAAGGCGAGGCAATCATTTGAGAAACCAAGGCTATTGAGTCTGCCGATAAGAATGTGGTGATTGACGGAGTCGAAAGCCTTGGCCAGGTCGACGGAAACGGCTGCACAGTACTGTCTTTTATCTATGGCGGTTATGATATCATTTAGGACCTTGAGCGTGGCTGAGGTGCACCCATGACCAGCTCGGAAACCAGATTGCATAGTGGAGAATGTACGTGGGATTCGAAATGGTCGGTGAACTTCTTATGGCTGCAATCCCGGTAACAGGATCGATATGACAACAGCCAGTGAAAGTGCAGGGCGCCAAATTCAAACAACAAAAATCTCATAATTAAAATTCCTCAAACATACATGTATCTTATACCATTTTAAAGGTAATCTTGTTGTTAATCCCACCAAAGTGTCCGATTTCAAATAGGCTTTACAGCGAAAGCACCACAAACGATTATGTTAGGTCACCACCAAGTCACAGGAAAAAGTCAGCCATTTTTCACGCCAAAGAGAGGAGTCACAAAAAGCACAAATAGAGATAAAATGTATCACTAACCTTTGATGATCTTCATCAGATGACACTCATAGGACTTCATGTTACACAACATGTACAGTGGGGAGAACAAGTATTTGATACACTGCCGATTTTGCAGGTTTTCCTACTTACAAAGCATGTAGAGGTCTGTAATATTTATCATAGGTACACTTCAACTGTGAGAGACGGAATCTAAAACAAAAATCCAGAAAATCACATTGTATGATTTTTAAGTAATTAATTTGCATTTTATTGCATGACATAAGTATTTGATACATCAGAAAAGCAGAACTTAATATTTGGTACAGAAACCTTTGTTTGCAATTACAGAGATCATACGTTTCCTGGAGTTCTTGACCAGGTTTGCACACACTGCAGCAGGGATTTTGTCCCACTCCTCCATACAGACCTTCTCCAGATCCTTCAGGTTTCGGGGCTGTCGCTGGGCAATACGGACTTTCAGCGCCCTCCAAAGATTTTCTATTGGGTTCAGGTCTGGAGACTGGCTAGGCCACTCCAGGACCTTGAGATGCTTCTTACGGAGCCACTCCTTAGTTTCCCTGGCTGTGTGTTTCGGGTCGTTGTCATGCTGGAAGACCCAGCCACGACCCATCTTCAATGCTCTTACTGAGGGAAGGAGGTTGTTGGCCAAGATCTCGCGATACATGGCCCCATCCATCCTCCCCTCAATACTGTTTTGTTTGATAAAGTTCATATTAATATAAAAAAAATCTGAGTTTACATTGGCGCGTTACGTTCACTAGTTCCAAAAACATCCAGTGATTTTGCATAGCCACATCAATTTTACAGAAATACTCATCATAAATGTTGATGAAAATACAATTGTTACACATGGAATTATAGATATACCTCTCCTTAATGCAACCGCTGTGTCAGATTTAAAAAAACTTTACGGAAAAAGCAAACCATGCAATAATCTGAGAACGGCGCTCAGGAAAAAAATATAATTATCCGCCATGTTGGAGTCAACAGAAATCAGAAATAACATTATAAATATTCCCTTACCTTTTGATGATCTTCATCAGAATGCACTCCCAGGAATCCTAGTTCCACAATAAATGTTAGATTTGTTCGATAATGTCCATTATTTATGTCCAAGTAGCTAGCCCTTGTTAGGGCGTTTAATACACAAATCCAAACGCTCGTGCAGGTCCAGCCGAACGTTGGACTAAAAAGTTATAAAAGTCGTAGAAACATTTCAAACTAAGTATAGAATAAATCTCTAGGATGTTTTTATCATAAATCTTCAATAACGTTCCAACTGGAGAATTCCATTGTCTGTAGAGAAGCCATGGAACGCAGGTCGCTATCATATGAAATGCGCGACCTGGCTTTCTGACAGACCTCTGACTCAAAGAGCTCTCATCCGGCCCCACATCACAGTAGCAGCCTCATTCAAGTTTCTAAAGGCGGTTGACATCTAGTGGAAGCCTTAGGAAGTGCAACATAACCAATATCCCACTGTGTATTCAATAGGGGCTGGGTTGAAAATCGACCAACCTCAGATTTCCCACTTCCTGTTTGGATTTCTTCTCAGGTTTTTGCCTGCCATATGAGTTATGTTATACTCACAGACATCATTCAAACAGTTTTAGAAACTTCAGAGTGTTTTCTATCCAATACTAATAATAATATGCATATATTAGCAACTGGAACTGAGGAGCAGGCCGTTTACTCTGGGCACATCTGGGCACCTTTCATCCAAGCTACTCAATACTGCCCCTGCAGCCATAAGAAGTTAACTTGGCTTTTGAAGACTTTGGAAAGGCAGGGCAGGATGGATATAGGTCTGTAACAGTTTGGGTCTAGAGTGTCTCCCCCTTTGTAGAGGGAGATGACTGCGGCAGGATCTCAGACGATACGAAAGAGGTTGAACAGGCTAGTAATAGGGGTTGCAACAATTTCGGTGGATCATTTTAGAGAGAGAGGGTCCAGATTGTCAACCCAGCTGATTTGTAGGGAACCAGATTTTGCCGCTCTTTCAGAAAATCAGCTATCTGGATTTGGGTGAAGGAGAAGTGCGGGGCGGGGGCTTGGGCAAGTTGCTGTGGGGGGTGCAGAGCTGTTGGTAGGGGTAGCCAGGTAGAAAGCATGGCCAGCTGTAGAAAAATGCTTATTGAAATTCTCTATTATCGTAGATTTATCAGTGGTGACAGTGTTTCCCAGCCTCAGTGCAGTGGGCAGCTGGGAGGAGGTGCTCTTATTCTCCATGGACTTTCGTGTCCCAGAACTTTTTGGAATTAGTGCAACAGGATGCAAATTTCTGTTAGGAAAACTAAGGATAGCTTTTTCAAACTGACTGTGTATATTGGTTCCTGACTTCACTGAAAAGTTGCATATCGCGGGGGATATTCGATGCTAATGCAGTATGCCACAGGATGTTTTTGTACTGGTCAAGGGCAGTCCAGTCTGGAGTGAACCAAGGGCTATATCTGTTCTTAGTTTTAAAAAAATTGAATGGGGCATGCTTATTTAAGATTGTGAGGAAAGCAATTTTTTAAAGAACAACCAAGCATCCTCTACTGACGGGATGAGGTCAATATCTTTCCAGGATACCCGGGCCAGGTCGATTAGAAAGGCCTGCTCGCAGAAGTGTTTTAGGGAGCGTTTGACAGTGATGAGGGCTGGTCGTTTGACCGCGGACCCATTTCGGACGCAGGCAATGAGGCAGTGATCGCTGAGATCCTGGTTGAAGACAGCAGAGGTGTATTTTGAGGGCAGGTTGGTCAGGATGGTATCTATGAGGGTGCCCATGTTTACAGATCTAGGGTTGTACCTGGTAGGTTCCTTGATAATTTGTGTGAGATTGAGGGCATCTAGCTTAGATTGTAGGACGGTCGGGGTGCTAAACATATCCCAGTTTAGGTCACCTAACAGTATGAACTCTGAAGATCAATGGGGGGAGATCAATTCACATATGGTGTCCAGGGCACAGCTGGTAGCTGACGGCAACAATAACAAGCGGCAACAGTGAGAGACTTATTTCTGGAAAGGTAGATTTTTAAAAGTAGATGCTCGAACTGTTTGGGCACAGACCTGGATTGTATGACAGAACTCTGCAGGCTATCTCTGCAGTAGATTGTAACTTTGCCCCATTTGGCAGTTGTATCTTGACGGAAAATGTTGTAGTTGGGTATGGAAACCTCAGAATTTTTGGTGGCCTTCCTAAACCATGATTCAGACACGGCTAGGACATCAGGGTTGGCGGAGTGTGCTAAAGCAGTGAGTAAAACAAATTTAGGGAGGAGGCTTCTGATGTTAACATGCATGAAACCAAGGCTTTTACGGTTACAGAAGTCAACAAATGAGAGCGCCTGGGGAATAGGCATGATGGCCTGGGTTAACCTCTACATCGCCAGAGGAGTAGAATAAGGGTACGGGTAAGGCTATAAGAACTGGTCGTCTAGTGCTTTGGGAACCGAGAATGAAAAGGGCAGATTTATGGGCGTGGTAGAATAGATTCAGGGCATAATGTACAGACGAGTATGGTAGGATGTGAGTACAGTGGGAGTAAACCTAGGCATTGAGTGACGATGAGAGCTTGCATCTCTGGAGACACCAGCTAAGCCAGGTGAGGTCTCCCCATGTGTGGGGTGTGTGATAAAAGAGCTATCTAAGGCATGTTGAGTTGGACTAGGGGCTCTACAGTGAAATCAAACAATAACTAACCGAAACAGCAGAAGACACTGCTTGTTCACTGCTCGAGCCACACAGCAGACATTGTGGGCTAGGTTAGGAATGCTGTGTTGCACGTGTAGCTTCTAAATTTTTTGTGGCGTCATTACGTCATGTACCTACGTTATATAAGTATGCACGTCAGCTTTGACATCGGTTTTGCACATCGGCATTAAACTAGACATCAGGCCGATGTCGATGTTGCCATTTTTAGCTAATATCGGCCGATTCTGATATCTTCACCGATATATCGTGCATCCCTAATTGATACACAATCCAAAGTGCAATTTAATAACTTTCACCATGCTGAAAGGGATATTCAATGTCTGCTTTTTTTTTTTTTTTACCCATCTACTAATAGGTGCCCTTTGTGAGGCATTGGAAAACCTCCCTGGTCTTTGTGGTTAAATCTGTTTGAAATTCACTGCTTGATTGAGGGACCTTGCAGGGAGTTGTATGTGTGTGGTACAGAGATAAAGTAGTCGTTCAAAAATCATGTTTAACACTGTTATTGCACACAGTTGAGTTGGTTCATGCAACTTATTATGTGACTTGTTAAGCGTGTGTTTACTCATGAACTTATTTAGGCTTGCCATAACAGAGGTTGAATACTTATTGACATCTCAGGTTTTCATTTTTAATTAATAAACAAACCTTTCTAAAAACTTAATTCCACTTTTACATTATGGGGTATTGTGTGTAGGCCAGTGACCCAAAAATATAAATTTAATCAAATTTAAATTCAGGCTGTAACTCAACCAAATGAGGAAAAGGTCCAGGGGTGTGAATGCTTTCTGAAGGCACTGTACATATCCGGCATTGTGTGTTGTGTTAAATGCAGTTGCTTATCAGTTGGCCTCTGCCTGATAATCGAAGAACCATGAACTGGAGGTAAATAGGTCATATCCCAAGTCCCATTCTCCCTTGAGTCCCTTTCTCCTCCACCTGTAGCTAATAGCTGTCTGTACTGGGATGGGAGTAGAACCCAGCTGCTAGTGAAGTACTGTAAGCTAGTAGAGCCAGAGACCAGACCTCTCTATTATGTGTGATCAGATAGGCCTATACATTCATTTTCTCATTTGCCCCTCATAAAGACCAGCAGACTCCACTCTCCTTACTTTACATTAGCCCACTTAGCACTTTGGGGACCAGGCATTTTCATGAACTAAATTAGGTGGTTACCTTGGTCCCAGTCTAGTGGAATTCCCATAATTGGAGTGAAGCTGCTTGTATCTGGACTGCAGTAGGGTTTCTGATTAGGTACCGGGGTAAAGAATATTCAATTTCCACTGTCTATACGGCCACATTAACCCAGCTCTCATTAGTGTTGCGTGTTCTTTTCTGTCCTTCTCTGATATAAAAGTCTTGTCAGTTGCCCTTGGGAAGCGCTGTATTCTCCTGACTTAAACTAGGAATTATTAGTTCTCCCTTTGCTGAGGCTGTGAGGGTATCCGTGTCTGAGTTCTGAGCACTCCTTGGCACAATAATCAGACTTGATCCATATGTGCGCAGAGGATGGGTCTAAACCCCTCTGCACTGGCCTTTCATGCCCAGATGAAGGGCTTCCTCTCTGGGCAAATGAGCAGTGCCCAAGCTGTGCCTTCTGGAGATCAGAAGGGAGAATCTGTCCCTGAAATTATATCAAAACCATAGGGGCCTCTTTAATGTTACCAAGTGCTGCCCAGTATAAAACAACAGATTAAATTGGTCCTCACTCTGATCTCCAAGCTGTCCGTGGGGAAAGTATTATTCATGTATTATTATGAAGAAAATGGGACAGCAGAAATGACACATGAAGTCATCTAAAGTGACAGTTATTACTGTCAATAAATGGTCTCAGCATAGCTCAACATTCCTTTCCCTAGTATCCTGCTAATTTTGTTTAGATGGAGGTAATCTAGTTTACAGTACAGTATTATTTTGAGCAAGCACCTCTGTTATTGACTGTGGTTTGCTATTACTCTAATCTAATATGTGCCTAATGTACAGCAGTATCATTAATGGAAAGCACTTTGTTTTTCTCACTTTCAGTATCAAAACTGCTACAAATACCAGTTAGTGTCCCGTCCCAGTGTTTTCTGACGAACTGCATGGCTAGGGCCTGGAAAAACCAGTGAGGACTCTGGGCCCTTGGAACACAGACAGAGATTTAGGGAGAAAGAGCTGGATGCTCCATGGGACAGCTGTGTGTTCTGCTGCTCTCGTTATCTCCAGCAGGAGAGCAGAGCAGACGGCCCCCAGCGGGCCTACTGGGCCTCTTTCCTCTGGAAACACAAACCTAACTGGGGAGAGAGGCTGGCTGGTTGGCTGTGTTTCTCTGTCTACGTTAAACTGCAATGGTCCCTCAGGATAGCTATGAGACAAACGCTCCAACATTTTCGCAACCAATACAGAACTGAAGAGAGACAGATAAAATGAAGTTGGGCTTCCCTATCCTGAGGAAAACAAGTCTTATTCTCTCCCTGATTTAGTTATCTTCTCCCATTGAGTTGCCAGTCATCTATGTCCTTTTCAATTATAGCCCTCCAGAGTGTGCTGTTTTTATAACACAGGTTTAATTGGGAGTGGGAGTTTTTCTTCCAACCTGCATAGCTGCTGATGGAAAAGGTTTTTCAAGACGCTTGCTCTTGACACACATGAAAACCATTCCTTTTCGTCGGCCAGACTTTCTCTGTTTGGTTCAAAGGCGGATGATGTTTAATAGACTCTGCTATGCCCTGACAGCATTTTGTTTTATTCCCTCTTACTCCCTTTATCCTTCTTTCTCACTGGTTCCTTGATTCTTCAAGCTTTAGTTGTGCCTTTTGCGTAAGAAACTATTCTTTGATTTTCCCTGACACTAACCAGTACAAGCTCTTATTACTAAGTTATTATTTGTCTGATTTGAAGGTCAGATGAGGGGAGCAGGGATGAGTCTTTATGATCCAGACAGACAGGGATATGCTGCGTCCCACCCTGACTCTGTCCAAGACGGTATTCCCACCAGGAACAGCTCACGGTCTACCATCTGCTCAATGTCTAGAGCTGTGTGTGTGTGTTCGCATTATGTTCTGTTTGTCAGCTTGCATTGGTCTGTATGTTTTGAGTGTGTTTCTCTCACACGTTGAGCATTGACTTTCTTCCTACCCCCAACTGAATAGAGTTGAGTTGACCACCCTTCCTGACCTAGTCTTTCTCCTCCAGGTGAGAAGGGCACTTTGACCCACGGCTCGGTGGTGAATGGCAGGTTTGAAGGCTTCATCCAGACCCACCAGGGCATGTACTACGTGGAGCCCTCGGAGAGGTACCTCAGAGACAAGGACGTGCCCTACCACTCAGTCATCTACCACGAGGGGGACATCAGTGAGTATACTTGATTCACTGCTCTCCTCTGCCAGTCACCCTGCAGGTCTGCTGAAGTAATGGTGCCAACATCACAGCACTAAAATGTTTTCTACCTATTAAATTAATGACAGCCATATTTTATAGACTTAAAGGACATGTTCTTTAATGCTTTTGCTATATTGATTCAGACAATATTGCCCATACCGTATGACTCTGGGTGTGCGTATAAGTGTTGATAATTTTTTAGGGATATAGCTTTAGAAATTAGGGGTTCATTATCCTATTCAGCAGTGTGAATACAATTTTGTTCCAAATAACACATATTTTGTGCAGGCAAAGATGGTTATTATTGGAAGCACAGTGGATGGCTTGTTAACACCACAGTATTGTCAGTGTTATTCGCTTTGAAAAGCCATTTTTTTCCGTCATGAGCATGAAATGGATTGAATTGGCTGTAGCAGCTCTAAATAGCTGTACCATGACTGTGCTCTTTTTAATTACAGTTGTGTTCAGCCACTGACAGCGGTGACTAATCCATGCTGGCTCGTCTGTACCAGCTTTTCTCTCTCCACCTCTGCTACACACACATCCCTCCCTATCATAGAGAACAGTAGGCGTCACACTGTGACAGGACAGGGACTTTAGATAGTGACACTGAAAGGCGATTCTCTGCTGTAGGTATTTCTTGAGAGCAACGATATGGACGATGATGGATGGATGAATGTGTGCCTAAATGGATTGAAGGATGGGGGGTGGGACAGGACAGGTTTCTCTAGGCTTGGAGGTAAGGTCTTAAAGGCTGTGGAGTGCATACTGAGGAGAGTGGAGGTCTACGGTTCAAATACAATGCAGAGCTGTCAGAGGAGAGGTCTATCCAAGGGGAGTTTACATTGGGCATTTAGCCAGGAATAAGGTCAAGTTAAGGTCATGTCAGATTAACTGTGGAATGAGCCAGAGGAAGGGGAGCTGAGGAAGGTTGCACTGGAACACTGTGGCAACACACACACACACACACACACACACACACACGGTTAGGGTTAGGCTGAGCCCTGATGATTGATGTGGAGTCAGGATGAGACGTCAATCCCAGTGCCAGGGAGTGAGTCATCTTCCTTAGCAACCAGCCCACCAATTCTAGGTTGATCTGAGGTGTGGGTGTGGGCTAAGCTCCAGAGACCACACCCCGCTCTCATCCCAGTACAGGCCAGAGAGCAGCCACCTCAGACAGGCAGGGAGGAAGCATCTTGGAGGCCCACCCTGTGTTACTTGGTCCTCTTTTCCTCAGATGGGTCTGATTCATAGCCAGCCTGCCTGTTGACACACAGGCACAACCAGCCCAGCATGAGCCTGCAATCAGAGAACCTTTCTCTCAAGCTTCGTCTCCACAATGTAGGCCTGTTCTCTCTTTTTCCTTTCCCTTTTAATTTTCTATGTATGTATGAGGTGTCAAAGCTCTCACCCTCTATTCCTCCTCCCATCCCTCTTTCTTTCTGTCTGTTTATCTGAAGGTGTGAACAGAGCCTTTCTGTTCCTCTTCCCTTTCTGTCTCTCAGTGTCACCCAATAACAGGCTGTCATCTGAACCCCTCAATAGTACTGCAGGGCTTGGTGACTGCCACAGTACCGGATTTGAGGTAGTTATGCCCTACCTATTATTTGTGCTCTTCAGATTTTTCTTCTTCTTTCCTTAGCAGATCATATTGCCTGAGACATTACATGAAGGGCCCCATTTCATATTTTTTCCTTCACTACTCTATGAAGCGAATGCCCCAAACAGAGAAGTTCTGTCAAGTCATGCTGCCGTGTGAAGTCCGGTCATAGCACTGATGGCAGCTCTCCTATAAAGACACTCTTACCTCATTTGTGCCACTAGGCACCACTATGGGTTAACATGCTCCACACTGCCTCCTTGTGGTGCATCATATTTATATTTGCATAGCGTGTCATGTTATCAGCAGTACATTAACACATAGTTGAGTCATTTATTAATCTGACTTTGGCTACATTCCTATAACACAATGAAGTATCAAATCCATATTGATACAAGGGGACTGAGTAAAGACAATCTTCCATTAGACCTGTTTGAGATCTTCATTCCATTTACGTTTTTGTAATTTAGCAGATGCTCTTACCCAGAGCGACTTACAGAAGCAATTAGGGTTAAGTGCCTTGCTGAAGGGCACATTGTTAGATGTTTCACCTTGTTGGGTTGGGGATTTGAACCAGCGGCCTTTCGGTAACTGGCCCAAAGCTCTAACCGCTAGGCTACCTGCCGCCACATCCCATTCAGTGTAACATTCAGGTTTCAGCAGTTGTTTTAGTCAAGCTGCTGTTCCTGGGAATGTGTCTTTATCAACCCATTAATGAGTCTCTCCTCACAGATATCCTGTCTGCATTTGGATGTTTTCAGACATCAAAGACACACTTCAAATGCACTTCAAACAGGTTCATTTTGCTTGAAGAAACTGGCACCTAATTTTAGAATTCTCTTTCCTGTTGAAGCCGGGGTTGGTGAGCGAGAGGACAAATGGTGGAGGGATGGAATGAAGAATGAAAAGGCGTGACTGACTCTGACTCCCATTTCTGCCGGCTTTCACAACTTTGTCTTTCTTCGCTTCTTGTTCGCAAAGGCCTTTTGATTGGCATCTGAATGAGGGCATTCACTGCAGGGACAATGACAGCTTTCTGTCTGGAAATAGAGAACACATTGTCAGGGCAGAACGTTTTGTTGTTCGGTCGGTCCAGTACAGAGCCATTCTCCTCAACTGACAACGGGGGACAGGTTGACCCTGAGCCCACTCTCTCCCCCTCCAACCGGTTGACCTGACTGCCCACTAGTGGCGCTTTGTGGTGACTCATCATATGATATGCAAAGCAGAATGCAAATGAACTGCGGTCAGTCAATAGTGCTGTAAGTACGGCCAGGCTTTAAGGAACACCATCCTGACCCTGCAGCACTTATCTTGACTTTGATTAAAAAAGCGAAATATAAAATAACGTGCCAAAATAATTCCTTTACCACTTTTCTGCCATCGAAGAGTGTGAATTAAAATGTCTGTTTGTCCAAATTTGTCTGAGGAGAGGAGGTTAGGAAGGTTGAGGGAATGTGAAACGCTGGCTGAGTGTAGTGTTTACTTGTATGTCGCAGAGCTGTGTGTATGTGTGTGCTTTTGTTCGGCCTGAGTTTGTGTTCTTTGGGACTGAGTGTGTTTTCCTCAAGTTTTGAGGTGTATTTGTCGGCACTGTGTTCTCATTATGGCGATGCGTGTTCTTTAGGACTGTGTTTGTGTTTCTGGGAGCTGAGTGTGTGTATGTTCCTTGAATTTCCTTGGGGAGAGTGTGTGTTCCTTTGCGCCGGTGTGTGATAAAAGGAGGTGACAGCGTTGCTGTCGCTGGCAGACAGTGTGACATGCCCGTTGGCTTGTGGCGGTGGCATTTCTGCTCCCGTCATGCAGGCTGGTGACCGACAGGTTAATTTGGGAGGCTTATAACAGCAGCTCTGCTGCACCATGTCCTCCCAGCACTGCCAGACTCAGCCTGAGGGCTTTGAGGACTAACCACTCACGAGGACTAAGTCTCACTCACAATACGTCTAAATGATGCCTGTAAGGACTTTGAAGAATAGGACTGTGTACTGAGTGTTATTTATGTCTTTGGAGTCCATTTAATATTATTTATTAAATAAAAAAATCTTATCTTCTTGTAATATTATTTGTATTTTTTTCCCTCCACTTTTTTCTCCCCAATTTCATGATATTCAATATGTCGTTATGATCTTATCTCATCGCTGCAACTCCCCAATGGGCTCGGGAAAGGTGAACGTCTAGTCATACGTCATCCGAACACGACCCACCATGCCGCACTGCTTCTTAACACCCGCTCGCTTAACCTGGAAGCCAGCCACACAAATGTGTCGGAGTAAACAACGTTCAACTGAAGTCAGCTTGCAGGCGCCCGGCCCACCACAAGGAGTTGCTAGAGCGCAATGAGCCAAACCCTCCCCTAACACAGACTACACTGGGCCAATTGTGTGCCTTCCTATGGGACTCCCGGTCACGGCTGGCTGTAACACAGCCAGCCGTGAACCCCAGGCTGTAGGGATGCCTCAATACTGCGATGCAGTGGCGTAGACTGCTACACCACTCGGGAAGCCATTTGGAGTCCATTTCTATGCCAGTATGTTGTGGTGGCTCTGGTTATGATGGATGTAAGAGTGCTGCTTGTTGTAGACTAAATGAGATGCATACATGTACTGTAATTACATTATCCTAGTTGTAAGATTGATTGCTTGTGTTTACTGGTGTGTGTTTTTGTTGTGATTAGGGGGGCTTTCGCTATTGACTAGAGCAGTGGCATCGACTGTGTGTTGTGTACATTAGGGAAAAGATGCAGTGGAGAGAGGAGACCTCTATTGAAGCGTGCAGTCAGCGTTATTGACTCCATCTCACTGCTTGTTACTATCTGGGGATAACTTGGGGAGAGAATAATATCTCTGCTAGGAACTGATCACAGAGCAGTCTGACCTGACCTTGTTTTATTATCAGCACATTGTACAGTAACGGCCTGATTGATGGCATATGCATTCAGTTATTCTGTGTATTCAGGGTTGTTGAATTGCGGTGTATAGGTTAAAACATTCAAAGTGCTGATTGTGGGATTGTGTTGGCCTGTGTTTTGAAGTCCTGTCTCAGGTATCTGAAGCGGAGCCCAGGGGAGGGAGAGATGGCTCTGTTATCCCAGAGTCCTCATTAGTGACAGACACACACACACACACCGCATCTTCCTCCTCACCCTGCTTGCTCTGTTATGCTGCCCGCTGAGACAGCAACAGAGCTGTCAGGCCTGGTTGACACTGCACCATTCCCCAGGCCCAGAGAGCCCCGTCTGAGGCCCCTGAGTTCACCTCTCTCTGCCCAAACCCAAAACAGCATATCCATATGTTACTCTGCCTACCTCCGTCTCCTGCATAATAAGGGTCAGAAGTTTTCCATGGCCACGTAACCTAACCAGGAAAAAGTAACTGCCTACCTCCCTGTGTGTCCTCCATACCTGTTCCCAACCCTGCGTCTTCGTCCTGGAACAAATGGCTTTGTTCTGTAGGGACTGACATCAGACAGAGATGGCAGAAGTAGTTTGCTGTGAATAGATAAAGCCAACTAGGGAAGAAGTAGAAAGCCCTGTGTTATTTTGTTGACTAAACACACAGCCGTAATTGGAGTTCATTAGCATTCACGCCTGCTGTGAAGGTAAAGAGTGTAGATTACAAAAACCCATTATAAGAGTTTTCAGATTTCCACAGGCAATTATGGCTCTTTGCTAACTAAGAGTTCTGTGTCACTATGGTTTACTCATTTTCATTAGTGTTTCACTGTGCAGTTCTGTGTTCTGCATAGTGATCGCTGAGCTCATTCTACAGGGGAGCTCTGTACTATGGTGAGACTGCTTGTTTATTGGCTCATTTAGTAACAGGATGGTGATGACAGGGAGGGTGCTCTCCAACTTGCTTGCTGGCTGCTCTTCAATGGGTGACATCACACCAGAGTCAATAGATTTTAATTGGATGCGTTAATCAAAATGATGTTCCGTTTTATGAGGAAATTGGATCTGTGAACCTGCTTTAGGCAGATGCCCGTGAACAAACTGTGTTCTTGATGATCACCATGTTAGCTGGGTTGTAAAGTACCCAGCTCTGTGTTTGTTTTTACTGATTTGGTCCCATTGGGAATGCTCCAGCAGCCAGCCAGTCGACAGCACCACATGTTGTTCTGGGCAATGGCATTATTTGTCAGCAGAGGGCAAGGACACGGTCACTGCTTAGATGTAGGTTTAAATCTGAACTCTGTGGCAAAATCTGTGGTATCTCAGACCGTTCTTTGATATTGATCTGTGTTAGTAATTGTGAAGGTGTATTGCTGAATACTGGACTTTTCTGGATACTGTAGTTGCATGTAGTAGTGTTGCTCCTTATTGAGCTGGTGTTTTTCAGAGCCTCTGGGAGAGGAAGGTAGAGGAAAGTCGAGCAGTGAGTGAGTCAGTGACATGTAATTTGGGAGGAAGACTGCTTTGTTATTCTCCAGCCTGGAGAAGGAGACGCCAGCGGTGAACAGAGGCTCATTCTTTCAGTTAGCGTAGGCAGTCTGTGTGTTAGGCCTTGTTACACACACACACACACACACACACACACACACACACACACACACACACACACACACAGAGAGAGAGAGACTGTGTTAGGCCTTGATAGACACACCGAGAGCGAGAGATATTAACTACAGCTTCTTTCTGTCCTAATGAACAGTGACATATAATGCTCTGAAAGATATCTCCACCCTCAGAAGAATGTTGCTGCTAGGAATAGTAAGGTTATTATACTGGTACGTTTTAGAGGGCCTTGTATGGAGTAGATGAGGTTACGCTGGTATGTTTTAGAGGGCCTTGTATGGAGTAGATGAGGTTACGCTGGTATGTTTTAGAGGGCCTTGTATGGAGTAGATGAGGTTACGCTGGTATGTTTTAGAGGGCCTTGTTTGGAGTAGATGAGGTTACGCTGGTATGTTTTAGAGGGCCTTGTATAGAGTAGATGAGGTTACGCTGGTATGTTTTAGAGGGCCTTGTATAGAGTAGATGAGGTTACACTGGTATGTTTTAGAGGGCCTTGTATAGAGTAGATGAGGTTACACTGGTACGTTTTAGAGGGCCTTGTATAGAGTAGATGAGGTTACACTGGTACGTTTTAGAGGGCCTTGTATAGAGTAGATGAGGTTACACTGTTACGTTTTAGAGGGCCTTGTATAGAGTAGATGAGACCACACTATGGCTGCTATTGTGTACAACCTTTTTCATTCCCATTCTAAACAGGTTTAGCCTGAAGCTGAGAGAACCAATATTACTGGTAATACGGTTGAGTTCATATTGATGGTCTCCTCTTCTCCTCCCAGATTACCCTCATAAGTATGGCTCAGAGGGGGGCTGTGCTGACCACTCAGTGTTTGAAAGGATGAAGAAGTACCAGGCCTCGGCTATGGAGGAGCCTCTCAAGGTGAGCTGATAATACCCCACTCTGAAACCAACCCTATAGCTATACAGCACTCACCAATACTGTACAACAACGTTCTGGACACAGTACTGGAGGACCATACAAACCACCTCACATCTTCTTGCTCCATGGTAAAATAACAGTTAGCATGATAAGGAAACATGGAAGTGATTAAGTCAAACTTGTTATTGGAGCTGTAACGAGAGCCAGATTCTTCTTATTGTTCCTGGGTTCTTATCCCTTTCAGCTCTGTGGAACATTGGATGACTGAGTAGAGTGATGTCACAGATCATCTGGCAGGGTGAGGAGTTAGTGTTCTCTCTTCCCAGGGATGAGTCAGACCAGACCAGGGGTGTGTCAGGAAATATTTCCCCATGTTCTGGAAGACCTCCCTTCAGAAGCCAGGGCCCTCTTTCTCCACATTTGAAGACATGGGATTTTTCCCCGACCAAAATGGCAGAAATCCTTACACATTCCTGTTAGTCACCTTCTCATGTCATTTCTTAGTCTTTTTTTTTCAACCTCCCGCTTCCCACTCTCAATCTATCTCCCCTATCTCTCTTCTTCCAGCTCCCCTCGTTCCACCTCACTCTCCCTCACATCCATCTCTCCCTCCTAGTTGACTAATGGTAGTCGTTCCTCTGGTTGTTGTCTCTGCAGGATCCCAGCAGTGTGGTGGAGGAAGAGGAGAGGTCCCATGGACATGGTCCGGTGATCCTGAGGAAGAAGAGAGCAGCTCAGATAGAGAAGAACACCTGCCAGCTCTTCATCCAGACTGACCACCTCTTCTTCAAGTACTACGGCACCAGAGAGGCTGTCATCGCACAGGTACTGAGGCTGTACACACACTAGGGCTGTCCCAGACTAAAAATAAATATTGGTTGATCGAGAGTCATCTGTTCTTTCAACTATTCTATTGGTCTACATTTTAAAAGTGTATTTTTCCATATATAGACACACCCGAAGTGTTTTGAATAAAATTAACTATATGCACTGAGCTTGTCTGATGCTTTAAGCTCACTGTTTGATTAAATAAATAAGAAACACAAATGACTCAAGAAGGGAGCCCGATGGCCGTGCTGTGTTAAAAGTAAATGACAGCGGGAGCCTGTGTGACTGGTGAGTGTTGTCTCGCTCTCCTCCCTGCTGCAGCAAAAAGGCACCCCAGCACAGCAAGTGTTTATCGCAGCTGTCTGTGCTGAAGCTGCAACATAATTACAGCCATTTCCTGTCTTACTTGTTTCTGACTGAGGTTCTGTAACCGAAATACCTAATTTGTTTAGGAAAAACATCTCTTTACGTAAAACATGTATGCAGTGCATGCACTTGACCAACAGGGTCTGACCTATAACCTATCATAATCACATCAATATATTGGTTATAACAAACTCTGAACGCCATAACACGTGACAGCAAAATGGATGAGGAGGACATGTTTACTGGTTTACTGGATGTTTACTGGTTGCGTAGGAGGGAAAAGGAAAGTCAGATGTGTGGAAGACATTTGACTTAGCCGTGGAAACTATTGAAGATAAAGATAAAGGAGGATATAGGAGCAAGCTCTGAATGAGTATTGTGTGGCAAACAGGTGCTGTTGGAGTACAATATTATACTTTTTCCCTGCCCGTTTGGAAGTGTAAACAACACTATCTAAAATAGAACAGACTCTGGTATTACTTATAACAAAAAAAATTGCAAAGCCTTTATTACAGCATAGCAAAGATTGAAAAACAGCCAAATTTGTGTTGCAGTTGCGTGAGGCTTGGTGCTCACGCAATCAGTAGGCTATTAAACAAACACTCAAACTGTCAACAGAAGCAGGACCTGTCTTATTTCTGAAGATGTACATGGACGATTTATAAAGCCAGGCACGTTTAACAGTTAGGTTATTGGTTATAGACCTAATTAAGTTGATTCCCTGTTTCCTCACTCCGCTACTGCCTCCGTCGCATTGTTCTCAACACCATTATTATGCACATAGCAACATCTTTTTTTCTTTTTTATTTCACCTTTATTTAACCAGGTAGGCCAGTTGAGAACAAGTTCTCATTTACAACTGCGACCTGGCCAAGATAAAGCAAAGCAGTGCGACACAAACAACAACACAGAGTTACACATAAACAAACGTACAGTCAATAATACAATAGAAAAAGTCTATACAGTGTGTGCAAATAAGGGAGGTAAGGCAATAAATAGGCCATAGTGGCGAAATTATTACAATTTAGCAATTAAACACTGGAGTGATAGATGTGCAGAAGATGAGTGTGCAAGTACATACTGGGGTGCAAAGGAGAAAAATAAATAACATTTTACATTTACATTTTAGTCATTTAGCAGACGCTCTTATCCAGAGCGACTTACAGTAGAGTGCATACATTTTATTACATTTTTACATACTGAGACAAGGATATCCCTACCGGCCAAACCCTCCCTAACCCGGACGACGCTATGCCAATTGTGCGTCGCCCCACGGACCTCCCGGTTGCGGCCGGCTGCGACAGAGCCTGGGCGTGAACCCAGAGACTCTGGTGGCGCAGCTAGCACTGCGATGCAGTGCCCTAGACCACTGCGCCACCCGGGAGACCAGTATGGGGATGAGGTAGTTGGATGGGCTATATACAGATGCAGTGATCTGTGAGCTGCTCTGACAGCTGGTGCTTAAAGCTAGTGAGGGAGATATGAGTCTCCAGCTTCAGTGATTTTTGCAGTTCGTTCCAGTCATTGGCAGCAGAGAACTGGAAGGAAAGGCGGCCGAAGGAGGAATTGGCTTTAGGGAAAGGCACCAATTCAATGGCTCACTGAAGATTAAGTTTCAGAACCGTGGACAGCGCCCGCTATCCATCACGGGAGAAAGCGCATTTATATAATATTATTTCATTTATCAGTGTTGCGCCATTATTCTTACATAGTATAGCCTTTTTACAATTTCAGTAGCATGTCTTAGAGTGGCTTCCGCAATGGATTAGTCCACTGAGACCGGTGCGAATCAGACCGGTGTCTTGTGCACCATTAATTATTTTTAGCAATTTGCAACTGCTCGACTAATGAAATCTCGGTCGACTAACAGCCTATCGACCAAACAATCGACTAAATGGGGTCAGCCCTAATACACACACACTCTGAGTCATTCAGCGTGGGAAAACCAGGACCTGCCCTTCAATTCCGCCAGGAGAAATGGATTACAAACAGAATAGTGTTTGTCTGTAGGTCTGATCAGTTGTTGTTGTTGTTGGCTTCCTTCCTTCAGCCAGCCCGGCCAGCATCGCAGACTTGTTCCTCCTGACTGAGTTCTATAGCCTAACAAATCAGATGCAGAGGAAATGCTGCCTTTCACAGGGGTCCAGTTAAAGGAGAGACTAGCTGATTAAAATGTCATTTCTGTGGACACTCACTCTCTCCATAGGTGAGATAAAGAAAAAAGGTTCAGTGTGATGAAGTAAATGTGTTCGTTAGGATTGTGGTTTAGCTCTGAGACTAGAGGCTTGTTTATAGGATGGGCTGGACAGTGTGGAGCAAATCTTCAACAGATTGATTTCAATAGGCTGAACGCAATGATTCTGTAGTTAGAGATATTATTCATGTGTTCATTGGTGGGGTAACAGACATGTCATGTCTTTAATGCCGTGCTATGATTTATCTGATGTTCTCTCTGCAGTGCAGAGAGAACATCAACACTTCTCATAATCTAATGGTGACTGTTCTATTCTCTAGATCTCCAGCCATGTAAAGGCCATTGACTCAATCTACCAGGGTACTGACTTCCTGGGCATCCGCAACATCAGCTTCATGGTCAAAAGGATCAGGGTGAGTTTGTGTTCAGGGTTGGGGGGTGTGTGGGTGGTGAGCACCACTATTTGTCTCACTCATCAGTATTCCACCACACTCCAAGACCTAATAAATCCTTAAAATCCTCAGGTGAACACCAGCTGCCATTTAAAGTAGGGAGCTCTGGGCCCCATTCCAAAATCAATTCAAAACAACTCTCACAAAAGGTTTCTCTGGGGCCAATGAGCTGGCAACTTTTTAAGTAGAATGATTTCTCTATCTGTCTAAAGCCTTTTCCCACTCTCTCTTCAAACACACATTAGCATAGTTACCTTTAGCAATGATTATAGGGATGTACAGTGGGGCAAAAAAGTATTTAGTCAGCCACCAATTGTGCAAGTTCTCCCACTTAAAAAGATGAGAGAGGCCTGTCATTTTCATCATAGGTACACTTCAACTATGACAGACAAAATGAGGGGGAAAAATCCAGAAAATCACATTGTAGGATTTTTTATGAATTTATTTGCAAATTATGGTGGAAAATAAGTATTTGGTCAATAACAGAAGTTTATCTCAATACTTTGTTATATACCCTTTGTTGGCAATGACAGAGGTCAAACGTTTTCTGTAAGTCTTCACAAGGTTTTCACACACTGTTGCTGGTATTTTGGCCCATTCCTCCATGCAGATCTCCTCTAGAGCAGTGATGTTTTGGGGCTGTTGCTGGGCAACACGGACTTTCAACTCCCTCCAAAGATTTTCTATGGGGTTGAGATCTGGAGACTGGCTAGGCCACTCCAGGACCTTGAAATGTTTCTTACGAAGCCACTCCTTCGTTGCCCGGGCGGTGTGTTTGGGATCATTGTCATGCTGAAAGACCTAGCCACGTTTCATCTTCAATGCCCTTGCTGATGGAAGGAGGTTTTCACTCAAAATCTCACGATACATGGCCCCATTCATTCTTTCCTTTACACGGATCAGTTGTCCTGGTCCCTTTGCAGAAAAACAGCCCCAAAGCCTGATGTTTACACCCCCATGCTTCACAGTAGGTATGGTGTTCTTTGGATGCAACTCAGCATTCTTTGTCCTCCAAACACGACGAGTTGAGTTTTTACCAAAAGTTCTATTTTGGTTTCATCTGACCATATGACATTCTCCCAATCTTCTTCTGGATCATCCAAATGCTCTCTAGCAAACTTCAGACGGGCCTGGACGTGTACTGGCTTAAGCAGGGGGACACGTCTGGCACCGCAGGATTTGAGTCCCTGGCGGCGTAGTGTGTTACTGATGGTAGGCTTTGTTACTTTGGTCCCATCTCTCTATAGGTCATTCACTAGGTCCCCCCGTGTGGTTCTGGGATTTTTGCTCACCGTTCTTGTGATCATTTTGACCCCACGGGGTGAGATCTTGTGTGGAGCCCCAGATCGAGGGAGATTATCAGTGGTCTTGTATGTCTTCCCTTTCCTAATAATTGCTCCCACAGTTGATTTCTTCAAACCAAGCTGCTTACCTATTGCAGATTCAGTCTTCCCAGCCTGGTGCAGGTCTACAATTTTGTTTCTGGTGTCCTTTGACAGCTCTTTGGTCTTGGCCATAGTGGAGTTTGGAGTGTGACTGTTTGAGGTTGTGGACAGGTGTCTTTTATACTGATAACAAGTTCAAACAGGTGCCATTAATACAGGTAATGAGTGGAGGACAGAGGAGCCTCTTAAAGAAGAAGTTACAGGTCTGTGAGAGCCAGAAATCTTGCTTGTTTGTAGGTGACCAAATACTTATTTTCCACCATAATTTGCAAATAAATTCATTAAAAATCCTACAATGTGATTTTCTGGATTTTTTTTCTTCTCATTTTGTCTGTCATAATTGAAGTGTACCTATGATGAAAATTACAGGCCTCTCATCTTTTTAAGTGGGAGAACTTGCACAATTGGTGGCTGACTAAATACTTTTTTGCCCCACTGTAGACACAGTGGCCTTTGTTTTGAAGTCTCTTCTCCAATACCCCAGAGACCTGTTACTGTAGGCCCTCCTAAAAAAGCTCCCGTCTGTTCCCCTGTCTTGTGTGTGTGTCAAGGTTTCTGTTAGACGGTAATAGCCTGCTTTTGGCCTAATTTTTATTTTTTAATTGAAAGCCGATAAATACAATTGCCGCCGGTCAATCCCATTTGTGAAATAATGCTTTTTAGCATTTATGTTAATACCAGTAGATGTAAATACATTTATCGGTCTATAGGTTAATTTGCTTAATTTAGTGGAATTAAATTGGCACTTGTGTACAGTATGTTAGTTTTTTTATGGATACCTTATTTATCACAAGCCTACAGCATACAGACACAGAGCCTTTGAGTGGAGAATCTGTCAGCGCGAGAGCTGCTGCTACAGCATCTCTAACAGTAAATACATAGACAACACAAGTCAGGCTTCCTCAGCGCGTCACACACCACTTTGCAATGAGCTGGAGGCCGTATGCACTTCGAAAACATATACTTAATGGTTTGAAACCTGAACGTTTTAATACATATGAGGCATGTCTTACCTTGCTTCAAAGTAGCCGAGCCAAAATCAGACCATATCCGTGGAGGCAATTATTTTATATCAACTTTCTTTAATTGTCCCGTATTCCAAGGCACAATCCTAGTCATATTAGCAACCCATGCTAGTTGTTGCATATTACATCTCCCCTCTTTCTAACGGATATTTTCATCCCGGTCACATGAAACTGGTGAGCTTTTTCCTGCTAATTGCATTATGAAAGAAACATTCACACGCAGCCTACTGCCTTGTGCGCATTGCTGCGTTTTATAATGTAAATAAATACGTTCCTCAACATTTTAAGCTAAACGTTCTGATCTGTTGCATCAGACTCATTGCTTTTTCTTTTTATTCTCTGTCCCAGAGTCTGTTTGGAACAGGCTATTTCTTTCTCCACAAGCCGGCCAACAGAATGGGTAACCTTTTCTACTATGAGGGATAGTAGGTTGACAAAAGCTAGGGATTCTGCTGTTCGTCACTGGTCTTGTTGGCTGAGGATCAGTACATGTTATTCTAACATCAGAATTCACTAAGAAGGAACGCGCATTGTTGCATTCTTGACTTGCATGTTCTGTTAATATGAATTACCATGATCTAAATGTAATTTCTGTCATTCTGAGCACCATGGGTGGACGCCTTAATCAGGTTACGCACCCAATGCATATGGGTCCGGTACATTTCTCAAATGTCCGATAAATTAAAATGCTGCTGGTCAAATGTCCAGTGCAACATTTTCCTAATGGAAACCCTGGTGTGTGTGTGTGTGTACATAAGCGTGTATGTGTGATTACCTACTCATGACCTATTCAATGAGCCCATTCCTCTCCATCTCTTCAGATAAACACGACCAGTGATGAGCGGGACATCACCAATCCGTTCCGCTTCGCTAACATCGGGGTGGAGAAGTTCCTGGAGCTCAACTCAGAACAGAACCATGATGACTATTGCCTGGCCTACGTCTTCAGTGACAGGGACTTTGACGACGGGGTGCTGGGCCTGGCCTGGGTCGGCGCTCCTGCAGGTGCGCGCGTGCACACACACCAATTGAACTTGTGTACTGCACTCATTTGCATAAAGACTCTCAGGGTAGGAATTCAGTTGAGAATTAAAACAAGAAAACTGAGAATAGTGGACATTTATGCCTACTTAAAGAGTAGGAAGGTATAGCATCCAAGAAGTCATCCAAGTGACCAGTGGTCTGTGAGAGACTCCCTGGCTCCAGTATCTCTAATGGGATCGCTCCATTGTAAAGAGGAGAGGAAGCAAAAGCTGTGCTGCAGGTTCCCTGCTCTGCCCTCTGAGTACCTGCAATCTGCTGATGTTTATCAGAACACTCAATGAACCTCCGTATGTCCATTAACCGCAGCACACGCCCTCTGATAAGCTGCTCCATTTGTCAGTGCAATATCCCTACTTTCTCTCTTTATCCCCCCCACCTCTTTCTCGTTCCACCAGCATGTCTGTAATTTAATTTTCAAGGCCGAGGAGGGCTGGATTTGCTAAGGCATCGTCTCCACGCTGTTTCCACTTGAAATGCATTTTTAAGTTGTTGAATTGTTGCCTACTCAGCATGTTTTGTGATTTCCGCTTTCTCCCTCCCTGGGTGTTTGTCAAAACTGCAGCGTTTTCCAAACATGGTTCACTCAAGGACAAAGGAGCTGCATACAGAGTCCTTCTCCTGAAGGAAGTTCTTAGACGTTTGTAGAATGTGAAACAGTCCATGGAGATGATCACACACCTCTTTCTATAGCCTGCAGCTGGGTCTCCCTCTGGTCTCCACCAACCCCATAGTGTCAGTCAGTCAGTAGTGTGGACTGTGAGAAGGGAGAACTCAATGAGACAGCCACAGCACACAGACAGAAATGGCCCTGTCTCTCTCACACACACACACACAAGTAGGCCAAACAAGTACCTGCTCAACACCTCTGAATGAATTATTCACACTAGAATAATTAGAAGTTGAGTGTGACTGGAGCGCTGCGCTGTCCAGTGACCGGTGTGACCCAGAGCTCTCCAGTGACCGGTGTGACCCAGAGCTCTCCAGTGACCGGCTGTGCCTGGTTCATTATATCCTCACAGTAATAATCAAGAGGTAGAGAGAGTGGACAGTACTGTAGTTGAACCCCACGTTCACATGTTACTGCTATAAGTTTCTTTCAATGAGCAGCAGCCCCAGAGGTCAGAGTTCAGGCTGTGTTTTCCTTAGTGAAGTTTAAATGAAGGGTCAGTGTCAGTTGGCCCAGGTATCGTCCACATATCTTGATTAACTTCTAACTGACAGAACCCAAGATGAAAAACAACAACAAACACTAGGAATCAATACAGGCAAATAAGCAATGTTCTAAGCAGGCTGAATCAATCTGGGTCTGTAGAGCTGTAGAGGGAAGCTGTGGGCTTGTAGAGAAGAGATCTGCCTTGAACGCTCCAGTGGCGTGGACTGACAACAAACGGCTACTAGAGACACCAGTCAGGGCTGGGTAATGGTTTTCTTAATGGATTTGATCCATTACCACACTCATAAGTGGCTTCAATGGAGGCATTCCTCATACACGCACCACACACACACACACACACACACACACACACACACACACACAAATATGTGCCTATACTGTAAAGTGCTTTGGTTTCATGTCTCTGTGTGTCTAAAAGGCGCGGCCTCCTTATGACTAAGCACACAGGCTATTCTCAGATAAAGATGTCGCCACTGCCTGGTATTCCAGCAGAGCCCCAGTCCTCCTAGCCTGGCTGGTTAGAAAATAGAAATCCTCTAGTCCACAGTTGTAGGAGAGATTGGACCTTACTGCAACTGGGATTTCCACTTCTCACTCACTCACTCACTCACTCACTCACTCACTCACTCACTCACTCACTGTGATCTCAGACAGGGCAGTGTTGAGTGTATAGTGCATGGGGAGCCTCGAGGCAGACCGGTAATGTTCCAGCTGAATCTGATAGTATGGTAGGGTGGGACAGAAAGAGCTGAGTCAGAACAGGTTGTCTGCCACTGCTCACTCCCACTATCTGAGCTGACTTTGAACTATTTCAACTATTCAATCAAAACCAGGTTTCCCAAATTGATTGAGAAAAATCTGTGTCAGTATGCTCCACACTTGCACTTTACAACTAGCTGGCCATGTCTGTCGACGTGTGTGTTCCAGACAGTGCGTTTCTCTCTTTGAGAATGGGTAAGTGAGCAAGTTTTTAAATTGGCATTCTCAGCGACTGTGAAGCAGCGCCCTTCAGGTCCCCTGCTGTGCCCGAGCTGCCACTCTTCCCCTGCGGGCATATTCAGCACCACCTGGCTGCTCTGCCTCCTCTTCCTGCTGCTGTCTGTGTCTCTGTGTCTCACCTACACGGGTGACCACTGGGCCCAAATGCTCTCTGCTCCCCTACAATAAGCAAAGATCTCTGCTTATTCACTCCAGGCAGTGTATCAGGTTTCATTTACTCCAATAAGAGTGTTACATAATTTCACTGTCACTTGTGTCAGAGTTGGAAACAGTACATCCTCAATGCCATGGAAATCCTCACCATAGTCCTGTTAGTTTGTTGGGTGGGATACAGTGTGAAAGACAGAATCCTCCATGGTGTGTACTGTATGTAATCTCGATGAGTGGTTTTACTGTGTTCTTAGGGAGCTCCGGAGGTATCTGTGAGAAGAGTAAGTTGTACTCTGATGGGAAGAAGAAGTCTCTGAACACCGGCATCATCACGGTGCAGAACTACGCCTCCCACGTCCCCCCCAAGGTCTCCCACATCACCTTCGCACACGAGGTTGGACACAACTTTGGCTCTCCGGTGAGTATTCTGTCCTGGGCCTTATTCTGGTTCTAGTCAAGTCTTTTATCTCAGTGCACAGCTCTAACCAGATCATACTGCACATGCTAATCAGTTGTATATACTTGAATACCACTTTGTTGAGATACTCACCATAGGATCTCTCTTGGTTTAAAGTCCCAGTAGTGGAGGAGTCTATGTTAATGCCCTCCTGAGGGAGGAGAGGGATGCTCATTGGCTCCCTATGAACCTCTTCCCTATGGTTTGACAGCATGACTCTGGGACAGAGTGCACCCCAGGAGAGTCCAAGGCCCAGGAGAAGAAGGAGCAGGGGAACTACATCATGTACGCCCGGGCCACGTCAGGGGACAAGCTCAACAACAACAAGTTCTCCATCTGCAGCGTGAGGAACATCAGCCAGGTCCTGGAGAAGAAGAGGGGCAACTGCTTTGTGGGTAAGTGCCGTCTTTCTGAGGTTGTGTGTCCGCACATGCACCTGCAGGCGTCCATCTTTGCATATGCAAAGGAAGTGTGGGGGCGCTTGTCATTGGAATGGACATCCAAGGTTATGTGTCCTCTACTGCATCTCATCACTCCTTCCTGTGTGTGTTTGTGCAGAGTCTGGCCAGCCCATCTGTGGTAATGGTCTGGTGGAGGCAGGGGAGCAGTGTGACTGTGGTTACAGTGACCAGTGTAAAGACGAGTGCTGCTACAACGCCAACGAGGCCGACGGCAACAAGTGCAAACTTAAGCCCGGCAAAATCTGTAGGTAAGTGGCCAATAATGTACTACAAAATGTTGTTGATTTTACGGTTAGTACTGTTGAAGTATTTATTGAATATAGTATTCAACTTGTTTCCGTTTCTGACTTAGTAAAAAGGAAGTTGAAGCTGACTTGGTGTGTGTTCTGTGTTGTCAGTCCCAGCCAGGGTCCGTGCTGTACACCTACGTGCAACTTCAAGGGCTCCAATGATAAGTGTAGGGAGGAGTCAGAGTGTGCTGAACAGGGCATGTGTAACGGAGGCACTGCCCAGTGCCCCACCTCTGAACCCAAGGCCAACTTCACCGCCTGCCATGGAGAGACACAAGTCTGCCTCAACGGGGTATGGTCTAGCTCTCTGACCAAACGTGTGTTGAAGTGCTTTAAATCATGACAATGGAGCATAGCTGACACTCACCCTGTTTTTCCCTTTCCCTCTCCACGTCTCTGTCGACCAGGGCTGCTCTGGCTCCATCTGTGAGAAGTATAGTCTGGAGGTGTGTACCTGTGCCAGTATTGAGGGAACAGACGAGACTGAGCTGTGCCACGTCTGCTGTCAGGAGAGAAGTAAGTGTCTGTTATTTACCTGTTACCACTATCATCGGCCCATTATTGACCATCCGTCCCAATATGACATGCATCTTAAACCACCAAGACCCTGCAAAGACTGGGACTGTCCTGTTAGCAGTGACCTCACAGTGGTGTTCCCCGTCTCCTCCCCCACCCTGCAGTGAAACCCGACACCTGCAGCAGCACGGGCTCCGAGAAGTGGGCCAGCTTCTTCAGCAAGAAAATCACCACGCTGCAGCCAGGCTCCCCCTGCAACGACTTCAAGGGTTACTGCGATGTATTCATGAGGTGCCGGCTGGTGGACGCAGACGGCCCCCTGGCCAGGCTAAAGAAAGCTATCTTCAACGCAGAGCTCTACGAGAACATTGCAGAGTGGATAGTGGTTAGTGTCCCAGGCCCAGCCAATGTCCTAGTTGTACTGTAGTTACCTGTGTTGTTCATAATATTAGTTCACCCTACTGCTGAAACTGTCACTCCCGTTGGCATTAAAACAATTTCAGGAGCTAAATACATCTCAATTTATAAAATGTTCTTACCAGTTTCAATATGAAAGTTGTCAGACACTGAAAAAATATGACTTTGCATAATCTGTGTTCCAGGCTCACTGGTGGGCAGTGTTGCTGATGGGCATTGCTCTCATCATGCTGATGGCTGGTTTCATCAAGATCTGCAGTGTCCACACACCCAGCAGCAACCCCAAACTGCCCCCACCCAAGCCACTGCCAGGTACGTTACTCCTCAACACTGGGGGGGGGGGACATATCTCCCCAGCTAGACTGAAGATGTGGGGGAAACAAAATATTCATAGTGTAGCATAGTATAGTGTAGCATAGTATAGTGTAGCATAGTATAGTTTAGCATAGTATAGTGTAGCATAGTATAGTATAGCGTAGCAGATGTGTTTGGAAGTGTAACTCTGGTTCATTTTATGCAAGCAGGTGTGAGTGTTATGATGTTGAGAGCAGTGTGTTCGTGTCTCCCATGCAGGCACGTTGAAGAGGAGGAGACGGCAGCAATCGAATGGCCAGCAGCCCCAGCAGCAGCGCAACCAACGCCAGCCCAGAGAGAACTATCAGTTGGGTCAGATGAGACGTTAAGACACTGGGCCCCTCTTTGCCTTGGTTCTTCCTAGTGCCTACAGTGGGAACACTTCACTCCAAAGAGTTACCTGTACCATTCATTGCAACCACCCATCTGCAAAACTAACTGGCAACAGAACTGATTTCAATAGACAAGACGTACAGTTCCAGGACCTAACGGACTCACTCAACACCACTGCTTTGGGAGCCAGCCGAGCTGTCCTTCACACAGCTGTAAGCAGAAAATATTTTAGGAAAGCTCTTGGCAATGACGGGAAGAGAAAATGACTGATTTCTGTTGTTTTTTTTGTTTGTTTTTTACTGGAGTGCAGGGGAGAGCAGCAGCATTGTGGTAATGCAGCCTCTCCTCCTTTTTAGCGTCTTTCTTTCATCTGTTTTTCCTTTCTGAAGTGCTGCCCTCCTGAGCAGGAAAACAGGACTGCAGGTCACATGGGTTTTTGCTGCTATGCAATGCCAGGATGTGAGACATTGCAGCAGAAGAGACTAATTTGCCAATGTAATTATTATTTTGTAATCAAAACATGATAAGAAAAAATGCGCAGGCTTTTATTTCCAAAGCATACATGTTCTTTCTGCGTGCAATTGTACAGGTATTGAGATATAGATTTTTTTCTTTGTATCATATGAAATCGATTGTTTTCCTGCTGTCTGATAAAGATTATTTACTGTTTTAATTCACTCTCTCAGGATTAATAAAACAAAAAACAGCCCTATCTGTCACATTTAGAAGCTGCTGTGGGGTGGATCAGAACAGACCTCGGTTATCAGAACATGGAGGGAATGTAAACATAAAGCTGAATGTGATTAAAGCAGGGTATAGAGAGGCAACAGAGTTGTAGAGACTGTTGTGATATTTGGATGTGATATCGGATGATATCATTGGGCTGGTGGAAGGTGTCATTTTCAGACAGGTTTGCTTCTAGAGGTGCAGTTTGGGGATGCAACTGTAGCTTTTAAATTTTTTACTTAATTATGACATGTTGTTCGCTTCAGCTATTTTTTTCTGACTCAATGCATTGATGTGAATCACTGAACCACTAAATACAGCAGATGTACCTTGTCTATTGATCATTCCATGTGAGGGATGGATGGAGAAAGGAGAGAATCTTCAATGCTTTAGCATACAAGGCTGTCCAAGGGCTGGCTGGTGCTACACCTCATGACTATGCCACTGAATGTGGTCACATCATATTCTTCAAGTCACAGGGCCTTGGCCAGAGCCTGCGAACACAGGCCAGGGTCCATAGGGGGCAATATTACAGAGGGCATCACAGACAGTCACTGTACTGGTCTGGACATGCTCTCACCTAGCTCGGCTGCCCTCACCAATGTTGTTACCTTAATAAAACGCACAGTCTTTAAGAGCTGACCTGGGAACAACTGAATGCCCTGTTACATACCAGTTTGAAGGCAGCTTGAGGAATCTTCTACACTTATGGCATGCATTAGGAATGTGATGAATGGTTTGCCAGATGAAGATCCTGGATGGCTTTAATGTGATTGTTTTTTTTGTTTTTTTATTTTATTTTAGCAATTCAGATATTTGTATATGGGGGAATTGAATCGATAAAGTCCTACAATGGCTTAATGTCTGAGTGTCCAGCTATGCCAAGCTGTTACATATGAACTGAGATTGATAAGGCTACCAATTACCTCTAACTTTTCTCCCTTTGGCTATCATTTCCATGTCGTGTCTCTCCTATGATGCATATCTGTGTTGCATGTCCTGTCTCTCTCCCTAACCCCACATCTCTATTGGAAGTACATAGCTTTGCTCTGGGGATGATCTCCACCAAAAGAGACCTATATGTCATAGTCTGTGGTTTGTGTAAAGACATAAACAATGTGTCTAAATGGAGTTGAGTCTGATTCTCCTGAGCCCATTGCAACTCCACAGTCTGTCTGGAGGTCAGTGGGGTTTGTAATGTATTGCTGGCTCAGAGCCATGGAGACCAGGACAAAGGCAGGATATCCAAAGAGAGTCCTTTTATTTTTGATGACTTTGTTTATCCCATTTAAATGATGTGACTATATTGATATTTTATGACTGATTCTGGCCCATTATGCCTTATCAGGTAGGTAGACCCTAGGCAGTGTGTCCTGGAGCTTAAAGACAAGCAGGCCTCTTCACATATTTATGCCTTCATTGTTTCCTCCCAAAATTGGTCAATATTGAATGAGGAAAAAGGGCTCTTGTCTATGTAGCCACATACAATGTCTACAAGAGAGCCTCTGAAATGGAAACAAAACTGATCCTCCCTTGATTCTAACATGTCTTTCTCTGTTCTTTCTGTTTGGTGCTGGTGGGTATGGGTTTGTGCTGGATAATAAAATATTGTTTCTCATTACCTTTGACATTTAGTAAGGCTCATCGGAGTGTGGTCGTCTACATTCATTCTTCTCATTGTGTTTTTATTCCTGTGGTAAGGTAATAGGTGGGTGTATACGGGGCAGTGCCTGGGATTTACATTTCTGTCTTTAATTTGTCTTGCTAAAAGTTTTGAAGAGCGTGCTCTGAAATGTAAACCGAGAGAATCCAGAATGGGAAAAGTCTAATACTGCTGTCTGATTTTAGAGTGTGCTGTGTTTTATACAGTATCTTCAATTTTCTTTACGATTTTTCTTTCTTGTTTCTGTTTCCCGTTCTACTCAAATTTAAACATTTTACTAAAATTGCTGAAAGTATTGTGCAAATGTTTTTGTTTTTTTTAACTACTTGAAATGCTTTAATAAAAATAGACTTGATCAAAAAATGTTCAGAGAATGGAAAAGAATGTCTGAGAAGTCATTCCATGGTTGGTTTGTTCATTGTCACTTTCAGTGGATGAGCAAAACAGAAGGCCCACTTCAAGATATCACACAGCTTGACTGGGCTATCTTCCAAGGAAATCAAGCTCATAAACTCAGAATAAAAAGAAAAGTTTTACATCTCGCTAAATCTGAGGGTGGTTTTACCTCCCAGACTTGGAATTGTATCAACTCGCCACCCAAGGCTTTTACTTGAGACATTGTTGAATGCACTAAAAAGGAACCGTGGGTAATTATTGAAGATGTGCATGCTCACCCCCAGAATCTTTTCACATGTCTATTTTTCAAAGGATAAAGCTAAGAACATGAACAACTTCATAGTTAAGAACACTATAACGATATGGAAGAAAATGAAACGGATTCTACAAGAAACAATCTCACTAGCAAAAAAACAACCCTTGAATAGCTTTTCAGTATGTACTGATAATAACATGGAAAACTAAAAGGTATAGAAATCGTAAATTATTTGATAATAGGACATGTATTTCTATGACAGAATTAAAAATAAATGTTGCACTGACCGATGTAGAAATGGTCAAATGCATGCAATTTGTAAACTAATGTATTAAAAAGAGATCAAATTCTACAGCAGAAGGAGAGTCATATGTCTTAAGTGTAAAACTAACAATGGTTCAATAATCCATACCTTTTGGGAATGCAATACAGTCCAAAAGTAATGGGTGGAGTTAGAAAGTTGGCTGTCAGAAGTCTTAATGTAAATGTACTTTTTGGTTCATATTTCAAGACCTGTCATATGAGGGTGTAGTGAGATACCCAATGGGTTGGATGATAGTCTTCTCGTCAATTATTTTGAAATATACCAATTCTCCATCTTTAAGACAATAGAAAAATCATATGGTTCATTATCTAAATATATTAAAGAGCTGGTTCAGGCTGGGCAGGTGTGATGTCATTGATGTTCGTGTGCGTCTAAATGTTGTCTTTTGTATGTTAATGTTTTGTATTGTTAAAAAAAATAGGAAATCATGCAAATTTTCTTATATTGGCAGTGGTTTCTGTGGATGATTTAGTCTCTAGTTTGGATTGTTTAAAGTGATGGGGACATTTCTCAGCAGCATCCAATATAGGGGATAATATAATACTAACTCCCAAGGTTTTTTCCTTACAACTAATGACATATTTCTCATTATGTTGGAACACTGTTTTCTATATCAAACAGCCCCAAGGTAGCCACAGCTCTAGTAAAATCGTAGACCCAGCTACCTTTGTACTTCCTCAGCACTGAGAGCAGAGGTAATTGCCTAAAGCCTCCCTGACACTGCTCTCTGCATTCCAATCTTCACAATGACTTCTCTCCATTTCTGCCACACCAGTTGTGTGCTGAAACTCCCAATCTTTGCCCCATGTTTATCTTGCCCAACAGTCACTTGAACATGTTAAATAGGGCTCTTCCTTCAGCATTAAATTGATTCCATTCATTGATTTATTTGATGATTTATCATGTCTCCTCTTACACTGAAAAGTTTGTGCAAATATATAGCTTTAGTGAGATGAACATGTATCATATCCCATGGGACTGTAGCAGAATTGGTAATCAAAATCAAGTACCCAGAAAGTGTGTCAAGTGTTTGTATATGCAGTTTGGGTTGATAATACAGTATTATAAAAGGCTGTAAAATAAGCAAGTGGATGTAATCAGGGTATCAGTATGCAAAGCTATGAGGGGCTATCGGCTATGTGAAATATAACCATGGTCCCCGTCTAATCAGTGTCCTGTTCTGCAGATTGGTCTTATGCCTGACCACTGCAGCCCATAAGGGGGCAGGCTGTCTGATTGGGGCCTGCTGCAGATGCACAGTTGCTTCATAGCACCGAGCTATCTCTGGGCCAAAGCTCTCTGGGGAAACCAGGGGGACAGTTTGTCCAGGATAGGATTTCATTTCCCTCAGACACAACTGGGACAGGGGGAGCAGTCCTGCTGTGTGCTGGGCCGTCTGATCCAGTCTGGTGTCAGACAAATAGCAGGGGTCTCATTAGAAAGGGAGAGGGAGGGCTGTGAATGAATCCTAGGGACAGAGGATGATGCTCAAACACTGTCGGCTCGACTGTAGTCTTTGCACCCAGTCTGCTTACCAAGGCTATGGCTGTTGTGTGGGGCTCAGTGTGTGAAAATACTGTGTGGCCAACAAAGTCTTGGGATGCTGCAAATGATTAATTTATCTCTGATGCAGTGTGCCCATCAATTTACATGCCTATTGGGAGTCAGTAAAAATTGAGATGGAAAAGGCTCCAATTAGATGTTAGGCATAACAGGACAAATGATAAGTGGCCCCGGGGCAGAATATTTTTCCAACAGGCATTAGTATAGTTGGTGATAAAAAATAAAATGTATGAATATGACTTTGTGTACACAGGTTGTGAATCCTAATTTGTACAAAATGTTATATTTAGAATTACTTCTTTGCAACCATTTGAAAATATCTGTATAACATTTGAATCTTAGTAAAAATTCATGATTGTCAAGATTTTTTTAAATACATATTTTGATATAAATTAGGTTGGAAAACAGATACTGTTGTTGGAGAAAATTGAAATATTACAAACCAATGTTTTATTTAGTCAGTGTCTCAACTTACTTTTGAGAGTAAGAATAGTAGAATACACCAGGTGGTTGTGCATCAGCAGTTTTTAACTTATGTCAGTCACTTGATTGGCTGACAATTACCCATGTCAATTCTTAGCTGGCTAGACTAACTACCAATCTATATAAACTTGTAGTAATCGAATACCGACTGGGCATTCAGGGGACCCCCATTGATTTTGATAGTCATTCTCACTCATATTATCATGGCATAAGTCATGGCAAAATGTGTAGAATTGTAGGAAATTATTTTTTTAAATAGCAAAAATGTATCTCTGCCCTATAGCAAAATGGGTAGAATTGCATGAAATTAGGTGTGAAACTGCAAAAATATACATATCTGCCCCATGGCAAAATTTGTAGAATTGCATTACATTTGTTATAAAATGGCAACATTTTCTTTCTGGCCCATGGCACAATGTGTAGAACTGCAGGAAATTAACTGTAAAACATAACATTTCCTCTCAGCTGTCAGCTGTCACTAAAATGTTTTGCGGTGAGGAGGGGAGACCCCAACCAAATCTTGTTTAGAGCCCCCAAAAAACTAGAGCCGGCCCTGCTGATCGAAGTATCCGACTCAAGACAAATGCGTTTTTCTTCTGCACTGTTTTTGAGCATTTTCTTCACAGCGTACGAAGACATTCTCTTGCGATGACCGAATGTATATTCCATCACTTGTCTGGGCACAAAAAGTCGTCCTAAAAACAGAGTTGTACATGATCAGGTGTGTTTCCGTCAGGGTAATTTCTGATGATGAAGCCTATTGTATTGTTCTGTAATAAAATTATTGGTTATACTTACCATAACAATAAAATTACCGTCCGTCGCCACGAAACTATATTTAACCAATGAGAGGAAACCTACGGTGTCTCTGCTGACAAGCAGTGGGCTTGTGGCGCAATGGATAACGCGTCTGACTACTGTAATAAATACCATTTAAAATAACACAAGCATATTGCTATTACATTGTTATAACTAACTTCTTTCTAAGCAGGGTTTCTCACACACCCAGAGACAGATGGCTGACACAGAACATTCATAAACACTGATAAGAAAAGGGTGCAGACACACACACATACCCAAGGACGGAGGGCTGACTACGCACACACAAAATCTCCTGTTTAGCTGAACATTTGATAACAAAGAACTTTTGCTATAAGACTCAGAAGGATGACGCCCAGCTCATCAGGACCAATCTGAGAAGACAACAACCTGTCCAGAACCAACCAGAGGACAAGAACTTCCAGACTCAACCTACTTTCTATCTTTGTATAAAATGTCTATGCACTCTGTTATCTGGGCTTTTTCTGGAGGTTCTCTATGAGCCGAAGGAACGAGACCGTATACGCTTGTACCAGATATCTTTACTCTTAAATAAAGCTGTCGCTTGTCATACAATTTACCACCTTGTCCGAATCGATCCTTGACCGGCTCGCCCTTCTCCATATCCAATTATTAAATTCAATAACAGCCCATTCAAAACCGTCATAGCCAATGTTTAAAACCAGAAACCTGACTCCTCTGTGGTTAATTGCAATTATGGTCAAGAGTTATAAACTCTATTATCTCAAAATTAGTATTCCAAATGACCACGATTTCATTATCCTCACTACATTTCCCTGTGGGTGATCAAACCACATGAAAATGCAATGAAAATAGGTCAAAAGGTTACACCTACATTCGTGTTCCATGCCATATCTAGACATACCAAAAGAACTGGGGTGCCACTCTTCCAGTCTTGTTCTTTTCCCCCTTACTTGTCTTGTATCTTCTGATCTAGAAAATCGTTAAATTTTAGCTTTGGAGTATTTGGGGTCGTCATATTTTATTTTAATGCAGTGGAATTTAGTACAGAATAGTTTTGGTAATGTGTGTGTGTATATCAGTGTATATGTTTGACTATCCGACTGTACTTAGCCCGTCACTGGATAAAATCCAGAATCCAATTTTTTTTTTACATGTATACATTAAACATTTACATTTTTCCCACTATGAACATTACCCTTTAGACGTTGAACACTTAGACTTTAGACATTGGAAACATTACACTTAAACATTGAACATTTTTCAACCTGGCGCCTACAAACACAAATAGACTATTCTTCACCGGACAATCGCCTGGACTATTGAATAAGTCTAGCCTACTCCTCACCGGACACAAGCCGGACCATACTAATAGGTCTTGACAAACTTTACCCCACTCGTCACTGGTCACAGCCGGACTATATGAATGGGGATGGAACAAGCCTATCCTTCACCGGCTGAATAGCCGGACTATTGAATAGTGCCTATCCCAATTTTAAGCCTACCCTTCACCGACTGAATAGCCGGACTATTGAATAGTGCTTACTATATTCCTCACCGGTCACAAGCCGGACTATACGAATAGATCTTTTTATCACATTAAGCCTATTCCTCACCGGTCACAAGCCGGACTATATAATAGCGCTTTTAACACAAATTAAGCCTATTCCTCACCGGTCACAAGCCGGACTATATAATAGCGCTTAAGACTTACAAATTATTCCCACATATGTTCACTTCACTGTCGTTCACATGTCATCTATGCTCATAAATTTAAACAAGAATTCTTACCCAGACTCGGTACCACTGATCAAAATTTGGAAGAACTATACGACAATATGCAAAGTTTGATTTAACAGGTCTTGCTTACCTTATTTATGGTCGACCAGGAGATCAGTTTCTCGAGCTGAGCAGAACTGCTGTCCTCCCCCCCAAAAGATTTCACCTGTCCTCCGTGAACCGTCCTTTCACCAACTCGCCCCCTCACATCCACATCAACCACTCTGGACCGGGTATCTAGATAACCATCCTCTGCTTACCATGTTTCTGTTGATAATTGGATATGGAGAAGGGCGAGCCGGTCAAGGATCGATTCGGACAAGGTGGTAAATTGTATGACAAGCGACAGCTTTATTTAAGAGTAAAGATATCTGGTACAAGCGTATACGGTCTCGTTCCTTCGGCTCATAGAGAACCTCCAGAAAAAGCCCAGATAACAGAGTGCATAGACATTTTATACAAAGATAGAAAGTAGGTTGAGTCTGGAAGTTCTTGTCCTCTGGTTGGTTCTGGACAGGTTGTTGTCTTCTCAGATTGGTCCTGATGAGCTGGGCGTCATCCTTCTGAGTCTTATAGCAAAAGTTCTTTGTTATCAAATGTTCAGCTAAACAGGAGATTTTGTGTGTGCGTAGTCAGCCCTCCGTCCTTGGGTATGTGTGTGTGTCTGCACCCTTTTCTTATCAGTGTTTATGAATGTTCTGTGTCAGCCATCTGTCTCTGGGTGTGTGAGAAACCCTGCTTAGAAAGAAGTTAGTTATAACAATGTAATAGCAATATGCTTGTGTTATTTTAAATGGTATTTATTACACTACGGATCAGAAGATTCTAGGTTCGACTCCTGGCAAGCTCGTGCATTTTGTCTATGTCTGAATGAAATTTGGAAATTAGCGATTTCTTGTGAATTTGTGTAGAGTGTCTTTGCCGATATGCACCATAAATTTATAGCTCATATATACACCAGTAACGGTGATGCGGAATCAATGGGCGGATTCGATTATGCTGAGTCGCGGGGTTACCGGTCTGTGACACGTGACGTGAACGGGAAAAAGCGGTGAGGGAGGAGCGCCCTTCTCAAATCGAACAGTAGTCGAGTCTACGCTGCTCGATCATGTTGTCAACAAGGCAGCATGGTGCGTCGTCCAGAAACATTCAACATAAGTTTTCCATAAAATATATGTTCGAATTTTCTAAGGAGTTTTAATTGGGAAGGCATATTCATAAAATAAAAAACAATCACTTTTGCAGGTGAAAACACTGAATCCTACTCATTCCTCGATGTACTTAATTACATCACTTTTGTTTTGAGCCGACTTCGGCGTTGGTTTTGAACGGGGGTCACGCCAGGGAGGCAGTCCGATTCCAAATTTCACCCGGTGCAAAACACCCATAACCGGGCGCGTGGCCCAGATTAATCGAATCCCCTCAATGTCCGCAAATTTTATGCGACCAATGACCATAATAACCAATCATATTGCCGTCTGCTACCAAGTATCCAGAATTTACCAATCAGAGTGTAGTTATGGTGACTTCTCATTTAGTAGCGGGCTTGTGGGCCAATGGATAACGCGTCTGATTTAGGATCAGAAGATTATAGGTTCGGCTCCTAGCAAACTCGGTAATTTTGAGTGAGATTTGAAAATCAGCGACACTTTGTGAACGTGTGCTATCTCCAACATCAACAGTTCGGATTAGGCGGAATCAAAGTCCAAAACTGTAACATGCGTTGAAATTCAAAGTGAGGAGAAAAGTAGATCCACGATAGATAACTTTCATAATTCACACACCAGAGGGCGTCAATTGCCATTGAAATAGTACTTTTCGGGAAATACTATACTGTAGGCCTCAAACAGACAAAAATGCTTGTACTGTGTGGTTCAGTATACTGCTGATATTGATCAACTCATAGTATACATGATTATTATGGTATTTTGTGGTGCTTGTTAGAAAGATTGATATTTATAGCACAGCATCTCAAGGGTGGAATGGATGCTGCACATGCAGTGGAGCCTATACAGCCTTGACCTTTAAGATTTATAATGTGCTCTTGAATTAATTTACAACGTAATATGACATGGAAATCCTGGCAACTAAAACACAGCATCCAACAGCCTATAGGCTAACTGGTGCCTCTGTGATCACTCTCTCATGTAGCATACAGTGTATTTTCCATAACGGGGGCACTATGACAAGACTCCACTATGCCCCACAAGCCTGTCTCTGCCTGTGTATACCCATTAGGATTACGTGCCTTTCACTATCTATTTCATTATTTATTTATCTTTAATCTTGTTATATAACGAGGGCTGTCGTCAGCGTGCCTTATCACAATTAGTGTTACATAACCTTGCCATCCAGAGAAAGCTGAGCCCCTCTGGTAGTTCATAGCTGGGTGACTAACGAGCCAAACGGGCACGTTAGCATACAGAGCTCTCAGTGTCCCCCCCGCTCCCTTCTCACCTACCCACCCCCACACCCATTCCTCTAACTTTATTGATCTTTATTAATGCAATTCAATCTCACACCCTCCTTGCCCCCCAGAGAGATGGATACCCACCTATTTTGTGTCTCGCCTGCTTTGACACGGATTTTGCCCACGGTGAGCTTGGGCCTCATTCCCCCACTGCTCCAGGAGTTAAAGGTCTGCATCTTGCTCCACATATTGTTTACAACACTCCCCTCCCAGCGGAACTTCAGCATCATCAGGTCCCCAACGTCTGAGTCCAGGGTGATCAGAAAGGTGTATGTCTTATTGCCTGAGATCTCCTCGATGCTGAGAGAAAGAGAGAGAGGTTAGAGAGAAGTACATTCACCTTGATGCATTTCCTCAGGTTTTTTCCCAGGTTTCTTTCACACGTGGACTGCAAGTAATGAACCTGAAAAGCAGAAGGAGGGTTTGACTATTGCATTGTTATTTATTAGCTGAAACAGCTGTGCATGTGAAATAACCATAGTCTTGGGCAGCCTCTTTTATAAGGACATTCAGGGGTGGAGGTGAGGAAATACAGTATTTTCATTCCCCTCCAGAAGTGTGACAGTAGGGAGGAAAAACCATGTGACTCTCTACTCTTAGTGTAGATGCACGTGAATCATTCATTAGGCGATATAGAGCAGAATGGGATCAAAATGTAGGTTGGCAGGGAGAGTGTTCCTTTGTGATGCACACACACATCAATTATTGATATCTCCCTCTCCATTTATAGTCCTATTTCATTCAGAGGTATGAGCTGTTTCCATGTACTTCCGTTACTGCTACCCTATGTTGTACAGGGGCAGAGTGAGAGCTGACTGGATGCAGTCTCTAGTGAAAGTCTACAGACCCCTTGTACAGTCTTCACATTTAGCTGACTTTAAATTCAATCTTAAAAGGGATTCAATTAGATAGATCTACACAATCTAATTCTAGAAAATCTTCTAAATTAGTAAAACAAAATTAAGATGTATCGATTGTCTTCACACCCCAGAGTTATTACTTGGTTGAAGCACCTTTGACAGCCGCTACAGCTGTGGATAAGTTTTAATAAGATTCAACCAACCTTGCACAGCTCCTATGGCATCATATATATCCATAGTTATTTTGTAAAAATTGCTCAAGCTCAGTAAATTAGGATGGGAATCATTGATGGACAGAAATATTCAAACATTGTCTCTGATTTTCAAGCAGATTTAAGTCAGGGCTGAGACTGGACCATTCAGGAACACTCAATATATATTGGTATTTTGGTGAGTTTTTGGCATTAACATTTGTGTAATTATCTAGCTGAAAAATATAACTCTATCCCAGGGTTAGGTCTTCAGAAGACTACGGTGGGTTTTCCTCTAACTTTTTATCTGGGGTTGACTCCTTTCATATTTCCTTTGATCCTGACAAACTCCCAGTCCCTGCTGGTGACAAGCATACTCATAACATGATGCTGCCACCACAATACTTAACATTACAGAGGGTTTCACTCTGCGTTATGTTGTATTGGATTTGACCCAAGCCTGTAGTTTTTAATTTAGTTATTTTATTTGCAGTGTTGTGTTGCAGTATTACTTAACGGCCTTGTTGCAAACAGAATGGATGTTTTTAGTGGAATTTTTAACACAAGCTTCCTTCTTTTCACTTTGTCATACAGGCCAGTAATGTGGAGTGAATGCAATGTTGTTGATCCTCTGTATTTTCAAGTATTGTGGTGGCAGCATCATGTTATGGGTATGTTTGTCACCTGCAGGGACTGGGGAGTTTGTCAGGATCAAAAGATATATGAAAGGAGCAAAGCTCAGATAAAAAGTTAGCGGAAATCCTGTGTCAGTTTTCTGAATGTATAACATACAAATGTTACACAAATGTTAATGCCAAAGACACACCAGAATGGCTTTTCTAGAGGTGTTGAGCGTTCCTGGTCCAATCTACATTCTAACTTAAATTTGCTTGAAAATCAGAGTCAAAGTTTAAATATTACTGTCCATCAATGATTCCCAACCAAATTTACTGAGCTTGAGCAATTTAATCAAAAACAATAGACATATGTTGCCCTAAGAGTTGTGCGAAGTTGGTAGAATCTTATTAAAAATTATTAACAGCTGTGATGGCTGGCAAAGGTGCTTCCACCAAGTATAACTCTGGGGTGTGAAGACATATACAATCAAGACATCTTCATTTTTTATAATTTTTATTAATTTGGAAAATGTTCTTTAATATTCTTTCACTTTGAAAATGTGGAATAGGTCTATAGGAAAAAAATCTAATTTAATCACTTTTTAGATTTAATTTTAAGGCAGAAAAATGTGAAGACTGCAAGAGGTGTGTAGACATTCACTTGGCACTGCATGTAGAGACTTGAACACTATAGCCCCAGTGTACTGTCTGTATGAAAACTCAGCTCATATCAGGGCCTAGTGTGGTGTGATACTCACAAAGTGATGGGCATTTCAGGGCTGTCCTCCTTTGTACCAGTGAGAGAGATGGTGAGAGTGGGCTCAGTCTTCTCTATCTGGTTGACAAATTGAATCCTGAACTGGTAGTGGTAGACTGCAGGGAGAATACGAGAGGAGAAGTCATGAAAGACGACATGGACAAGACATACCAAATATAAAAGTGCATAATATCTTCATCATCTCTAAACAATGTTTTGAAACTGAATCTATGTAGCTGCTCCAATATATACTACCATTCAAAAGTTTGGGGTCACTTAGAAATGTCCTTGTTTTTGAAAGAAAAGCAAATTTTTTGTCCATTAAAATAACATCAATTGATCAGAATTACAGTGTAGACATTGTTAATGTTGAAAATGACTATTGTAGCAGGAAACGGCTGATTTTTAATGGAATATCTACATAGGTGTACAGAGGCCCATTATCAGCAACCATCACTCCTGTGTTCCAATGGCACGTTGTGTTAGCTAATCCAAGTTTATCATTTTAAAAGGCTAATTGATCATTAGAAAACCCTTTTTCAATTATGTTAGCACATCTGAAAACTGTTGTGCTTATTAAAGCAGCAATTAAACTGGCCTTCTTTAGACTGTTGAGTATCTGGAGCATCAGCATTTGTGGGTTTGATTACAGGCTCAAAAAAGGCAGAAACCAAGACCTTTCTACAGAAACTCGTCAGTCTATTCCATGCTATTCCATGCGAGAAATTGCCAAGAAACTGAAGATCTCGTACAACGCTGTGTACTAATCCCTTCACAGAACAGCGCAAACTGTCTCTAACCAGAATAGAAAGAGGAGTGGGAGACCCCGGTGCACAACTGAGCAAGAGGACAAGTACATTAGTGTGTCTAGTTTGAGAAACAGATGCCTCACAAGTCCTCAACTGGCAGCTTCATTAAAAAGTATCCGCAAAACACCAGTCTCAACGTCAACAGTGAAGAGGCGACTCCGGGATGCTGGCCTTCTAGGCAGAGTTGCAAAGAAAAGCCATATCTCAGACTGGCCAATAAAAATAAAAGATTAAGATTTACCAAAGAACACAGTCACTGGACAGATAACTCTGCCTAAGAAGCCCAGCGTCCCGGAGTCGCCTCTTCACTGTTGGCGTTGAGACTGGTGTTTTGCAGGTAGTATTTCATGTATTTAAAAAATTATGTTTTAAGCAAAATAGTGTTTTCTAGACAACTGCAAACTTCAAGGAGTAGGCCATTCAAGGAGTTGGTCTGATGGTGCCCTCTGGTGTCATCGGCCTCCCCCTTTCTTGAGGAAACAATAGAGGAGCAATAGAGAACAAAATACGAAAGGCCCACCCCCCCACTTTTGCCATGTCATGAGGATACCTGGACCACATATTAAGATGTGCCTTTTGTTAGATTAATCAGGTGATAAATGAAGCGCATGATGGGAGGACACACACTGACCTACCACATACCTGCTGAACTATCACATTACATACACAGGGGTTGTCTCTCCTCTAGTTCTAATCATCCCGTCAGGTTGGTTCAGGACTTTCTGGTTCAGGCCCTGGAGAGGGAGTGGCCTGTCTCCATGGTTACAGAGCCCCTCCCCCTGGTCATACACTCCTCCCCCAGAGACTAAATGCCTGTTGCCCTGAGATACAAGACACACACACACATTGCTACTGGCTACACCCCACCCACACACACACACCCTCGGATGATCACGAACACATAGACACTAGTGGACTTACTGGCAGACACACACATAACCTACGACTCAGAAGATGAGGGAAGGGAGAGAGACTGTAGCAGCCATGGTAAGGAGTGTGAAGGTGAGGGAGAGGAGTGCATAGGTGTTGGGGAATACGTGCTGCGTCCTTCTCTACTGCCTCAGATGCAGATACTGAGAGAGGAGAGAGAATACAGAGAGAAAGAGGAGGTTCTGCATGGTGTGAGCGGCCTAGTCTTTCAGAGAGTTCACATCAGTCCCTGGTCCCCGCCTGCCTTCCATCAGCTCCTCGTCTGGGGAGCATGGCCCAAAGCCTCTCTGTCAATCCCTGACCTGCGGCAGAGTCTGGAGCGTCTGCTGACCCCCTACGGGCTTTCCCTGGCTGAGGAGCAGGGGTCTCTGTGGCTGGCGGCCGAGCCAATGGGCCGGCTAGGCCGGCTGTGGGCTGATGACCTCACTGATGACGTCAGTGTGTGTCTGAACCTTGACCTCCTGGCGTCACTGGTCTACTCAAATCAAACTTTATTTGCCACATGCGCCAACTACAACAAGTGTAGACTTTACCGTGAAATACTTATTTACAATCCCTTAACCAACAGTGCAGCTCAAGAAGAAGAAAATATTTACTAAGTAGGCTAAAATAAAAAGTAATAATAAAAAGTAACAGAATAACAATAACAATAACGAGGCTATATACAGGGGGCATCGGTACCGAGTCAGTGTGCAGGGGTACAGGCTAGTTGAGGTAATCTGTACATGTAGGTGGGGGCAAAGTGACTATGCATAGGTAACGAACAAACAGCGAGCAGCAGCAGTGTACAAGGGGTGCAATGTTCAGCAGTATAATGGTACTCCCTCATTGACTTGCCCCTGCTCTGGTCACCTGACCCCCACTTCCAACCATTCCATCCCTTCTCCCTGTTTCCACAGAGCTTTGTTTATGACATCGGCTTCTGGGCGGGGCCAGACAGGCAGGAGGCCGAGTTTCATGCTCTTGACTAGAGGCCAGTAGAGAGACGGTAGAGAATGTTACACTCATAGACACCTACACACCCTACACACACACCTACACACACCCTGACATAACACACACCTACACACCCTACACACACTGACACACCACCCAACACACACACCTACACACAGACCAACACACACCCTGACACACACCAGCTACTGTTACAGACTCACCTACTGCTCACACACACATGCCTTCTGACACACACGCGCACTCAAACTCCACACATACCTGCAAAGCCTGCTGTCCACACGCATGCATCTCACCGTCAGGTAGTGTCTGTCTGTGTATGTGAGAGAGATGAGTGCAGTGTTGTAATATGCTGTAGCAACACTTTCCAGACACTGAAGCTAGTGGTTGGTGTCAGGATGGTGTTGATGTCAGGATGGTGTTGATGTCAGGATGGTGTTGATGTCAGGATGGTGTTGGTGTCAGGATGGTGTTGGTGTCAGGATAGGGTTGGTGTCATGATGGTGTTGGTGTCAGGATGGTGTTGGTGTCAGGATGGTGTTGATGTCAGGATGGTGTTGATGTCATGATGGTGTTGGTGTCAGGATGGTGTTGGTGTCAGGATGGTGTTGGTGTCAGGATAGGGTTGGTGTCATGATGGTGTTGGTGTCAGGATGGTGTTGTTGTCAGGATGGTGTTGATGTCAGGATAGGGTTGGTGTCATGATGGTGTTGGTGTCAGGATGGTGTTGGTGTCAGGATGGTGTTGATGTCATGATGGTGTTGGTGTCATGTTGGTGTCAGGATGGTGTTGTTGTCAGGATGGTGTTGGTCTCAGGATGGTGTTGGTGTCAGGATGTTGTTGGTGTCAGGATGGTGTTGGTGTCAGGATGGTGTTGGTGTCAGGAAAGTGTTGGTGTCAGGATGGTGTTGGTGTCAGGATGGTGTTAGTGTCAGGATGGTGTTGGTATCAGGATGTTGTTGGTGTCAGGATAGTGTTGGTGTCAGGATGGTGTTGGTGTCAGGATGGTGTTGGTGTCAGGATGGTGTTGGTATCAGGATGTTGTTGGTGTCAGGATAGTGTTGGTGTCAGGATGGTGTTGGTGTCAGGATGGTGTTGGTGTCAGGATGGTGTTGGTGTCAGGATGGTGTTGGTGTCAGGATGTTGTTGGTGTCAGGATGGTGTTGGTGTCAGGATGGTGTTGGTATCAGGATGTTGTTGGTGTCAGGATAGTGTTGGTGTCAGGATGGTGTTGGTGTCAGGATGGTGTTGGTGTCAGGATGGTGTTGGTGTCAGGATGGTGTTGGTGTCAGGATGGTGTTGGTGTCAGGATGGTGTTGGTGTCAGGATAGTGTTGGTGTCAGGATGGTGTTGGTGTCAGGATGGTGTTGGTGTCAGGTTGTTGTTGATGTCAGGATGGTGTTGGTGTCAGGATGGTGTTGGTGTCAGGATGGTGTTGATGTCGGCAGCAGATAGCCTAGTGGTTAGAGCGTTGGGCCAGTAACCGAAAGGTAAACATCTGTTGTTCTGCTACTGAACAAGGCAGTTAACCCACTCTTTCCCCAGTAGGCCTTCATTGTAAATAATAATTTGTTCTTAACTGACTTGCCTAGTTAAAAAAAGGTTAGAAAAGTGAAAAGGAGACTGGGATAGGACTTTAATTGGCTTCAGAGGAGGAGAAGCTTTAAAGTGGCTGTTATTGGCTGTGCTCCACAGCAGATTAAGTATTTTTCAATAAAGCCACAGTCTCAGATTTCTAAGCTCCTGTCACGACAACCTTACCAAAGTTCCACAGACTTTACCTCATCATATCAATCAATCAAGTGTATTTTATAAATCCCTTTTTACATCAGCAGCTTTCACAAAGTGCTTCTACAGATATCAAAAACTGTCCCCTTGAGCTGAAATAGACCCTAGACCCTTATTTCCTAGTGAGACCTTGTCATGGCATATATTGATCAAAGTGTGTCCCAACTAATATGGTCTTTGCGTCAAACTAATATGGTCTTTGCATCAAACTAATATAATCTTTGCATCAAACAATGTAACATGCCTACAATTCCCTGCTTGTCTCTTCCCATGAGACTTTATGGTGTTATTGACCATGGACTCGTGTTCCAGAAAGCTCTTATGCAAAATGTTATTCCTGGTTTTGTACAGTACAGTAGAATGCCATGAAGTTAACATGTATTACTCTAGGCTCCTGCCTGTGCCAACTACACGCTTTCCTGCTTGTTAAATTCTGACATTCTACAGTATTTCCTAATTACATGGAAGAGTGGGTTTTGTCTGTAAGGGACATGGGACACCATTGTGTGCACTTACGTTTGTAGGGCATGTGAGAGCGGGTCTTGTGGTAGAGCTTTTTGCCGGCGGCACTGCGCACCCTCCTTACGTTATAGCCCAGTGTGTTGCATTTGTTCTTGCGGCAGTCCAGGAAGGTACCCTTCTCAAAGGCATTGTCATCACTGCATCTGTAGGCCATGATCTGCTTGTCTTTGTTCAGAAGGGAGTCGATGAACAGGTAGACCGAACGCTTATGGGCACATTTCACTGTCTGCTCAAAACCTAGGAGAGAAAGAGTGGAAATGTGAGTGGAATTTAAAAAGGGGGCAGATAATAAGACTGTAACACATATGAATTGAGCATTCAAACTTTGGACTCAAATGTTCCCCTTTGTGATCAGGTCACTGCATCATTCTAGCCCTGGTTAAACTAAACTGGGACTGAGGCTATTCGGAACTGTATCTGTGCCAGCCTTCAATCTTTTCCTCTCCTCAGAATACAGACTACGCCTTAACAAGATCCTGATTATACTTTTTAGTTGGTCATTATTTGGGGATTCATTATCCCCAAAACAGATCTGTCATAATGTCCTGTCACTTCTCTGGGTAAAAAGGCCTGTCAACCTCTTTATGTCTGTGCGCTGACTGATCTGAGACCTGTCTTCAGGCCTGCTTCTCCTGAGGAGATCTCATCATAGCCTGGAGGCAGAATGCACAGTGGACAGACAGGGCTGAGGGAGATGTATTTCTCTAATTAACTCACGAGGATGACAGATAATGTGCTTCTGTCTTTCATGTCAGAAAAAAAAATGTTTTTGATTGAATCCCCCGAAATCCCACCACCACTTATTTCTGACTATTGGGAATTCTATTCATATTCAGCAGAGCAGCGTGAATATAAGATGAGGCACTGCTTTCACACGATACTGCCTTATTATTTTAGTTTGTGCCTCTGCAAGGTAAATGGTAATGGTTTACTTTGATCAAAAATAGCTCTTCTCCTTAATATACCCTACCAATATTTTTCTATATGCCAAATGACTCTTCCCTCCCCACTCCACCACTGTGACAGACTCACCATTGATTCCATGCAAGGCGATATGTTCCATTAAGCTCTGGAAAGGGTGGCATTCTGGTTGGAAGTCACCCCCGTTGGGGTAGAAGTGAACATGTGCCACAGGCTGCTTGATGCCCACACTCAGCCCCATGCGTTCTTGAGTGTAGGTGTGGATGGCATCCACAAATAGGGCATCATCAGGGGACAGTCTGTCTGATGCTGCCATGCCCTCAAACAGGGGACCTGCTGGATCCAGACCTGGACAAAGAAACACAAAGGATCTCAGGCTTTTCACCAGAGTGCCATTAGACTTGGATACTTCTATAAGAATTGTACTCTAATGCATTATTTAGCCAGGAAATGGTGTGACAAAATATTTACAGAGAGTAGAAAACCTCACCAGTAATTCGTCCAATCTTTCCACGTCCTCCCAGGTAGCTTCCAGCAAATCCAGAGACGTGAGCACCAAGACTGTATCCAATCAGATGAACTTTCTCTGCAGGAAACAGGTAAAACTCCTGACACACAAAGATCGTTATTATTTTAGTGTTGATGTGAAAAGGAGGGGATGATGTGACATTATCGTCTTTTGTAGAAGACATATTATATCTCCTAAAGAGGTTGTCTTCTCCTTTCTGTCACACAAACAGTACTTTGCTATGACAGTCTTTGTTGAACACATTGAACACTTTCCTGACTCTCACCTGCAGCCACTGTAGCAGGAATGCTATGTCCTTCCCCACTGCCCTAGTGTTCTGCGCTGCGTTAGGGTAGTTCATATTGGCCTGTAAAAGCCAGTCAGTAACGATCACATTGACTGGTATTCAGAGCAGAAGCAAGAACGGGCACCCAGCTCTCCATCAGAGCATTTATCTTGGAAAAAGAGAACGGGTTTTAATCTCATTTGAAGGGTTGCAAAGGGAGGGTATCTTACTGGAATCCTTCTAAGTTTACCAGTAAACTCACAGAATTTTGATAACTTTCAAGGTTTTTGGGGGAATTTTATCAGATGACATCTAGTGGCCTTTTTGGGTTCTCCAGATCATCACACGTGTACGTAATTATTTATGGCCCTCTACGTGGCCTCATCACATGTCAAATATATAAAAAATAATCAAATAACATAGTTTTGAAATAAAAAATAGAATGACAAAGCTGTTAAACTTTATCATAAATATAAACCATCAACTTAGTGAATACCATTGGTGTTTAATATGAGGGTTTCAGCATGAAATATCCTTTTATTTATTTTTTTACACACTTGTATTTATTTTAATATGTCAATACGTATTTTGTCACCAAACTTGTAGCAGTTGTGAAAAAAGTAAATCGTTGGAAGAGTTGCAGAGGTAATTGAAAATAATGCCATTGCTGATTAGTTGCTTTTCTTAATTTTATTTCTTAACATTTTTATCTTGAACCATAACCACTAGAAACTCATGGATAATATGGACACAGACATAAAAAATGTATTCTATATACAGTTCTATATACAGAAGTCGGAAGTTTACACCTTAGCCAAATACATTTAAACTCAGTTTTTCACAATTCCTGACAATTAATCCTCGTAAAAAATTCCCTGTCTTAGGATCACCACTTTATTTTAAGAATGTGAAATGTCAGAATAATAGTAGAGAGAATTATTTATTTCAGTTTTTATTTCTTTCATCACATTCCCAGTGGGTCAGAAGTTTACATACACTCAAATTAGTATTTGGTAGCATTGCCTTTACATTGTTAACTTGGGTCAAACGTTTCGGGTAGCCTTCCACGAGCTTCCCACAATAAGTTGGGTGAATTTTGGCCCATTCCTCCTGACAGAGCGGGTGTAACTGAGTCAGGTTTGTAGGCCTCCTTGCTCGCACACGCTTTTTCAGTTCTGCCCACACATTTTCCATAGGATTGAGGTTAGGGCTTTGTGGTGGCCACACCAATACCATGACTTTGTTGTCCTTAAGCCATTTTACCACAACTTTGGAAGTATGCTTGGGGTCATTGTCCATTTGGAAGACCCATTTGCGACCAAGCTTTAACTTCCTGACTGATGTCTTGAGATGTTGCTTCAATATATCCACATAATTTTCCTGCCTCATGATGCCATCTATTTTGTGAAGTGCACCAGTCCCTCCTGCAGCAAAGCACCCCCACAACACGATGCTGCCACCCCCGTGCTTCATGGTTGTGATGGTGTTCTTCGGCTTGCAAGCCTCCCCTTTTTCCTTCAAACATAACAATGGTCATTATGGCCAAACAGTTCTATTTTTGTTTCATCAGACCAGAGAACATTTCTCCAAAAAGTACAATATTTGTCCCCATGTGCAGTTGCAAACCGTAGTCTGGCTTTTTTTATGGCGGTTTTGGAGCAGTGGCTTCTTCCTTGCTGAGCGATATAGGACTCGTTTTACTGTGGATACAGATTATTTTGTACCCGTTTCTTCCAGCATCTTCACAAGGTCCTTTGCTGTTGTTCTGGGATTGATTTGCACTTTTCGCACCAAAGTACGTTCATCTCTAGGAGACAGAATGTGTCTCCTTCCTGAGCGGTATGACGGCTGCGTGATCCCATGGTGTTTATACTTGCATACTATTGTTTGGACAGATGAACGTGGTACCTTCAGGCATTTGGAAATTGCTCCCAAGAATGAACCAGACTTGTGGAGGTCTACAATTTTTTTCTGAGGTCTTGGCTGATTTCTTTTGATTTTCCCATGGTGTCAAGCAAAGTGGCACTGAGTTTGAAGGTAGCCCTTGAAATACATCCACAGGTACACCTTCAATTGACTCAAATTATGTCAATTAGCCTATCAGAAGCTTCTAAATCCATGACATCATTTTCTGGAATTTTCCAAGCTGTTTAAAGGCACAGTTAACTTTGTGTATGTAAACTTCTGACCCACTGGAATTGTGATAAGTGAAATAATCTGTCTGTAAATGGGATTGATTTGCACTTTTCGCACCAAAGTACGTTCATCTCTAGGAGACAGAATGTGTCTCCTTCCTGAGCGGTATGACGGCTGCGTGATCCCATGGTGTTTATACTTGCATACTATTGTTTGTACAGATGAACGTGGTACCTTCAGGCGTTTGGAAATTGCTCCCAAGAATGAACCAGACTTGTGGAGGTCTACAATTTTTTTCTGAGGTCTTGGCTGATTTCTTTTGATTTTCCCATGGTGTCAAGCAAAGTGGCACTGAGTTTGAAGGTAGCCCTTGAAATACATCCACAGGTACACCTTCAATTGACTCAAATTATGTCAATTAGCCTATCAGAAGCTTCTAAATCCATGACATCATTTTCTGGAATTTTCCAAGCTGTTTAAAGGCACAGTTAACTTTGTGTATGTAAACTTCTGACCCACTGGAATTGTGATAAGTGAAATAATCTGTCTGTAAATGGGATTGATTTGCACTTTTCGCACCAAAGTACGTTCATCTCTAGGAGACAGAATGTGTCTCCTTCCTGAGCGGTATGACGGCTGCGTGATCCCATGGTGTTTATACTTGCATACTATTGTTTGGACAGATGAACGTGGTACCTTCAGGCATTTGGAAATTGCTCCCAAGAATGAACCAGACTTGTGGAGGTCTACAATTTTTTTCTGAGGTCTTGGCTGATTTCTTTTGATTTTCCCATGGTGTCAAGCAAAGTGGCACTGAGTTTGAAGGTAGCCCTTGAAATACATCCACAGGTACACCTTCAATTGACTCAAATTATGTCAATTAGCCTATCAGAAGCTTCTAAATCCATGACATCATTTTCTGGAATTTTCCAAGCTGTTTAAAGGCACAGTTAACTTTGTGTATGTAAACTTCTGACCCACTGGAATTGTGATAAGTGAAATAATCTGTCTGTAAATGGGATTGATTTGCACTTTTCGCACCAAAGTACGTTCATCTCTAGGAGACAGAATGTGTCTCCTTCCTGAGCGGTATGACGGCTGCGTGATCCCATGGTGTTTATACTTGCATACTATTGTTTGGACAGATGAACGTGGTACCTTCAGGCATTTGGAAATTGCTCCCAAGAATGAACCAGACTTGTGGAGGTCTACAATTTTTTTCTGAGGTCTTGGCTGATTTCTTTTGATTTTCCCATGGTGTCAAGCAAAGTGGCACTGAGTTTGAAGGTAGCCCTTGAAATACATCCACAGGTACACCTTCAATTGACTCAAATTATGTCAATTAGCCTATCAGAAGCTTCTAAATCCATGACATCATTTTCTGGAATTTTCCAAGCTGTTTAAAGGCACAGTTAACTTTGTGTATGTAAACTTCTGACCCACTGGAATTGTGATAAGTGAAATAATCTGTCTGTAAATGGGATTGATTTGCACTTTTCGCACCAAAGTACGTTCATCTCTAGGAGACAGAATGTGTCTCCTTCCTGAGCGGTATGACGGCTGCGTGATCCCATGGTGTTTATACTTGCATACTATTGTTTGGACAGATGAACGTGGTACCTTCAGGCATTTGGAAATTGCTCCCAAGAATGAACCAGACTTGTGGAGGTCTACAATTTTTTTCTGAGGTCTTGGCTGATTTCTTTTGATTTTCCCATGGTGTCAAGCAAAGTGGCACTGAGTTTGAAGGTAGCCCTTGAAATACATCCACAGGTACACCTTCAATTGACTCAAATTATGTCAATTAGCCTATCAGAAGCTTCTAAATCCATGACATCATTTTCTGGAATTTTCCAAGCTGTTTAAAGGCACAGTTAACTTTGTGTATGTAAACTTCTGACCCACTGGAATTGTGATAAGTGAAATAATCGGTTGAATCTGCAGACGTGTTGCTGTGCGTTTTGTTGCTGTGCGTTTTGCTGCCAACTTTACTTTGCTAGCTGACAACTTTACGTTTTTTTGTTTTGTTTTTGTTTTTAATTACCGTTTATATTTTTAGTTTTTTTCCATCGCAACTTTTTTCCCTCATTCAACTTTTTCACTCCGGACGCTTTATCTGGACATGGTTCGTCAACACCTTCAACAGCCGAAGCTAAGTAGTAACATTAACATGATGTCTTCTAATTGCAGTCGCTGTACTCATAATATACAGGAGAACGATCGCCTTACGGCGAGAATAGCTGTGCTACAAGCCCAGCTTCAGACGCAATCGTTAGGCAAGGGTAATTTCAGTGTAGGAAAGGAAGAAACAGCGTCTGTGCCACCAGTAAGTACAGATAGTAACGTTAGTATAAATCCCCCCGCACAGTCCCCGCAGCCGGACAACTTTCTCATGGCTTCTGGAGGGAAATGCTGTTGGAATGCTCAACCGGTGTCGCTCATTCAGCCGACAGAAACTTTCAACCGGTTCTCCCCATTATGTAGCGAGTCGGAGTCTGAGTCTGAGTCTTCTCTTGTCTCTACTCCTCCCGTTACGGGGTCTGAGACGCCGAAGGCTCCCACCATTAGCTCTGACAAATTGAAAACCCTAGTCATTGGCGACTCCATTACCCGCAGTATTAGACTTAAAGCGAATCACCCAGCGATCATACACTGTTTACCAGGGGGCAGGGCTACCGACGTTAAGGCTAATCTAAAGATGGTGCTGGCTAGAGCTAAATCTGGCGAGTGTAGAGAGTATAGAGATATTGTTATCCACGTCGGCACCAACGATGTTAGGATGAAACAGTCAGAGGTCACCAAGTGCAACATAGCTTCAGCGTGTAAATCAGCTAGAAAGATGTGTCGGCATCGAGTAATTGTCTCTGGCCCCCTCCCAGTTAGGGGGAGTGACGAGCTCTACAGCAGAGTCTCAGCACTCAATTGCTGGTTGAAAACTGTTTTCTGCCCCTCCCAAAAGATAGAATTTGTAGATAATTGGCCCTCTTTCTGGGACTCACCCACAAACAGGACCAAGCCTGACCTGCTGAGGAGTGACGGACTCCATCCTAGCTGGAGGGGTGCTCTCATCTTATCTACCAACATAGATAGGGCTCTAACTCCTCTAGCCCCACAATGAAATAGGGTGCAGGCCAGGCAGCAGGCTGTTAGCCAACCTGCCAGCTTAGTGGAGTCTGCCAATAGCACAGTCAGTGTAGTCAGCTCAGCCATACCCATTGAGACTGTGTCTGTGCCTCGACCTAGGTTGGGCAAAACTAAACATGGCGGTGTTCGCCTTAGCAATCTTATTAGGATAAAGACCTCCTCCATTCCTGCCATTATTGAAAGAGATCGTGATACCTCACATCTCAAAATAGGGTTACTTAATGTTAGATCCCTCACTTCAAAGGCAGTCATAGTCAATGAACTAATCACTGATCATAATCTTGATGTGATTGGCCTGACTGAAACATGGCTTAAGCCTGATGAATTTACTGTGTTAAATGAGGCCTCACCTCCTGGTTACACTAGTGACCATATCCCCCGTGCATCCCGCAAAGGCGGAGGTGTTGCTAACATTTACGATAGCAAATTTCAATTTACAAAAAAAAAAATGGCGTTTTCGTCTTTTGAGCTTCTAGTCATGAAATCTATGCAGCCTACTCAATCACTTTTTATAGCTACTGTTTACAGGCCTCCTGGGCCATATACAGCGTTCCTCTCTGAGTTTCCTGAATTCCTATCAGACCTTGTAGTCATAGCAGATCATATTCTAATTTTTGGTGATTTTAATATTCACATGGAGAAGTCCACAGACCCACTCCAAAAGTCTTTCGGAGCCATTATCGACTCAGTGGGTTTTGTCCAACATGTCTCTGGACCTACTCACTGCCACAGTCATACTCTGGACCTAGTTTTGTCCCATGGAATAAATGTTGTAGATCTTAATGTTTTTCCACATAATCCTGGACTATCGGACCACCATTTTATTACGTTTGCAATCGCAACAAATAATCTGCTCAGACCCCAACCAAGGAGCATCAAAAGTCGTGCTATAAATTCTCAGACAACACAAAAATTCCTTGATGCCCTTCCAGACTCCTTCTGCCTACCCAAGGACGTCAGAGGACAAAAATCAGTTAACCACCTAACTGAGGAACTCAATTTAACCTTGCGCAATACCCTAGATGCAGTTGCACCCCTAAAAACGAAAAACATTTGTCATAAGAAACTAGCTCCCTGGTATACAGAAAATACCCGAGCTTTGAAGCAAGCTTCCAGGAAATTGGAACGGAAATGGCGCCACACCAAACTGGAAGTCTTCCGACTAGCTTGGAAAGACAGTACCGTGCAGTACCGAAGAGCCCTCACTGCTGCTCGATCATCCTACTTTTCCAACTTAATCGAGGAAAATAAGAACAATCCAAAATTTCTTTTTGATACTGTTGCGAAACTAACTAAAAAGCAGCATTCCCCAAGAGAGGATGGCTTTCACTTCAGCAGTAATAAATTCATGAACTTCTTTGAGGAAAAGATCATGACCATTAGAAAGCAAATTACGGACTCCTCTTTGAATCTGCGTATTCCTCCAGGGCTTAGCTGTCCTGGATCTGCACAGCTCTGCGAGGGCCTGGGATCGGGAGAGACACTTAAGTGTTTTAGTACTATATCTCTTGACACAATGATGAAAATAATCATGGCCTCTAAACCTTCAAGCTGCATACTGGATCCTATTCCTACTAAACTGCTGAAGGAGCTGCTTCCTGTGCTTGGCCCTCCTATGTTGAACATAATAAACAGCTCTCTATCCACCGGATGTGTACCAAACTCACTAAAAGTGGCAGTGATAAAGCCTCTCTTGAAAAAGCCAAACCTTGACCCGGAAAATATAAAAAACTATCGGCCTATATCGAATCTTCCATTCCTCTCAAAGATTTTAGAAAAAGCTGTTGCGCAGCAACTCACTGCCTTTCTGAAGACAAATAATGTATACGAAATGCTTCAGTCTGGTTTTAGACCCCATCATAGCACTGAGACTGCACTTGTGAAGGTGGTAAATGACCTTTTAATGGCGTCAGACCGAGGCTCTGCATCTGTCCTCGTGCTACTAGACCTTAGTGCTGCCTTTGACACCATCGATCACCACATTCTTTTGGAGAGACTGGAAACCCAAATTGGTCTACACGGACAAGTTCTGGCCTGGTTTAGATCTTACCTGTCGGAAAGATATCAGTTTGTCTCTGTGAATGGTCTGTCCTCTGACAAATCAACTGTACATTTCGGTGTTCCTCAAGGTTCCGTTTTAGGACCACTATTGTTTTCACTATATATTTTACCTCTTGGGGATGTTATTCGAAAACATAATGTTAACTTTCACTGCTATGCGGATGACACACAGCTGTACATTTCAATGAAACATGGTGAAGCCCCAAAATTGCCCTCGCTAGAAGCCTGTGTTTCAGACATAAGGAAGTGGATGGCTGAAAACTTTCTACTTTTAAACTCGGACAAAACAGAGATGCTTGTTCTAGGTCCCAAGAAACAAAGAGATCTTCTGTTAAATCTGACAATTCATCTTGATGGTTGTAAAGTCGTCTCAAATAAAACTGTGAAGGACCTCGGCGTTACTCTTGACCCTGATCTCTCTTTTGACGAACATATCAAGACTGTTTCAAGGACAGCTTTTTTCCATCTACGTAACATTGCAAAAATCAGAAATTTTCTGTCCAAAAATGATGCAGAAAAATTAATCCATGCATTTGTTACTTCTAGGTTAGACTACTGCAATGCTCTACTTTCCGGCTACCCGGATAAAGCACTAAATAAACTTCAGTTAGTGCTAAATACGGCTGCTAGAATCCTGACTAGAACCAAGAAATTTGATCATATTACTCCAGTGCTAGCTTCCCTACACTGGCTTCCTGTTAAGGCAAGGGCTGATTTCAAGGTTTTACTGTTAACCTATAAAGCGTTACATGGGCTTGCTCCTACCTATCTTTCCGAGTTGGTCCTGCCGTACATACCAATACGTACGCTACGGTCACAAGACGCAGGCCTCCTAATTGTCCCTAGAATTTCTAAGCAAACAGCGGGAGGCAGGGCTTTCTCCTATAGATCTCCATTTTTATGGAACAGTCTGCCTACCCATGTGAGAGACGCAGACTCGGTCTCAACCTTTAAGTCTTTACTGAAGATTTATCTCTTCAGTAGGTCATATGATTGAGTGTAGTCTGGCCCAGGAGTGTGAAGGTGAACGGAAAGGCTCTGGAGCAACGAACCGCCCTTGCTGTCTCTGCCAGGCCGGTTCCCCTCTCTCCACTGGGATTCTCTGCCTCTAACCCTGTTACAGGGGCTGAGTCACTGGCTTGCTGGTGCTCTTTCATGCCGTCCCTAGGAGGGGTGCGTCACTTGAGTGGGTTGAGTTACTGACGTGATCTTCCTGTCTGGGTTGGCGCCCCCCCTTGGTTTGTGCTGTGGTGGAGACCTTTGTGGGCTATACTCGGCCTTGTCTCAGGATTGTAAGTTGGTGGTTGAGGATTTCCCTCTAGTGGTGCGGGGGCTGTGCTTTGGCAAAGTGGGTGGGGTTATATCCTTCCTATTTGGCCCTGTCCGGGGGTTTCTTCGGATGGGGCCACAGTGTCTCCTGACCGCTCCTGTCTCAGCCTCCAGTATTTATGCTGCAGTAGTTTGTGTCGGGGGGCTAGGGTCAGTTGGTTACCTGGAGTACTTCTCCTGTCTTATCCAGTGTCCTGTGTGAATTTAAGTATGCTCTCTCTAATTCTCTCGTTCTCTCTTTCTCTCTGAGAACCTGAGCCCTAGGACCATACGTCAGGACTACCGGGCATGATGACACCTTGCTGTCCCCAGTCCGCCTGGCCTTGCTGCTATTCCAGTTTCAACTGTTCTGCCTGCGGTTACGGAACCCCTACCTGTCCCAGACCTGCTGTTTTCAACTCTTAATGATCGGCTATGAAAAGCCAACTGAGATTTATTCCTGATTATTATTTGACCATGCTTGTCATTTATGAACATTTTGAAAATCTTGGCTCTCTCTAATTTTCTCCTTCTCTCTTTCTTTCTCTCGGAGGACCTGAGCCCTAGGACCATACGTCGGGACTACCGGCCGTGGTGACTCCTTGCTGTCCCCAGTCCGCCTGGCCTTGCTGCTATTCCAGTTTCAACTGTTCTGCCTGCGGTTATGGAACCCCTACCTGTCCCAGACCTGCTGTTTTCAACTCTTAATGATCGGCTATGAAAAGCCAACTGAGATTTATTCCTGATTATTATTTGACCATGCTTGTCATTTATGGAAATTTTGAAAATCTTGGCTCTCTCTAATTTTCTCCTTCTCTCTTTCTTTCTCTCGGAGGACCTGGGCCCTAGGACCATGCGTCGGGACTGCCGCCCGTGGTGACTCCTTGCTGTCCCCAGTCCGCCTGGCCTTGCTGCTATTCCAGTTTCAGCTGTTCTGCCTGCGGTTATGGAACCGCCACCTGTCCCAGACCTGTTGTTTTTCAACTCTTGATGATCGGCTATGAAAAGCCAACTGAAAATTATTCATGATTATTATTTGACCATGCTTGTCACTTATGAACATTTTTGAACATCTTGGCATAGTTCTGTTATAATCTCCACCCGGCACAGCCAGAAGAGGACTGGCCACCCCTCATAGCCTGGTTCCTCTCTAGGTTTCTTCCTAGGTTTTGGCCTTTCTAGGGAGTTTTTCCTAGCCACCGTGCTTCTACACCTGCATTACTAGCTGTTTGGTGTTTTAGGCTGGGTGTCTGTACAGAGTTATTACTATTGTTAATATTTTATTACTATTATTATGAACAATACTATTATTACTGTTCTTATTATTACTGCTATTGGTATTACTACTATTACTAGTATTACTATTATTATTACTATTATTACTACGGTTATGATTGCTATTGTTATTAGTATTAGTACTATTGTTATTACTATTATTACTACTGTTATGATTACTATTATTACTATTTTTAGTAGTACTACTATTATTATTATTACTATTATTACTACTATTATTATTATTACTACTATTATTACTACTAGTATTATTATTATTACTATTATTACTATTAAGGACTCTGCATGGTCAATCCGAATTCTGCATTAGCCACAGAAGTCAGAGCATTCATGCTTCTTGCGCTTCGCGGATGTCAGGGATCCCACCGGAACTTTCATTACGCACACCTGTCCCCTATTCCCACTGATTAGGACTTGTATAAGTGTGCCCTTTGGTTTCCATTGGACTGTTGAAAATGGTTACAATGTCCGTTGGTATGTGTGAGTACCTGTGCTGTGTGTTTTGGTCTTTCGTGCCCTTGTGGATTGCGCAGATGATTACGGGTCTCGTCCCGTGTGTTAATCATTGTGCGCGTGTGTAATTTATTCGAGGTACTCCTCACTCTTTTGTTTGGGTTTCAACACTGTGTTTTTGTTGAGTGTTTGTTTGGTCTTTGTCCCTGTGCCTTTACACGGCACGTCGTAATTTGGGTGCAATAAAAAACTACCCCTAGTCTCAAAGCAAAGGGTCTGAATATTTATGTAAATTAGGTATTTCTTATTATATATATTTTTTTCAATTGCAAAAACTTCTAAAAACCTCTTTTTGGTTTGTCAATATGGGGTATTGTGTGTAGATTGAATAGTATTTTTTTTTTTTTTTATCCATTTAAGAATAAGAGTGCAACGTAACAAAAAGTGGAAAAAGTCAAGGGGTCTGGATACTTTCCGAATGCAATGCACATTTACAGGAGGTTGCACCCTCTTCAATCAATAGGCTAGGGGCAAAATAACATCCAAATTGAGCGCTCATCGACTGAGAGAGGTATCAGGTGCAATTTTCTGGCTTTGTTAACTGGCACCACAGGTAGTTTATGGGCAAAGTGCACACGGTTTTCCGACTCTTTGTGCATCGAAGCACCACAAAAAACTGTCTGTAACACAGAACCCAAACCAGCTGTGCGCGTGCGCCATCGTGCATACATTTATTTTGTCCCCCCACACCAAACGAGATCACGACACGCAGGTTAAAATATCAAACCAAACTCTGAACCAATTACATTAAATTGGGGACAGGTCGAAAAGCATTAAACATTTATGGCAATTTAGCTAGCTAGCTTGCACTTGCTAGCTAATTTGTCCTATTTAGCTAGCTTGCTGTTGCTAGCTAATTTGTCCTGGGATATAAACATTGAGTTGTTATTTTACCTGAAATGCACAAGGTCCTCTACTCCACCAATTATTCCACACATAAACGGTCAACCGAATTGTTTCTAGTCATCTCTCTTCCTTCCAGGCTTTTTCTTCTCTTGATTTTATATTGCGATTGGCAACTTTCATAAATTAGGTGCATTACAGCCACTGACCTCGTTCGTTTTTCAGTCACCCACTTGGGTATAACCAATGAGGAGATGGCACGTGGGTACCTGCTTCTATAAACCAATGAGGAGATGGGAGAGGCAGGACTTGCAGTGCGATCTGCATCAGAAATAGAACTGACTTCTATTTTAGCCAATTGCTATGCAGACGCTCGTTGGCGCGCCCAAGCAGTGTGGGTGCAATAATTGAATAATATAGATTTCTAAATTCATTTGGTGTAGTCAGCCTGTTAGTCGTGATAATGCTTTAAATCCATCACTGCAAATAACTTGACAGTTTCGAAATCGAATACATGTGGATCACATTTTAGGGTTGAGGTATGATTCTGTGGAAGGCTTGGCAACAGACTGCACCTGTTGCAGCATGCCCAGGCACAACTGGAGCTGCGCTTTATGGAGCGGGCACACCATAAATAAGCCTGTAGACTATATCAATAGGTTAAGGCTACAATATCCTTTCATAGTGTTTATATCAGTACAACAACATAGGTCTATCAGATAGCGGACGTTTGGGGGGCATAGGGCCTACCTTTCTGGAGACGCAGGATAATCAAGTTTCCGTTATGACATCACTTGTTTACAATATTAGTCAATATGCCTACTATGTCAAAAAGTGCGGGCAAAGAAGAAGAAAATGTGAGTAGGCCTAGGATAATGCTTTGTTCGTTCTTCATATTAATATCGCTTCACATTTGTATAATTCTAAAGATGGATGATGAAAGTCTATGAGATGAATATGTAGCCTACAGAATCAGTCATCATGTAGGCCTACGGTTAGTTGACTACTTTAAGAATAGTTTAACAATGTAAATGGATCAAACAAAT